>NC_069365.1:96492277-97162232 GCF_021730395.1 Mercenaria mercenaria
AGCTTTTCATAATCATAAACATCTCCGGGAATGGTTTTATGAAATCTATTCTTTTTTAAATATCTTAAATAATGCAAATTTCTCGTTTAAATCCAATACATTTTTTTTCAAATAGAATCTAAATAAATGCCAAGTTTTTCATAGTAATCAATATATCTTGAAAGTATGCGTAATGATGCGAAATGAGAATCTTCGAGGATTTTTTTTCGTGTCATTTCTCTTATGGTAGATTCAACAGTTACCTGATTAAATTTCTCATTAAATCATATTATTCTAACAAATATTCTGTTACAAATTACTTTCAACTTTCAACTTTTATTTCAATACTTAGGCTCATACATAATGAACAGCAAAGCATCAGAGTAAAGAAAAACATTTCAAGCAATATCAATGGCGGTAACATATGTATGTTTAGTGCAGCGATATATTAGGAAACGGAAACCTAAATTATTATACACTATATAATTATTTGTTACATGGATCATAAATGCAACAGCCTAATTAAAGATCAGTTATTTAGCAGACGGCAATAATTTGTGAAATATTTTCACGCAATGGGAGTCAGATATCGGAGTTCATGTACATATCATTGTTTGTTTGGGAAAGGCACCAAATGTATATTATCTACATAAAGTGATAACTGCCTTAAATAGTTTATGACTTGAAACATATTTTGTATGTTGTGTAAGGATCAAAATATTTAATACTTTTAAACATTGATTAGCTCACACGCTAGGCATTCGGCGTGGCATTCTTTTCTGCTCGATCCTCATGGAAATAGCACTTATTTTTTCCTCAACCCATAATTACAGATCACATTATTCTATATTGTTCAAATATGTAAAATTTTATCTCATAAAAGTTGAAACTGGGTGTATTATTTGAAAGTATATAGTAGTAAATGGCATTTGACTCAATACTTACAATGTGATTGATATAGATTTTTTAATTGACCTCAAATGTCTTTGTATTCTGTCATAATAAGATTATTACAGAAAAAAATAAAGGGGAAGAATTTACATAAATATGTGAAAAAAATGTCTAAATATAAGAAAAAATTGACGTTTACTTTTTCGAACTGATGCAAATTAATTGACGTATGAAAGAATGAAATTTAAAAAAAATATATAAATTCGACTTGTTTTCTTCATACCACATTACAATTGAAGAACATCACGCGGTAGATTAAAAAGATCAATCAACCGTGAAGTCAGTAGTCCCACAATAGCTGTTTTGCACGAAATTCACGTGCGCGTGTAATTAACGATATTCTTTACGGAATTTTATTTTCATTGGAAACATTGATGATTGACTATCTCGAAAAACAGCATAAAATTAGAAAAAATGTTTTTGGTTGCATGGCACGGCTGAATCAAATTCAGCGCGAGCGCGCAACTTGATGTAACAATGCAACTGTCGCGCCAGAATTTCGTGCAAACTGACTGTACTGACTTCACGGTTGATTGATTTTTATAATTTAACACGTGAAGTTCTTCAAGTATAATATTATATGAAGAAAACAAGTCAAATTTGTAATCTTATTTTTTTTTATCAAAATACTCAAGTTATACTTCTGGATAGTTCCTTTTGCTGTTCAGTATATAAAGGGGGAAGTCAGAAATAGTTGCCTGATTTTTAGGCTATAAATGTATCATTTAGAGCTATATAACCTTTTCCCTTTAATTATGAATATAAATTTCTAGCTTAATGATATATATACATTATGCCAAATGCCGACAGTCTACATTATACAGCATAACGCATCATTACGCCACATTTAAAAAGTCACAAATAACAATGTGCGGGGTAGTCGCATTAGAAATTCAAAGTAGTTTTTAAATATGTTAAGGTCTATTTCTAAATGTAAAAGATAATATATAAATGTTTGAGTATATAAATGAATAAAAATTCTTATTTCATAAGTACTTTTATTTTCTATATATCTAAATAGGAGAATACACATTTAATAGTTTTCAAATAGATATCTAGACGCGTGAATTTTACATCGAATGCGTGACGATATTTGTGACGTCATTTAATGTGCATACTTTAAAATGCTCAGTTTTACTCTAGTTAAAGGGTAAATGTCTTTTATATAACGATAGTAATCTTTTATGTATTAAAATAATTATTACATTTGCATTGAAAAGTATGCGTTCGTTCTTTCGCGGAGTAATCACTCGTTCCTAAACTTCACAACACACATAATAGCCGTTCTTTAGATGTATATAACTGACATATTTCCAATGGCTGCATCACACATCAGAACCCATTTTGAATGTCTGTAACTTACATTTTCTTGGGGGGGGGGGGGGGGGGGAAGATAATATTTTTTATTCTCAAAAAAGAAAATTATTTATAAATGTATGTTCAAAGAGTCATTTATAACAACTTTTGCATATTACCATGAAAGAAAGAAACAGATAAGTAAGATTACGAGTGTTAATAATTTACAAGACAAGTAAGGGACGACATTCAGGTAAGACTTTATCTGTCGAATTTTAATAAGAAATTAAGACTATTTTAGAGGTTTAATCGTCGTTAATTAACCCTTCTTGACATGCATGTGATACTCACTATACTGGCAGCTGGGGCCGACCCATTCAAAGTCACATCCTGAACCACATTCACCTGTAGTATAATCACATTGTTCATTGTTGTTGCAGTGGCATGCGTATTTACAGCCAGTTCCGAATCGCTTGGTACCGGATGTAGTTGGACTACATTGTGCATCTGGATAAGAAATTTTAGAATTATCTATGTGAAAAACCTTCGCAGTCACTAGTGATTTAATTATTACGCATTCAAACTCCTGCGAATGTTTTATTAACTGATAAAATATAGGAACAAATTTATTATTTCTTAACTAAAATATCGTCTGTATAAATAATTCTTTCGAACTTACTTATCTACTGCTGAAATTCGCCACAACTACTCCACAACTAAAACAGGTAAGAAGAGGCATATTTCTGCCAAAACCGTTACTTTGATAACTGGACAGTAGTTCTAGAGTAAAAATGGTTTTGCCGTTCTTCTTTCAAAGAAGACCTCAACGTTTTAAGCTTTAGTTGTATTGGCGAAGCCTTCTCCGCCTCCCTGGCGGACACATTCTTTAAAGTACCAAACGGTGTTTCTCAAAAATTTCGTTATAGCTATAGACTACATAAAAAGCCATGTCAAAGCGAAATCACCTAACGAAATTTGGCAGATGACCACTCAATAAATATTTATGCATAATAGCCATATATAAAGATAATTCTGAAAGATTCGACTATTCTATATAATTTGCGGTCAGGACTTAGGGAGTTTTGTAGAAGGTTATCCAAAGAACATTTCTGTTTAGTAGTTTTGAAAAAAGAGTCAATGAGGAGAAGAACTCATCCTTTCGATTGCTTATCGCAACCGGAACTATGCATGGATGACCTAGATGTTTATGTCTCGAAAGGAACACCTTCAAGAAAAATCCCTGTGAAGTTTGGACTAAACTGACTCTGTGGTAAAGGAGGAGATGTCCATGACAAAAGGTACGGGGCCTGATGACGGGCATACGACTGACATCCAATTATCATAAACACATCACAATGATCACGTCTTGCTTAGGTGAGCTAAATATGCCCAGGATTACTTATAAAAGTAATAATAACAATTTTAAGAAAAACAAATCTTACTAATCTACTAAACGTCTGTAAGAAGTACAAAAGAAACATTTATTATTTTGAAACAGAGAACGACTAAGGTGGTTGGATAATATGCAGCCACAAGTTCAAGCTCCACAATAGACTAATGGATCATTACAACATAATGCCAGAAATAAAAAGGATGATGTCCACTGTTCTCCCTTTGTGTTTTCTCGGACGTTATTTTTCAGTTACATGGAATTTTGAAAATTATTTACATGCCTTGTTCTTTTTTAATCCTTCAAAATGGCCTCAGATGTGAAACCCTGATTTTGGCGGCCATATTGGATATTTTTGGAAGGATTTGTGTGCTAGTTCTTTGACACTTGATTTTAGTACTTTTAAATCTTTATTTGTAATTTAAATTATACTGATAAAGTGTAGTGTTTCCTGTAGTTTATGTTTATGCAATTTGTTTTGATGACATTCATTCTTTTTCTTGCATTAATTGAGAAAAGTTTTACATATTTGTGAATATGTCATTAACCAATCGAATAGCAGCCGTATTTTGGCGCCTCTTTATAAATATGGGCTTATCAGTTATTTCTTTGCTCTTCTAGTTTACACTTTGGACTTTTTCTTGGACTGAAAATCGTTGAAAATTTAGAGCCTATTTTGGACTTTGGACTTTATTTTTGTTTGAGAATAAATTAGAACTTTGAAATTTTAAATTTTATTTGCTGTCAAATATACTGAAATTTATGTGCGTTTTAAATGGAATAGTTGTGGGATCTTCTGAAAATAGTGACAAATATTTTTAATAGTTGGAAATTGGTGTATATATTAATTGTAGACTAGTTGTGAATGTGTGTTTATGAATGAAATTTAGAGTTTTGATAAATTTATAACACTGGACTTATTCTTATGTCTTTATTCAGTTTTACATAATTATGTGTTGACTTTTCGTCATATTATAAGAGTGGTGTAGTAATAAATAAACTTGTTATTGCAAAACATAACATTATAATAACTCTGAAATAACCTTAAGATTGGTTTTGAATGGAATCCCGGCTTTTTCGTAATATAATTAAACCAGTTGTGTCGGACATCCTGAACTTTTACCCTAATACCCGATCAATAAGACACTTGTGAGGAACCATATTTTAGGTCCTCGTTAAACATTTTACCCCGGGGGCTAGGGTTTACGACATTTGGTTTAACGCAGGTTACAGAAAAAAACTGCAAATAAAACAAGTTTACATACTGAAGAACAACTACCTTTGCAGTTGGCTAATTCAAAATAATTTTAAATGTTCGGACGATTTTATTATGAATAAATAAAAACCATCATTTTAACCATACTTATACTCCTTAATGCGTCATGTGCAAATTGTCCATATTTGAACGAGGAAGTTCCATTACGCTGAAGTAAATATTTATTTAAGAATTACTGTATGCTTTTCCAACCATGCAACAATATTGTAACAGATACTCTTCACATAGAGCTCGCATGGAGGCATTTTCATTTTGTTAAGCTTACTTTTCTTAACATAAATAATGAACGAAATTGGCGTTTTAATGTAAGATCGAAGAATATGTCACCGTGTGAACACTATATTTATTTTACAGTTATTTTATTTCAATGATATATTCCAGTAATTTACTGAATAGCATAAAATAATTAAACATACTAGAAACCATATGTTGAAATGATATGTGATCAATCATTGACATCATAACGCTATAAGAAAGCTTTAGAAAATAGTTAAAAATATTGATATACAAGTTGAAGTTATTAATCCCAGTGAGAGACATTTTTGTTTTAAAAATTGCCTGATAAATTAATAAAGTCTTCTATGCAACTTAGTATAAAGACAAAAGTATAACACAAACGGAGAAACTTGTAAAATTGGTTTCGTGTATTACTGTTTTTTTTTCAAATTGGGTGTTTGTTTTGAAAACGGAAACTATTTTAACAGTTTAAAAGATTTCAAACAATTATAAACCTTTAATCACTACTCTCAATTTTGTATACTAGAAATACTAAAATGATATATATATACTCTCTTTATTTCAGTCTCATCAGTGTACAACATATATTACATAATATACATAATAAAATATCAATAAAATGCACACTGCCACTCTATAAAAGAGTTATAAGAGACTTATAGCTAAAACATATCAGTATTACTTTGACTATTATGTAAAACACCATGTTAAAAGAAAGATGTAGCTGCTAATAAGCTCAAATAAAATGTTGAGGCATTAAATCCCTTTTAATGAGTAAAATACTAGTTTATTAAAAGTATATATTTTGTCACTTTATTTCTAGATGCATTGTGATAACGAGACCCATACCATACTAATAAAAAAGTGTTCACTTATTTTTTTTGGCAAATTAATCCAAAATATGTTACAATTTTATGTGATAATATCTGCCTGTTATTCATTCCTGTCTGTCAAAGACAAAATATATACTGAACAGCAAAAGAAACTATCCGGATGTATAAGTGGGGTATATTTTAATAACAATCTTAAATTTATAAATTTCTCTGGTTTTCTTCATACCACATTACACTTAAAGAACTTCACGAGTTAATTTTTTAAAAATCAATCAACTGTGAAGTAGTAGTCCCACAATAGCCGTTTTGCACGAAATTCTGGCTATATCTTTTACGAGTCAGTTGCATTGTAACATCCCAATTGCGCGCACGCGCTGAATTTGATTCAGTCGTGCCATGCAACCAGCAATACATTTTTCTAACTTTATGCTGTTTTTCGAGTGAGATAATCATCAATGTTTCCAATGACAATAAAATGTTATAAAGAAAGTCATTTATTACACGAGCACGTGAATTTCGTGCAAAACGGCTATTGCGGGACTACTCACTTCATGGTTGATCAATTTTTTGAATTTTCTACGTGAAGTTCTTTAAGTGTACTGGTTGGGAATCATTTTCCGGACATATTTTAATATTTCGGCTCTATTATTCCCTAAAAAAGTATTTGATATAAATGAAGCCCACATTGCACAAACTTCAGCTCCTACCGCATCCAATGTTGTAATCGGCATCGCATTGTGACGTAAAATTTTGGTTCCATAGGGCCTCAAATGTGGTCACTAAATGAAGTCATTTTCCGCGTCAGGTAAACCAGTTCCCGGACAAATATTTGACAGTGTTTTGCAGTCAATGTGATATCAAAATAAGAAATTAAACTATTTCTACACATTTCTTTATCATTCTTCTCTTCAGAATTGCCCTAGAAACATATTCCGACTTTCAATAGCAGCTACGAAAGCAAACCGAGGTTGACTATAAAAAAACTCGAATTTCGTCTAACACGAGTTCTTGATAATTCCAAAAAAGAAATTAAATAGAATTAGTGCAAAAATCGACAGTCCTGCATCCTAAGTAACTTTTACTGTGAAATTTAAAGTAGAACATGTTATCAGCAGACAAGCATTATGTAGTCTAATTATTTCTTCCCCACTTGATACCTCGGCTAGTGTGAACTACTGTGCATGCGCAATGCTATCTTCACTGATACCAGACAGAAAGTTGTTTTGTAAACGCCGATGAGTTATCATCAAAACCCAAACATTATACAGCCTTATAATTTAGTGGTTTGTTGTAGACATGAAAAACAAACATCTTAAAGATCTAGATGAAAAAATTACAACGAAGTTACGCGGAAATTACATGTGTCCCGAAACTGGTCCTGTCCGGAAAATGGTTCCCAACCAGTAATGTGGTATGAAGAAAACAAGTCAAATTTATAAATCTAAGTTTTTTATTTAAATATACATCTGAATAGTTTCTTTTGCTGTTATAGACTGATAGATATTCTGGTCATTTACATTAAATTTGTGTAGGTTACTAACCGAGTAGGAGGTGTTCATTAATTGAAAATACTCGCGCTCGTGCGAATCGTTACCGCACGACCGCGGGTATTTTCAATTAATGAACACCGATCTAGGCGGTAAGTAACTGACTTACACAACGTCATATTTATTTATTAGGTTTTATTAATTTATTTATTAATAAGTCTTTCCTGACCAAATGCAGCAAAAATGATTGTTGGAATTACTTTAACGTCAGAAGGAAATTGAACTACGGAAAATGATATTTAAAAAGTATATGAATGTTCTGCTTAATACGCCATTGTAAATGTATTTTTGTTAGCCGATTATTTGTTGGGAGTATTTCTCTGTTTGAATATACAGGAAAACAAACAAGGCACCAGTATTTTCTCTGTAACCGCTCTCCCCAACTTCAATATTTCACATTCTGAAGTTCAAATTCACATGAAGTGATTTAACAAATATGTTTGCGAAAATTGTATCGTCTGTTTATCTGTTTCATTGTTGTTGTTGTTGTTTATTGTTTTTTTATATATACTTTTAATGCATAAATTCACACTTTTGTTGCATATTTATAAAACATTTTTCATAATAAACTTAGTTAGGTCATAGTCGTCTTCATCATCATCGTTTCATTATCTTCATCAATCATCATCATCTAACAATAATAATTATAATGGATATCTTCTTCTACTTCACCCTATTGAATCTGATTTCGAGTACTGAGCCATGTATGTATCTCAAGCTTATTGTAGATGAAAACAAGACGATCTTAATTCAGAATATACATTTAATATCTTAAAAAGTAATTTAAAAAAAGTATACATTTGTAATTGCTACTTGACGCATAAATTGTCTATTGTCCGTAAGTATTGACCTTGCACTCACTAATCTTCGCTATTTTACGAAATATTTGTCTGCTGCTAAAATAACCAATATAGATAACTAATGAAACGATGGCGTAGTGGTAGCTGTCTAACTGCCATACACGTTACCAGGAGTTCAAAATCACATCATGTTTTTATTTATTTGTTTGTTTATTTAATTATTTATCTACATTCTATGTAATGTTGTTATAGATGTTACTTTTAGTTTTACAACATCTACGTAACATATTTCATAAATTCTGATTGTTTTCTCTTGTAGTATTCATTTGCTGGAAACGCTGGTGTCTTTTTTATCTAAGATACATTTGTACTTTTAAAGATGTTATATTTAACATTATTTCTACCTGTTAAGTTTGGCAATTAAATTTTGGGAAAAATGGTCCTACGCTGGTCTTGAACCCACAGTGACAATTGGAAGTTAAACGTTTTGTCCGCACAGCTATGTGCGCGTGTGGCATTGTTAAAATTATAAAGAAATTTTCACGCAATATTTATATCGCTTTTTAGCTTCAGACACCGAGAATTAATTTATGGTAAATATACGCAATATCCATGTGCGCCAGGTCAATACTTACGGACAATAACATGGCATTAAATAAACATTACACTTTGAAGTAATCTAACATTCTTTTCACGTGCTCGGGTATGGTATGATACCTGTGCTGGTGCGCAGGTATGGTATGTAGATATATTTATTTTGGTTATTAACCCGCAGAGAACAATATAACAGTTTTGTAAGGTTAGGGGAGAAGGACTAAGGCCTTTACGTTATACCGACACAATTGTAAGTTAATCGCGACTTCTGGTTTTTCAAAGGAGGACCACAGGTACTCCTCATGTCATTATTTCAGACGAGGACGGGCAACTGTTTAGAATCACCGACATTCTGTAAGCCAGCTTCCTCATGTGAGTATGGATATTCTGATTAAACTGAATTGTAATTATATTTTACAAACGGTGTTTGTATATTTTGATGTATTTTAGATCTTGTCTAACACTAACTCCACACAATACATTTTACTATACAGACCAATAAGACAATGATGAAATGCAAAGAAATCGATCCATATGTCCTCAGAAATTCAGTACAATATCAGAAATGATACTAAAGAATAAACGTTTTTGCTCTTTTCTCTTTTTAGTTATCTAGTTTCACACGCTTTATTCATGATATTAAAATATCAATTTGTCTATTCATGCGGTATTGCATTAAAATTATTACATGACAAATAATTATGCCATTCCATTGCTTAGTTACGGTGGTAAGTTTAGGACATGCAATTATTTTTTTTAGGATTAAATTATCTTGAGCGATCAACATCTTATCTCGTGAGCACGACATCTTATCTTGAGCGATCAACATCTTATCTCGAGCGATCAACATATTATCTTGAGCGATCAACATATTATATCGAGAAGTCAACATCTTATCTCGAGCGATCAACGTCTTATCTCGAGCGATCAACATCTTATTTCGTGCGCACGACATCTTATCTTGAGCGATCAACATCTTATCTCGAGCGATCAACATATTATCTTGAGCGATCAACATATTATCTTGAGCGATCAACATCTGATCTCGAGCGATCAACATATTAGTTTGAGCGATCAACATATTATCTTGAGCGATCAACATCTTATCTCGAGCTATCAACATCTTATCTCGTGCGCACGACATCTTATCTCGAGCGATCAACATATCATCTTGAGCGATCAACATATTATCTTGAGCGATCAACATATTATCTCGAGCGATCAACATATTATCTTGAGCGATCAACATATTATCTTGAGCGATCAACATCTTATCTCGAGCAATCAACATATTATCTTGAGCGATCAACATATTATCTTGAGCGATCAGCATCTTATCTCGAGCGATCAACATCTTATTTCGTGCGCACGACATCTTATCTTGAGCGATCAACATATTATCTTGAGCGATCAACATATTATCTTGAGCGATCAACATATTATCTCGAGCGATCAACATCTTTTCTCGGTCATCTTATCAATATATATTAAGGACCTTTGTGTGAATTCAGATCATTAGTAAAAACATACGGCTGCCACCGTTTTTGTTTTGATTATACTTATAACCGTTTCACATGTTTGCAGGGTTAGAACTTTAAATAAGCAAAGTGATAAAAGGACAGCAAAAAATCAGTGATGATGCAAAGAAATAAATTTAAGTCCTTGACAAAAAAAGAATTAGTATGTAGGCTTCGCCCATATATTAAAGAATTTCATTGTTTTCCCTTCATTCATGCATGTAATTTTTCTGCGCGAATTTATCAGTCAAACTGAAATTCCTTGCTATTCTAACATGCAGTATGCATCATTGGTTATGTTCATTTGATTTTGAAGATAGGATGACCAATTATATGCCAAATGATGTGATAAACTTGTACATGTTCTTCTGGGAAGTTTAAATAACAGCGGAATAGGTGGGACCCTAATTAACAACTTGTCTGTATGTTCTACTGATGACCTAAATGCACACACAAAGGGCCTTAATATATATAATAAGATGTCGTGCGCTCGAGATAAGATGTTGATCGCACAATATAAGATGTTGATCGCCCAAGATAATATGTTGATCGCTCAAGATAATATGTTGATCGCTCGAGATAAGATGATGATCGCTCAAGATAATATGTTGATCACTCAAGATAATATGTTGATCGCTCGAGATAAGATGTTGATCGCTCAAGATAAGATGTCGTGCGCACGAAATAAGATGTTGATCGCTCGAGATAAGATGTTATTCGCTCAAGATAAGATGTTGATCGCTCGAGATAAGATGTTGATCGCTCAAGATAATATGTTGATCGCTCGAGATAAGATGTTGATCGCTCCAGATAATATGTTGATCGCTCAAGATAATATGTTGATCGCTCAAGATGATATGTTGATCGCTCGAAATGAGATGTCGTGCGCACGAGATAAGATGTTGATCGCTCAAGATAATATGTTGATCGCTCAAGATAAGATGTTGATCGCTCAAGATAATATGTTGATCGCTCGAGATAAGATGTTGATCGCTCAAGATAAGATGTTGTGCGCACGAGATAAGATGTTGATCGCTCGAGATAAGATGTCGTACGCACGAGATAAGATGTTGATCTCTCAAGATAAGATGTCGTGCGTACGAGATAAGATGTTGATCGCTCAAGATAAGATATCGTGCGTACGAGATAATTTAATCTTAAAAAAAATAACACATGTCCTAAACATACCACCGTACTTAGTTGCATAAGCGACATGACTTGGATTTTTAACTTTTTATTTTATATCAATCGTATTAAATTTCCTGTTTAGCTTTTTTATCTTAGTCACAGTTAAGAGTTGCGTGTTAGGACAACATTTCTACAATTACTTTATAAAGTGTTCGATTTAACGGTTATTTAGTATGTATATTTGCAAATAGAGAATTAACACATTTTGTTTGGTAGTTGGGAAAACTAATTCTAAGTAAATAAAATTATTAGCAAGATTTGGACCAAACGCCGCTCTTCATGGAATTACACGCCTCAACACGTGTATCATTGAAGGTTCCATGTTCACCGCCGTTTGAATACATCTGTGGATGTCTCTAAATTGTTTTTTGTATTTTTAGCATGTGTAAATGTTGAGTTCTGCTCAACCCGGGGCTAAAGGGCGTGGACGGTAGCATGCATTTCCACTACCGTCCATGAACAGGCTCAATCAAACCGAGCCTGCAACATTTTTGTTTTTGTCGTGTTGGGCGACCTGTGAAATTTCCACTTTTCTCTATTTTATCATGAATGCATTGGAAACAACTCATATTTAGAGCTATTTTGCGTAATAATTTTACCATGTATATCTAATATTGATTTTTGTCTATAGAATATATTAGTTACAGATCACTTAAGTGAGATACATCAATATGCCTTCAGTGTGTCGGTTTGTGACAGTTTTAACACTGAAGTCCTACTTTGTCCAAGAGGCCACTCTGAGCTAGCATGTATTATGTTGCCAACTTTTCCAATCCTGACATCATCTTGACTGATGTCATATGTTTATTGTAAATTAACAGCCATTAAATGCTCTTTTTAAACGAACTCTCTACTTTATATTTTATAGGAACAACTAAAGGAGTACAATAACAGCTGCAAAATCTCTTTTCTGAAGAGTCATGTTTATGATTTTATTTCAAAACTCTAGTCTTTTGCTACTTCCTGTTGGTGCACAATATGTAGCATCATTTGCTTCTAGATTTGACCTTTACACTTATCATTTTATGTTGTATATATATATCTATTTTTATAGGTGAGTCCATTGTTAATTACTGCCTATGTCCTACCTTATCTTAATATTTGTTGACCAACGTATCTACTATCCTTTCATTTAGTGTCATAGTTTTTTCAAATATATGGGTGAACTTTATCAGACATCTTTGCTTGCATTTACACCAGATAAGCAACACAGGTCGAGAGGCTCGGGCATGCTCATGGTGTTTACAGGTATAATTATTATTATATAAAAATTGTTCCGAAAGTTGGGAGAGTATATTTCCAAATATGCATCAAAATGCGCCAGAGCTGTTTCGCAATTAATAATAATCTTTTCGTGGAAGCATGCCTTCCTGATTAACATTCAATTTTGGTTGGACACATTTATCTTTAATGTATCAATTATTTTATCTACGTATATGAATATTTAAAGTACTTTTGTACTATTTTTGCTTAGAATGAATATATTACTGTGTTCAAAATAAGGAACTGTAATCTGTGTCAAATTGCTTCTTATTTAAAAATTCAATCAAAGAGACTTTTAATAAGTTCTGTCATTTGTACTTAGGCAAATTACGCAATACAAAATGTATTTCTTTATCGCGCATGTTAATTTTGAATAATATATGTATAACAAAAATATTTTGAAAAATGAAAAAAGAAATAATCTTTGGTTTACTCTGAAAAAACAAACCGGCTTCCAAGTTCCGAAACAAAATTAGACTTTCATAGAGTGCAAAAAAATCTTAGCTCCAAGTAAAATCCCAGCACCCTCCCCCACCACTACCATAAAACTCAAATGATCGACCCCTTAAAATCTTCTAATTTTGAGCAAGCTCTTGCAGAACGAATACGTTGTGAAATACAGACACCGTATGTTGTCGCTCGAGAGATATCTCAGTAAAGGTCGGGGAATTCGACAATTTCACAATTGAAATCGTCTCTTTTAGCATATGTTTTTGTGTTTAAATTACCTTTCACAACTTTTATACTCAAGTCCAAACATGACAATTCTAAATCAGAAGAATTTGCCTTGTTAAGCTGTATCTCTTTTAGATAAATGTGCTTCACCAAAATATAGATTGTCCATATTTGAAATATCATCAAGGTACATTGAGGTTCCACTAAAAGCTTCAATAATGTCAAATTGTGTCTCCATGGTGGAAAAACTGAGCATAAAATCTTATTCATAGCAGTATATATGTAAGAATAAATCAGCATGGGGTGGGGCGCATTTAGTCCCGGTCAGGATACCAGTTACTTGTCTATAAGTTTTATTGCCAATTTTAATAAATATGTCATCTAACAGAAACCTTAGCGCTTCACAAACCTGATCACAACTCCATAGGGTGTTTTTGTTAAATTTACTGTTAGGAAAAACGCCCTAGGTCATTCCATGCCAGAAAATTAATGTTTTTTCTTGCAAATGTTTTCTCAATTAAATTGTAGTTTTGTTTCATTTATTATTTTTTTTTTTTTAATTTTTTTTTTTGATCACATCTCCAGAATTGTTTATGGACCAGAACAGTTTAACCCCCAAGTTCTCATATACCTTGGAGGAATACTTTTGCACGTTGTCTTTTGTTGCTATGTGACAAGAAGTCAAAAAAAGAGAAATAGTTTTTGTAGTGCATAAGGTTGAATTTGCAATGAGTCGAGCTTTATATGAGGGTTTGTGTAGTTTAGGGATCCAATAGGGAGTATGGAGCTTCATCTGATTGCCGCCAAGCTCGCCATAAAATTTATACATTGATTTACATGGCTTTTCATAATATTGTTCTAATCTTGTGGCGATAACTGATAAGTTTTCGTATGTTTTAATTCATTTTATACTATTCTAAGTCATATGACGACTTTCTCATGGTGAATTAAAATCCAAATGCTACTCTAACAATCATTTCAGAAAATTACTGGTACCGGGATAAAAGCACCGAATATTGATATCCCGATTCAACTGAATGACACTGATATTTCACCAACCACAATTGAGTGTGTCTACACATTTGACTGAATAAACTGAACAGGACTGTAGAGAATTGCAACGAAATCCACAAATAAGAAATCTGGTATCTTTATTCGCAAGGTAGTACCAGTTGATGATGGGTATTATGTTAAAATCATATCAATTAATGTTAAGTGCAAACAAAGGTGTTTGCATAATTATACAGAGGAAATCCGAAGGGCAAATATCAAGTTAAAAGTATGTAAACATACGTGTAGCTTACGTGTTTAACGCAAAAGGTAGTGAAAAATTCACGTTTCTGTATATAGGGTTCGACAACCACTTAATTTAATGTCCAAACAGCCATGATTCTGTTGTGCACATGGACGAGGAATACGTCACTACACGACAGTCGTGCGAATAATCATCAAGCGTACGTTATACAGTATACATGAGTTAACTTCATCAAAACAGATTTGAGAGAAGTACCTCTACATACTTAAGACACATATCATTGATCGATTTCTTTCTGCATTTTTTGCAGATATTTTATATTATTGAAAACAGCTGATATTTTTTGTCCTTAACGAGGTATTAAACTGACAGGAGCAGCGAATAATCAGTGACGCCCACTTGATAGAATTCATGTAAATGGAAAAGCAGTATCTTTCTATCCAGCTATTAAATTCTTCAATAATCCACGTTTGATATTTTTACATATTTTGTTAATTAAACATATACGTACCCAATTTAAGGATGAAACTACATATATTTAAACAAATGATAAATCCATACATCTTTTTTATTTCAAACAAAAGCACATTCTTTTCATAGTAATGTGCATATTTTCTTTATTTGAAAGAGGAAGTGAATGAATGATTTTAATGAACAAGTATGTCATACATAGTCGATAACTTGCTGATGCATTGAAAATGAGAACTTTTCAATATATGGATATTTTATCCGATAAACCTCTTTATTATGGTGCACAAGTAAAATTTTGATATTCTCAAAGCTCTTCCTTTCAACCATCTTACTATTATTATTTGAAATTAAGTTACTATTATCAGATGTTACCAGTCTAAAAAAAAGAAGAAATAAAATCACATTCTGTCCTTACTTTCTTTTAAAATTTGTTTAGATCTTAAACCGAACCTTTATACATCAATGCACGCACTGATGTTGGTTTTCGTATCGGGAAGGTTGCGTTGAAACTTTGACGGTTTGTGCATTTTAATCTTGTCCTTGTTTCATTCATTTTACCAAGTTTATAAAGTTATTAATAGAACTTTTAAAACACCGTCGCAAAAACGCTATTTTGCAATGCGTGGCTCAGTGGTTGCTGAGAAATTATTCCGGACAATAATTATACTATCGTATACTAATGCTGAATAATCAAAGTACGATAACTCGGCAAAAGTCATCCGACCCGTACACGAAGTAAATATGCGTATTTCCTCTTGATAGTAAATCTTCTTATGAAGTTTGGCTAAAGTGCATTTAATGGTTGCTGAGATATACTCCGGACAAGAAATGTATTATAGTATACTAATGTTGAATAATCAAAGGGCAATAACTCGGTTAGATATTGTTGTCAAATTTCCTTTAAAGGTTCACTAAATCCGACCAGTGATTGCTGAGAAATACTCAGGGCAAGAATAAATGTACTATTATAGTATAGTATACTAATGTTGAATCATCAAAGGGCAATAACTCAGTAAAAATCACCCGACTTGAACACAAAGACAATATGCGCATCTCCTTCTGGTAGTGAAACTTCTTGCGGGACAGACGAATGAACGGACGAAGTAGCGACTATATGTTTTGCCTTAGGGGATAAAATGAGTCACAATTAAGAAAAAGTTGCATGTTAGCAGAACAGTTCTACAATTATTTTATAATGTATTTGATTAATGGAAATTTATTGCATATATGCAAATAAGAAATAACACATTTAGTTTGGTAATAATCAGAAAAACTAATTCTGAAAAAAAAATATTAGTAAGAATTTGTCATGAATGTCTGGGAAACAACTCACAATCTAGAAAACAAAACAAAACAAAACAAAGAAGGACAAAAAAACAATGATAGATAATCAACAGGGAATGACACGTCCTTAAGGTTTAGAATTAGGCATTGAGAAACAAACATCAAACAACACCAAATCATAGAAAGAAAAAGTTGTTTGACATGAAAATTGAACAGCATATAAAACGTGTATATTACTTTACGAAACAAGTGTCAGTATACCGATATAAACATTGAATTCCAGAAAATTAATGCCTATAGGGGCCCCACTTCCGGACAGTCAAACGCCTTTAAAAACTCACCATTTTCAACGAACTGTTACACATTTTCGTTTTGATGAATCTGCAACAGGTGCGAGTGGTGAAATTTCACATAACAAGGTGGAACACAGTTTTCAGGAATTGTTTATCTTTATTTCTTTACAAATGACATTAATTTTCAAAGGGAGACAACATTTTCTCGACGATTACTTAAAATAATCGGAAAAAGTTGTCTCCCTTTGAAAATGAATGCCATTTGTACTTAAAATATTCGGAAAAAGTTGTCTCCCTTTGAAAATCAATACCATTTGTAAAGAAATAAAATTAAACAATTGCTGAAAACTGTTACGCGAAATTTCACCATTCGCACGCTATAATTGCAAATGTACCTAAACGAAGATTTGTAACAGTTCTTTTTGAACCCTAAGGCGTTTAACTGTCCAAAAATGGGACCCCTTTAGGCAGTCATTTTTCGGAATTCAATGTTTATATCAGTATACTGAAACTTGTTTCGTAAAGTAATATACATGTTTTACATGCTGTTCAATTTTCATGTCAAACAAGTCTTTCTTTCTATGATTTGGTGTTGTTTGATTTTTGTTTCTCAAAGCATTCAAAACCTTAAAACGCAGTCTTCCTTAACCGCAGCTCAGCATGCGGACGTGCACACGACAAACACACACACACAATGCAAAGACACAGGACAAAACTAACAACTAAAGGAACATAGTGGGGTACCGCCTTTCAACGGCCAGAGGCCAAATCACCACCGACTTATCCTCTCTCTTACCTTCACCATGTTCTGAAGCCACAAAACAGTGTAATTAAAGGTTATCCCCGCCAGGTGAATCCCGAACACACATTATGGCAACACAAGGCATATTATGTAAATTGTAAAAAAAAATCCTTTAGAACCAGTAATCTATGCCTCTACAGAGCAACAAGGGAAAACCCCTAAGGGCCCGACGAAACAGGCCAGAAAATAGAAATTAAAATAGCTCATTCCAGGTGGTAGTTTAAGAAATACCTATCACAGAGACCTCCGCCTTTTTTGTCAGAAACAATCAAAGAGGAAAGCGTAGCGTCCAACTGTAAAAGGGATAAGACTAGTCATTTTTGCGAAATTAATTTAAAATTTAGATTTAATCAAAACTATATACACAATTATAGTTTTTACCCAGTTTAGAATGATCCATACTGATCTTTCTTTATCAACCAAAAAAATCCCGACTTTAAGATTAAACTAAATATTCGTTCACATAAAATGACTTCATTCAATTAATGTTGAATTAAGCAATACCTTTTCATTTTTATTGCAGTTTGAAGTCGTCATGTACAGTTATTTCTTTTTTCTTTTTTGAATCAGGAAGTAACTTACTGCTTAAATAAATA
This sequence comes from Mercenaria mercenaria, assembly GCF_021730395.1. Classification (NCBI taxonomy): domain Eukaryota; kingdom Metazoa; phylum Mollusca; class Bivalvia; order Venerida; family Veneridae; genus Mercenaria; species Mercenaria mercenaria. The sequence continues at coordinate 96,510,525 of NC_069365.1, forward strand.
TTTAAAACTATAATTGTTACTCTTGAATGAGCACACGCCTGAATGATTTCTCTATAAAATTGGAAGTATTAAATCGATTGATAAAAACAGGTATATGAAAGTCCCAATAACGATTTGTATGCTATTAATTCTGATATTTTTGTAATGGATTAAAGTTTCTATACTGTCATTTGTGTACATAAACTCATAATTTGGAACTTGCATTCTATTATAAAATATTGAATGGCTTTGCAATGCTCTTATTTAATCTGTTTAAAGTTCTTTCAGCTTTGCCTGACTCCCTGGTGAACGAATATTTCATTGAATGTGCTGATATATTATGTTAACATTTATGTGATATTTTTAATGCAATCCTGGAGTCTGGCTATTTTCCGGAACAATGGACTCAAGGTATTAACATACCTGTTCATAAAAAGGGCGATATCAATTGTGCAAATAATTATAGAGGCATAACTTTGCTGAGTTGCATGTCAAAGCTCTTTACAGTTATACTGAATAAAAGAATTGAAGCATTTTGTAATAGTAACAGTAACATTTCAGACGCTCAATTTGGATTTAGGAAAGGTCGATGTACTGTTGATGCCATGTTTTTATTACTGTCAGTTATTCAAAGATATTTAAACGAGAACAAACGTTTATATGTATGCTTTGTGGATTTGAAAAAATGTTTTGACAGCATTTATAGAAATACATTATGGAAACATATAAGTATTTTAAGAAGCAATTTAAATATGAAGATTATTTAGATGTATTAAATTGCGGCCCTAGACTACATTTATCGCAGCTTCGACTATCGTCTCATTCGCTTAGAATCCAAACTGGCCGTTTTGGCAGAAACAGAATAGTAAGACATGAAAGATATTGTTTATGTTGTAATTCTCGTGATATTGAAGACGAGTTTCATTTTATTTGTATCTGTCCTTGTTTTGCTGATCTTAGAAAGAAGTACATTAAGAAATATTATTACCATAGACCATCTATGTTTAAGTTTATAGAACTAATGGAAATTACAAATAAGACTATATTAAGAAATTTAGCGAAGTATCTTAACGTCGCATCAAATGTTAGACGTTCTCTAATAAATGTTGAAACATAATTTATGTTCATCCTCTGCATATATTAATTGATATTATGTATAAATAATTTGTTTTGTAACACGTGATTTGATTTTTACGTTTTATTATTATTGTATACACAATGTGTATTCGATTATGACGATGTACTATGTACAAGTCTAATAAAATATATGTTCTGTTCTGTTCTGTTTGTTATTGTTTTCAAAGAATGACATACTAGTAAAAGAGTGAAAGGGAAAATTCATGTTCGTTTAAGATAAACGACCATACTAAAATAAAGATAACAGTTTCCTTAGAGAACTTTTGTCATATTTGGACTTTGATTTTAAAAGACATCTGTTCTTTGTCATTTTAATCCTGTTATATAGACATTGATTATTGTCCCACTTGACTATCATCTAGGGATATGCTGCCGGATATAAATAAAATTTGGAAAGTAGATCCATCGGAAGCACCGAGAACAAAGCAAACAGCGAAAACTGCAGACTCGGTTTGATTGAGTCTGTTCATGAGCAGTAATGTAAAATGCAACACTGCTTACGCCCCCTAAAAACTGCTGTTAGATGAAACTTATCTGTCACGCAACCCATCATTTAGTTTGACATAAAAGCGGAATGAGATACATGCAGATTTTAACGGAAGCATCTATGAAAAAGGTATACAATCGCACAAAAGAAACTGAAATTATGTACTCGTGCATAATTTAAAATCATAGATAAGTCTCTCTACTATATAAATCAAGTCAAGTGTACGAACGTGTAGCATCTCCATATTTTAAATTGGTTAAAACCCGCATTTGTGTGAGTGTATTGACAAACACTACATTTAGATTTGCTGTGCAGCCACGTGTATTATCAGTTGACAAATAACTGTAACAGATCAGTTACCGACAAAATAAATTACTTAAATGCACACAGCAGTCAGAAATATTAATTTTCAACGCTACAGAGATGTTAAAGGTTAAAACGTTTTTTGGGTCGAATCCTTTTATTTAGAAGTTATATTAAAATATCTGATAATATCTGTGCGTAAATGTTTCAATTCATCTGACCTTGTCTCGTTAATATAGAGCATTTATGCTTTATATCCATGTACATTTTGGAAAGGTATAGCCTTTTGAGTGAGTGAGTGAGCTGGGTTTTACGGCGAATCGACACAAAATGGTCATATATCGCCGAGAAGAAGTCATATTGCAAACGCCAAATGTAAAGCAGAAACATTGATGTAACAATGTAAAGCATACCCAAAAACATTGATGTAAAAATGTAAAGAACACTATGAGTAATGTAAAACATATCTAAAAACATCCATGTAAAAATGTAAAGCATATCTAAAAACAGTTATGTACAAATGTATATACGTGTGTGTTAAAATATCAGCTGCAAACATAATAATATTGCAAGATGTAAACAAAAATATGAAATGTTAGATTTTTTGATATATTCCTATCTGCTTTAAAAATATTTCCGACTGAAACGTTTTCATTCAAATAACTCTTTCAGAGATTGAACGTCATGATATGTACCGCGCTGTGTAGCAAAGTCCACACAGTCGATTAGAATATGTTTAATAGTTAGCGGTGTTTGACATGGTACACATTCGGGTTGATCTTCTTTATTCAAAAGATAAGAATGAGTCAAACGGGTATGACCTATTCGACAGCGAGAAAGAACAACTTCCTCCCTGCGAACAGATCTGTTTCCTTGGTGCCATTCCCCTAGAGTAGGTTTGATATCATGAAGTTTATTGAATGAAGCACTGTTCCATGACGATTGCCATTTAGATAAAATGTATTTCTTTATATTGGGCCTAAAATCGGTATGTTGTAATTTCAAATTAGATTGTGATAATAAAAGGGATTTCTTTGCTGCAATATCAGCACCCTCGTTTCCGTGAATACCAACATGACTAGGAATCCAACAAAATATAATAAACTTTTTAAAAGATAGTTCATGAAACCTGAGAAGAATATTTTGAATGAATGGATTTTCCATATTTCGGTTATGAATTGACTGTAAAACAGAAAGCGAGTCGGAAAAGATAATAAATTTTTCTTCACTACTTTTTGATATAAAATTTAGAGCTAAATCAATAGCTTTGGCCTCGGCTGAAAATATTGTTGCATTATTTGGCAAACGTAATTTTGATTGATGAAGGAGGCTGACAGCAGCACAGCCAACCTTTGATTCATCTTTTGAACCGTCTGTGTAAATTGCAAAATAGTCCGTGTAAGTTCATTTGATTTCATGATATTTGGACTTGAATATTTCAGGGTTTGTTTCAGACTTTCTAAAGGCAGTTTTCAAATCGAAAAGAACTGGAATTGAATTTTCTTTAATACTATCGAATTCAAAGTCAGTTTCATTCATAGAAGATTTTATGCGAAATCCAAACGGTTTGATTTGTTTTGGTTTTTCCTCATATGAATCAGAGTACTTTGGTTTAAAAATAATTTCATAAGCAGGATTGGACTTATTGCCTGCCACTCTTAAAGCATATTGCAATGAAAGTTTTTCTCGGCGTGTGTAAAGAGATGGTTCGTCTGCTTTAGCATATAAACTTTCAACTGGCGATGTTCGGAATGCTCCAAGAGCAATACGAAGACCTTAATTATGGATGGTATCAAACATTTGTAAATACGATTTTCTTGTGGAACCATAAACAATACAACCGTAATCTAGCTTAGATCTAATTAAAGCCCTATAAAGTCTTAATAAAACCGTGCGATCGGCTGCCCAATCAGTATTTGAAATTACCTTTAAAAGATTCATATATTAAACGAAAAAACTCGAATTGTCCGTCTAACTGTGGATAACTGCAATTTTCCGTGTATATTAGTATTGATGATTTATTTAATATTTCAATAGTTATAAAGTACGTACCCGCTTTTGAGATAAAACTACATGAATGTACATATATAATCAATCCAACAAGTTTTAGTATCCAGTCAAAGTAATATCGTGTCATTTTGTGAAGTGATCGTTTTTCCTGCTTGAAAGAGGAAGTAATTTTATAGAACGGCTTTACAAAAATACACTTAAGTTAAGCAAAAGACTTTTATCATATGCATCATTTGGTTTAATATAATTTAAGATATAATCATATATAAAATATATCGTTTTTGAGTCGGCTAAACGCTGAAAGCGTTTGACGAGTCCTTGCTATCGCCCGATTTCTCATTCTCATTAAATGGCCTCACAACACAGCGAATACACTCAACAAAATTCCTAATCGGTCAGTTTTTATTGTATTACTATTTTGTTAATAATGCAAGTATTTTCACGCAATTTCACATACCTATATTTAAATTGGTACTGCAGCTAATTGTTGATTTATTTTTGACTGACTCACCGCCAAAGTAACCGCTTTAGGCGTTTTGGCCAATTTAGCAAATTTTGCACGTGCATGGCATGTGCACCAATATGCACGTGTTAATGAACACTGTTGGCATTACTGACGAAAGTCCTACTAGAAAAATACATATCATCGTTAAATTGACACAAGAGCAACGCGCCCGGGCTGTCGGAATTATACAACAAAATTCAAAATCGGTCATTTCAATGAATTGTACTTTGGTTAAATTTCGAAAAAAGAGCGCGGATGGTAGATAACCAACGAGTGAAGGTTCTTGTAAACGGAAATAAGGTTACAAATGGAAATAACCATCAAAGTAACAGTTACAAACAAATAACATCAAAATTATATTGAAATTGTAAAAACAATAACACACGTGTCGTAAATGTGTCCCAGCTAGCAACATTCCGACAGCTCGATCCCATTGCTCTTGTGTCAATTTCACCATAATATGTGTTTTTCTAGTTGGACTTTCGTCAGTAATGCCACAATTGCAAACGAACACGTGCATGTTGGTGCACATGCACTGCACGTGCAAAATATCCAATATTAGGCAAAACGCCTAATGCGGTTACTTTGGCCAAGAGACACCAAAAATAAATTAATAATTAGCTGCAGTACCTATTCAAATGTCGGCATGTGAACTTTCGTGTAAATACCTGCATTATTGACAAAATAGTAATACAAATATAAACTGACCGATTAGGAATTTTGTTGAGTGTAGATGTAGTTCCATTAGATTGTCTCTAATTTCAAAGAGTTCATTGATCGGATGAAGTTAAGTTATGTTAATCCCATTTGCTATGACCAATATACGATGTAATCTGTCAAATTTATGAAGTGTACGTAATTGTGCAATACTCGAATAAAGCCACGTATTTTCTTCCGCGGTAACTCATTAAGCATAAACACGCATAACGATTCTGCGGGATTTGGTAATACATTTGCGCATATGATTATGGTGACTAATTTTATTCCTTTTTGTCACAAAATAGCAATTATGATATTCAGAAATTCAAATAAAAACTGCATATTAACATATTAGCCAAATTATCCATTTGTTACCCAGTCTGCTTCAAAAAATAATCTTTAAAATCATTGCGCAAATAACAAATTTATTGCGCTGTGCATTTCATGAATTTCGCAGGCTTACCAAGCTTGCGTCACATCCAGTAAAAGACAAAATATAGTTCCAGAACATACTGCTAGTATTTTATTCAGTCGGGTACCTTTGAAAGTATTGGAATGTCTCTTATCAAAGAGTTTATCACATCGGTGAAATTAAATTATGACTGCTTCATTGTAAATGGCCCGAATAAGATATGTGCAGTACGTTAATTCTTCCGCAAGACTTCGCGGATGAATCCTAATTACATTCTGGGCATTTGTCGGCGAACACACGTGACCTGTTTATAACAACGCTTGTACGACTTTGCGCTTGAAAATACGGACTTCGGTTTACCGAAAAGATACTACGAAGATCGGCCAGATCAAAATGATGCTAAATCGCGAGAGGCGAGAAATGCAAACGTCTACATACAACTTCGTTCTAAATTGTAACCTTTCTGGAATTTTGACTGGTTCGGATAATTTGCTTACGATTCAGGTTGCAAAAAAATGAAACCGTCACCTATTCTGCGTTTCATGATGACACATGGGTTGAATTTTGCAGTCAGTAAGCTGACAAATTATTGGGAAAAGAAACTCTTACTGGTTTGTTTAATTACTATTGATTTTATTTCTTATTTTCCGAGAAACAAACAAATCGGCGAAACATTAAATTGTATTTGCTTGTAGTTTTTGAAATCGAAAATAGATCGTCTATGTTAGACTGCTTTGACGAAACGAAACAATTTTTTTATGAAATGATTTAAATAAGAGGTAATATCACCGTAAACTTCAATGTCAGATACTGCCAATTGCTGCTAAACTGTCTTCGTGTCATCACAATTTGTAAAACATATTGTTGACACTGGAGATTTTTGCGGTATAAAGAAAAGTGTAATCATATCCGGATATAATATTTTGGGTAAATATCGAGCTGTGTTATGAAATTTTAACTTTCAAGTAACAGACATGATAGATATTATTGTAACAGAAATGATTCTAGAATTTATTTTTATAACACATAGTATTACATAGAATCTATATCAGACTTATATTCTAGTCCCGATGCATGACCTGAAAGTAAAAATATGAAGTGACAGTCATTCATAATTTGGATATTGTAATACTAAAAGGAATCTAGGTTATATTTAGAAAGTGAAACATAAAATTTTCAGATAGAAATCACACCAAAGGCTGTATCAAGGGTCTACATTTTCAAAATTTCCTTGTGGTGGTACCCCAAACCCTTCTTGCAGGAAGGGGTATCCTCCCACACCCTCCCCCCATATTGCCACTTTACAGTTTGATACATTTGCCCTTTTACCACCTGCCACAATGCCCATTTCAAAATCTGACTGCAGTTCAAAGCGGGAAGCAACACCCCTTCCCACACCCACCCTGCTACCGACCACGTAAAAATGGCTCAAACATTTTTCAGCCCAGTCTGGGCCTGTCTGTCTACATGAATAAAAATGGATAATTGAAAGTGCATGAACTTGGGGACTACTGACATGGTTTTGAAGGGGTCAACAGGTCTGAAATAGAATAAATGATGGTTTTAACTAAAAAAGAACTGCATTTATTAACATTGGTTGTCTTTTCCGAAATTGGTAGCTAGTCCGAATAACTTCCCTTAGTTTCGAATGCGCAATTTTCCTGTCAGTGTAAACATTCATGACACTATATATTGACACTCAGCAACATTTACATATCTTTAAACGCAAAAGTAAGTATACTTTAAATTCACATCACTTATAATATGATTGAACAATACCTAGTGTGTGACACGGTTATTGCCAGGCCAGTTATCTGTAAAATATCTGAACAGTTCTTTCGTCCATCCGTTACAAATTGTATGTGACAATCCGCGCTATAACGTATGAATTTCAATATATAAATTGTCATATTCAAATTTTATCATGTGCGAATATATATCAGCCGATAATAGCCTGTTTTGGTAATGCCGGAGGCAAATGATTTTTGAAAAAATATATATAGTCATGGGCAGTATCTTAGTGTCAGCTGTAACATTATAGTTTGTACTTTCAACATTTTTACTTTTGCGAACCACTCTTCAATTTTAGAGAAATATATTGGGTTTAAATACTTGTATAATGTCAATCAAAGTTTTAATAGGCACCGATTGGATGTCAATTTCATCTATTGTAACAAAATCTCTGTTCAGTTGGGAAAAAAACAACTAAAAACAAACTGAAATTAGTAGACTATACTACCAGTACATCAATCATTAGCCGACTCTTAGGCCCTTCAGGCCTTTGATTGTGATTTATTTGTCATCGAACATGTCATCATCATCATCTTTGATAATGGCAAGCAGTCCTTTTGGACTATAATGTATCCTCGAGATCCAGTTAACTTCCAGAGAGACAAAATATAGCTTCTCTCGTCCCATTTAGTTAAAAAGACTAAAATGTCACTGCTGATTTGTGAGACATGAAAACAGAGAGTATATATGCAAACGTTGAACCAGTATGAATGTGTAGTACAATTCGGTGTGTATCAAAAGCAGCATCGAAACTAATCTTATTGGGTATGTGGACTTGCTATGGAATGTGCGCACTCGTTTGTACTGCTAGGAGCTTAGATGTTTTAGTTATGTTATAAAATGAAAAACGTAATAAGTAGTTAAAAACAACCTCAAACTCATCACAAATTGCTGTACCTCGTAGAAAAATGATAGAGTTTTGTGATTTTTACAAGTTATTCTATTATTATGAGACTCTGAATGTCCAGAGCAAACCTAAGTTATAATTATTTTTGCTATGGTCCAGTATACCTGAATACACCTCACTCGAATGATTATATTTTTACTTTGAATCTACCGATTTTTACCATTCATATGATATTTTGTTCCCAATAAACTGCTCTATAGAGTGCTGAAAACCGCATTCAAAAATAACCAGCTGTTACGGAACTACACATCGAGTATTATTATTTATTGAACGCCCTTCGTATCATTGATTTTTAACTGAAATGTATGATATTGTGAAAGGGAACGTATTTGAAATGGTTATACGTCTATATTTATAAGAACCAATATATCATCGGTTTTAACAGAAATGCATGATATTTTGAAAGGGAACATATTTGAAAGGATTATATATAAGATGGAATTACATAGAGTTACACTTATAATAAACCAATACATTTTCCCTGTAGCGCTTTCTTTTCATTGTCGTAACTTTAACTTGTACGAAAGTTGTGATATATCTTACCAAGTACGGTATTCCGTTACGGCCAGCGTCTACTCCCTGTGAACGCGAAGCGCGAAGGTACGACGGTACGATGGCGAAGCGCGACAGTACGATGGCGAAGCACGACAGTACGATGGTGACAAGGTGATGGCGAAGCGCGACAGTACGATGGCGGAACGCGAAAGAACGATAATGACAATCCGTCGTACTGTCGCGCTTCGCCATCGTACTGTCGTGCTTCACCATCGTAGCGTCGCGCTTCGCCATCGCAGTGTCACCATCGCACTGTCGCGCTTCACCATCGTACTGTCGCGCTTCGCCATCATACCGTCGTATCTTCGCGTTTCGCGTTCACAGGGAGTAGGCGCTGGCCTAAAAGGAAAATCGTAAACAGGTCATGTTAAGATTTTCCTTATCTAAAGAGGCCTAGCACACGATCCTTTCTTTTTTATTTGCCAATGTTTCCAGGTATATTCTTATGTTTCCAAAATTGAGCATTTAATAAATTCTGCATCTGTGGAAGATTTTAAACAAACGTACAGAATCTCTAAAGTCATTTATGAGGTATGACTTAGTCAAAAGTTTCCCTGAGATCTTTACTCTGGTCCCTGACATGAATAAGAGCTTGAGCGACGGTCTTTTTAATAAGGAATCTAATTTCAGTCTGAAAGATGAATGCCATTTTAATGCAAAAACAACTGGTTTATGGTAGGTAAGAGGTAAGACTTCATTCATTAAATTAACTAACTGCTTATTTCGTGTATCTATCTCTGATGAATTGCGGTGGGGATACACCCCCACTTTGTTGACATAATGACGTAAACGTGTGTACACTTGAACAATAGAAAGGGTGACAGATGTGTCACCAGAACAATAGCTTTCCGTGCACAAATGATTTACACGAATAATAAAAATTAGTACATTTCCAGTTTATGAATAGAATAATAGAAATTAGTACATTTCCAGTTTATGAATAGAATTTTCTGATAACAAAATGACAAAATAAACATTATGTAAACCTTAACACTTTGTCTAATCGCTAATTCCTATATAAAACCAAAGTTGCAGTTTAACAGTATTGAATGATAGCCCTTTTGAAGATTTGTAAGCGCGTGTTTTTGTTTGTATAGTGGATTAACTGCATTCCCTTCACATAATTTTACATACAGTCTTTTAAAATAATAACCAATGTGGTCAAAACTAGTTTAAATAACTGAATCAGAGATTCCTTCTCCCTTGTTTAGAAGACAACAAGCTAATTTTTCCCATACTAATTATTGTAAAGGCATTATATGAATTGAATATACATGTATTTTGCCAACATAAGTTAATATAACGCCATGCTAATAAAAATACTCATTGTAATACTTTACTAAATGTCAGAAAATAAAACCTGTAAAAAGGCGAATAAAATTTAGATATGTGAAAAGTTTTGTTTCCCCTTAAGAATCCCTTGATAACAAGGAAACGGAAATCAACGTCATACGACTTGGTAAAACGTTACTCGGACTAATACGAGAGAGCAAAAAATGTCGTAATCTAAGTTACTATTAAATTTCACAACACAACATAATGTTATTTTGAACTGGTTTCAGAACACATCATAGTCATATTGATTAAAACTATTTTACTTAAATGACCGGAGCACATTTTTTTTATAAAGTTTTGTGATTTTCGTATAATATAAGCCTGAAGGAGGGTATGCACAGGTAAACGTTGCATGCTTCAAAACTTAATTTTGAAACATAGAATAGTTAATATATCTACGCTACTTAGCTTGATTTAATCATTTATAACCACACACAAACATACATGTGATTTACTGATCAAATATCTTTAGGGATTGTGACACAAATTTAAAAGGCAAATCAAGCCGACAGCAATTAACATCAGACTATTTACATAGTATTTTATTTCAAAAGGTTATAGTTTATACTAACGAAAGCTATAAATTCATCAATTATGTACTTTATGTTGTTTAATCTATTCATGTCACAAAGAGGAAGTAACTGAATACTTCTGAACACCTTGTAATTGTAAGTGCTTCAAGTATACATGATATAGAGAGCATGTGTAATCATTGATGTCATTATAAATTTACTGTCATGTAGTATTTAAAATTTGACGTTTACATTGTAGTCACTGTTGTAAAAACTCAATATTAGTCGTGTGTTAATACTGTATTGTAACAGCGCACTGCATGTTTTACACATATTTGATCAATGCTATATAAAGGTATATATCAGTCTCATTTGAAAAGTAAGGTCAACTAACCGAAAAGAAATATAATATGTTAATCATTTTTTTCATATTTCATTGAAATGAACAATGAATACAAGTAGAGTTTTTTTCCTCATGAATTGCATGTGATTTTGTCCTTGTTGTTCCTCAGTCCTTTGACCTTTGAATGTGAGGCTCAGTTATTACATTTGCTATAAAATGTAGAGTATCACGCTTCTAGTTTTACCAAAGAATAGATAAGATAATTATATTATTATGATAAGAATTACTTGACGATTTGTACCTTTTTCATGTACGCGTTATATCAGAACGGGGCTACTTTAGTATACATCGGGGGTTATTTTCGTCCCACGTACATAATAAAAGTAATGGCAACTTAAGTTGAATGAAAAATACATTAACGAAATTACATAAAACAAAACGCAAGACAAATAAAGTATCACTAAATACGTTTTGTATATCTAAAGAAGAGTCCTTATCATGGCACGAGGTACTAAAAGTACTAAAAGACCAAAAAAAAAACAAAAAAAAAAAAAACAACAACCACAACAACATTTAACCATACCTAAACATATAGACACTGTTCGATTTAGACCGTTTTAGTCGTTCGGTATCTGTGTCTGAAAATACTAAGGATCGGCATGACAAAGCTCACTATGTGTGATCTTAAAACGTCTTAAGTTATGAAGTATCATTATCCGGATTAAAAATAGAAATGCGCATGTTAGAAGTCCTCCCTTAATCAAAGAAAAAAAATTACTAAGATGAAGGTTGATATCGTTCTCAAGTTTACACTGACGAATTTGAATTGACAAGCTTTATTTATATTAGTATACTAGGTTCACTACAATTTTAAAAGGCAATAGCACAATGTATTGATTTAATTATATAACTGATCCATTCATAACATGATCGGGTTTCAGTTGATCATCCGAGTTAACTAGTATTCAGAATACATGACTCTTCATTATAAATGGCTTATTAGATATTGTACTACTATGGCATATCGCCGTAAACGCATGCAGTTGTTTTAAACCCACCCGCACCGAGTGCTTTTCTAAGATTGTAAGAAATGCGTTTGTTCTACGCGCCCATCAACCGCGAAAAATGACTGATATATTATAAGCAAAAACGAAAAGTTTCCTTTCAGTTTTGAAATTATTGTGTTGTTGAAGCACTGCTGTTGTCCTAGACATAAATATCACTTTATCATTGTTTAATAAACTAAAAAGATAGTACTTACCAGACGCTGGGATGAGACTTATTACGATTATTAAAAATCCATTAAACCTTAAATTTCCATTTTGATTCTGTCCAGCCATCTCAAAAAATAAACTGTTTTATGTGTGCGAGGTTTATTTGAAAGAGGAAGTATATCTAGCACTTGAAAATATATTTGCAGACACCGGATATTTTGATTGGCGGGTTGGATGTATTTAAATAAAAATAATATAGAGGTATCGTCGGCGGGGATGTGGACTCTATATCATTAATTGATGGTTTGCATAGTGGTGTAAAAAACATATTTTTACAATAAGAATATTCAAGCGAACACGATGACTTTTAAATTATTGTCATTTATGTTTCCTAATCAATAAATTAGTTTATTTCAACTTGCAGATCAAAGATATCTTATTTAACGATTGTGTGTATACATTTACACATACCGCTGTTTCTATATCGTCACCTCAACGCAAGAAGTGGATAACTGCGTTGTCCTAAAGAAGAACTTATTGCTTTTTTGCGCTAATGTGACGATATGGACAGTTGTATGGGTGACTGCGTGCTTTCTTTGAATGTGTTAGTTTTCTTGTTTGATTTTGTCACTTTTTCAGCATAACAATGAATATTACATCAACACGTTATGTGTTTAACTGTATATGTAATACTAAATCTATGTTATGTTATAACATACATTCACGATGAACACAAACGAATTTGTACACACACAATTTACTATACAAGAAAACCCGTGAGAGTATTTTTCGTTTAGAATGATTAATTTAAAATCTCGAAGAAATCTTATAACACAAGTACTAATAAAGATCCTACTGTATCTCTTGACTCTATATTAACAAGATGAAAATAAGTAACTTGAAATATAAAATAGTGTTTAGTACTGTTTACCAGTGTTGAGATTCCGCTACTTTTCCGCTGACAAAGATAAGTCCTTGACAAATGCTTCACACATTTGACGTGTTTTTATTTGCTAAAACAAGTGTTTAAAAATATACGATAAATATCAATTGTGTTTGTTTTGTTGGGTTTAACATCGCACCGACACAACTATAGGCCATATTGCGCTTTTCTAACTCTGAAGGTTTGGAAAGACCCCACATGCCCCTCAGGCATTATTACATCACGGGCGGGCACCTGGATAGAGCCACCGACCTCCCGTAAGCCAGGAGGATAGCGTACTCACAAGAAGAAATATATTATTTTTGAAAAAGCAATAAAGTTTCATTTCCATAACATTTCAACTACTATTTTAGAGTAGCGAAAATGTACACTCTACTTAGAATGAGTTTGTCTTTGTTTCCATTGGCAGTTGAACGTTTCTTCTTGTCTCTCATGACGGATGTTATATGGAATTTCCTCATCTGGAAATACAAGAACAACTTAATTTTATGTGCACAACAGAACCGTCTGGATCGCTCATTATATCAGTCGTGGCGTTTTGATGTAAAGTACATCTCTGAAATCACCGAGCGCAATATTAGTAAGCACAACAAACCCCTCTTTGAAATCATCCAGCACAGCATACGCATCTCTGAAATCATACAAGACTGAATATACGTCCCTGAAATCATTGGATAAACAGATATATATATAAAGACATCTCTGACATCATTTTGCACAGCAACCACATACAGATACATGACATCACCGAATAGAGAAAACACTTCTCTCAAATCACTGAGTACAGCAAAACTTGTCTGAAACACAGAGCACATCAAACACATACCATACTTTGGGATATTTTCGTCATGGTTAATTTTTCGCCTATTTCGCCACAAATATGAATATACAAATACACCATATAAACTGTAACCCTACATTACCTGCTTAACTACATTAACTGTATGAGTCGAGTATGAAAAGATAATTGCTTTTGTATTACATGTATTGTTATAAAAACGTGAAACCCGAGATTTTCTCACGACTAATTTTATTAAATCTATTGAATACGTGTAGTTGATAATCGCCAGTTAGAGTTTCGATACACTTACTGTACATGAATGCAATAGTGTGGAATACGAACATGTCTATTCTGCAATATTTTCAACCGAAAGAAAAAGAAGTTCGTTTTCCAGTTGAAAAAAGCAGTGAGGACTGTAATTTACGCGAGTTGTATAATGTGGAATTACGAGAAATATACAATGAAACACCCGGCCGCAAACGTGGGAAGTACAACATTTTATCCCCAGATATTCGTGCTAAGGTCGGCAAATACGCCGCGGTAAATGGTACCCCAAAATCCTTGGAACATTTTAAAAGTTTAGATTTGAAACGTACAATTGTCAGAAGTCTTAAAGACTCTTATGTGAAAAAAAGTCTAAAAAGCGTAAACTATTCGAAGATGATGATGTTACAGCATTACCTCGGGCTAAGCGCGGTAGACGTTTGTTACTGGGAGACATTGATATAAAAGTACAAAATCTAGTTACTGAAGTTCGTAACCGTGGTGGAATAGTCAATTCTCGCATAGTCATGGCACTTGCTAAAGGTGCAGTTCTGGCAGAAGATCAGACATTACTATATGAAAATGGAGGACATATAAAGTTAACTCGGGACTGGGCATTTTCTATGCTAAAACATATGAACATGGCAAAACGCCAGGGAAAAACAAAGGCCAAGCATATCATTGCAGACTTTGATGAAGTGAAGAACAAATTTCTAGATGACATTAAATGTTTAGTGACTAAATACAACATTCCACCTCAGCTAATAATCAACTGCGATCAACTGAAATCTTTGAGTACAGTCAACACATCTTTGAAATCTTCCAGCAAAGCAAACATACCACTAGCATAATTGAGCACATCAAAACATATATCTGAAATACTGAGTACAGCAACCCCGCCTGTTTGTTTGTTTGTTTAGGGTTTAACGCCGTTTTTCAACAGTATTTCACGTAAGGCTGGCAGTTAACCTAACCAGCGATCCTGGAATTCTATACCAGTACAAACCTGTTCTCCGCAAGTAACTGCCAACTTCCCTACATGAGTCAGAGGTGGAGGACGAACGATTTCACACAATCTCTTTTATCAAACCGTCAAGGAGAACATACGCCCTATCCGGGGATCGAACTCACGACCCCGCGATCGACGCTCTCCCTATTGGGCTAAGCGGGCGCGCTGAGACCCCACCTGAGCAACCTACCAGCGACTGCAGAGGAATATACAGTTGATAGAAAGCTTCAGACATTCATCTACCGTATACATATTCATTAAGTTAAAAATGTTAAAGAAGGAAATAATGCTTGAGATAATATTCAGAATTAAAGCGATCAGATAAGATTTTTGTACGAACGAAACAATGTCGTGAATGGCAGATATAATTTTACATATTAAGCAATAACATCTTTAAACAGATCCTTTGGAAACATAAAATGCAACCGATCAAATAATAGCAGACTCAGTTTAATTGAGTCTGTTTATGAGAGATACTGAATACCCGCTTAGGTGGGATTCTATTATAGAAACCATACTCCCAAATGACCAGAAACTGAATCCAAGTACGGGGGACATTTTACAGCCCCCAAACGGCACTTAAAATCTGCTGTTGTGTTAGTTAAGAAAAAAAAATTATGGTAACTAGCAGATCCCATAGTATGAAAAATATAAGTGAAAAGTTTCATGTTTATGAGAGATAATGAATAGCGCTTAAGTGGGATTCTTTTATAGAAACCATACTCCCAAAGGACCAGACACTGAATCCAAGTACGGGGAGAGTTCCCAACAAGTGGTTTAAGAAGAGTATGAAGTGTCCACTTTTAACGCATACATGTAGATAAAATATTTCCCCCTATTGGCGGAGACTACTTGAACATTTTTGGTAGAGAGCAATTAAAGTAATTCAAATGCTGTTATAGTTACCTTCCGTCACAATTGTAAATTTGGTTCATTTACCTAACAGATATGATTTAATTTGTGTGAGAACCTTTATTCTTCAACAGTTAAAAACGTACATTACATGAATATCAACATAAACAGTGTGATTATATTGTCAAATTCATATGGCTCTAATTATGAATGTTAGTATGCATGATATTATAGTACAGACAAAGCAAATCCAAAACGCAGAAATAGTATCCGAGATTTTTAGTTTCAAATGCGAGCTCCTCTCCCGGGGATAAATAGCATCAACAGTTAGAAGGAAAATTACTGGTTACACATATTAAAAGTCTCATCCAGATAGCTTCATGTATTATTACATGCAGTTATAACGTCTGCTTGCCTGTCTGCATATCTGGAATATCTGGCTCAGTATAATATATCTTTTATATCCATACAAGAATAGGTTAGTGGCAAGTGGCGCACAACCGGTTCACACTTGAAAATAAATTTCCTATAGGAAAGGGGCAGTTCAAAACCGGACATAAATTGTATTAAGAAGAATGCGTTACAATCTTCTCCACAGGTCCAAGTGGTATTGTGTTTTACAAGGTAGGAAAAGAAAAACAGGAAAAGAAAAATGAAACAGAACTATTGAAATTACATGTCAGAAACATAGGATTCCCACCAGCAAAAGTCATTTGAATTAAATCTGATTAAACGGCATCACCAAACAACACATACGATAATGTCTGAAAATGGAAACACAATTCAGTTAAAATATTTTTTTCTGAGAAATATAGTTTAGTTTAAACAAAATCAACTCAAATGAACGTCCTATCCAAATGTCATGAGCAATTGTAGTCGAACCGTTAATCGTTTATTCATTAGATCATTGCAGTCATTTTACGAATTCTATCTGTACATAATCATATTCCATTTATCCCGACTGAATAACACTAAAACATTATAAACGCATTTGTATTGTACTGCTGTTACTGACCCTTAAGCTCTGGAATATGATCTCAGGCAGAAAGTCATATTAATTGAGACTCTTTATAAATAGCTGCCGTTTGTAATGTCTAGCCGTCCTATAGAGGATACATATCAGTCCATCTGGGTTGGCATACCTGCAAAACAATATAGTGCACACAACAAGTAAGTTACTTCATTATCGATACCCACTAGTCCTAGCGTTCCTTTTGGGGTCAGAGTTTATAACCCGTATATGGTCATGGAACTTATATTACTGATAGTAGATATAGCATTTAATGAATTAAGAGATTGATAAACAACACATTTCAATATAAACGTGAACAAAGATAAACCTCAGCATACTGAACTGTGTCATATTTACTTTTTCCACAATTGTTATAAAGCAGACAAAGTAAAAAAAAGTAGAAATATAAAGGATAAATCGTGTAAATCGTACAGTTGAAGTAATTAATACCCACAGAGAAAACTCTTGGCAATGTATTTGTAACATATATATGACAGACAAAACTTGGGAAATAACTAAATGAATTAATGTTTAATAAAACTAAACTGAAACAGCACAACTCAAAACCAGGACCACTTCTGTATTGTTCTGTGTTGTAAGTTATGTGGAAATTTAACTGAAAATGACGGAGATAAACATCTTGACAATAGAGAGTTTGAGATTTCAAACTTCGCCTTCCCCTTCAACGTCTCTCATATATATTTTGGGTAAAACGTCACCGATATGCGTGTATTTTATTTATATCACACGTTGCTACTAAAGTTTTCCATGTAATATCACGTAAGCCTAAGACTTCTCTTTATAACTATGCGAAATAAAAAGCTTAGTTTCAGGATTTCTGCTTATTAAGTTATTGTACCCCCCGACAACAAAGTTGTAAGGGGGGGGGGGATATACTGGTTTCAGGTTGTCTGTCTGTCCGTCTGTCTGTCTGTCTGTCCGTCTGTCCGTAGACGCAATCTTGTGCGCTCCATCTCTCCTTATCCCCTTGACAGAATTTAATGAAACTTCACACAAGTGATCAGTACCAACAGTAGTTGTGCATGGGGGCATGTTAGGTTCTTTTAGAAAAAAAAATTGCAGAGTTATGGGACTTTGTTTTTTTATTACTGTACTATATACATAGACACAATCTTGTGCGCACCATCTCTCCTCATCCCCTTGACACAATTTAATGAAACTTCACACAAGTGATCAGTATCAACAGTAGTTGTGCATGGGGCATGTTAGGTTCTTTCAGCGACAAAAATTGCAGAGTTATGGGACTTTGTTTCTTGTTAACATACTATGTACATACAGTCTGCATATGCAATCTTGTGCATGCCTAATCTACCAAACCCTTACACACAATTTAATGAAACTTCACACAAGTGATCAGTACCAACCCTAGTTGTGCATGGTGCATGTTACATTCTTTTAGATAAATATTCTGCATAGTTATGGGACTTTGTTTTTTGTTACTTTACTGTATACATACAGTCTATATACATACAGTCCACGTAATTATGCAATCTTGTGTGCGTCAAATTGCAATGTACTGTGTCAGTGCATGCGGGGGGTACATTCATCACCTTTAGTGATAGCTCTAGTTTGATTATCCATATATATAATTAGACTAAATTTGATGCGAAACACTATCAATAGGTATAAGAATAATGAAGTTTTGTATGGCTAATGATTTTAACTAAATACATTGAATTGAACCTGGAAGTATGAAGTTATCAACTGATCTTGAAAAACTTTGAGATTTTGTTCAAACTTTAACTTCTACGGCATATTTGTGTCCCCAGGCGGTATCGATTATACCAGATGGGCATTTTTGTCGTATGAAGTTCAGTTTTGAACGTCCGAAGATGTGATATCACGAAAGTCGAAACTTCATTCTTTTTACATCTACTCTGTCCACATACTCGGCATCAAAGACTAAAATCTGGATGGAGGCACATGGCATGACAGTCATTTTACTTGAAAAATAAATAATTACGCGCGATTATCATTTGGTGGAACATTTTATTTTCACATCCAAATAAAATCAATCTGTTTCTGTCGGACACTTAATACGACCATTGCGTTTTAATTATAAACATAAAATGGTACTAGTAAGACGGAACATTCTTCTGAAGTATCAGACAATTTTAGATCTATGTTATCATGATGAGAGACGTTTCATGTTAGCCGTATGGGATAACTCCATTCTTTAAATGCACGGAACCAGAACCTGACAGAGGGACATTGTGGGTTAATTCCCGCTTTGATTCTTACATTTTACAAAGAAAGTCGGTCTTGAAACTCGGTGTGACCCTACCCTACCCCTACCCCCCTATCACCCTCCCCACCCCCGAAATGGGTGACCCCCTCTTTAATGTTGGTGTCCCTCTAACCAAAATTCCTGGATCCGCAGATGCTTAACTTATAAAATAGTATATTAAAATCATATTGTGCTGTCTGAGAGTTTGGCATTATACAGAGTCATACAGAGTGTCATTATCACGTTGATATGATCATTATAGGTTATTAACTTTGTATGTGGATATATGCACGAGTTCTGCAGCGGTAATATTGCGCTCCTAAAGTCGCGCAATATTGTCTGCGAAAGAACGAGTGCATATATCCACATACAAAGTTGATAACCTTTTTATTACATATCCACTATCAAATGATTAATTTATATCTTAATTATCGTTCTGTCACAGAAGACAGGGAAAAATACGGAAAAAAATATCCGAAAACGCAATAAACAAATCAAACTGACGCGCATTAATATTTTCCGCGAAAATGACGTCAACTTGTCGCAACGTGCGCGTGGACGCCATGGACGTCACGCGATTCTTTCCATTACAACGTTAAGAAAACATTCCACGTCCTATATTAGTCCAACTCATGACGTAATTATAACTTTCATTTCATTTCAGTCTGATAAATTACTACGTGCCAGTATCTAATAGGTCAGATAAATCAAAGTGTAAAAGTAAACGAAACGTTACAAATTAAACAAACATACAATAGCAACAAAAATCTAAAGAAACGAGATCCGCAATGGACGGACCGTCAGGGGAGGTAACTAGAGTCACGGATTGGGACTAGTCCGATATGAAAGCGTTCAACGTCATGATATGGAAAAATATTGCACGATCGCGGTCCATTGAAACCCAATGGAAAATAATTTTAGGTATGTAATAATCATTCTTATATCCTCTCATGTATGATTTACAATCGTGCATGGTATACTGACTATACTGACATAATTTTATATAAAACCTAAATGTTTGGAGCAACACTAACGAGTTTTTACATTGTTCACATTTTTTTTTATTTATTTATTTTTTTTTTATTATTTTTTTTTTGTGTTGGTAATCGCTCTAATATCCATGCGATGATTATATTAATTGAAATGTTTTTTATTTAATTTTTTCATTTTTAAAACCTCTTGTAAAATTCCTGCCCTTTAGGACAATTGGTATCAAAATGCACGAAAAAACCGATCATAATTACGGATAAATTGAATGGGCGGATTAAAAGAAGTAAGGTTCATTCTAATGTTTGAAATCTCAAGGAATTTGAATCGAACTTCAACTTCATACTTAACTTCGCAAGATACGTTGAAGGGGAAGGCGAAGGTTGAAATCACAGACTCTCTAGTAACTGTTAAGTACTTGAGGAGAAACACAATGGATAATATTTCGAAACAATACACACTTGTCATTAATTCTATAACTTTTCTTGTCCATAAAGTATATACTTGGAAATGAATTTTCTCGGGATTTTTCGTTAATACTATTTTGATTCTTGAAACAAACCGATCTCATCTTTTGTTTTACTAGATAAAAATTAAAATAAAAGGAAAACATTCACATATTTTGGGGCATTTATAAAGTCATAAAGTATGTTAATATAAAAAATTAAAAAGGTAAGAAAAAACCAATGATAAGTTACCCCACAGTTTCGTTTTCTTTTGTTTATTAGGGTTTTAAAAAACGAGCCGTGCTTTTAACAAAGTGGGCCCCATGACATATGACTTTATCGCGTTGGTACGCCCTAAATTTTTCTATTTTCATAGCATAAAACGGGGTTTAGTAGCGATAAAATGAAAAAGGGACACAAAACATGAAAAAATATTTGGCGGGTAGTCTTAAAAAGATGTAAAAGGAAAATCGTTATTTTTAAATTTTTGGGAATTCCAAATTTTTCGATTCGTGTATTTTTACTTTAAACTAAAAAAATACCAAGAGTATTTTGTTTCAGTCATTTTTCCTCCCTTGTCAGTTTGTCATTTGATTGGAGGATAAAAAATTCAAAAAGGGACAAAAGGGTTTTGTAAAAAAGACGAAAAAAAAGGGAAAAAACGGTTTTTAGGACGTTTTTTATTTTTTGGGGTTTTGTTTGTGGCGGGAATGCTCATTGCGTAGTTATGAGAGGTTGGGCGGGAGGTGGGGTTGGGCTGGGGGAGGGGGGGGGGGGGGAAAGAGCGGGGGTTTTGCAAAAAATTTTTCCCCCTATTAAAAAAAAGTTTGAACTTAAATAAAAAAATTTTGTGATACGACGAGTATTTTTTAAAATTTTGGGGGCAGTTCACCCCCAGGAAACGCTGCATATTTTTAAAGGGACGTTCTGTCGGGATCATATAGGGGAAAAAATTAAAAAAGCTTTTCCCGGGTTTTCAATTTGGGATTTACTTTCTGTTCAAAAGTAACTTGTATTAAAAACCCAATGACGTTTAACGGAGGGTTGACGTCGTAGAGGGCAGCGCCACGAGTCACGTAAAAAGAAGTGCTTTAAAAACGCCGACATTCTGGGGGCCGGAAAAAGTAATTATTCTTTAAATTTCGTTTACAAGTTTAAAAAGGGTTTATAAAAAGCAAAAAATTTAATAGGAGTCTTTAACGAACTTGAAAAAAAAAAAAGTATTTAAAAAATTAATTAAGCCTTAATTTAAAAAATACTTTCATTTGACGTAATTTTAATGTCTATGTCGTCTGAAAAAACTTAACTGTGTAACTCAAAAGTATCTGTTTTTAAGTCCAATTTAACCTAGAAAATTTTTAAACCCAAAAATCACTTAAACTTTTTTCAATGGTAAAAAATTAAATTCACTTTTCGGCCTTTCCAGGGGAAATTTAACTTTGAAAATGGGTCTATTTTGATACCGTCTTTAGTTTTTATAACCACGGAACGTACAAGTCCATCTTTTCCCAGGGAATAAGTTCGGTTTCCACTGCTATTTTCCCCAACGGTTTGGGTTTCGTCATCATGTATCTGTACAACATCTCCTTCTGATATCGTCTGCTCGTTTTTTCCCGTCCCGTTTTGTGAAAATTCTCTGGGGCCCCGTCGGGGACTCCCGCCCCCAAAAAAAGGGGGTTTGACGGAAGTTGTGTTTTTTTTTACGTTGAAAAATCGAAAAATCTGGGTTAGATTTTCGGTGATCACTCTTTGGTTTTCGTTAATTTCACCGTCGCCGTGAAAGTATATGGGGGGTTATGACGCCCAACTTTTCTCCCGTACAGGGGGTTTGTGATGGAGTCAGGGGTTTCGGGGGTCAGACACACCGGTGGACTAGAAAGGGGTTTCGGGTCGTTGAGAACAGCCTCGATCTCGGTAAATATGTCAGGGGGTGTTTGATAGTTAACTACAAACGCCCTGGGTACTTTCCCCGTGTTCTTTTGTCATGCCAATTTAAAACCGCCCCCACCACCGCCTTTAACCTTTTTGGAGTCTTTTCGGGATGAATGCCTTTCCCGGGTCCCTTTGCTGGCCCATTTGAATCGTGTAGTTTACGTGCGCGGTAAAAAGGGATGAACTCTTAAAGGACGCTGCCTCAAACTTTCGAAACATTTTGTCTGAAACCATTATTTCCGGAAACGAATTTTTGGGAACTGCGAATCTCCGGAACGCTTGCATGAGAAGCTGTAGAAGGTCAGGGAATAACTTTTTGGGTGGACTGCACGGGGTGGGAAGCACATGTAAAAAGCAAATATATTTTTTTGATTTTCTGCCGTTTTGTTCACGAACGAAAAGGTGCCGTGAAGTCAACTCCTTTTAATTCAAAAGGGGAAATTGCATCTTTCAACAGAATTTTAGGAAGTGGGGGGGGATTTTTTGGGTGTTAAAAGGGGTTTTTCCCGGGTTTGGACTTTCTTGCAGGAAAAACACATCTCTTAAAAAGGGGGGAATTTACGCAGCTTTCTGATTGTGGTACCCGGGTACTGCCCGAAAATGGGGTTAAAATTTGGGTGAGGCTTCAACATGAATTTAGTCTCTCTTTGTGTCGTCCGGTTTCAGTGCTTCTTTGAAGTAATGCTTGTCGGGTAGTGGAAAGGGAAATTTTGAAACTTCGGTATTGGCGTTATGTTTTTTTCCCGCCAAGCGTAAAAAATTTTTCGCTATAAAGGGGAAAATTTCGAACTGTCGTATAATAGGTTGTTTTTTTGTTACCGGTTTTTAAACCCTCTTCTAGGGGACTTTGATATGTAGTTGCTGCACATCTTTTACCTTTTTAAACCCGTGCAAGGGTCAATTTAAAGTCCCAGTAAAACGTCCCCCGTAATGTCTTCAGCGGAGGGTTTGTTCAACGTTGAAGAAAAATTCTTGTAACAATGCTTCACACATGGGCAATTTGTGGTAAACTTTTAGTGCTGGAGGGGTGATTACGTTACTAGTCTTTGTGTTGTTTTCGTATGTTTTGGCAAGGACTTTACACTGGTAACGGGTTTTCGTCTGTTTAAGGTAGTAATTTCAAGTTTCTAAGAGGGGATGTTGCCTTTCCAAAGGGCCCAAATTCTTCTTCGTTTTTTAACCTTGAGGGCCCGGAATTCCATATTTCACTTCTCTTAAATTTCCCGGGCAGGGATGCCTTTTTGTCGGGAAAGGTCAGCTGGGTTACATTTAGTGGGGGCCAGTATCTCAATGTAGTGTAGTTGTCAGTTTTTTTATATCTTCTATTTCTTTTTTTAAACGAACGAGTAAGTTTTTTTTCTTTCTTTTGTCAACCAGTGTAGAAAAAACCGGGAGGTCTGCCCAGAAGGAAAAGGGTTTTTACTTAAAGTGTCGTCTGTAAATGTTGTAGAGTCAGCTCCGAAAACTGCCGCCAAATTAACTCTAGCTGTGGAAGTGGAGCTTCTTGGGGGTTTGCGATTTTTCTTTTTTATGCTAGTCGTTTTTCCCTTTTATGGTTCAGGATGTAGGCTGCAGCACCGTAAAATTTTAAAACGTTTTGATCTACAAATTTCATGTAGTTGAAGTTTTTTTAGGTTCACTTCCGGTTTCCAACTCACTTCCGGTTTCTGTATTTATGTCTTTTTATGTACTGTTTGATAAACTTTTTTTTTAAAAAGCATTTCGAAGATCGGTCGAAAAGGTTTTTCCAAACCCCCTTAACTTCTGTTGGGGGAAAGGGGTACTTAAAAGTTTTAAATTCTCTTCCCTTTAAATTTTTCCCATCAAAATTTTGGCTCTTTCCGCAGGGGACGAGTATTTTAAGGGGTCGTTAAAATCCGGGAAGCTTTTTTAAAGGGGACTTTTCTTTGGTAAGGAATCTAAGACCGGAATTTCCTTTTAAAGAAAAGGGTTTTGTGTGTCTGTTTGGGGGGCCCCCAGGGCATCCCCAGTACTTTCGTTTGTCCCTGTCGGTTTATTTTGAATTTTGGGCGTCTGCTCCCGGGTATCGAAAAGTCTCTTTGGGTTGGATCCAAGAACTGGGTTATACCTGTTTTTTCTTTTTTTTCTCTTGCTTTTGGCCCCCCTTAGAACGTAAGCAGCTCCGTTTCCGTGTTAAAATTCGCCCAAGGCGTTGTCAACGAAAAAGATCAGTGATAGGATTTCACGGGTTTTCATGCCCTGGTTTTAGTTCAAAAAGTTTGTTGTTTTGCATCAGATGAATTGGAGAGCACGTAGCACCAAAAAAAAATTTGTTTTTGAAACGAAACGTTATCAGTTGGCTGTTTGAATTTTTTTGGATTGCTAACCCGGGAAAAATTTCCCCGCCCCCCGTCCCCCCGTAACGTCCGGTCTTTTTTTCGTGGAAGTAAATTTTCAAAAAGCCTTCTCTATATCCGGGGTTTAAAACTGCCAAAATTTCTTTAGTCTGAATCGTACTAAAAGTGATGTAAGGGTTGTTCAGGCAGGTGGGGGGTGGGACTTAAGCAATCGTTGAAAACAGGCTTTGGCACTTTGATTGTCGGTTTACTGAAATCGTAAACGATCCTCACTGGTACGGTCGTTGAGTCTTTCCTGACAGGGTGGGGGGGGTATTTTAGTGAACAACTGAGAATGGGGAATGTTCGTCGGGAATTTTTTTCAAAAAAACCCCCCCTTTCTTTCTTGTTCTTCAATGATTTTAACGTCGTTTTGAAGCTTTTTGGGGTTTTTTTTAACAGTCTCTTTTTGGTATTCCGGGTGCGTCTCGGGTTTTTAAAAACGGTGTATTTGGGGGATGGGGGGGAGGGCGTGCTATGTCTCCAGGCAACATTTTTACCATTTTTTTTTATGAGATTGAGGGTTTTCCTTGTTTTTTCGGGGTTGTGGTCGTCATCCTGAATGTCTTTAAAATTGTGGCATTTCCCCCATACCCTAAAGGTGCCCAAAATTGCTCCAGCGAAATTTCTTTCGTTACACGTGAAGTGTTTTACATTCAAAATTTGGGACTCATGGGAAAGAGGTGTACGGTTTGGTACGGTCCGGCAGGGGGATACCCAAAGCTTAGTTTTAAACAGCTGTCGGTCCGTTCCCGCGTAAAATGTGGCCCTTCTCCGATTTGCCGGGAGTAATCAGCCCCGTTTAACTTTGATACATTGAACACTTCTTTTTTCATCTGTAAAGGGGACGTGTTGCAATTTTCAACCCCCTTAATATTTTGTACTTTGAAACTTGAAATTTAGTTTGAAATTAGGGGAAAAATCAGCACTTTGTTGGGTTTTATCGTCTTGTGGTTTCTGTGATGATTTTGGACTGTTGTTGAGTCTAAATGCATGTTCTTGTTCTCAGGGTTTCCCAAAAACGAAGATAGGTGAATCTTTTCTTTTCTTATGAAGGAAGTTGAAGTGGTTTTACCCAAAGCCCTTCTGTGATGAAGGGCCCTTTTGGGGCCCCTTCGTAAAAAAGAACGTTTGCTTTGTGTACGAATTTCCTGAACGTATGCTGGCTTTTGCAGTTTTTTAAAACGTCGATGTTTACCTTAAGAGGTTTTTACGACATTTCCCGGTTGCATTGTAGACGAATCTGTATTCTTTGGGTTTTCCTTTGGTAATTCTTGGGTTTGGTCTACATATAGCTGTGTGTGGGTTTTTTGTGGCATTTTTGGAAACTCTTGGTTTAATAAAAAAGTTTGAAAATTGATGTTTACCTAGGCCCGTTTAAAAAATAATTTTTTTTCTTTTTACAATGTCATTTTTGCGATGCTTTTTTCAACGTATTTATTGCAGTTTAAATTTCACTGTGTATTCCGTCACAAAACCAAAATTTATCGGGTTTTTCTTTGTCCCCTTGCCCTTTTTTTGTTTGTTTTCCCGAACCCATTTTTTGTTTCTGGTAGTAAAAATTTTAAAATCAAGGGCGTCGTTGTTTCGTCCCGGGAAAAAATGCCGCCCCGCCGTTTTCCCCAGTTAGGGATTGATTCTGCGCGGATTCATTTATGAATTTCCCGCTTCCAGAAAAGAAATTTCCCCGGTTTTATAGCAGTCTAAGTTTGATTTAAATTTCCAGTTGATCCCCCCACTTCACCGGTTTTCGGATTTTTCCCTTTTCTTCCCCCGGGAGGGTTTAAACAAGAATAATTGGGAAAAACAATTTACCTAAGTATCATGGTTTTGGTTAAAAATTTTAAACTTTGATATAGGCCTTTTTGTTTGTCTGAAAGTTTCCCTTGGCTGAAAAAAAATTTTTGCAGGGGAAAAAGGTTTAAATTCAATAAAGCTTTTCATTGGGTTTCATGTACAATTTTTTGTTTTTTGACCAAATCTCTCTTTCAGTAAGTTCAATGCCCAGTATATTACTATTGGGGGAAAGTAAATCCTTCTACAGTTCTTTTCTGCTTTGCCCTCGAAACTGGTTCTTAAGATAGTGAAAACGTTGAACCCTCGGTCAGATTTAATTTTTGTGCCGTCGCTCAAAGGAAAATCCCCGAAGGTTTGGGCCCTAGGGAAGATGTTTTCCATTTGAACGGTTTGGGAAATGATAATTTTCGGCAATTTAGATATTGGGAAGAAATTTGAACCCAAAAAATATAGCTTTTGTTCGGAAAATATGCACATCTTGGGGTTTCCCCATCTCCCAAAGCTCCTGCAAGTTTGACCCCGTACTTTTTTATCCCGTGAATTTCTGACGCAGCCGCTTCTGAATTTTAACTTCCAAATCCCTTGAAAATTCTTCAGTGTTTAGAATTCTCTTTGTGTTTTCCAAAAATTGTAAATGGAGTATCTTCTCAAATCAAAGTTTTTTATGTTCAACTTTAGTTTGAAGGGAAACCCTTTAGAAAGGTTTTCGAAACTCTAAACAAATCATCATTCGCTTTTGCCTCGTCTTAAAAATTTTTTTAAGTATCTGTGAAAAACTCGCTTTGTGCCTTCGTTTCGTGTGTAGCTTCTGTAAATTCATATTTCTTTAGTCACGGCACCAATGTCGGGAACATTTAGTGTAAAAAATAAATTTAAACGTTTCCCAGGTTTTTAAAATTTTGAATTTTTCTTTCTGTTCATTTAAATAAAAGTTGTTTTATAAAAAAATGCGTTAAAGGATGTGAGTCAAATTTGAGGGCAGCGCCACGACGTCCGTACAAAGAAGTGCGTTAAAACGAACCCACAACATCCTATTAAATAAAAAATTTTAATTTAAATAAATAAAAAAAAAGTGATACGCGAGTTTAAGTTTAAATTTTTGGGAGTTCCCCCCCAGGACGCTGACAATTTTTCAAAGGGAAATTTTAGTTCCCTTTTTCATGACAGTCCCCTTTGAAATTTCATTTCGACCTAAAAAATTAAAAAGGGAAAATGTAAAAAAAGGTTTTTTTCGAAGTATTTTTGAAAGGGGTTTTAGAAATATTTTTTTTTTTTAAAAATCTATTTTTTTTTAAAAGAATTTAAAGCACAAGATTCCACCTGCTTTTAATGTTTGCCGATGAGTTTTGGCATATTTGCTTTAAGAAAAACCCTTTGATAGGAAAAAGTATGTTTGCTATTACTTGAAAAAAGAGATGTTTCAAAAAGTAGGGGTTTAAAAATTTCTGACATTTGTGTTGGTTAATACAGTTTATAAAACTATGTCTTAATCCCGGGCGGGATTTGATTTTTTTTGAAAAGGGTTTTCCAAAAAGTAACTTAGGGCGACTATTACTGTGGTTCTTTTCGTTATCAACCCCCTATATACTAATCTTTTAGGGGGTTTTTCTTGGGGTGACGGAAAGTTCTTCCGTTTGTCTGTCCTCTTTAATGCCGTAACCGCGGGGCCCATTTTTTATTTCTTGGCATCACCACGAGGCCCCACAGAGTGCACAGGCAGGGGCCGTTTAAGGTCAAAGTCACGATTTAGGTCCAAGATCAAATAGCTTATCTTTCGTGCCCCCGTCCATATCTTTCCCCCAAAAAATCTGAATTTTTTTTACAATAACTTTAATTGTAAAACCCTTTTCAAGAAAAAATGCCCCAAAAAGTACAAACCGGATTTTTAGCTCCAAGGCCCAAAGGGCACACATGCATGCCCAAAAGTAAAGAAACCCAAAAATTGGTGTCCGGCTGTTTCCCTTTTTAAAACAGGGTGAAAGATTTTCGTTTAAAAAAACATCAATCATTTCCTCATCAAAGGGAACGGCAGAGCACGTTACTTGGGTTTCTTTCTAAGAGGTCAAAGATCAATTATTAGATCTGTGTTCATCCCATAAATTATAATACCCTGAGTTTGTTTTGGGAAATTTGCATCAATTGGGTTTTCCTCATCCCGACGTATTCAGAGTTCACAAACAAGGCCCTTTAAAGCCCAAAAGGGCAAGGTAAAACTTAGAAGCAAAGAACAAACAGCATAAAAATTGGTTTTCCGTTCCATATCTTCTTAACCCCCGGAAGGTTTCATAAAAAATAGAATTAGTTTTTTAAATTTGTCAAAAAAGACGTGCGAGTATACAAACCCCCGGTCACAAGGTAAAAGGTTAAAGGGAAAATTAAGGTAGAAGGACATGATCACAAATTTTCCCTATGTGGGGGTTATTAAAACACCCCTTTTGTAGGAGCTATTGTTTTATATGTGAAAAATTTTAAAATAAATTTCTTTGAGCCCCTTAGATGATTTCTTTAATCCCAAAAAATACAATATAATGAAAATACTAGCCCACCCTTTTAGCTGAACCCTGAATAGGAAAAAATTAATTTGGGTGTTTAAACGGGGTCTCCCTAGCCGGGTGGTTTTTCCCCTACGGCTTTTATTAAACCCTGGGTAGTCCCTTTTGAATAAAAACCCCAAAACCCCAAATTTATTATCCCGGACATAGGAGCAAAACCTTCGTCGATTTATCTATTTCTTTTGGAGAGTGTTAATTTAACTAAATTTTTGATAAAATATTTGCCCAGTTTTTGCTTTGATTTTTTTTGGTAAAATATAGTCTTGTATGTGGTTAATATAATTTATAATTTTCGTATCAATTTTGTGGACTTATTGCTGCCATTTGAAAAATGTGTTCCGGTTTAAATTTAAGTTGTTTATTTGCGTAAATGAAAAAAACTGCATGTTTAAAAATTTTTGGGGGAATAGTATTTCTTAATTTAGCAAACTCCCTCATTTTTGAAAAGAACATTAAAAACCCTAAACCCAAAACATATGTGGCTTTTTGGTCTTAGTTTTTTAATATTGCTTATTCAATATATCTGTTTTTAAACCCGCGTTAATCAAGGACAAACAGAAATTTCAAAACCCCATCAAAAAAACACGAGGTCTCTGTTTTTACAGAAAATGGTTTTTTTAAAGAGAATGTTTGGTAAGGGTTTTTTGCCGTTGTATGTGTTTTGGGGGGTTCACCTGGCGAGGGGTAAAAAAAATTTTTTTTTTTGCAATGCCTGTGAATGTGGTACAGGGGGGGGGGAAAGAGTGAAAGGGTTGGGTTTAATCATAAACCGTTTTTTGAGCTAAACCCGGGGGGTTTTTGGGCTGACCGTTTCCCTGGCGGTGTCCAACCTTTTTTTCCCTTTTTTTTTGTTTTTCCTCGTTTTGTTTGCTTTTTGTGAGTGAGTTTTGGCCCCTTTGCTCGTCTGCGTGCCGGCTTTGGTTCGGAGAGGATGCATTTTTAGAAAATGGGTTTCCCGTTGGATATTTACCTTTTTATTTTTTTTTTAATATGCGGATCAATTTTTAAGCTACAAATCTTTGGGAAATATCCCATATCATTGTTTACAAAAATCTTTTTGAAGTCATTTACCCAAAACTAAAAAAAAAAATTTTTAAACAGGGGAAAAAATAGGGTATTGAAGTAAGCTAAATGCCTGTGTGTCAGTAAAAGTTTTATGTTGGTTTTTAATACGCAAAGGGGTTTTTTTTCTAGAAAAATTTTTTCAGGATAATGGTGATTAAAAGTATGAAAAAGGTTTAAAAATTTCATTTTGTTTAAAAAAACATGTGACATTGTTGTATGTTCACTGAAAACGTAGAATTGAAAAAAAAAATATAACCCAAAATTAATATTAACTTTTTTGGTTTAAAAAAAAGAATTTAAATTTGTATCTTAAAATAGGGAAAAAAACCACAAAAAAGGTTTAGGAAAAGGGGGCGTTTTTTATTTCTTTTGCACAAAGACGAATGCCCTTTTATAGTCATATTTATAATGGAAATGCATACGCGCAAGTTTATAGATAATAAAAAAATAAAAGCATCGTTATACTCTACAACCGCTCATTTGGGATGCATGTGTTTCAACGTTTCTAAAAAGGGAAATTGCTTTTAAAAAAAAAAGGGAAAAAGGGCAAATTTTGGGTTTCAAGTATTTTTTATTTCGACACCAAAAGAAAACTTTTTTTTCAAAGATTTAAAACCCGAATTTTTCCCTTTGTCAACAACGGGTTTTTTTTGTACCATTTAGAAAAAGGGTAAACCTTTTGGAGTCACAATTTAGGGTTTTCCCTAAATTTACAAAAATGGACACACTTTTGTTTTCGATTGGGAAAATTTTTTAAAAAAATTTTCCCTGGCCCAAGT
This sequence comes from Mercenaria mercenaria, assembly GCF_021730395.1. Classification (NCBI taxonomy): domain Eukaryota; kingdom Metazoa; phylum Mollusca; class Bivalvia; order Venerida; family Veneridae; genus Mercenaria; species Mercenaria mercenaria. Next base: position 96,541,738 of record NC_069365.1, read on the forward strand.
TTTTTAAATTTATTTAAACACTGTTGTAATTGGCGTGTTCAATCGTACGGGATATTTTTTTTAACGTTAACATTCAATAAAACGGGCAAATATAAAAGAAAAAGCTGTCCCTGGTAACAAAAAATTTCGCAATTTTTATTAATTTTGTTTCTAAAAAGTGTGACAGGGTAAAATAGAAACTTGTGGAACTCCCCGTTCTTGCTCAAACCACGTTTAGGAAAAAATTGTGATATAAATGTTTGGGCCCGCGACCTTTTAAACCTATGTCATTAAAATCCTTCATAATACCAAAATTTCCATGTTTTTTTTCATTTGTTTTTTTTAAATTGAACAAGAGCTTGGGCACTAATGGTGAAAAATGCCCCCCCAGCGCCTTTACTTTTTTACCCGGTGACCTTTTACCCTTTTACCTGGTTTATCCCCAAGTCGTAGGGGTCGTTTTTCTCAATAAGTAATTTAGCATGTGAAATTTGAAGGTCCCCGGGGGCAAAGGGTTTTTCGAGTAAAGTACCTTCGCAAAAAATTAACGTTTTTACCCAAAGAAAGAAAATAACGAACGAAAGGGGGCAGTTGGAAAATTTAAAATGCTTCCCTTCGGGGGCCTTTTTAAAAAACAGTGGCCCCCTTTCCGGCGGGGGGGTAGAAAATGTGGGGTGTTCTAGCAGAGAGGGGTACGACCCCCCGAAAATGGAGCCCCTGTTTGCCGGGGGTGGCCCCCCCGAAGCCAGAGGGGGCCGGGATGTTAGGTCCCCCAGGACCCGGGGGAGAAAGCTATTTTGCATTCCCAAAGGGATTTGGGCCAAATAACTTTTTGGGCCCCTCTAATTCGGGTAGACGTTTCTGGGGGGTCGTTTGGCCCCGTACACTTTTAGTCATGCCAAGCCTAGAAATCTCACCTTTCGTTTAATTTTCTATTGTTTTTTTTTTTCAAACTGCCTTTTTGAAATTTTATATTTCAAAAACCATTTTGGAACAAAAACTTTCAAAAACCTTCTTTACTCTGCTGAATTTCACATTTTACGCGTCAATAAATTTCATTTTTACTTACAAAAATGTTTTTTAAAAATATATTTTCATATGTATTTCAATCTTGTTTCTAGAAAGCGGGGGTTGGGGGAAAAATTTTTTTGGGAAGAGTAAAAACCCCCTTTAATCCATTTTTGTTTTCTGCATTCAACGGTGAATGAACAAGATTGAAAAATACCTGCCGAGTATACACTCAGTACCCAAAATTAAGGGGGATATCCGCTCTGTTTTCATGTTCCCTTTTTGGGACTCCGCGGCGGTGGGGGCTGCGAGGACGAATTTGAAACTTTTAAATAGGGAAAAACCAAATAAAAAAGACCGCATACCAAAAACAGATTTGACGCACGGAAGGTAGAATCCTCCCCGACATACATTTCCCAAACCATGGCTTTTCCCCGCATTTTTTTTGACCCGTCAACGACGAAAATTCAAAACAAGCCTTTCGCCATTTAAATTTAAAAAAAACCATCGAAGGCATTGGGGTCCGAAATCATCAAAAAATGCGAACTGGTACTGCTTGTTGAATTTGAAAAGCCTCACATTCCGAAATTTTACTTTCCGTAACTTCATTTTAAAACCGGGCATGTAATGCTTTGCCCCCTATTTAAACCCTCAAGGGGGCCCTTCGTTTTTGACCTTGGGGGTTTCGGAACGGAGTTGTGAAAGGGCCTTTCAGATCAACAGTCATGCTGTGACGTATAAAAATAAAGCGATTAGGAAAGAAATTCACACAAAACATTATTCTTACATTTGGAAATCCGTTTTTCCTTCATTCGTAAAATTTGGATACCTCATCAAAAAAGTTCAAAAAATTATTCCTAACCCCCTTTTAAATGCTATTATTGCTTTAAATTTTTGGGCACAATGAAAAAATCAAAGGCGATTACCCCCCCAAAAGGGGAAAAGGATGAAATTTCTGCCCGCCCTTTTGTAGTGCCCATGCTTTGTGAAGCAACGACCACATCAGCCAAGTCTCGTTTTGCAAGACAGGGAAAATCGAAAGGAGTTCTTAGTCAAATTCACACAGGCTTAAATTTTCCCAAAACAAACAAATTGCCAATGCCAAATTTACATTCCAACACCGTCAAATTTATTCATCAATAACAAAAATCTGTCTCTACAAACAACACATGCATTGATCCCTTATAAAACAGATTCAGTGACGTCAAAAAATCCAACTAAAACTTCTGTAAAATAAAAAGCCAAAGTCCGCAAAAACCTTCAGAGGCATCTCAACTTAAAGGGGCACTCTAACCAACACTCCACCACTATACAAAATGTTCCTAAGTATTCAGGACGCCGTCGTCACGACAAAACTTTACAAACACTAAAACGGGGGTGATAAAAACACCCAAAAAAAAAATTGACTTGGAACGAGGGGTTTGAAAGGGATAATGACCCCATACAAACCCAAAAACCGGGTTCCCTCATGTATGCCCCGGTTAACGGGGAAGATGTACATCCGCCATTACGCCCCCCATTTAACCACACAAAGGGGGGGAAAATCAAAAGGTTCCCCCCCGGTAATGAAACACTAATTTTTTAATTCCAGTCTTTAAATTTTTTATTTGCCATGTAAAGGAAAGTAAAATTTATCCGGAATTCCCGGGGACTTAAAGAAAATTTAAAGAAATTCTCCTTCTCTTTCAAAAAAAAAAACCTTCATTATGTCCCTTTAGTGAAACTTTTTTAAAAGGAAAGGGAAAAAAATATTTTAAAAAATTTTCATGTTAACTTCATAAACATAACCCTGAAGGGCTTGGTGGAACATCTATTTTAATTAAAAGCATTCCGCCAACAAATTGTTCTAAATAAAAGTATCCAATCATTTTTAAATAAAGTAACATTAATCGACCGATTAAAAATGTTCGTTTACATACCCCCAAATAAAAACAAAAATCTTAAGAATTTGATGATTTAAAAAAAATTTACCACAACCATTTTTGCTTATGGGAGATTTTAATGGTCAATAAATTTTGGGGGCTTTTTGACGAACCTAAGGTAAAATTAAATTGAAATTTTATTGAAAGAAATGCCCTCTGTTTAAAATGCAATCCAAAAGTATCTCACCCTGCACGGGAAAACTTTTTTTTCGTTGTTTTGACAATTTGTCAAAAAATTTTTTTTTTGAATGGAAAGTACTGATGATTTGCAGGTATGCCCTTTTCCAATTATTTTTTTAAAATATTTCTAATCAGACCCCCCTTCAATTTTTAAATTTAATAAAATGATTGAAGCAAATTTTAAACGATGTAAAAATGATTTTTACTTTGGAGAAATTTTTCTAATTTTTTTTTGATCCATTTATCGTTTTCAGTTCTTCTGTCCCATATTTCTGAAAGTCCCTTCCTAAAACTTTAAGAAATGGAAACATAAAAAAAGCCTTGGTATAATGATGATTGTAAGACTGCTGTCGAAAAAGTAAGCGGCTTAAAAAATTCAATAAGGCCCACGAAAAAAAACTTTTAAATCATTAGGATTCGAGAGCAAAAAACTCGCAGAACATAAAAAAAAACGAAAAATCATGGCTTCTACGTTTTAAACTAATTCTAGGTCATCGGTTAAAAAAGTTGGGAAAAGATTTCGCAAAAAAAAATGGAAAAGGAAAAATCTAAATTTTCCCCTCTTACAAAGACAGACCACTATTGCATCTTGCAAGGAGGACATTTCCCCAATACACTTGGGAAAACTTTTTTAAAAAACTCTTCACAAAAAAAATTTTGATAAAAAGGTTTTAAAACATAAAATCGACTAAAGAAAGCAAACCTTTTAAAATTTTGATTCAAATAATGATGAAGATTAATAAATCTTTTTCACTCACAAATTCTTGATGTTTAGAAAATGTCACGATACCCCAGCTGGTCCGGCCCAAAATTTATTATCAACTTTTAAAAAATTTACCACAAGAATATTAACCTTAATGAAATTAAAAATATACATGGAAATTGGGGATTTTTCCAGACCGGGGAAAAAGTTTTTTCCAAAACCAAAACCCGGGGAAAAATACACTAACCCCGAATTATAAACCATTGACTTACCCGTTTTTTATGTTTAAAAACCCAGAACGTATGATCAATCACCAGTTTGGGATCTTGAATTCAAGGGCCCAATTACAAACTTTCAAAGCGGTTTTCGCAGCAGGCGCACAACGATCATTTTTTCGACTGGAAAAAATTTTTTCGGATGCATTTGTTTTAAAAAAAGCATTTAGGTCTGTATTTTTCGATTTAAAAAAGCCCATACACTAATGGAAATTGGTATTAGAATGCTTAACGACTTAGGTTTTTAAAAGTTCTTTCCCAAATTTATATGCAAATTTTTTCAACCCCAATTTTTTTAAAATAGTTTGGGTTTACCCCCTTTTTGACCTTTTTAGAAGAACAGGAGTTACAAGGTTCTATTTACTGTCAACCCTTTTAGCATCAAAATTAAATATTGTGAAATGTTTTTACCCGGGATAGATTGTTCATTATAGTTGATGACTTTTTAATATGTTTTCGTTCAAAAAATATCGTCGATTGAAGCCAATTACAGAGGTTTTGAACAAAATTTAAAATTGGGCCCTGGGGGAAAAAGGTTTTAAATTTTCCCCAACAAAAAAACCGTGTGTCCATTTTTTTCATTAGGAAAAAAACATTGTGACCCCGAGGTTTCTAAATGGTACAAAAACCCCTTGTTTACGAAGCAAAATTCTTGGTGATTTTTTTATAAAAAATTTTTTATACCCCACATAAAAAAACCTGAAAGCCAAAGTTTGAAATCGTTGATCTTTTAAAGGTAATTTCAAAATGATTGGGGGGCGATCGCAAAGGTTTTGTTTTAAAAGTATAGGCTTTATTTTGATCCAAGTAGATTTCGGTTGTGTGTTTTGGTTCAGCCCAAAAAACGTATTACGTTGGATACTTTCTAATCAAATTTTTTCGTATTGCTCTTGGGGGCATTTAGAAAATCGCCTGTTGAAAGCTTTTATGTTTTAAGCAAAAGAAAACCCCCCCTTTTACGAGACGTGAAAAACTGCTTGCAAAATTTCTTGAGGGGAGCTGCCAACAAATCCACCCGCTCATAAAAACATATTTTAAACCCCAAAAACCACGTTCTATGACAGAAAACCAAAAAAAATTAAAAACCTTTTGGGTTTCGCAATTTAAATTCTAGAAGGGAAAAAGATTTTTAATTTTGATGAAAAAAATAATTTGTTTGAATACCCACCATGATTCTTAATCTCCAACGTTCTTTTTTTAGAAAACCCATTGAAAAAGGGAACAAAACCCGAAATTTCAAATCCAATTAACGAAATCAAATCGGGTTACAAAGATCTTTTCTATTTTTAAGATGTTCAAAGGATGATTTAAGGTTTGGGTGTGCCGCCGTTTTGCCATCTATCAAACAAAATTCGTTTACCAAATTTAAAGCTACAATTTTTTCAGAGAAGCAAAAACAATTTATTTGGCCCTTAATTTTATTTCCGATATAATGAAGAAAAATTTTTTCATTTTTCGACTCACTTTCGTTTACAAACAATACACAACCCTAATCAGAAAATCCCCTTTATTCAAAACATTCTTCTCAGGGTTCATGAAACTTTTTTTTTTAAAAATCCATCATATTTCTGTTGGGTTTCCCATCATGTTGGATTTTTGGAAATGAAGAGCTGATATGCGCAAAAAAATCACTTTTTATTAAAACAATCTAAATTGAAATTTCCCTATATGATTTTAGGGCAAATTCAACAAACATTTTAACTAAATGGAGTCCCCGTGAACAATCTTTGTTCAAAAACTTTGAAAAAAACCACTTAGGTGAAGGCACCCAAGGAAAAAGATCTGTTCGAGGGGGGAAATTTTTCTTTTTCGTTTCCGATAGGTCTCCGTTGACTCATTTTGTATTTGCTGAACAATGGAAACAACCTGAAGATACCCGTCAAACACCCCTTAAATTAAACATATTTTAACGCTTTAAAAGATTCGATCCCCAGCGCAATCTCCAAGTTGAATCTCTAAAAGAGCTGTACAGCAAATTTCAGCCGACAATTTTTGCAGTTTTTGAAAGAAATAGGTATATATCATAAAATCTAAACCCTTATTTGTTTATTAATCACCGCTTTTATACTTTTAATGTTTGCATTTGTTTTTTTTACACTTTTTATGTATTTACCTTTTACTTCAATGGTTTTTTATGCTTTGAAAATTAACGTAATCCATTTAACATTTTCTCGGCGATATATGACCTTTTTGTGTCGATTCCCCGTAAAACCCAACTCATTCATTCATTCATTAAAAAGACAGATACTAGATGCTCTTTTAAATAAATGCATCACGAATAAAATTTTCCAGTCGAACAAGTTATCAGTTGTGCTGCGTTATTTGCGAAAGCCCCCTTGAAAGTTTGTAATTAATCCTTGCGATTCGAGATACCAAACTAGTCTAGAATTGATCATACGTTCTAGAGTTTAAACATAAACTTCTAGAAAGGGGCTATGGGTTATAATTACTTGGGTTCGTGCTATCTTTTCCGGGTTATGTATGGAATAACAATAGCTTCTCTCCAGGAATCTGGAAAAATACCGTTTTCCATGTTGTATTATAGATTTCAAGGAGACGGTCAAATTGATTCTTGTGGTAAGTGTTTTAAAAGTTAGTAATGTATTTGGTCTGGACCAGCTGCAGAATCATGACTTTTGGGTCTAGAGAGTCAAGTAACCCTGTGATGGGAAAAGGTTGATTATAATCTTCCCCCCATTATTTGAATCAAAATTCAGAGGTTTGCTTTCTTTAGTTAATTTTTGTTTTCGAATCTTGGTCAAAATTATGTGATAAAGAGTTTTTGAAAAAGTTTCACCAAGAGTATTAGCAATGTCTCTTTGGTAGATGCAATAGATTGGTCTGATTGTTTAAGATGAGAAACATTTGAAGTTTTTCTTTTCTCTTATTTTACGAATCATTTCCAGACTTTTTTAACCGATGACTTTGAATTAAATTTAGAAACGCATGAATGCCAGGACCTTTTCGTTGCTTGTTTTTTTAGTTCTGCGATTTTTGTTTAAGAACCTTAACTGATTGTAGATTGTCTTTTGGCAGTCGAATATTGAATTTTTAAGGGCCGCTCTACGTTTTCGAATGGCGGCTTACAATCATCTTTTATACCATGGTTTATTTTTTGATTTACCATTTGAAGTTTTTGGAAGGGACTGTCGGCAATTACTGATAAAATAACAAAAATCGATCAATAGGATAAAAAATGGTGAAATTATCCAAAGACAAAACAATTTTGCATAAAGACTGATATTGCTGCCAGTCAGCTTTATTAATTCAAAAAAGAGGAATCATCTGACTTTTTGTTGAAATATACTTGATAAGATAATCGGGAAATGATCACTCCATGTAAGTCATCTTACCCCCTCCCATTCGAAGTCAAAAAAAAGGCTTGGTTGGCAAATTGACAAATCAAGAGAAGAGTAGTGCCCTGTAACAGATGTAGATATGTTTTGGATTTATCATTCATTAAGCAAGAGAATTTCTTTCAACAAAGGTTTCAATAATTTAACCTCTAGTATTGCTGTCAGAACAGCCCCAAAACTCGTGATGACTATTAAAATCTCCCGACAGAATAAAAGGCTGCGGTAGTTGATTGATTAGGTTGTCAAGATCTTAAGATTTATTTTAAAATTTTAGGAGGTATATATATTGAACAAATGTAATAGGTCGATCCATAGTTACATGTAAGCAACTGCCTGAATAGTAGTATTCAAAAAAATTTTCTCTATGCGGACAATGCATATGTATAAAAATTAATGCGCCACCAGAAGCCTTTTCTGAACGTTGAATAATTTTAAACGATAATTTCATTAAAAAAGCTTAATATTTTCCCTGTCTGGAAACATGGTATTCTATTATTCAGTCTTCTCAGAGAAGAGAGTTTAGTAATTTTTTTCTCCGTCAAAGGTTTAGGAGGTAGGACGGGAAGCTTAAACGAACGTCCATTCTCCATATCTACATCTACATCTACTACTAGGTGTTCAAACCGGTTGTATGGTTAATTTGATCATTAGATCCCTTCCACTCCACCGGTATTTAGCTCAATTCTTTGTTTAGTGTATGTTCACATTTGCCGATGATGAAGTACTTGCTGAATTGTTAGATATATTGCTTGTTCGTTGTTGTTGTGGCTTGTAATTAGGGATGTTTTGTATTGCAGCTGAGCTTTAACTTGAAGATTTTTCTTACATTTGATTGAGTTTACGGGGTTTCCCGAAGTTTGGGCTGGATTTTGAAAATCGGTCACAAATCTGTTTTGAGTAAAAGCATCAATACACTGTTTTGTTTTGTTAGCGACAGATTTAGTTATTGATGAATAAGTTTGTGCGAGTGATGGAATGTAAAACTAGCATTGGCAATTTGCCTGGTTCTGGAAAACTAGTGCCTTGTTTGAATTGACATGAAGAACCTCCTTCTCGAGTTTCTATGTCTTGCAATCGCGAGCGAGACCTGGCTGAATGGTGACTCGCTTCAATTCACACAACGCAATGGATACTGCACTTCCTCGTCTTGGGAAAAGGGCCACTCGACAGCACTTTGGGCAATATGATCACTTTTGCAGTTTCTCTCGTTGTGTCCGAACTTAAAGCAGCAATAGCATTGAAGTGGATTAAAGGATATAGGTCGTAACTTTTGTCATGAGGTATCCAACTTTTATGACTGAAGGAAGGAAAGGTATGCCGAAAGTAAGAATGATAGTGTTTGTGTTTAATTTCTTTTCATAATCGTTAATTTTGATTCGTCCAGCAGCCGTGACATGGGGATCAGTAAGGCCGGCACAATTTTTCCCATTCGAAAACTCCAGCAAGATTTAGGGACAGCGGATGGACCCCCTAAAGGAATTCAGAGTGCGGTGTGCAATGCACTTACATGGCCGGTTGAAGAAGGATGTTAATCTAAGTAAATTGTGAGCATGCGCTGCTTTTTCTACTTCAACGAGCAGATCCCAGTGCGTAAATTTTTTTACAGCTTCGGTACGCCAGTTATACTTTTAAAGTGCTTTTTCAATACGAGTGGAGAAAGGGCTTGTCATTTTACAAGTTTCATCAGTTGACTGAATTTAAAAGAAATCTTGGAAATGCCATGTTGGATGTGTATGTCGGTGAAAGGGATTCTCACCTTCCCCCCTACCCTCTGAGTCTGTTTCGGCATGCGGTCGTTTGTTTTTTTTTGATTTTCCATGTTGAATTTGTTTAGATCCGTCACTTGCAGCCCCCACCCAACGCGGAGTTTAACAAGGGAACATGTAAGCAAACGGATATCCCGCTCAAAAATGTTAGGGATAAAGTGAAATTTCCTAGGGCTGGGATGATCAGCCCATTGATCGTATCGGGCCAGTACAACCCCCAAGGCGTCTAGACCGAATTAGAGGCCAAAATGTTGTGTTGACACCCACACCCAAAAAGGGGATACACACATGTAAAAAAGCATGCATCACCTCTCCGAGGTGATATGGGCACCTCAATATCCAAGACCCTCCTCCACGGCAAACGGGCAGCTCAATTTTCGGGGGAGTCTTATCGCCATGGACCCGTCCCTGCCCCTACAGTCATGCCCTACAGTTCTTTTGATTTGAAAATTGCCTTTAGAAAGTCTGAAACAAACCCTGAAAAAATCAAGTCCAAAATCATGAAATCGAGTTAACTTAAAAGGCTGTTTTCCCAACTTACACAGAGGGTTCAAAAGATGAATCAAAGTTGGCTGTGCTGCTGTCAGCCTCCTTCATCAATCAAAATTACGTTTGCCAAAAAATGCAACAATATCTTCAGCCGAGGCCAAAGCTATTGATTTAGCTCTAAATTTTATATAAAAAAAAATTAATTTGGTCACTTGAAGTTTACTGTCTAGCGCAATGGATTTCAGGTTTGAAACATTTATTTTCAGAAAAAATGCCTAATGGTAAAGCCAGAGTTACAAATAAGAAAAAAATTTTTGAAAAAGTGTTATTTTCTTGAAACATGCTGACATAAACTTGTTTGTTTGAGGATCAAATTTGGACAGATGTGAGGTTTGCATGTATGATTTTTTGAAGCTTGTATCAAGCTGAATGAATATGTATGTTCACATAATGATATTTCTTAAGTAATGGTTTGTTTTAGCATAACACCATTCAAATGAAGTCATCGCCGGAATATACTTGAATTTGTCATTGTGAGCAATTCGTGTTTGTTTAACAAGATTTTCATTTTAAGTAATATTAACCCCTCAAACCCGACTTATGGTTAAAAAAAACCTAGACATTTTTGTACTGTTATTTTATATCATGAGATATGATTTGAAATGAATTTGAACAAATTGTATTTACGACACCTAACAGTTGAAATCTTTTTGAAAACAAAAATAAAATTTAAAGTGAAGGGAGGTAATTGATTTTTCCATAATAATTCTAAAAGATGCCTGAATAGGTACTTATTTCTTTTCATATTTTAGTAGACTTTGCATTATTTGCTTTAGCTATAAAAAGATAACAATGAAGGGTTGTCTCCCTTGTCATCCTGTAAGTCAGAAATTAGCCAGGATTGGTATACTTTTTCATCAATGTTTAGTTCTCTAATATGAAAGAATCATTACAGCAAAAGTGAAAAAAAACTGCTCGTAGGAAATATTATGGCAATCGCCTCAAAAGATTTTTATTACTTCGAGAGAATAATGGGGAAGGAATAGCATTTTCCATTTTGTTTGTTTGGAAAGATTCTGATTCGCAGTGAAGGACCTGCAATACTATGTTTTCAGTTAAAAATTGTTCGCTCTCGCCAGGTCTTTTACTTTCTTCTTTTGCTACTTTCTTTTAATACTTATAGTAAATTATCATTTTGGGGCTGCAAAGAAACTAAAATATGAATGACAAATGCTTTAGATTATATGTGAAGTGAAAGGAAAACCGATAATTTCCCTTTTAAAGATACCCAGTGGCCATCTTTAAACTGAAATATTTAATCTCTAGGTATTTAATTCGAAAGTATAAAAACCCTTTCCCTTTAAAATATTTTATTCGCTGAAATATATCAATTAAGTTTGCTTAGAGAGCTACAATCATAGTTAAATGCCATTCATTAACAGTTGATTGTTAAAAAAAACAGCTTTTCTTTTGTATTTATCTATACATGTAGTATATAGTGTGTATATTTTTAAAAAAGAGAAAAGTGAAAACTTCACAGGGCGCTCAAAAACGACAAAAATGAAAGTGTTGCCCGGCTCGGTTTGATGGAGCCCGTTCATGGACGGTAGTGGAAATGCATGCTACCGTCCACGCCCCCTAGCCCCCGGGGTTTGAAAAAACTGAGTACTGTTAATCGCTAAACGTGTTACTTTGGGTTTACATAAACTATATGAAGTCATTCTGCATGTCTTTAAATATGGGATTTGGATCATATATATTTTTAAGTTCTTAATATATTATTTAACGTTTCATTTTTGCGTATTAAACTTTTTGTTCAAATTGAAGTGATGAAGTTTAGTAACTAAGAAAGATGGAAATTGAATGGTGTAATTGTGAAGATATAATTGTACGTTTTGACTGAAATAATCTGGGAAATTTACTTTTGGTTCGGCTATTTTTTACCACCAACGCCGTTATAAATTGCTAACAGTAAAACAGGTAATATCTTTGGGATAATTCATATCAGGACTGAAATACATTCAAGGATAGTATCAATGTGCAACAGACTTTAGCCTGGAAATGAAGAAGAATAACGGTGAAGAATGCTATAAACTTTGCAAGGACTTCAAGCTCGTAAATGGCGGGAATTATACACTATCTTTCGATTGAATTCAGGACGTATCAGCAGGTACACACTTTAAAAAAAGCCTTTTAAACGTTACCTTTTTTTACAAAGAAGTTTAATTGAAATAACATATTTATCAAAACAGATGTAGTGCCCGATGTTAACGCAAATTGTTCAATACTAATTTTTAATATATGAACCTTTGTTTGTAAACCCTAAAAATGAGTGACAGACACGCATCGCGGTAAGGTGGTTTCTATACGAGCATGATATATTTAATGCAAAATGATTATCATATCAGTGTTGTTATATTTTCTGGTCTTCCGGATCATAGAGTTCATTTAATGAAAATGTTTAACTTTTAGCTGCTGGCGGCAAGTGATTCTGCCTTTTCACATCCCTGCAGGTTATCATGGTCTGCACTGTTCGCTATTCAGTCTGTACATTTTCAGTGAACACCCCTCTAATTTTTAAAAGGTATGCCAAATGAATGATGGGGCTAGTCATGTTAGGGATCGAGTTTGCTTTTTCCTTTTTATTGCTTCATGTAGATTTTACTTTATACTTAAATGAACATTCCAACAATTATTCATATAACAGATTAAAAAGTTTAGATTTTTTATTCACATGGGTTTACCTGTTTTATGCGTACTTCATGTCATTGACCCTGTTAAGCATGTATATAAACGTTCCTTATAAAACGTTTATATAGCGGTTTTAAGGACCCAATAATTGCGTAAAGAACTGAACCTGCAAATAATTTTAGACGATCTCTGACTTTTCACTTTCTGTTATACTTTAGTAACGTTAGTACAGGATGAGTTGACGGAATAAAGGTTAAGGTTTAGGAGTATATCACCAAAAACACAGAAATTTTTGATAAACGGACCAACATCATTCAGAATATTTTAAGTACGGGACAGTCGGCAGAATATGTAATGGTCGGGTAAAATTTTGGTAACGAGTTGTTCGTTTATAAATATTTCTGTGTTTTGGTGATTTACTCCTAAACCTTAAGCCAGTACCCACCGTAAAGTAATGTTTAGTAATGCAAGGGGTATTCATATCATATCAGAGGAACCCTGACAAGCTACAAGTTTTCAGGTGGACAATTTAGGCCCTTTTTAAATAAATGGTTCCGATATTCTTCGCAAACTTATTCAGCAATCTTTTTTCAGCATAATTTTAAGTGTATACATAGATAACTGTCTATTAGTAACACTGTTGAAACAAACTCTTATTGAATTTAACTAAATATTCTGATTTATAATTACATAAGTTCAAAAAAAATGTTAAAAACCTGCTTTAGTAGTGATGGGCCGACAACGGGGACAAACGAATAATCGCGGCGTTGCATTCATGAGCGCGATCGCCGACTTCACTTTCCCCGACCGATTAATTACTTGGCACCCTAAAACGGATAATTTGTTTTTTTTGACCTTTGTCTTTCTGGTTTTACGGTTCTTTGGGCAATTACGCCAAGGAAACTACTTACGTAAAATGGCTTCCTTTAAATTGTCGAAAGAAATTTATGTCTTTGTGGGTCAAACAGATTTTGGAAGATATATGGCTTTTACAAAATTAAGCCCGGGGAAAACATCAATCAACTTTGACATTAGTATGGCAGTATGCATAGCATGCCGTAAGACTTACGCAAGCATATTAGCAAAAGTATTTTCAATTTTTGATTTGGGGATTGAAAAAATTCCATTCGTTAACTCAGAATTAATAAAACGTTAATACTTTTTGTCCAAATAACTTCAATTTAATCACATAATATCACTGGATAAGTCCCTGGTGAAATTAAGACGAGTACCTGACTTGAAGTGTAACTATCTTCACAGATATTACTTTTATGCTGTTAACTTTCATATTTATGAAGGGATACAATAGAAATAGGATATTGATGTGTGTGAGGCTCATTTCTTAAGTAATGACATAAACATACATTGTGAGGTGAACTTATAGATATGCAACTAGAGTAACCGATTATCCGATTATATCCGATTAATCGAATCGGTGGGCTTGTCCGATTATGCCGATTAATCGGCTGGCAAATCTAACCGATTTGCCATCACTATGCTTTAGTCCTATCTTTTAACCTTAAATTGTCACTCAAAAGCATGAAAACCCTGATTATGAACAATGGAGCCTGTCAAAATAGAGTTTATTTCATATAAAATTCTATATAACATACCTGTGGATTTGCGTGCTAAAGTGTAGCGCGTGGTTCATTAAATGTAACCTTTTGTAAAAATAGGTTAAATACACACAATAGTTTTTGAAAGTAAATTTTTATATTTATAGCCCCCATACAAATCATGTGAAAGCCATCATATTTCGAAAAAAAAAAAACGTTTTTTTGTGGCGCCTTTTTAAACGAGTCCTTTTTTTTTATTTTTTTACCAGATAAGGTTGATTTGTTTTAGCGTGATTTGTGCACTTAATCTTGAGGGGCCCCTTAAACATTTAAAACCCCAGAAATTTGGGCCCAGGTGAATTCTGGCATAAAAAACGTTAAAAGGAGTACTATTATATGGATTCAATAGAGTTCTCAAATTGGCGTACGTTGCAGTAAAGACAAAACAACGTTTTTTGACGAGGAGACGGGAAGTAGTTTGGGGAAGCAAAATTTTTCGTATTTTCCCGTAGTTCAAATACCTTAACTCGGCTTTTCCAACATATGTGTCAATTCTTATGTTTGTCGAGTGTTTGAAGATGAGGCGTATAAATTTAAAAAATATTTAATATTTTTTTAACTTTTTTTTTGGTTTGGATTGTTATCTGGTCTTAACCTTAAAAAAGACAGTTACGTTAGTCAAAACTAACCCCCCGGATCTTAAAGCAAAAATTTTCTCAAAACCATTGCAAATTAGTTTACGTTTTTATGCAAAACTGTCATCGGAATCCAAAGGGCGACAAAACTAATATTGTCAAATTGCAACAGACATGCATTTTTTGACAATGAAGTTTTTGTGATTTACTTAAGCAAAGAATTTTCTAAAAGGTTGGCCACCCCAAATGAATCACAAAAGGTTTTACAATTACTAAAGAAGACCTTACATAAAAATTGCACCCAAAATGCTTATTTTGGGATGTGTTGTTAGTAAAACCCTTAACTTATCCCATTCGTTTTGCCCCGCCACCATTTCTCCGGTCATTGACATTGCGGGGGGGTTCCCGTTAGTCTTGATCCCGGCGGTCTGTGTTTTTCATTTTGGTGGATTGTGTCGCATGTTGGCGAGATCCCTTCTTGCTCTTTAGCGTGTTCCTCTGGGATTTTGTGGTGGGTTAAACATTTCGGAGGGCCCGGTTTGCTCTTGCGAGGTTCAGTTAAATGTTTGGGCTAACAAATTTCCCAAGGGGGTTTGATTTTTGGTTTTGTACGTTTTCGCTTTGCATTTTCCTAGGTGGCCTCACATTTCGGCAGGATCCTTTTTAACCTGGTCTACCTCTGCCTGAGGATGTCCTAAAAAAAGTTTTTCCCGGGGATTATAAATTTTAAAAAAATTTTACCCGGGGTAAAAATTTTTTCGAATTTTTTTTAGTTGGTAGAAATTTAACTGAGAATATTGCATGAGATTCCCCTTTTTTAGTCCCCTATTTGGTTGGGTTTCGAACAATTGTTTTTCTTTTCACTAGTTATAATAAACCTGTAAAACCAAAACCGGTTTGTTTCCGAAAACGAAGAAAAAATACTGTTTAGGTTAGAACGAGGTGGGGACTGCGATTTTGGAAAAAAAAGAATTATTTTAAGGAAAAATAACTAAAATTATTTTAGCTGATAAATCAAAACACAAATAGGCAAATAACCCCTTTTTTTTTAAAAAGGGACAACCCCCAAAAATTTTTGGGAAAATATACTGAACAGCAAAAAAATATCGTTTTATAACTGGGGTATTTTTTATCTAAAAACTTTAATTTAAATCACTTGTGTTTTTCATGTCACATTACACTTGAAGATCTCATGTGTAAAATTAAAAAAAAATCAATCAACAGTGAAGTAATAGTCCCAAATAGCCGTTTTGCACGAAATTCGCGTGCATCTGTAGTTAACAATTTTCGTTGTGAAATTTTGTTGTCATTGGAAATATTTATAACTCGAAAAAGATCCATCAAGTTTAAAAAATATTGTTGGGTGCACCACACGACTGAATCAAATTTAGCGCGAGCGCCCAGTTGGGATGTTACAATGCAACTGACATCAGAAGATATAGACTTTCAAATGGTTATTGTGGGAATACTGACTTCACGGTAGATTGTTTTTAAAAATTTATCACGTGAAGATCTTCAATTGTAATTTTGAAATGAAGAAACTATTCAAATTTTAAAATTTTTTTTTTTTGCGTTCAAAATATACCAGTTAAACATCTGGATAGTTTCTTTTGCTGTTCAGAATATAATTTCTCTTAAAACTTCATAAAATGTGAGTTATCTCAATGTGACTATTGGTTCAAACTTACTGACATGAGATTTTTGCGAGATTTTCTTATAGACAACTAAATATGGACTGTGCAGAAGGCACACCATTGTAATGTTTTTGAAAACAATGCAGAAAATTTACATTTTTCTTCCATTTTTACAACATTTATCTTTTATTTTCACCCATTCTTATCATATTTCATTGCCATAAATACATTATAATTATGACAAATCTGGTGGAACTTAACATCTTGAAAAATTTCACCCATACTGTGGGCGTATAGCTTTAATTAAACTTTATATATTGAATATACTACGTCATTTATTCATGTCTCACCAAATTAAACATTTGTTCACTGGAGTTACCATTTGCATTAATAAGCATACGTTTGGCTAGTGCTCGCACATTGCAAGTATAATTAATTTCCCTATGCATCAAAGATGTTTATGAAAACAAGACCGTTATTGTTTATTCTCGTTAACAAGGTCGTTATTGTTTATTCTCGTTTAACAAACCTTTTAGACAAAATTATTTTTGGGAATTTTATTTTTCTGTCGGCGAATTTCAATCAATTATTCTTTTTTATTTCCTCCTCTATCATTATTCTTATTTTTTTACTCATAGTCCTTTACTACAGTAAAAAAGGATTAAAATTTATTTCTATTTTCATTCCCTCTCCTACGACACATGGGCAATTCCGCGGTTTGTAAAACGAACATTCAAAAAATAAAGGCCCGAAATGCAAATGAATAAAGTGACAAATTAATTGGACGACACCTTTCGTTTTTTATGTTAAGAGGAAACTCATGTGATGCATATCACTACATGCGCTGTATTTACCTATTCAAATTACTAGTGTTATTGTAAAGCATGTTACAAATCTGTTTCATATTTTACCTGTTGAAAATGTGTGCTTTTATACGAAAGTTGGTGCAATAAGAAGTTCATAATATAAGTTGATTTCTGACAAATTGGATATCGCCTACTTACTTTAATTGTTTTACAAACAGTTGCAAGTTAGCATGAATCATTGATATATATATTTTAAGAGTCACGAGATGTAAGTAATGGTCTGGGTTATATATATATTTATCTTACAATCAGCTAACAATTTAATCCAGACAAAATAACTGATACACTCGTTAAAATCGTTAATGGCTAACTTAGTCTAAAGCGTTTTATGACCCTAACTGTGATAACGCTTGTGAAGAATACCAATCGTTATATCTTGCCTTATTTATATGAATAGGTATGGTTAAAATATCTTAGATTGATTGTCATTTTTTTAAAGACAATAAATTGCGAAGTTTAAATATACTTATCATCGACGCCAGACAATACAAAGGTTTATAGTTTTACTAAAATTTTAAGGAAAAATTAAATTAAATCTTTTGTTTCTTTCCATTTTATTAAAAATTTTAGATTTTTATTACCCTTTTTTAAAATTAATTTAATATTTTGAATTTAAATTTTTTCCAATTCACTAAACGGAACCCAACTTTTAAAATTTTTCATTGAAACCCTTTTCCCATTTTACTAAAGCTTGTTTTTTCTTATAGTCTCGTCTGATAACTCTTTCTATTCTAAAACTTCTTTTTGTAGTAGGTAAAATTTCTTGTTCATAAAATGAACCTTGAATTATTTCATCATTTAAATCTTTAATAGTGTAATGTTCTGGGATTTGTTTTATTAATTTTATAAATTATAAATATTTCCTCTGTCCAGTTTGGTGTATAGCCTTTTTCAAAATGTCTTTTAAGTTGCTTAAGCGAACTCGATCACCAATTTTAAATTTTGCTTTACTCTTTGGGTATCTTTAAAACGACCATATAAATTAAAGTAAACAGTCCCTTTTATTTAAGTTTTTACTA
Organism: Mercenaria mercenaria; assembly: GCF_021730395.1. Taxonomy (NCBI): domain Eukaryota; kingdom Metazoa; phylum Mollusca; class Bivalvia; order Venerida; family Veneridae; genus Mercenaria; species Mercenaria mercenaria. The sequence goes on from NC_069365.1 coordinate 96,559,817, forward strand.
GCTTCGGTTGGTGTCTTTTTATACTAGAATGTTTTGTTTTGTTATATTTATCAACCATATCCTGCAAATTATCTAAATAAGTAAAAAGTATTATTTGCTGTAAAATTTTTTCCACATTATTCTTTTTAAACTTCTATTAAATCTTTCAATAACAAACAGCCTTTCCTTCATTAAATGTATGGTACATGTTGATTTTTTTTTATTCAAAAATGATTCAAATTTTTTTTATTATAAAATTCTTTTCCTTCATCAAACCCATAAATTTTGTGGAATCCTTGCAGTCTTGGGGGACTTTCGTCCCTGAAACTATTTATTAAAGCTTCAGAACAGATTCTCCAGTTTTATTCTTTAATGGAATAACCCAAGCATATTTACTGAATATATCAATAACGGTTAAAAAGTACTTTACTCCTTATTGTATTTTGAAAAAGCTTGCATGTCAACAAAATCAGCTGCCCAAAGTATCATCATATCATTAACTATCACTCTTCGTTTCCTAAATTTTCTTTTAATTGGTTTGTGTAATTCTTCTGCTAATTCATCGCTCCATGTGATTCCCGGGGGGTATACTCTACCCCCTTTTCCCGTTTTTTGATTTAAATGTCCCACCCAAGTTTGTATTTCGTTTTAATTACAGGTTTTAAAAACTAAATGTTTTGCAATCTTTTCTCCAAATGTTTTTGATTTAGTTTTATTTAAGTTGGAAAGCATTTTTTTGTCGCATGTACCCTTTTTTACACAGCTGCCCATAGCAAAAGTCGTGGTCCATACATACTGCATCCAGTTCGTTGACAGGAGGTCCGTTATCTAAAGGATTTCCTGGCCACAATAATTATATCCTGGGAGTGTTACACCTTTTTTAGGTAATAAAGGTAACATTGCTTTATGAATATCTAAATTACCTGCTGTGATAGTACTTTTAACAAACTTTGATTTCATTTTTCCACAAACGAACAGGTAGCCATTATCTTTTCTTTTCCCTTTTTTTTGTCGTAACATAGTGAGGATTTATATTATCAGTAAATTTTCTTTCTTTCAAACAATATATTTTATTCTGTAAACTCATTATATTATATGTGTTTAAAACTTTTAGTTGGTTTAAAACCTGTGGTTTTTGAATTGTCTGGCATTGACCAGTCCTGACCAAGGGTCATAGGTCAAGTGGGGTTATACTGTTTTCGCACAAACAATTACTTTACTACTCACGGACACGGACACGCCCTGATTACTGACACGTACATGCTGGCATTTGTATACCGCACAACTTACACATACCAACAGACATTTGTATACATTATTACTTACACGGACAAGTTTGCACTTAAACAGACAAACTGATGCTAGTATAAACACGGACATGCCCTGATCACTGACACGGACAAGCTGGCATTTGTTTACCGCCCAACTTACACATACCAACAGATATTGTATACATTATTACTTACACGGACAAGTTTGCACACAAACAGACAAACTGATGGTAGTATAAACACGGACACGGACACACCCTGATTACGGACACGGACATGCTGGCATTTGTATACCGCACAACTTGCACATACCAACAGACATTTGTGTACATTATTACTTACACGGACAATTCTGCACTTAAACGGACAAAATGATGCTAGTATAAACACGGACACGGACACGCCCTGATTACGGACACGGACACACCCTGATTACTGACACGGACATGCTGGCATTTGTATACCGCACAACTTGCACATACCAACAGACATTTGTGTACATTATTTTTTTCCCACGGACAATTTTGCACTTAAACGGACAAAACTGATTCATAACACGGGGACGGACACGCCCTGATTACTTACAGGGGACATACTGGAATTTGTATACCGCACCACTTATACATACCAACAGACATTTGTATACCTTATAATTTACACGGACAAGCTTGCGTTTGACTACTTTTTAATTTACTACTTGATATAAACCTGGAAACTAAATAGACAGACTGGCGGTTCCTTTTGCGGACAGAATGACGTTTGAGTACATAATTACTAACGGACAAACCTGAACGTTCCTACCTTTACGGACAAACTTGCGGTTGTGTGTACATACACGGTAAATCAACTAAGGCACTGACTTCTACTGAGATTGAAATCCCTTACAGTACATAAATAACAAACTATAAACTACCCATGGAGAAATCAATCCGAAACGCTTATAATATTCAGTATAAAAAAATTAACGAATTAAATTATCAACACATGCGCCTGCCCGCTTATCCTTTTTTCATTTTGCCACTACGATAAATTTTAAAATTATTCACCGAAAATTCAAATCAAATAGCTATCAATCCAAAATTGATGCACGATTAACCTAAATATTGCTTCAAACCTTAAATATGGTTACCGTGTAGATATTTTAAATACTAAGTATCTGTTTTTGTGTCAAGTATGTCCTATTAAATCGGAACAAATGTTAATTTCTTTAATCGATTTGATTGATTTCTTTATGTTTATGTCATGCAAAATGACTGTCTTCCGAATGATAACATCTTCACAATAAGACCATTATTTTGTCCAAAAGCTTAGGTGACTTTATTATTGGACAAAACCACCAGCCACATAAAAGTCAGGTATTTCATTTTTAAAGTTGTAGCTCCATAAAATTACTGCAAAATGTTGTGTAGGAACTGGTTCGTCTTTCATTTTATTGTTATTATTATATAATCGGAAGTGGCCTTGCAAAAATTCCGGGTGAAGGATATTGATTTTAATTTGAAAAATAATCCATACGTACAATGTGGGGTTTATTAAAATATATTTCGAAAATAGCGATAAGGATAAGCTGGTGCGGGAATGCGCGACACTGATCACCCAAATTTCTAATTATGGAAATACATCGAGTGCTGCGCCCAGTTTGAAAAGAAATTCAATTACAGGGGCAATTCTTTATAATACCTATTACTATACGTTGAAGATGTGCTATAGAGATTATAGCATGTACGATGAAAGGGTTTACGAATCTGCTTTCGAGCTAAGAATGTTCTACTAATACGTGTATTTAACTACTGCCGTTCCTTAAGTGGTGTTTGTGTGTGGCTGCAGGTGCTGGCGGTCGACCATAATAAAATTACTTGCTTTAATGAACTGATGATCTGTATCTAATCATAGTTCAAAGTTCATAGCTGAAAAATTATTCACAAAGATGAGCTGTCACTTATTTAGAGCCAACTATTTAAAATTTGGCGTAGAATCTAATTGAGGTACTTGGTCTTTCAGATAAGATGTACCAGCACAATGAAGATTTAAGGGCGAAAAGAAAAATATTTCCAAATAGAACATTTATTCTTATGCTTGTTTTTGTGTTATACGCTATAAAGTCATGTTATGAGCACTTCGCACTACCTGAAGAAAGTCACTCTCTGACCTATATTATCGATTTGCTTTTTCCTCATGTGATGTCACAGCTTTATTACGTCCGGCGCATTTTTTTCGCCGTCATGTACCAGTACTGAATAACATTTAATAAGTAACGCATTTTCATAGGCCAACTATATAGCTCTAAGTCTATTAGCGCTATAAGTTATATTTTTACAAGGTTTTTAACATCAAATTACAACATTTGAAAGCAAAAAATATTTGAGGAGATATATTCATATCTATTCTTGTGTGCTTTTTCTTTCGTGGCATCCGAGATAAAAACGAACGTGACTTTACATTGTGCTAAAAGTTCTATGCAATAGGTTCATTCATAATTTTAATAGAAGCTAACTGTTTTTCTATAGGTTTGATGCAGAACATGCGAAGAAAGTTTCTGTTTACGAGATAAAAGTAGAGCTACCACCTACAGCAAATTATAATATCTATTTCGTTTCCTATAGAGCAATATATGGAACTTACCCGTTTATTTTAATGTGAATCACTAATGTACGATAACGTCTTTTTTAGACGTGGCTAATCAAGATGAAATGAAAGTGATTTAAATTTTAAAAATGTTGACATAAATTTTGGCCCAATCCATTTGTATAAATAATTAATTATCCTCCTTATGATTATCATGTTCATATTGTTGTTTGTATGCCTTGATAACAAATACAATAAATTATTATTAAACTAGATTCTATACTGGCCTAATTACTAAAGGGATTTGGATATCGGAATATTAAGGGTACGAATCATCGCCTCACTGTCACGATTAATTTTATCTATTAGACCTATGAATTCATTAAACACTTCCTTTCCCAGAATACTTAACAGTGCAGCAATTGAAATTCAAAGCATGACCTACAGCTCAATACAGCTTTATATATTCCACCCACCATATTTGCGAGTTCGATGCTTTTCAGTTTTGGTCTATGTTATAGGCATTTCGTCTGAGAGCGATTTCATAGGTTCGATACCTGCTTGGCCGGTCAAATAAAACAGAATAGGCATCTGTTGCCACAGAAGGCTGACTATCACCACCACACCCTGACATTCTATTTCTAGAACTATCTGTGAGTTTATTTAGCAAAGAATCACAATCTATAACGTTGCAATCAACATTACCTGTATGCACCGAATCTTGTGTAACCAACAATCTGACATTTTTCACTAAAACTTCAGAATTTTCTGTCGGACTGGCCTCATCCGTCTTCGATCGTTTGCTCTGAGAAGTACTAGGCACTTGTTTATCATTTGCCGTTCTTTTCTTAGCAAGTTTCTCCCTTATTTCAGCGATTAAATCGGATAAAGTTTTTTGTCAGAATTTTGCTAGTCAGGCATTGGCTTCCTCGTGAAAAGAGGGTGCTTATGACGTCATTATTGATAATGACGACAAATTCGGTAATCATCGGCAGTTTCCGCCATATTCGCTAAAGCTGGAATGCTATTCTTATAGTAAATTATATTTCATTTATTTATTTACTTATTTATCTATTTAACTTCTGTACGATTAATATCTAACCAAAACGAATAACCGTCGCTAAAATAAACCTGGTTATTTTTTAGCAATAACCCTTATTATTTCTTAATTAAAGTTTTTAATTTTTCGACAGTTTCATGCACAGAACATGTCTTTAAAAAAGAAATAGTTTATTTGCACAAATGTATGAACGTTAATAATAAGTTTATATCAGGGTATGAAAAACGTGATATTTACTTTAAACTGGTTGATGAAATATTCTTTGTTTGCCAGCCCTGTTTTGACGTATGATTCGAGTTCGGACAGAAGGACTTCATGTTGTCCAGATTGTGCGTTATAGTAGTCTGACTCTTGCTCCTGGTCGTCTGAAAGTAGACCTAGATAGCACAGGTTCGTTTTATACAAATGTAAAATAGAAAAACGAGCATTTATGTGCTTTGAACAATATAGCTATCCAAGAAGAATGCAGTATAGCCTCTGATATACTATAAGAATGTACTTAGAGAAAAATTGCATTGTTTAAATTCATCCTCGTTCTGACACAATCATGCTACATGTATTGAGATTTAAATAAAAACAAATACCAACGATTTCATATTTGCGTAACGAATACACAATCAGACAGGGTATTAAAGGAATAATTGGACTCGATTTACTAACAATTAAAGAACCGACCTTCTGATTTAGTTGCAGTCTCTTTTACGTTGTGTAAGTTTGAAGAATTTACATAGATTTTGCCGGAATCGGGCTGCTCATTAACATGTTCGGGATTTTCATCATTCAAAGCATGGCTGAATTCACCGTCGCTATTCGCTAGTGGTTTTCTGGATTAAAATGATTATTGCAATTTTAAGAGGTAAATAGATAAAATTTCTTTGCGTTTTATATATATATATATATATATATATATATATATATATATGCATATCGTTTCAAGAAATTTAGGGAAGTCGGAAAGTAATTTTGATTTTGAGTATTTGGTAAGCCTTTCAGTGGATACATTGTCGTCATCTGATTAGCATTAGGCACTCTAAATATTTGTTTTTCATAATTTCCCAAATCATACATTCTACTTTTGTTTCTATCGGAATCATTTGGTACTTAATTAGCCAAATGAGTAATTTCTTCAGTGCATTAAAAAGTTGGAAAATTATAGTGAAATGTCCCTTATCCGCCTTTATTCTAATTACAAGCGAGTAATATTTCATTAGGTCACAGAAAAGTATCATGTGAGAAAGTTAAATTCTACTGTTTATCACAACTGATTTCCTTTTTCACAAAAAGGGAAAGGGAGATAGAGATTAGCTATTAGGTTCAGAAATGTAAACTGGAAAATCATAAAATGCCAAAATTTGTATTAGGTTTTCGAGACAGTAGTTTTATATTCTTAAAGAGAAATCCTATTTTTTTTTTCCTTTGAAATTCATAGAATTTTTTCAAATTCACATATATCATGATAGAAAACTTTGTGCTGAAAACAATGAACAAATATAAACAATAGGTCACCAGGCTTGTTTTTGTGAAAAATTGTTTTGAACACACCCACTTGTGCTGAAAATGCAAGCGATTTTTTAACATTTTCATAATTTTCCGCTTTTTTATATATAACGACCAAAATATGCATTAAGACAGCCCAATAAGGTTTATTCTTTTACAGATTTTATTATATACGTATTTGATATTATAGTCGTATTTGTAATACTATATCATTACAATAATTGGTACATTTTATTTCATATTCACTTTTGTGAACTTCATTCAATAAAAAATACCCATAGTGAAGAATACTTTTTTACATTTTGAAAAAAAAACTGTTTCATAGACTTTTTTCCTGTTTTTCTTGTGTATAATTAATTTTATTGTGAACATAAAAATGGCTAAAATGTGTGGGTCACCAGGCTTAATTTTATGTTAAGACCGCTTGAATACAATACCTGTTCAGACGATAAATGGCGCGAACCTGACCAAACTGATTAGATGTAATCTGCTAGAAGTTAAAAAAAGTTTAAAAATTCTTAATTCTTTCTATAATTGAATACTGAATTATCTGAAAAGGAGATATTGTTTTATCGGTACAAAGTTAATTGTCTAACATTATATGAACAACACTGTCTTTGTACTAATATACGCTGTCAAAACACAGCCACAGCAATAGCAAGATACATGCCAGGCATGATTCTTGTCAATACAACATAAACCAGTATGATCAACATTTGATTACTGATAAAACTTATTAAAAGTATTATTTTATTCAAGATTCCTCATATTTAGGATTGTCTGTCACATGTTTCAACAAATGCGGACTTCACTTCAATTCCCCACAGATAGTGCCGACTGCGCAGAAAGATGCGCATAAAAAAAAGTGTAGGAATTCCCTTTAACTAAAGTTTAGACACAAATCATTAAATCAAATGATCACAAATAATGATTACATAAATTGATAAACACGTTGTCAGTAAACATTTAATCTTTCTTTTTTTTAAATATAGATCTTATATTAATAACTAATTTATCCAAAAACAAACTCGATTATCAATGTGGGATTCAAATATTAGCAAGTACGATTAAAAAAACGTTTACTTCCATACCTGAAGCACTGGGAAAATCCATTGAAATTGAACAAACACTGTTGTTTTCGTCTGTTTTTAACAAATAACACGAGACCAACAGCTATAATGGCTGCTACAACAGCTCCGGATATACCACCAGCTATTGCAGCGACGGGACTCGAATCATCTGAGGGCTTTGTAACTTCTGCAAACATGATAACAATTTTCTGTTTACCATCACAGAAAAACGCAGGTTGACATTGCCATTTCTATCACATAACGAATGTACTTGTACTTAAAGACACATTTGGTAGTTTTCTGTATGTATATAGGCAAACATGTTCCTACAGGCAGAATTTCTTAATACTTTGTGTACTGAACGCGAATCAAATTTAAAACGGATATATGTATTAAAAAGCTTAGGTACCGTTGCTTGATCTTGAGCTATCAGCGCTTAAGATATATTTTCAGTATTTTTCGACTTTCAAGGACAGACAATTCATGACAAAGGCTGGGTTCCTGTGATGTGCTTTATTTTATATTTCTGTTTTTTTTTATTGTGTGCAACTTAAAGAAGAAATTCTATCCGTAAGAAAACTCTGTCCTATGTCAATACAGACACTAAGGCAAATGTCCTTGACAATGAACATGACAAAATGATACCTGAAAGTTCTGGTCTTTCCAACAGACCAAATTTCTTTAAACTTTGCATATTGAATGCAAATGATGACTAAAACAGAAATATAAAAATTGAAATGGACAGTTCTCTTGCCTTAATCTTGAATGATCTGCCCTTGTATATTGGGTGTTCTAGTAATTTCTGATTTTCAAGGGCAGATAAAGTAAAATCGAGCACCGGAAACTACGATTTTTTTATACATGCTCGATTCTCAGTCAGTAGATAAAGTGTAAAGAAATCCTGTCTGTAGGAAAAAAAATCGGCCTACACACATATATAAAACAGTCAGATGTGTCTTTAACTACGAGTGTATAGTGATTTACGAACAAAGTATTAAATACACTTATTCTTGACTATCAATGGGAAAAATTCATTCTGTGAAATAGTTTAAAAAATGCATGATAACCCAGTCATATTATTCCAATAAGTCCTAAATGCCCACAAGATATCATTTATATATGCATATAAATTCTGATGTTTTTAGGTTAATGACTCGCAGAATATGGTTATTAGCTTCATACTGTAAGTAATCATTGATTGGTCAGGATCCTTTGCATTCAATTAACCCATAAAAGTGTTTTTTGCTAACGCGTTTAGCTTACGTAGAACACATAGATCTCCTGTCCATCCTGTATGGCAACGACCACACTTTCCATCAATAATGCTGCAAGTCTCTGCACAACGTTCACTGCAGTTTTGTTTGCAGGCAACACCATATGTCCCGGCATCACATTCTGTATCGATACCAAATAGAACCAATGTTTTATGTCTACAACCCTATCAAACGTTTTCCGTCATACGAGTAAACAGGACGAATAGTCATTAAGTAATAGGTAAGCTAAGATTTCTCAGAAGCACAGAGCACAACGAGCACAGACCCATAGCCTAGTATTTGCAAAGTAGTCAAGGCAAACCATGGATCACCAGTCACGCTGTAAGGTGAAATGTACTTATATTAATGTAAACATTTCAGAAGTTCTGAACATAATACCCCATCAACAAATGGTAACGGAAAACATGTTCGGGGCCAGGAGCGCTTTAAACAATACTAGTATAATACAATTGTATACTAAATAAATATCTCATATTTTACCTTCATCACACCTCTCTGTAAGTTTATAGCCTTGCATGCACTTTCCTCCAAAGCAGGTTCCATTAGACCTGTTACATGTAGATTCACTTTTGCACTTGCCGCAATCCTTACCACAGTTAATACCCCATTTACCAGGTTCACATTCTGTGTAATATAAAATAAATTAAACTTAACACACATATCCACAGATGTGTTTTGAAAACCAATAGGTAATATTTAAGTAACTACTTTGTTTACATCCAGAAAGTGAATCATGTCTCATTCTAAGTATTGGAATCATTCGTTCTCTGTATAACCGCATATATAGCACTAGGTGGGTTGTCAATTTCGTGATGATTACTACCTTATGAATTGGTTGGTCCAATTTTGGAGCAGGGTTAGGCAGGTGTAGATTTACAAAAGCTGTTGAGATCAAATACTATTTATTTATATTTCTTTCTGTCTTCATACTGGCACTGCCATTTTCTCAGAAAACCATTTTCTCTCTAGGCTGATCTCAACAGACTTATAAAATGCGATTCTGAGGTTAAATAACATCATGAAGAGTACCACCGGTCAACAGCCTCCCTAAAATGACCGGCAACAAGATTAATTGAACTATTTCAAATTACCTGTACCAGACGTTTGAAAGAAAGTCAAGCCTTTACCACATTGTAAATTTCCTGTTGAAGTAAGGCTATGCGTATATAGTTGCTGTATAGCTGTTGATTTTTTTTAACATTCACATCTTTCAAAATGTTTTTAATTGTTTATATAACTGTAGAAAATATGATAGGGGTTTATGTTTTCATTTTATTATCATTAAAATTGCTTTAGAAATCGCTAGTTTGACTTTATGAAATCGTTATAAATGAAAAAAAGGAAAACTGATGCATACAGACGAGGCTGCCATTAACAAATTCTGCTTTTATCAGTAAGTAAAAGGCTCATAGTTTGTTTAAAATGTGGCTGTCACATTTTTCGTTATAAATATAAAATACGCTAACTTCGTGTTAATTCTTATTTCTGATAATTTCTTCTTTAATATATTTTGTCAAAAGTTTCAATTTTGCTAAATATACTTGAACGTTTTACCTAATGTATTTTTTTTATCACCTCCCTTTATGGCTCTAACTATATAAGCTCATGTGCAATATTAGGAATAGTGCTTTTCTAACCATGTAAGTACACATAACATCTATTTGGAAACCTGTTTCATCTTGTTTTTAAGATTAAAATATTATTAAATACCTTTCAAACTACTTACAGATTACATTTACGCTTTATACTACCTACGATTTACTATTTTCATTTACACACGAACAATTTTATTTTTATACCATCAATTTCTCTTTCTAATTAGTAACAGTGGCGCAATCTATGTAGCCAGAGATACTGTGCAATTTAAAAATTAAAATACATATTATAGCATAAACATTTATGTGGTAAGTTAAAGCTGCTCGCCTGCACAAAGGTTTACGGATTCACCGCACTATATGGTTATGTAGGAAAAAGTAAAGCATTGCAAACGGTTTATTATTTTTCAATATAGCCATATAGTGCTGTGAATCCGTAAACTTGTTTTCATCAGCCATTTTCTCAAAACGCTACGTAGATTTTGGCTTATTTTGTTGATTATACCTTTTCATTTTATATTCTTGTTATAAAAATGTTGCTTTTGAGAAATTTATTTTTATTTCGACAAAACTGAGGGCGAGCAGCTTTAAAACATTGACATGTTTGTGGTACCTTGAGATGTATTTGATGAAAATACTAGTATGAAATTTTACCCGAAACGGTGTATGTCATAATTATGGTGGCATAGGTTTATACATCTTCTATATATTTCAAATTTAAATTGTGTTTTATTTAATTTACTTTTAAAATTCATTAAAACTGATTCTCTCTCTATCTTACTCACCATATCATAAAACTGAAGCACTGTTTATTGAACTCTTGGGGCAGTCGGCCAAAGGTTACATTACATAATGAACGAGTTTGCAATGATTGCTAATGAGATCTTGATTACTAGCGGGTATGAAATCTGTCTGTTTCAGAATCGCATTTCTCCAGTCGTTAGAGACAGAGACAAGACATGCTATCAGAGAGGATTGATTTTATGGCCAGGTTCTTTACATATATATAATGCCTCTAACGACTGATGCCAGTCTGAGGCAGGTGTTGTACATATTATTACCTCTTATGAACAGACTAAATCAAACCGAGTCTGCTATCATTTTTGGGGGTTGCTTTCTATGCTTCCAAGGGATCTTTTAACAGATTTTATTGGCACAAAAATAAGTATGTGCATGCATACATATTAATCATAACGATTACGATCACTTGGTAATGCATGTATACAAATGCTATATGTCTCTTGTGCGTCCCTGTAAACATTGCGCTATAAGTAGTGACTCACATAAAAATACTTTGTTATTTTTTAAGTCGGTGAACATCCAGACCTTAAATAGGGCTTCATTTTTTTACTTAATACGTATATTATCAAAGAAAGTTTGATACCAGTCCGTCTAATGAACGTGGGTAATTTTCCCTTCACAAGGGAACAAGACTGAATCAACCCAAGACTGCTATCTTTTTTTATTGTGTTCTATGCTCCCAAGTAATTGTTTTCAGATTTTACTGAATTGTTATAAAACAACAAAAAGTGAACCTGTTGTGCAGTTTGTTCCCTTCCAGCCAGCTTTACATGGCGAACATGTTCCTTTTACCTTATTGCACACACTGTTACAATTAGCACTGCACATGCTGGAACAGTTTACTCCATACGTTCCATTGTCACATTCTATAGAAAAGTATACCAAACAATTCTTTCGATAAAACTAGGAAATGCCTTCACAATTTTAAAGATTTTCATAATGATATCATTAGCACGCCAATTACATGACTATGTAGAGCTTAATATTCATATAACGCAGTAACTGAAATGTCAGCGCTTTTAAATCAAAGACGAATATTATTAATTTTAACTAGGACGTCATAATTTGTAAATGGTTAATCAGTAATTATTCTTACCTTGATCATATTCTTACCTTGATCACATAATTTCGTTAATTTGAACCCTCCAACACATCCGTTGAGACATTCTCCATTTACATTGTTACATGTTGTGAAGGAGCATTTACCACACTTGTTTGCACAGCCATTGCCCCATCTGCCCTCTTCACATGCTTGATAGTGAAACGGTATTTAAGCATGAACGATTGTAACCCAACAGACTTACAGACGCTATCAAGAACGAGAACTTCAAAATTCATTGACAACATTATTCAGATATATTTCCTATGTTCAGTATCTTTAGACTATGCAAAGAAATGTTCAGTGTGAATATTTATAACGAATATATTCAGGTTAAGTGTATTTGTGGGAGTTTCTTTGAGTTTAACATACAACCGTTGAAAATGTACTTTAAGGCATTGATTGTTATAATCGTCTACTTAGGTAACCGTTGTTAACTATCACGAAACAAAATATTGTGACCTAACGCTTAACAATCAGTTGATTTTTTATGCAAGCCATCGTCAATTCTTTCATATAATTTGATAAAAAAATAATACAAATGAAATATTATAAACAACAATTCCTTTTCACGTAAATGATATCTCTATAATGAACAAAACGTACCAAATTTTGAAATATAATCCTCTTAATTCAATCTGGATATGAAACAAGTGAATACACTACTGACATGCAAAACAAGTCCCCTACTGGAAGGGAATAAGTTGTATCTACTGCAGCATAACATAATGATCAGATACTCTGTCAATGATGAACAAACAATATTGGACTATTTATATACAAAATGTTATAACACCATTAAGATTAAAATTTGCATACACAAAACTCTACAGTTGTTGATTGCTTTAACATCTAGACATATAAAAAAAACTATTAAATTTCAAATTTGATAACATTTCATTCTTAAGTTCGTGGGAAAGTATGAGAAAGAAATAATGTGAGAAATCATAATATTAAAGGGGAGTTAAATCGAAGAGTATACACCATTTTCTTTATTTTGTTCCATATGACACATGAGCTTTTATTAAAACATTTTACAGACAAGACAGGAAAAGATGAATGTTGACATTTGACCTCCTAGGGGTCTATGTATTGCACATGACACATAGTCTTATTATGGGGAACATGTATGTCAGTTTGTACTTAAATCCCTAAATGGATGATAGAGTAATGGACCAGAAAAGAAAATTAGCCTATTGACCTTAGCTCTCCGTCTGTGACCTAGACCTTTGACTTAGGGATAAGTGTGATGAGTATGACATGTTGAGACATGACATGTCGTCGTATTATGAGGTCCATTTTTGCTAGGTGATATTAAGATCCCTTGATGAATAAAAGAGCTATGGACAGGACACAAAGCTGTGGACGGATAAACACACGGACGGAAAATCCCTGAAACAAGATTTCAGTTAGTAGGGTACTTATAATTTAGTAATTGCGTTCACTATCATATTTACAGAACTCGCGAGTTACTAAAGGGTTGTTCTTAACTATAATTTTGTGTAGTAATAATTGAATAAGTATGAAATATTCTTTATCTTTCAACATATTTCCTTTTTGTAACGTTTAACGTGTCTTACTGGTTTGACATTGGAGACCTTTCCAACCAGCCGTGCAACCTTCCAAACAACTTCCATTTACGTTATCACAGATAGCTGGCCACGAGGAGCGGACACAAGTGCTGCTGCACTCACCTTTACAATCTTTCCCGTAATAACCATTACTGCATTCTGTAAAGCAAGATAACTGTTTAAAACATCTATTTCAGAAAAAGAATACTTTGCGAGAAAAAAAATCTGGGGATCAAGCATTTAATCCATAAACTTTTCATTTGGATTTTTAATAATATACTAAAGGCATGTGTCACACAGTATTCACAAAACATTTATCTCCATAGAATAATATGCATTTGCATTACCGATCGTTATAAACCTGTCATATCACAAAGACATGCAACTTATATTTATTGGAATTTCATGCCGTAAATGTCTTAAAAATGTCTTAAGAAAAGTGCAATTAGTATTTAAAATCAGAAATTCAGAAGCATGTACACTGAAGGGAAAATAATAAAGAAAAAATCTCACATCGTAAAAGAAACATAGAACAAATGAATTAAAGGATTTGTCAATGAGACATAAGCATATTTCTTTATAGTAAAAGCCTTGGAATAACTGGTTGTGAATTAATGCGGAGAAATATTATCATTGCGTAAGATGACCGATATGCCAATATATTCAAACAAACAAATGTATAAAATCTCAGAAGACTTAAAAGTTTGCAGTAATATATTTTTCTCACTTTCAGTGCATAGATCTGTCCGTTTAAATCCAGCATCACATCCATTAGGACAGTGACCATTGGTATTATTACATGTTGCAGAAAAGCAATTACCACATGTTTCTGCGCAGTCTCTGCCCCAATAACCACGCTCACATTCTGTAAAATAATCTATCGTTAAACAAAAAAGTACTTATTATTTGGCATGCAGATAAATCAGGATGATATTTCATACAGTAACTTTACAACCATACCCTGTGGACATGCGGGCAGGTACCTTTGTTTGATGTCATGATTACTATGGCTGAAAGAAATATAAGCCATAGAAACAAGTCGTTGGTATCTCTACGGGAAATGACAGCGCAATTACAGCGGATTTAAGTTTCATTTTAATAAACGAATCCTTAGTCTCTTTTACTGGCAAATTTAAACCGGTAACAACATATTTTTAACAAATGTTTGTGAATACATCCAACATAAATACATGACATAATGATGAATAATATCCAACACAAAAGTCAACAAAATTCATACATTGAATTTAGAAGGAAAATGTCGGGAGATAGCATAATACATTCGACATTACAAGGAACACCAACAACCCAACAATCCAACAAACATAAACCGCAATGATTGCAACAGAACAACAAATAAAGCGCAGAAAACCTAAAATACACAAAACGAAACAAAATCCCTGCACGATACTGCCTTGAAGCCAATTTGTAGAATTGTCATCTATCGTATTGGATAATGTAGCTAAATTCAGCTAACAGATATCTCCTTCGTGCAACATCCTACTAGATCTATACTAGTATTTAACAATTTATTCGTTATGGCAGTAACATTACAGTTCAGGGTAGAATTCTCAACTAACACTGTATCGACAAACATATTGAAAGTTATGGTAACTGTAATTAAGTCTCAGGTTGGCATGTCACAAACGCGTTTCTTTCAGGAAACCAATCTTTTCTATGAGGTTTCAACATTTTAACATTTTTTTTTCACGAACAGTTGTTGTTTCTTAAAAAATTATTTTTGTTTTACCTGGATATCCTTACAATTCCCACTTGTCTTAATTATTGGTTACGACATACGTTGTCATATTTATCTGATGCAAAGTCAACCTCGAACAGCATTGTTTGCAATAATAGGGATGCGCTCAGTACTTTAAGGGATATTTCTATCAGTTTTTCCATAGTTTATTGAGGTACATGTCTCAAACATAGTAATGAGGTACGATTGCTGATATTTAATCTCACAAATCCTATCAATGTTTTGTTATTTTGAAAGAATCTCACCGTTCTCGCACCGAGTGCCTTTCCATCCAGAAACGCAGCCATTTAAACATGTTCCTTCTATATTATCGCACGTAAAATGTCTTGAAGGATAACACGTACTACTGCAATGTTCACTACAATCTGAGCCAAAGAAACCATTGTCACATCCTACAAATCACACAATACATCCTGTCTATAAAGATCACCCTTGGGAGAGCCACAATGTGTTCTTTATCAGGAGGTGGTCTTTATTCACATGTTAAAATACACTGTAAATGTTAAAATGGGAAACAAAACATGTGGTCTTTAGAGTCAGGTGGTCTCTATTCAGTGGTGGTCTTTAACACAAGTTTGACTGTACATCAAATATAGCGGTATAATTTGCAGAGAAAAGTTTTGGCCAGCTTCTCAGAAAATGTTATTTAAATAACGTGTTTTTGTACATTATGTTCCATGCGTTAAGATACGGTTTAAAGTTTATACATTACGATATATCAAACATGTATTTTGTTATTTGAGGATCCTTTTCTAATTATTACAAATCAATTCAAATAATTTATAACTCATTGTACGTATAAAAATATCAGAACCTGGATTTCATTGTAAATATAGTTCTGTATATTTACATTTTTGTCAACAAGAATTAATTTATTAACTTGTATTTATTAACATTTTTCTGAACAATTACAATTACAATTTCTTTTGCAAAAGAGTGTACTGATAGATCCTTGCGCTCGATTAAATAAGTGATTGATATATTGCAACATTTCTAATACATTCCTGTGTCCCTAATTTCTTTCCATGATTTCGTGGTTGAGTCAATATTAACGAAAGTAACTCCAAAATGAAGAATAAACCCCTTACATGTTATGTTCCAAGGTAAAAATCCGCGAATTTATTTCTCTATGAAACAACCGCAGTTGGTTATACTGCGAAAAAATCAAATAATTTCACAGAAATAATATGCACTTTAAATAGAAAATATAGCCTACCTTCATATACTCTAAAATCACAGATTACGAGCTGTGTAGACGTGTTAGCGAGTTGTAGTCGTATAAGATTCCCAATAGGTACCCCGGTACATGTGACTTGCACGGTTGTTTCTTGTGGAATTGAGGCGTCATGTTGATAGCACAACACTCCCTCCGTGCTATATTTTTTCCGTTCGAAGTCTGATTTTGAGACATTCTGAACTATCAGTTTGAAATTCGGAAAATACGCTGAAATCAAACATATTTCGCAATCATGTAAAAAAATGTAAGAGTTTTTCAATAATAATGATATATAATTTTGAAGACTTCTATATGTAATAGGAATTTGAACAACACCCCTTTTGTGCTTATATATTCATATAATTTTTTATATTAACTGTACTGATGTATGTTCGTAAATGCTTTTTCTATATTTTTATAAAACAACGCAGCATTGTGTCCATAACAATACAATAAACGGTCTTGTTCGTCAATGTGCATGATTGATAGAAATTTCATAAATCTTACGCAAATAATTTTCTCTAGTGACAAACACAAGTTTTCTGAATGTTGCGGCGTAAGGCAACCAAAGTGTCCACCAAGGAGCAACCGTTCTCCGTGTACCAGCAGCGGTAGTGTTAGTAAAGCTACATGTGGATACAGCGTCATCATTAGCCAGATGTGAATACATTGGAGGACCTATGTTATCAATATGGCGAGAGGCTTCATCAAATGCAATATTTTCTGAAATAGAAACTTTCATAGTTATTAACATGGTGCAAACTGAAACATAGCATGCTAGCAGACTGAATTCAAATAGAACTAAAGACAAACCAAGATACTTCTCTCAGTTCTAATTTCTAATACAAATTAACCATAAATATGACGCGAAGACATCAAGGAGTATTGTTAATAAATTGTAATGATGGCATAATTTACAATTTGTATGGACACCGTTATGTGTAATTGTAAAATTGGTACTTCCTATGTTTTTTTTTTATTTTCAGGTTTAAACAAATGGTAGTCTGGCTTCCTGAGGGAATGACCATTCTATATGATTATTGCAAGCTTTTAAAAATAAAATATATTTAATTTAATAAACGCATTTAAAAAAACTTAATTTTACACTATGTTCGGAACAAAGGGCAATAACTGGTCGGTATACACATTTTCTGTTTAGTTAAACTTTTAAGTAAACGGAAACTATACTTATGTATGACGAACATGATGGCAGTAGGCAGTATCGACTGCATGTATCGATGATTTTTTCTGTTTATCACAACTTATTTTAATCTGATTATGACTTTTAGAATTTCTTTCAATGACTTGGTCTTCTCTTGTTGTATCTTTTAGGGTAATCTTGTAAACGTTCTGAGCAATTTGTTTCATAAACAAGAGGGTCATTGACCCTAAAGCGCTCACCTATGTACAAGGCTTCAAATGTGTTTGCATAAGTACAGAGTTAGGTATCTTCTATGTTAGTTTATATCACATACATTTCACAAACATTTTTGAACTTAGAGGGCAATAACTTCAATAACAGTAGTCATTACAAATCTGATATCACATGTCAAATATCAAGGCCCTGGCCATTACTGATTCAGAGAAGAAGATTTTCAAGACTTCTTATATAAAAGCCTATAGTAAGTACATGTCAGACACAGGGACGTGGCCATTTTTTATAATAGGGTGATCATTTGGACAAATATGGTCGAGAACCAAACCCTTATCTCAAATGCCAAATATCAAACTCTAGGGAAAGGATTTTTAAAGTCTAGTAGCTAAAAACCTATATATTTTTTTTTAAAAAGACCCATATGTACAATGAACTGAAACCATTTGAACAACCCTCGGGTGGTGTTAATCTTAATCCTCATTCAATGTAAAGAAAATTAGTCGGCTGATGAAGTCCATAGTAGATGGATGAAAGCTCCCAAGGTTAGCTTTCAATACATGCTTTTGTGTGAAAGTAAAAAGATATAAACATTTTCATAATGACTGAAACTACACAGTTGAATTTTTATTTAACTATAAAAGAGGACTTCCAAGAGATGAGTTTTGTAAAGTTTCATCAAAATCCCTTCTGTGGTTTTGAAGGAGGTAACTGTTGATGAAAAGGGACCACGCCCTATGGCGGCCATGTATTTTGACGAATCAGAATTTTTTTTAAATTGTTTATATGAGGTCACACGAAAACCATCTTTTAAAATCATTTTAAAATCGGGATAGCAGTTTCACACGAAGATTTCTAAAGTTTCCACTATATACATATAGGGAACATTGACCACACCACCTGACGGCCATTTTTTGACGAATCTAAATGATCTGAACAATCTTGTTAGAGGATTACATGTGTAAATTTATTTCAAAATCGGGCTAGCAGTTTTAGACAATAAGATTTTTTTAATTGCAATTGTATACATGATATACGGAAAGTGACCACACCCCCTGGCGGCCATGTCTTTTGACGAATCGTATTGAACAAGCTTGGTAGAGGGTCAAACAAGGACCTTTTGAGTAAATTTATTCTAAAATCGGACCAGTAATTTCTAACAAGAATATATTTTAGTTTTCCACAATATAGAAATAGAAAAGTAACCAATCCCACTGGTGGCCATTTTTTTTTTTTTTTTTTTTTTGGACAAATCAAAATAATTTCAACAATCTTCATAGAGGGTCACACAAAGACCATTTGTGTAAAATTATTTTAAAATCAGCCAAGAAGTTTCACACAAGAAGATTCTGTTATTTTCCACTATATACATATAGGGAAAAGTGGCCACGCTCCTTGGCGGCCACGTCTGTTTACGAATTGATTTAATTTTAGCAATCTTGGTAGAGGCTGACATAAGGAAGGACGATTTGTGTGAATTTTTTTCGTTTTAATATTTTTTTCTATTTTTAGCTCTTAGGGCCCCTATGTGCAGCCAAGCGAAACAGTTCAGTGGTTTTGAAGGAGATGGTTTTTTAAACACAAGTGTTGACGACGGACGGACGCACGCACGACAGACGACGGACGACAGACACAGCGTGACAACAATAGCTCACCCTGAGCATAAAAATATTTGATTTTTGTACGTCACAAATCATATCCAATTGTTAAAATCACTGCTAGTGAACACTTTGAAATATTATAGAGTACCAATATCAAAAGAACATAAAAATAAGCAGATAAATAGCGTATACCATAGTTGCAACTTAACATAATGCCGAAGATTATAAATGCGCAAAAACATAGTACGAAAGAAAAAAAAACAGTTTGCTTGCCTATAAATAAAACCGGTAAACGGTAGCGTTAACATTTTAGATATTTTGATGAAGAAATTTTACGACCCTTAGAAATAGACAATGAAATTTACTGTTTATCTCTTTTAAGGTGTCAATAATTATAAAGTGGACTTTTCATCTTCGAGGCGAGTACATTGTATTTGTTTATATCTAATCAATAACGTGATATTCCTGATTGTTTGAGCCAAAAAAAAAATTAAACACTTAAATATCTGAAAATACAAGGTTTAAACACCATGTCTATGGACAATGTTTGAAAACTCATATATTTCGGCGTATAGGGATCCCGTATATGCATGATAAATATACGGACTTCCTGTATACTAGATGTTCCGAATACGGGATCGTATATTAAGTCCGCATATTTGTAATTTACATCCCGTATACTCCCGTATTTTCCGCAGTGTTTGTGATAGTTCGTACCTTTCATCGTCGTTGCTTATTCATTATGGGAACTAAATCAGATCTGTAATTGAATGAACTTAGAGAATGTTTCAGACATACACATGCAATTTGAAGGAACCCAAATTGGAGTTATATATAAAAAGGCAAAATCATTACCAGTATTTCATACATTTTTCTAAAATTCTTTGCAAAAGGCTAAACTTCATAGTAAGTTTATGATATAATTTCCATACAAAATTATCATACTTACTAAACTGGCAACCAGGTCCTACCAATTTAAAGTCACACCCTGATTCGCAGTACCCTGTTACAGCGTGGCATTGTTCATTGTTGATGCAGTGACAGATATATTTGCAGTCTGTTCCATAACGCTTGATGCCAGTTGAAGTTGGACTGCATTGTGCATCTGGAGAAAGAGGTTTGCATTAAGTAAAGACTTTATATTTACCAACATTTGTCATTATCATAAAGACTGAGCAAACATTTTTAAATTTGAAAAGTACACATCTGTTATCGAAATTTACCCTCTGTCCTATAAACTAAATTTGTCTCGACATATTGAACATAAAGACATTAAACGGGAAAACGACAGTCTAAGAAAGCAAAAACCGAAACATCCTTCAACAGGGAAACAGTACAGTTTGGATATATTTACAACGTGACTGAGCGCATCTTTTAACACACATGACTACAAAATAATATTCACAGGAACTGCAAACAGGCACCAAGCCATACTTAATATATGATCATGGCTGTTTAGTGCAGTTTCAATCTTAGAAGCAACAAAACTATGAAGATCGTTTTTGGCACCCGGCCAAACGTCGAACCGCCAAACATCGCTCCGCCAAACGTCGGTATATGGTAGTCCGTCAAAATTGTCTTGCCGAACGTCAACCCGCCAGCTGTCACTCAGGGGCAACACTTGGATGGGTAACATTCGGCATGGCGCCATAACAACATTTAGCGGGGCGACGTTCGGTGGGCGACAATGTACATTTGTACATAACAAAAATACAAATATAATAACCGAAAATAACTGTAGGACAACTTAAATGTTCCGACCTAGTGACTACATAATACTCATGAAACGTAAAGATAATGATCTTTATTCAATCTAAGAATTAAAATTATCCTTTCGTCGACATTTTCATGTACTGATAAGAATCTTATTACCATACTAGTAATATATTACAGCAATTTTCATCATTGAATATGAAAATATTCTAATGTACAAGCATCTAACTAACATATGAGTTGACCACCCTCGTTAGTAAAACTATTTAGTTTTTGGTACGAACTATTTAAATTTGATAAGCCAGCCGTACAACATTGTGTCACTGAGCGATTGCATAAATGAATAAATTAAAATCTACGATGCTTATGATATTCAATCGGATAGATTGCATTCGATTAAGGGGACGCATATTGCTACATTCACAGTTCATACAGAAATGAGGAAGGGGTGCATGTTCAAGAAAGTGATGGTGGGAAGATAAAAAACATATTCCTAAACTGATATAATACTGATGGACAGCTGTAATACTCAGCACTTTGTGAATAAGGATGTGGTACTATGAATGTAATACGAAATCAGAGGTCTTTGTGAAAGTACATTCAACACAAAATATTAAGCTTTAGTAAACGGAAAAAACAGGTTTTAAACAATACCAGTGTTACAAATAATGTTGAAGGGATGAGAATTTCTCTCTTACGCACCAGAAGTGCTTAAATATGTAAAAATTTAACGCCACGTCATTTCAACTCTGGATGGACGCCATCTTTCTCATTGATAAAAAATATAAACAAAAAAAATCAGAGTGGGATTAGCATTGCAAGGGCATAACATGACATTCTACACAATAAATACCTTAGAACAGATATCTAAGATGCTACACAGGTCTGGTGGGTTAAATTCATAACGTCGTTCACTTGAAATTGACCTTGAAAAGGTGGTTAATTTTAGTTTATTTGCATGGTTTTTAATTTTCGCACGACTTCTCGGCGATTCACTGCAAAACGTATTACTGCGCCGGACGAACGGTAACTCTAATAAACAACGGGAGACAACTTGTGTCAGCACGTGTATGATTTAAAAAAACAACATGTATATGATTATAATTTCTTATCAAATAAAGAATCCTATTCAGATATTCGTCTTTAATATCAGAAAATTATTAATTGCTATGGACATTTATCAAAAAAAAATTACTTACAGTCGACTACTATGCACATCAAACTCGTTTCCGCTTCACTTGTTAGGCACTTCCGTTATACTTTTTGACCACAATAACAAAACACAAAATGAATCAATAAAGTCATTTATAAACCGACTGCAACTTAGATCAGTGTAAATGTAGTTGTTGTTACAACATTATACTTGTTCATTACGTTATGAGATAAAGTTTTTCTTGAACAGCTTAATCAATTAATTACGTTTAGATGATATTGCATTTACAACTTGTCCGACCCCGTTTCTTACGTGAATGACAGCAGTCTCGTGCAACCCGTGCAAACAGAATGAAAAGTATGGTGGAGAATGCAAGGAAAAATTGTAAATGACATTAAAGTGGGGATAATGTATATTCGTCCAGTTTTGATCATTGACATTCCTGCTGTGTATTAGTAAGTTTTTTTGAATAAGATAAGAATGTTACTTTTGCACATATAAACATTGATTGGACCTTGCAACCAAATTTCATACCTTATTTTAAGGATTTTTAAGACAGTACATTTTCAAATGTTTGCTGAATGTGTTTTGATATTTATGTTCATTGTAGTTCATGAATACCAAGTTGAAAATTAACACTGGGACCATTTCTAGGCCCTTATTGTAAGTCACTCGACTTCTGTAACGATAAATGTTGATCGTTACGCCGCGTAGAATAACACCAATAGCACAAAAGCACGATACTACGATGATGAAATGTCAAAACGATGAAACCTCGATGTTGAAAAGTCGACACAATAATGGCGAAAACTCAAAACCACGGTGATGAAAAGTCAAAACCACGATGATGCAAAGTCGAAACAACGAAACCACGATGTCGAAATGTCGAAAAGAAATGTTGAAAACAACGATTATGGAAAGTCGAAATCACATTGATGAAAAGTCGAAACAACGAAACAACGTTGATGAAAAGTCGAACCTATGATGATGAAAAGCCGAAACAACGAAAAATCGAAAACGCGATGTTGAAATGTCGAAGCCACGATGATGAAAATGCGTAATAATATCGCTCTTTTATCATCGTTGTTTCGTAGTTTCGAGTTTTCGCCATCGTAGTTTCGACCTTTCATCATCGTAGTTTCATTGTTTCGTCTTTTCAAATTGTTTTCGGGCTTATGAGTTTTATTTTACGCGGCGATGTCCAATACGGAGCACTGTATTGAACAGTATGTTAAGAGCTTTCAGAAAATTTTGACACTTGTAAAACTATGAAGTTACGATAAAAATGATTCAGGTCCGCTTAAATTAACGAATATCACAATAATTTTAGTACATGTATTTTTAAATGTATATATCTCGTCAAATCATTTCAAGATACATTGTGATACAAACTAACAGAAAACATTTAAAAAGCATATCATATAATGATATTTGCAATTATTTCATGAATTATTCTATGGTAACATGTTAAGATTTAATGTGACAGTTTCTGATTTTTGTTCCAGTAAAAATAAATTTTGATTGATGAACATTCAATTTATTAATATTTTTGGTTTGGAGTGGGTCATGGTGTGGGATTGGGATGGGCGGGCTTATTGCAACGTTATATCGACACAGACGGCTTTTTCATGGTGAAGGAAAACCGCAGGTGTTGCTCTGAGCATTGTTTCCATGTTTCTACTGTGCACATGAAATTGGTTCCTTAACAGCTATGTATATCATGTTCGCACAAACTATCACGCCCAACAACAATGTTGCCTGAATCGGATTAAAGTAATAACAGGAAAGAAATGCGAATACTCAGCAAGAGTACTTCGTTAACTTTATCAATAAACCTTTCAAAAAGATTTCAGAGAAGTACCTCTACATACTTAATATGCATATTATTGAACGATTTCATAATGTGTTTTTTCCAATTCTGTGGATATTTTATATTCATTGAAAACAGTTGATATTTTTGGCCCTTAACAAGGTATCAAGACAGGAGCAGCGAATAGTAAGTGACGCCTACTAGATATAATTCATGTGAATGAATAAGCAGTAACTTTATATCCAGCTGAGAAATTCTTCAATAATCCACGTTTTACGTTTTTAACATTTTGTTAATTAAACGTATACGTACCCGATTTAAAGATGAAACTACATATAATAAAACAAATGATAAATCCATACACCATTTTATCTCAAACAAAAGCACATTCTTTTCATAGAGTCATGTGCAGGTTTTCCTTATTTGAAAGAGGAAGTGAATGCATGTTTTTAATGAACAAGTATGTTATGTTTAGTCGATAACTTACTGATGCATTGAAAATGAATTTTGGTTGTTTCATACAATATACATCTTTGTTACCGTGTACAGTGTAAACATTTTATATTGTCAAAGCTCCTCCTTTCAACAATTAATGTACGAGTTTCGACAGGATTGCGAATTTTAGAGAAAATCAGCTACAAGTTGCAAACTAAATATTAGCATTACACAACGTCATTAGCATTTGCTGCTCATAAATATTATAATATAATAGTAAGATCGGTTGTCATTCATTCATTCTTTCATAAAAGCCCATCGTTTATATTTCTCGTTACTTGTTCACGTATACACAGACAGTCCTTAACACAAAGTAAAAGTACGCGAAGACCTCTTTCAAATAATTTACTATAATTATTATGTGAAACAATGAATTTAGGTACTATTATCAGATATAACGTGTCTACGAAAAAAAATAAAAAAAAAATCATTCTGTCGTTACATTGTTTTAAAAAAATTTAAGCTCTTAATATACAAAAACAACAGTACCAGATTGTCACAAAATAAGCCCGTCTAAATATTCAGTGAGTTACGTATCATAAAGGTAATTATGTTGATGTTGTACGCCTTGTTGACCCCTAGGAATCAAGGTATTTGTGAGGTTCCACGTAGGATGATATTGACAATCAAATCAAAATTGTTTGAATGGACAAGGCTAAATTCGAAGATTTGGAGTAATTCAATGGCCATCATCCAAGTGTGCCTAACGCGATTTAGGTGGCTATCGAACTTGACCGAGATATTATGCCCAAAAACATTGTGACAAAGATGGGTGAAGATCGGAAAAAAACTGTTTTCGTTTTGGAAAGGTTGAAATATTAGATTCGAACTTTTATACAACAATGCAGGCACTGATGTTGGTTTTCGTTTTGGCAAGGCTGCAATCATAGAATCGTACATTTATACATTAATGTACGCACTAATATCGGTTTCCGTTTTGAGGAAGGTTGCAATGGTAGATACGACCTTGTATACACCAATGCACGCAATGATGTTGGGTTTCATTTTGGGAAGTTTACAAGGTTAGATTCGAACTTTTATATATCTATGTATGCACTGATGATTGCTTTCGTTTTGGAAAGGTTGGGATCCTAGATCCAACCTCGTACGTCATGATCAATGCATGCACTGAAGTGGTTTTCGTTCTGTGGAGGTTCCGATGTTAGATTAGAGCTTTTATACATCAATGCATGTGCTGATGTTGTTTTTCGTTCTTGGAAATTTGCAATGTTAGATTCTGATGTTGGTTTTTGTTTCGGAAAGGTTGCGTTGAAACTTCTTACATCCAAACTTTATACGCCCCTGTAGAATTTTGGGATTGAAATGGGTGAGTCATTGGCAGATGGATTGTGATAATAAGTCTTATAATTGTTTAACTCATTTCACCCATATAATGAAATTATAAATAGAAACCTTACAACACTTGTTAAAGATGTATCTTTTTTCATATGTAGAATGCCGCCAGTATTAATATACAGGTTATATTATACCTAAATAGTTTTCTTTTGATCAAAGTGTAATAAGACTAAATGCCGACTTGATAACAATACCAGAAATGATATGACATATTAAATGTTATTATTCTTCTGTATTTTATATAACGTTATTTGTCTATGATATTGAGACAAATTTTTGTGCGGACATGTGGCATTGCACTGACATTACTGTTTTTCAAATAGCGATGTCATTCGATTGAATTCACTCAATAAAATTCATGTATTTAATTTTAAAACCTTAATTTATCTCTTATTTATTGCTCTTGATCTTATTTCAATGTTTTAAGACCTTTAAATTTTATGCAGCGAAAATAATGACACTCACATCAATATTAAAACACGAAAATATCGGTAAAACAATGCTCCCCGAGATGTGATCCAAAGAAAATAAATGGAATCCCCTGTCTGGGCACATATAATTGAATAACTAATGTTAAAGATTAAAAAGCAAACCTTCAGTAAAAATCATCACACCAGAAGATAATAGGTAAGGGTAGATTTCTCAGAAGCACAAAGCACCACACACACAGCCTCAAAGCCACGCATTGCAAAGTAGGCACACAACAAAAAGAAACTGTAACCGTAAAATACTACAGACAGGTTGCTTAAAAAAATTGCAACAACTACATTTTGATTTAATAATATAGATAGGGGGAGAGGGAGGGGTGAGGGCTAGAAACGGGGGTTTGGGGGATCTATTGAAAGGGAAAGTAGAACATGGATCAAAAGGGAGTGCTACGTTCCTTAATCACAGTTGCATTGCAACGTAAACTTGCGCAGACACTCATGTACAAAAGACAGACACAAACGAGAAGAATTGCTCGAAAGACGACATTATGGCAACACAAGGCATGTTATGTAAAATGTAAAAAAAAACCATTAGAACCAGTTACGTATGTAATCTATGCCGCTGCGAGCAACAAGGAAAACAACCTCAAGGGCCCGATGAAACAGGACAGAAACAGAAATCAAAATAGCTCATTCTAGGTAGAATTTTAAGAAATACCTATCACAGAGCCCTCCACCTGTTTTGTCAGAAACAATCAAAGGGGAAAGCGTAGCGTCCAACTGTAAAGGGGATAACACTAGTCATTTTTGCGAAATAAATTCAAATTTAGATTTTATCATAACTACATACTTTTACACAGTTATAGTTTTCACCTAGTTAAGAATGATCCATACTGATCTTTCTTTATCAATAAATATCGATTTTAAGATTAAAGTAAATATTCGTTCACATAAAATGACTTCATTCAATTAATGTTGATTTAAGCAATTCAGTAGTTTTAAGGCGTCACATTGAGTTATTTCTTTTTTTTTCTTTTTTGAATCAGGAAGTAACTTAATGCTTAAATAAATATTTAAAACTAAAATTGTCATGAAGACTACGACACTGTAACTGATACTCTTAAATGAGCACATACCTGAATGATTTCTCTATAAAATTGGAAGTATAAAAAAGATTGATAAAAACAGATATATTAAAGTCCAAATAACGATTTGTATGCTATTAATTCTGATATTTTTGTAATGTATTAAAGTTTATATATTATATACTGCCAATCATGTACACAAACTCATAAAAAACAAAGACAAATATCAAACAGGGAATGCCACGTACCAAAACCGCAGCCCCCCCCCCCCCCCCGCCCCCGCCAAAAAAAACGAAACCTACAGCACGCAGACGTGCACACCACAAACACACACTCACACACACATACACGCGCACACACACAAAGCCAACACACGAGGACAAAACGAACAAACAAAGGAACACAGTGGGGCACCGCCTTGGAACGGTCAGTGGCATAAGTTAGAACTTGCATTTTATTATAAATTATTGAACGGCTTCTTAATTCTGTTATTGAATCTGTTTAAAGTTCTTTCAGCTTTGTTATTGTTTTCAAAGAATGGCATACTAGTAAAAGAGTAAAAGCGAACATTCATGTTCGTTTAAGATAAACGACCAAACTAAAATAAAGACAATAGTTTCCTTAGAGAACTTTTCTCATATTTGGACTTTGATTTTAAAAGACATCTGGCCTTTGTTATTTTAATCCTGTTATATAGACATTGATTATTGTCCCAGTTGACTATCATCTAGGGATATGCTGCCGGATATAAATAAAATTTGGAAAGCAGATCCCTCGGAAGCACCGAGAACAAGGCAAACAGTGAAAACTGCAGACTTGGTTTGATTTTGTTCATGAGCAGTAACGTAAAATGCAACACTGACTACGCTCCCTAAAAGCTGCTGTTAGATGAAACTTATCTGTCATGCAACCCATCATTTAGTTTGACATAAAAGCGGAATGAGATACATGTAGATGTCAACGAAAACATCTATGAAAAAGGTATACAATCGCACAAAAGAAAATGAAATTATATACTCGTGCATAATTTAAAATCATAGATAAGTCTCTCTACTGTATATATCAAGTCAAGTGTACGAACGTGTAGCATCTCCATATTTTAAATTTGGTAAAACCCGCCTTTGTGCGAGTGTATTGACAAGCACTGCATTTAGATTTGCTGTGCAACCACGCGTATTATCAGTTGACAAATAACTGTAACAGATCAGTTACCGACAGAAAGTTACTTAAATGCACACAGCAGTCAGACATATTAATTTTCAACGCTATAGAGAGGTTAAAGGTTAAAACTTTTTTGGATCGGATCCTTTTAGTACGAAGTTGTATTAAGATATCTAATAATATCTGTGCGTAAATGTTTCAATTCATCTGACCTTGTCTCGTTAATATAGAGCATTTATGCTTTATATCCATGTACATTTTGGAAAGGTATAGCCTTTTGACTTTTTGCAAATAATAAACAATAAATCAATTTTTATACCGTTTTGTCACTGTTTGTTTGTTAAACGTATAATATCATCAATATATTAAACGAAAAAACTCGAATTGTCCATCTAACTGACTGCAATTTTCCGTGTGTATTAGTATTGATGATTTATTTAACATTTCAATAGTTATAAAGTACGTACCCGCTTTTGAGATAAAACCACATGAATGTACATATATAATCAATCCAACAAGTTTTAGTATCCAGTCAAAGTAATATCGTGTCATTTTGTGAAGTGATTTTCCTGCTTGAAAGAGGAAGTAATTTTATAGAACGGCTTTACAAAAATACACTTGAGCAAAGCAAAAGGCTTTTATCATATGCATCATTTGGTTTAATATAATTTAAGATATAACCATATATAAAATATATCATTTTAGTGATTTATTTAACATCGAACATATATCCTCGAGATCCAGTTAACTTCCAGAGAGACAAAATATAGCTTCCCCGGTCCCAATTAGTTAAAAAGACTAAAATGTCACTGCTTATTAGTGAGACATGAAAACAGAGAGTATATATGCAAATGCTGAACCAGTACGAATGTGTAGTACAATTCGGTGTGTATATAAAGCAGCACGAAACTAATCTTATTGGGTATGTGGACTTGCCATTGAATGCGCGCGCTCGTTTGTAATGCTAGGAGCTTTGCCGTAATTGGTCTGGTATATTGTGGTGGTGATTTAGTATGTATAAATTTGTTTTTTTCGTAAAGATTGCGAAGTATTAAGTATAAGAAAACTCTGGTAAAAACTTATTTTGGTCGGTAAAAAATTCTGGCGAAATCCTGGATAACTTTAGAATTAAAAATTACAAGGTGTCTTCAGTCAGTACATGCGATTTTTTACTTTGTATACGACTTTACCTCATAACTTAATAAATGAAAAACAAACTGCCCTGATTCAAAAGACAAGTAATTGGTATTCCCATGGGAACAAATTGTGCACCCCTTGTCGCAGATTTGTTTTTATATTGTTATGAATGAGATTTTATGTTGAGCTTTTCTCAAGATACACAGGCAGACATTATTACTGCATATGATAATACATCACGCTATCTGGATGATATACTTAATATGGATAATCCGTTTTTGATCAGTTAATGGAAAATATTTATCCCAGAGAGCTGCAGTTAAATAAAACTATAACAACTCGGATAATACTGCTTCATTTCTAGATTTACATCTCTCTATTTACAACAATGTTATACATACTAACATTTATGACAAGGGGGATGTCAGTATTGTAAATTTCCCCCATTTGGATGGGGATGTACCCCAGGCTTATAGGGTATATATTTCTCAGTTAATTCGGTTTGCATGAGCATGTAGTCATGTTGAGGATTTCATTGAACGTAACTTATATATTACAAATAAGCTCCTTAATCAAGGCTACCGTTATTATAAATTAGGTAAATACTTTTCCAGATTTTACTATCGTAATTCAGATTTGATTTTGAAATACAATAGCAATTTAAAGACACTTCTGCGAGAAGGTATATCAAAACCCGCTTTTTATGGGGATGTGGTTTACAAACTTCGTAAGATTTTGGGTCATGGCAATTTTCCAGTTGTATATATTTAGTAAGATTATTAAACGTTTTATGAAAAGAGGTTATGACCCAACTGTTTTGAGACACCCCGCATGTTTGGTGTTCAGCCCATTTACAGATGTACGCTACGCTTTCCTCTTTGATTGTGTCTGACGGAACAGGTGGCGGACTCTATGATTAGTAGTTCTTAAATCCCACCAGGACTGAGCTATTATGATTTTCGTCTTCTGGCCCGTTTTTTTCGAGTCCTTAAGGGTGTTTCCTTTGTTGCTCTGTCTTCTGCAAAGGCATTGCGTACATACGTTTTAGGTTCTTAAGGATTGCATTTTTATATACATATATACAAGAGCTGCGTTTTTGGAACGTGGCTTTCGAAATATCCCTGTTGGATATTCTTTCTTGGTTTTTTTTGCCCTATACATTGAAGAATGCTCTTTTGTAATTTAACTGAGTAGTAAAAGACATCATTGAAAAAAGCTTATCACAAAAGGACAAACTTGTTAAATCTGGTTTTGTGTATCATTGGTTTTAACAGAAATGCATGATATTGTGAAAGTGAACATATTTGAAAGGATTATATATATATGCAAATATAGATGGAATTACAAAGAGTTAAACTAATAATGAACCAATACATTTTCCCTTAAGTTGTGGCGCTTTTTTTTCATTGTCGTAACTTTAACTTGTCATGTTAAGATTTTCCTTATTTGAAAGAAACCTGGCACGCGACCCTTTCATTTTTATTTGCCGATGTTTCTAAGTATATTCTAATGTTTCCAAAAATGAGCTTTTAATTAATTCTGCATTTGTAGAAGATTTTATTCGAAAGTACAGAATCTCCTTAAAGTCATTTATGAGGTCTAATATAGTCAAAAGTGTCCCTGAGAATTTTACTCTTGTCCATGACATGAATTTGAGCTTGGGTGACTGTTTTCAAGTAAGGAATCTAATTTCAGTCTGAAAGACGAATGTCATTTTGAATACAAAAAAAAAATGGTTTATGGTAGGTAAGAGGTAAGACTTCATTCATTAGGTTAACTAACTGCATATTCCGTGTATCTATCTCTGGTGATTTGGTGCTTTGTTGGCATAATGACGTAATAGTGTGCACGCTTGAACAATAGAAAGGGTGACACAAAGAATGGACAAAATAAACATTATGAAAACCTAAACACTTTGTCTAGTCGCTAATTCCTATATAAAACCAAAGTTGCGGTTTAACAGTATTGAATGAAAGCCCTGTTGTAGATTTTTAAGCGCGTGCGTTTTGTTTGTATAGTGGATTAACTGCATTCCATTCGAACAATTTTACATCCAGTCTTTTAAAATAATAACCAAAGTGGTTAAAACTAGTTAAAATAACTGAATCAGAGATTCCTCCTCCCTTGTCTAGAAGACAACGAGCTCATTTTTGCCACGCTAATTATTGTAAAGGCACTATATGATTTGAAGATATTTGGCCAACATAAGTTGATATAATGCCATGCTAATAATAAAAATACCCATTGTAATACTTTACAAAATGTAAGTAAGGCGAATAAAATCTAGATATGTGAAAAGTTTTATTCACGATAACAAGGAAACAGAAACGCTCGATATAAATGGGCAAAACGTTAATACGAGAGAGCAAAATATGTCGTAATCTTAGTTACTGTTAAATTTCAGCATTAAGACAACATAATGTTATTTTGCACTGGTTTCAGTACACAACGTAGTCATATTGATTAAAAATACTTTACTGAAATGACCGGTGCACGTTTTTTTGTAAAGTTTGTGTGATTTCCATATAACATAAGCCTGACGGAGGGTACGCACAGTTAAACGTTGCATGCTTCAAAACGTCATTTTGAAACACAGACTAGTTAACATATTACGCTATTCAACTTGATTATAAAACTCTATAACCACACACAAGCATACATGTGATTTACTGATCAAGTATCTTTAGGGATTGTGACACAATTTTAAAAGGCAAATCAAGCCGACAGCAACAATTAACATCAGACTATTTACATAGTATTTTATTTCAAAAGGTTATAGTTTATACTAATGAAAGCTATAAATTCATCAATTGTTTATGTTGTTTAATCTATTCATGTCACAAAGACCAAGTAACTGAATACTTATGAACACCTTGAAATTGTAAGTGCTTCAACATGTTCAAGTCTACATGATAAAGAGAGCATGTGTAATCACTGATTTCATTATAAATTTGCTGACGTTGTAGTCACTGTTGTAAAAATTCAATATTAGTCCTGTGTTAATACTGTAGTGTAACAGCGCACTGCATGTCTTACAAATATTTGATATATGCTACATAAGGTAAATATCAGTCTCATTTGAAAAGTAAGGTCAACAACCTGAAAGGAAATATAATATGTGATTTTTTTCATATTTCATTGTAATGAACAATGAATACAAGTAGCGTTTTTTCCTCATGAACTGCATGTGATTTTGTCCTTGTTGTTTCACAGTCTTTGACCTTTGAATGCAAGGCTCAGTTATTACATTTGCTATCAAATGTAGTGTATCATGTTTCTGATTTTACAAAAGATTGAATTAGATAATTACATTGTTATGATCAAAAATTACTTGACGATTTGTACCATTTCCATGTACGCGTTATATCAGAACGGGGCTACTTTAGCATACATCGGGGGTTATTTTCGTCCCACGTACATAATAAAAGTAATGGCAACTTAAGTTGAATTAAAAATACATTAACGAAATTACATAAAACAAAATGTAAGACAAATAAAGTATCACTAAATACGTTTTGTATATCTAAAGAAGAGTCATTATCATGGCACGAGGTACTAAAAGTACTAAAAGACCAAAAAAAAACAACAAAAAAACAACAACAACAACAACATTTAACCATACCTAAAATATAGACACTGCTCGATTTAGACCGTTTTAGTCATTCGGTATCTGTGTCTGAAAATACTAAGGATCGGCATGGCAAAGCTCACTATGTGTGATCTTAAAACGTCTTAAGTTATGAAGTATCATTATCCGGATTAAAAATAGAAATACGCATATTAGAAGTCATCCCTTAATCAAAGAAAAAAATACTAAGATGAAGGTTGATATCGTTCTCAAGTTTACACTGACGAATTTGAATTGACAAGCTATATTTATATTAGTATACTAGGTTCACTACAATTTTAAAAGGCAATAGCACAATGTATTGATTTAATTATATAACTGATCCATTCATAACATGATCGGGTTTCAGTTGATCATCCGAGTTAACTAGTATTCAGAATACATGACTCTTCATTATAAATGGCTTATTAGATATTGTACTATTATGGCATATCGCCGTAAACGCATGCAGTTGTTTTAAACCCACCCGCACCGAGTGCTTTTCTAAGATTGTAAGAAATGCGTTTGTTCTACCCGCCCATCAACCGCGAAAAATGACTGATATAGTATAAGCAAAAACGAAACGT
The DNA here is from genome assembly GCF_021730395.1 of Mercenaria mercenaria. Classification (NCBI taxonomy): domain Eukaryota; kingdom Metazoa; phylum Mollusca; class Bivalvia; order Venerida; family Veneridae; genus Mercenaria; species Mercenaria mercenaria. Next base: position 96,594,079 of record NC_069365.1, read on the forward strand.
TTCCTTTCAGCTTTGAAATTATTGTGTTGATGAAGCACTGCTGTTGTCCTAGACATAAATATCACTTTATCATTGTTTAATAAACTAAAAAGATAGTACTTACCAGACGCTGGGATGAGACTTATTACGATTATTAAAAATCCATTAAACCTTAAATTTCCATTTTGATTCTGTCCAGCCATCTCAAAAAATAAACTGTTTTATGTGTGCGAGGTTTATTTGAAAGAGGAAGTATATCTAGCACTTGAAAATATATTTGCAGACACCAGATATTTTGATTGGTAGGTTGGACGTATTTAAATAAAAATAATATAGAGGTATCGTCGGCGGGGATGTGGACTCTATATCATTAATTGATGGTTTGCATAGTGGTGTAAAAAAACATATTTTTACAAGAAGAATATTCAAGCGAACACGATGACTTTTAAATTATTGTCATTTATGTTTCCTAATCAATAAATAGAGGATATTACATGATTGTCGTTTCATATTAAATTTATTGAACGAGTTAAATAAAAAAATAAAATTCGAGGCTCTGTCGAGCATTTTATCAATTTTATTCAACGAGTTTAATAAATTCAATGTGGAAAGTCACAAATGTAATATTCTTTTTATCACATGTTAGCCTTTCTTGTCGAAACATCAAAAAATCGACTTTATTTTACCATATAAACAAAACAATTTGACCGACGTCGCCTAAACTATAAATGACGTCGACGTCAAAGCTTTATTACACTAATGTATTATCATTTTTATTTAATGGCTTTATTACATTCCCGCGACGTCAAAAATGTGATAAATTAGTTTATTGCAACCTGCAGAACAAAGATATCTTATGTAACGGTTTTATAGACAACCTATAGTGCTCCTGTGTGTATACATTTACACATACCGCTGTTTCTATATCGTCACCACAACGCAAGAAGTGGATAACTGCGTTGACTTAAAGAAGAACTTATTCGCTTTTTGCGCTAAGGTGACGATATGGACAGTTGTATGGGTGGCTGCGTGCTTTCTTTGAATGTGTTAGTTTTTTTTTGTCACTTTTTCAGCATAACAATGAATATTACATCAACACGTTATGTGTTTAACTGTATATGTACTACTAAATCTATGTTATGTTATAACATACATTCACGATGAACACTAACGAATTTTACACACAAAATTTACTATACAAGAAAACCCGTGAGAGTATTTTTCGTTTAGAATGATTAATTTAAAATCTCGAAGAAATCTTATAACACAAGTACTAATAAAGTTCCTACTGTATCTCTTGACTCTATATTAACCAGATGAAAATAAGTAACTTGAAATATAAAATAGTGTTTAGTACTGTTTACCATAGTTGCGCTTCCGCTACTTTTCCGCTGACAAAGATAAGTCCTTGACAAATGCTTCACACATTTGACGTGTTTTTATTTGCTAAAACAAGTGTTTAAAATATATGATAAATATCAGTTGTGTTTGTTTTGTTGGGTTTACACAACTATAGGCCATATTGCGCCTTTCTAACTCTGAAGGTTTGGAAAGACCCCACATGTCCCTCAGGCATTATTACATCACGGGCGGGCACCTGTATAGAGCCACCGACCTTCCGTAAGCTAGGAGGATAGCGTCCTCACAAGAAGAAATATATTATTTTTGAAAAAGCATTAAAGTTTCATTTCCATAACATTTCAACTACTATTTTAGAGTAGCGAAAATGTACAATCTACTTAGAATGAGTTTGTCTTTGTTTCCATTGCCAGCTGAACGTTTCGTCTTGTCTCTCATGACGGATGTTATATGGAATTTCCTCATCTGGAAATACAAGAACAACTTAATTGTATGTGCACAACAGAACCGTCTGGATCACTCATTATATCGGTCGTGGCGTTTTGATGTAAAGTACATCTCTGAAATCACCGAGCGCAATATTATTAAGCACAACAAACCCCTCTTTGAAATCATCCAGCACAGCATACGCATCTCTGAAATCATACAAGAATGAATATACGTCCCTGAAATCATTGGATACACAAACACATCTCTGACATCATTTTGAACAGCAACCACATACAGATACATGACATCACCGAATAGAGAAAACACTTCTCTCAAATCACCGAGTGTCTGAAACACAGAGCACATCAAACACATACCGTACTTTTGGGATATTTTCGTCACGGTTAATTTTTCGCCTATTTCGCCACAAATATGAAATGGCGAAAATATAACGCTCAAAAATATACCTATGTCCAAAATATACAAATACATCATATAAACTTTAACACTACCACGCCTGGTAAACTACAGAGCTACCTCTTTAAGAGGTATACGGTAAACTGTTCTGTCGCAACTTCCGAGGTAGTGCACGTCGCGATAAAAGAACATCAACAAAGGTGAGTGTCATCATATGTTTTGCATTTTTACAAGCAGTGTATCGATATCAAAAATCGGGGAATGGTAAGCGATGTAGATATGAATTAACTTTACAGAGAACTTCCCAACCATTTTCAGTACATATTTTATTTCCAAATGCATTGTATATTTTACAGCTATCTCACGCCTTGCTTCTTAATATTAGTTAAAATGTAAATATTTGACAATGAAAGTGCCTTCATGACGAAATGGTTAAATTTACTTCTAAATCAGATTTTTGGTAAACATCAACACGACCACAAATTAAGAATGAATTAGTAAACTTAAAGTTCTCTGTAAAGTTAAATCATATCTACATCGCCTACCATTCCCCGATTTTTGATATTCGATACAGTGCTTGTAAAAATGCAGAAAATATGATGACACTCACCTTTGCTGATGTTCCTTTATCGCGACTTGCGCTACCTCGGAAGTTTACCGTATACCTCTTAAAGAGGTAGCTCTGTAGTTTACCAGGCGTGACTACATTACCTGCTTAACTACATTGACTATCAATTGCAAATACCTGACATCGATTATGAAAAGATAATTTCTTTTGTATTACATGTATTGTTACAAAAACGTGAAACCCAAGAATTTCTCACTTTGACTAATTTTATTAAATCTATTGAATACGTGTAGTTGATAATCGCCAGTTAGAGTTACGATACACTTACTGTACATGAATGCAACAGTGTGGAATACGAACATGTCTATTCCGAAATATTTTCAACAGAAAGAAAAAGAAGTTCGTTTTTCAGTTGAAAAAAGCAGTGAGGACTGTAATTTACGCGAGTTGTATGATGTGGAATTACGAGAAATATACAATGAAACACCCGGCCGCAAACGGTGCTAAGGTCGGCAAATACGCCGCGGAAAATGGTACACCAAAAACCTTGGAACATTTTTAAAATTTGGATTTGAAACGAACAATTGTCAGAAGTATTAAAGACTCTTATGTGAAAGAAAAGTCCAAAAAGCGTAAACTATTCGAAGATGATGATGTTACAGCATTACCTCGGGCTAAGCGCGGTAGACGTTTGTTACTGGGAGACATTGATATAAAAGTACAAAATCTAGTTACTGAACCGTGTGGTATGTAGTAACCGTGGTGGAATAGTCAATTCTCGCATAGTCATGGCACTTGCTAAAGGTGCAGTTCTGGCAGAAGATCAGACATTACTATATGAAAATGGAGGACATATAAAGTTAACTCGGGACTGGGCATTTTCTATGCTAAAACGTATGAACATGGCGAAACGCCGGGGAAAAACAAAGGCCAAGCATATCATTGCAGACTTTGATGAAGTGAAGAACAAATTTCTAGATGACATTAAATGCTTAGTGACTAAATACAACATTCCACCTCAGCTAATAATCAACTGGGATCAACTGAAATCTTTGAGTACAGTCAACACATCTTTGAAATCTTCCAGCAAAGCAAACATACCACTAGCATAATTGAGCACACCAAAACATATATCTGAAATACTGAGTACAGCAACCCCGCCTGTGTGTTTGTTTGTTTAGGGTTTAACGCCGTTTTTCAACAGTATTTCACGTAAGGCTGGCAGTTAACCTAACCAGTGTTCCTGGAATTCTATACCAGTACAAACCTGTTCTCCGCAAGTAACTGCCAACTTCCCTACATGAGTCAGAGGTGGAGGACGAACGATTTCACACAATCTCTTTTATCAAACCGTCAAGGAGAACATACGCCCTACCCGGGGATCGAACTCACGACCCCGCGATCGACGCTCTCCCTATTGGGCTAAGCGGGCGCGCTGAGACCCCACCTGAGCAACCTACCAGCGACTGCAGAGGAATATACAGTTGATAGAAAGCTCCAGACATTCATCTACCGTATACATATTCATTAAGTTAAAAATGTTAAAGAAGGAAATAATGCTCGAGATAATATTCAGAATTAAAGCGATCAGATAAGATTTTTGTACGAACGAAACAATGTCGTGAATGGCAGATATAATTTTACATATTAAGCAATAACATCTTTAAACAGATCCTTTGGAAACATAAAATGCAACTGATCAAATAATAGCAGACTCAGTTTAATTGAGTCTGTTTATGAGAGATACTGAATACCCGCTTAAGTGGGATTCTATTATAGAAACCATACTCCCAAATGACCAGAAACTGAATCCAAGTACGGGGGACATTTTACAGCCCCCAAACGGCACTTAAAATCTGCTGTTGTGATAGTTAAGAAAAAAAATAAATTATGGTAACTAGCAGATCCCATAGTATGAAAAATATAAGTGAAAAGTTTCATGTTTATGAGAGATAATGAATAGCGCTTAAGTGGGATTCTATTATAGAAACCATACTCCCAAAGGACCAGACACTGAATCCAAGTACGAGGAGAAAAAATGTGGAGAGTTCCCAACAAGTGGTTTAAGAAGAGTATGAAGTGTCCACTTTAAATGCATACATGTAGATAAAATATTTCCCCCTATTGGTGGAGACTACTTGAACATTTTTGGTAGAGAGCAATTAAAGTAATTCAAATGTTGTTATAGTTACCTTCCGTCACAATTGTAAATTTGGTTCATTTACCTAACAGATATGTTTTAATTTGTGTGAGAACCTTTATTCTTCAACAGTTAAAAATGTACATTACATGAATATTAACATAAATAGTATGATTATATTGTCAAATTCATATGGCTCTAATTATGAATGTTAGTATGCATGATATTGTAGTATAGAGAAAGCAAATCCAAAACGAAGCAATAGTATCCGAGATTTTTAGTTTCAAATGCGATCTCCTCTCCAAGGGATAAATAGCATCAACAGTTAGAAGAAAAATTACTGGTTACACATATTAAAAGTCTCATCCAGATAGCTTCATGTATTATTACATGCAGTTATAACGTCTGCTTGCCTGTCTGCATATCTGGAATATCTGGCTCAGTATAATATATCTTTTATATCCATACAAGTATAGGTTAGTGGCAAGTGGCGCACAACCGGTTCACACTTGAAAATAAATTTCCTATCGGAAAGGGGCAGTTCAAAACAGGACATAAATTAAATTAAGAAGAATACGTTACAATCTTCTCCACAGGTCCAAGTGGTATTGTGTTTTACAAGGTAGGAAAAGATAAACAGGAAAAGAAAAATGAAACAGAACTATTAAAATTACATGTCAGAAACATAGGATTCCCACCAGCAAAAGTCATTTGAATTAAATCTGATTAAACGGCACCACCAAACAACACATACGACAATGTCTGAAAATGGAAACACAATTCAGTTAAAATATTTTTTTCTGAGAAATATAGTTTAGTTTAAACAAAATCAACTCAAATGAACGTCCTATCCAAATGTCATGAGCAATTGTAGTCGAACCGTTAATCGTTTATTTATTAGATCATTGCAGTCATTTTACGAATTCTATCTGTACATAATCATATTCCATTTATCCCGACTGAATAACACTAAAACATTATAAACGCATTTGTATTGTACTGCTGTTACTGACCCTTAAGCTCTGGAATATGATCTCAGGCAGAAAGTCATATTAATTGAGACTCTTTATAAATAGCTGCCGTTTGTAATGTCTAGCCGTCCTATAGAGAATACATATCAGTCCATCTGGGTTGGCATACCTGCAAAACAATATAGTGCACACAACAAGTAAGTTACTTCATTATCGATACCCACTAGTCCTAGCGTTCCTTTTGGGGTCAGAGTTTATAACCCGTATATGGTCATGGAACTTACATTACTGATAGTAGATATAGCATTTAATGAATTAAGAGATTGATAAACAACACATTTCAATATAAACGTGAACAAAGATAAGCCTCAGCATACTGAACTGTGTCATATTTACTTTTTCCACAATTGTTATAAAGCAGACAAAGTAAAAAAAGTAGAAATATAAAGAATAAATCGTGTAAATCGTACAGTTGAAGTAGTTAATACCCACAGAGAAAACTCTTGGCAATGTATTTGTAACATATATATGACAGACAAAACTTGGGAATTAACTAAATGAATTAATGTTTAATAAAACTAAAATGAAACAGCACAACTCATAACCAGGACCACTTCTGTATTGTTCTGTGTTGTAAGTTATGTGGAAATTTAACTGAAAATGACGGAGATAAACATCTTGACAATAACTGTTAAGTACTTGAGGAGAAACACAATGGATAATATTTCGAAACAATACACACTTGTCATTAATTCTATAACTTTTCTTGTCCATAAAGTATATACTTGGAAATGAATTTTCTAGAGATTTTTCGTTAATACTATGTGATTCATTGAAACAAACCGATCTCATTTTTTCGTATTACTAGATGAAATACAATAAAAGGAAACATTCACACTATATTGGACACTATAAAGTCTATAATATGTTAATATCAAAATTGAAAGGTAAGAAGAAAACCAATGTATAAGTTACACACAGTTTCAGTCTCTTTTGTTTATTAGGGATATAAATCGAGCCGTGTTATTAACAAAGTAGGCCATGACATATGACTTTATCGCAGTTGGTACGTCCCAATTACTATATCATAGCATCAAACGTGATAGTAGCGATGAAAATGAACACGACACAAAACATGCAAATATTTGGCGGTAGTCTTCAATGATGTAGAGAGAAATCGTCATTGTCATTTTTAGAATCCGAATTCTTCAGATGCGTGTAATTTTATCATTGAACTGAAAATACCAAGAGTACTATGTTTCAATCATTATCCTCCCTTGTCAGTTTGTCAGTTGATATGACGGATACAAATCATACAGACAAATGGTTTTGTATAAAGACGAAACAAAAGAAAACAAGTTTAGGACGCTTTTTGTGTGTGTGTGTGTGCTGAATGAATTTCTCATTGCGTAGTTATGAGAGGTTTGGCGGGAGGTAGGGGTTGCAATGATTATCACATCCTATTAAATAAAGTTTGAATTTAACATCAAAAAAATGTAGTGATACGACGAGTATAAGTTAAGTTTGGGCAGTTCACCACCACGGACACTGACATATTATAAAGGGACGTTCAGTCGGGATCATATAGTGTAAAGAATAAATAAGCGTTTCCCAGGTTCAATTTCGATTTACTTTCTGTTCATAAGTAACGTTGTATATAAACAATGACGTTAACGGATGTGACGTCAGTAGAGGCGCAGCGCCACGACGTCACGTACAAAGAAGTGCGTAAAACGCCGACATTCTGGGGGCCGGCAAAAGTAATCTATTCATTAATTCGATACAAGTCTAATAAGTTTATATAAGCAACATAGTATATAGTACATTAATATGAGTCTCTTAATAGAAATTACTTAATAGTCTTCAAATTCCCGAACTATGAAAATAAAAAAAGTATTTGAAAACTTAATTAAGCACTTAATTTAAAAAATACTTTCATTTGACGTCAATTTTAATCGTCTATGTCGTCTGATAAACTTAACTGTGTGCTAACTCAAAAGTATCTGATTTAAGTCTCAAGTAACACTAGATATCTTAATCCTAAATCACTTAAACGTTTCATATTGTACAAATTAATCACTTTTCAGCACTTCCAGCGGATATAACTTTGTAATCGGTCTATTTGTGATACCGTCTTCACTTTTTATAACCACGGAACGTACAAGTCCATCATTTCCATGAATAAGTTCGGTTACCACTGCTAGTTTCCAACGCGTTCTAGGACCGTCATCATGTATCTGTACAACGTCTCCTTCTGATATCGTCTGCTCGTTTTTCCCGTGCGCTTGATGATATTCTCTGAGGCCCGTCAGGTACTCCCGCCGCCAACGCTGACGGAAGTTGCTGATTAGTTTACGTTGAATATCGACACATCTCGTGAGAGTTCGGTGATCACTCATGTTTTCGTTAATTTCACCGTCGCCGTGTAACGTACTATGTGGGTATGACGTCAACGTTCTGCCGTACAGGAGGTGTGATGGAGTCAGTGGTTCAGGATCAGACACACCGGATGTGACATACGTAAGTGGTCTGTCGTTGAGAACAGCCTCGATCTCGGTAACTATCGTCTGGAGTGTTTGATAGTTAACGTACGAACGACCTAGTACTTTCTTCAGTGCTTCTTTTGTCATGCCAATTAACCGCTCCCACCACCCGCCGTACCATGGAGCTCTTTTCGGGATGAATCGCCATTCCGTGCCTTTGCTGGACAGTGAATCGTGTAGTTTACGTGCGCTGTATAAACGATGTATCTCTTGAGACGCTGCCTCAAACATCGTACAGTTGTCTGAAACCATTATTTCCGGTAACGAATGTCGACTGCTGAATCTCCGGAACGCTTGCATGAAGGAAGCTGTAGACAGGTCAGGGACTACTTCTAGGTGGACTGCACGAGTAGAAGCACATGTAAACAAGCAAATATATGCTTTAGATTCTCTGCCGTTTTGTTCACGAACGTAAAGGTGACCGGTGAAGTCAACTCCTGTAATTCGAAACGGGATTGCATCTTCAACACGTATTTTGGGAAGTGGTGGGAAGTCTGGTGTATCAAAGGGTTTTCCGGTGACTTTCTTGCAGGTAACACATCTCTTCAAAACGGAATTTACGCATCGTCTGATTGCTGGTATCCAGTACTGTCGTAAATGTGTTACAATTGATGAGGCTCCAACATGAAGTAGTCTCTCGTGTGTCGTCCGGATCAGTAGCTTCGTGAAGTAATGCTTGTCAGGTAGTAGGTAAGGAAATTTTGCAACTTCCGGTATCTGCGCGTAATGTATTCTGCCGCCACAGCGTATGAAATTGTCGCTATCAAGGAAAGGTCGCAACTGTCGTATAATAGGTTGTTTTCTGTTACCGGATTTTAACTCTTCTATGACATCTTGATATGTAGTCTGCTGCACATCTTTTATCCATTTTAACCGTGCAATGTCAATTTCACGTGCAGTAACGTGCCCGTAATGTCTCTCAGCGGATGGTGTTCTACAGTTGAAGATAAATCTTAGTAACAACGCTGTCACACATAGCAATTTGTGGTATTTACTGTAGTGCTGGATGTTGATTACGTTACTCAGTCTTTGTGTTGTAATCGTATCGTCTGCAAGGCACTTTACACTGGTAACGGGTGTCGTCTGTATTAAGGTAGTAATTTCAAGTTTCTCGGAGGGGATGTTGCCGTCCCAAACTGGCCAATCTTCTTCGTTTTTTAACTATGAGGGTCCGGAATTCCATAGTTCACTTCTCTTGAATTCACTGGCAGAGATGCCTCTTGTCAGAAGGTCAGCTGGGTTACATTTAGTAGGGCAGTATCTCCATGTATGTGTAGTTGTCAGTTTCTTTATATCTTCTACTCTGTTTTTAACGAATCGAGTAAGTTGTTTCATCGTTGTCAACCAGTGTAGTAAAACCTGACTGTCTGACCAGAAGGTAACGTTCTTTACTTCAAGTGTCGTCTGTAAATGTTCGTAGAGTCGAGCTCCGATAACTGCCGCCATTAACTCTAGCTGTGGAAGTGTGAGCTTCTTGACTGGTGCGATTCTATTCTTTGCTATGACTAGTCGTGTTTCCTTATGGTTCAGGATGTAGGCTGCAGCACCGTATAATTTAACGCTTGCATCTACGAATACATGTAGTTGAAGTTTGTTAGGTTCACTTCCGGTTTCCAACTCACTTCCGGTTTCTGTATTTATGTCTTGTATGTACTGTCTTGATAACTGGATTTTTAAAGCACTTCGAAGATCGGTCGCTAGGTTGTTCCACGCCTTAACATACTGTTCGGGTAATGGTACATCCAAGTCTAAATTCTCTTCCCATAAATCTTGCATCAAAATTTTGGCTCGTACCGTCACTGGACTGAGTATTCCTAAGGGGTCGTAAATCCTGGAAGCATACTTAAGGACATCTCTCTTGGTAATGGAATCTAAGACCGGAATTTCCTTTTCAGCAAAGGTTAGTGTGTCTGTTTCGGGGTCCCAGCGCATCCCCAGTACTTTCGCTGTGCTGTCGTAATCTAGAACTTTGTCGTCTGCTGCCAGGTATCGCAAAGTCTCGTTGTTGGATACCCAAGAACTGAGGTTCATACCTGCTCTTTTCATAAGTTCTCTTGCTTCTTGGTAGAACGTAAGCAGCTCCGTTTCCGTGTTAAAACTCGACAAGGCGTTGTCAACGTAAAGATCACGTGATAGGATTTCAGCTGCTTTCATGTCTGGTTTTAGTTCTAAATGTTTGCTGATTGTTGCACTCAGAATGAATGGAGAGCACGTAGCACCAAATAAAACTACTTTGAAACGAAACGTTATCAGTTGGCTGTTTGAATCCTTTGGATTGCTCAACCAGAGAAATCGCGTAACGTCTCGGTCTTTCTCGTGAAGTACAATATTCAAAAAAGCCTTCTCTATATCCGTGGTAACTGCAAATTTCTTTAGTCTGAATCGTACTAAAAGTGATGTAATGTTGTTCAGAGCAGGTGGTGTGGACTCTAAGCAATCGTTGAGACAGGCATGGTCACGTGATTGTCGGCTACTGCAATCGTAAACGATCCTCACTGGTACGGTCGTTGAGTCTTTCCTGACAGGGTGGTGGGGTATATAGTGAACACGCTGAGAATCGGGAATGCTTACGTCGGGAACTTTTTCAACAAATCCCCGTCTTTCTTGTTCTTCAATGATCTTAACGTACGTCTGAAGCATTTTGGGGTTTTTAGACAGTCTACTTATGGTATTCCCTGTGCGTCTCAGGTTAACGGTGTAGTTGGATGGGAGAGGCGCGTGCTCCATGGCAACATAGCAACATATTTACCATTATTATATGAGATTGATGTATCCTTGTATTTCTGTGTGTGGTCGTCAGCCTGAATGTCTTTAGATTGTGGCACTATCCCCATACCCTCAAGTGTCCAAAATCGCTCCAGCGCAAGTTCGTCTGATACACGTGAAGTGATTACATTCATAATATGACTCATAGGACGAGGTGTACGGTTTGGTACCGGTCCGGACAGGAGATAGCCAAGCTTAGATTTAACAGCTGTCGGTCCGTTGCCGCGTATAATGTGGTCTTCTACGATCTGCCAGTAGTAATCAGCGCCGATTAACATTGATACATTGAACACTTCATCTTCATCTGTAGTGACGTGTGCAAATTTCAAGCCCCTTAAATATCTGTACTTTGAAACTTGTTTTACCAAACTAGTGTTAGTAATAGCTGCAATAGTGGGAACAATCAGCACTTTGATTGGTATCGTCTTGTGGTCATCTGTGATGAGTTGGACTGTTGTTGAGTCTAAATGCATGATCTTGTTGTCATGGTTACCAAACGAAGACAGGTGAATCTTTTCGTTTCTTATGACAGGAAGTTGAAGTCGGTTAGCCAAGTCTTCTGTGATGAATGACCTCTGCGACCCTTCGTCAATAAGAACGTTTGCTTCTGTGTACGAATTTCCTGAACGTATGCTGGCTTTTGCAGTTTTTAACAGAACGCCACTTCCGGTTGCATTGTAGACGAATCTGTACCTCTTTGGTAATTCTGCTCTGGTCTACATATAGCTGTGTGATGTTTTCTGTGGCATTTTTGGCATCTCTTGGTTGAATAACAGTTCGAAACTTGATGTTTACCTAGGCAGTTGAAACATAATTGTTTTTCTTTCACAATGTTCATTCGCGATGCATTGTCAACGTATTTATTGCAGTTAATTGCACTGTGTATTCCGTCACAAAACGCACACTTTATCGGGTGTCTATTGTCTCTTGCATTTGTGTTTGTATTTCTGAACCTATTTCTGTCTCTGGTAGTAGCATATAGATCACGTCGTCGTTGTTTCGCTCCGGTCAGAAATGCCACCGCCGTTCCATAGTCTAGGGATTGATTCTGCGCGGATACACTTGATGAATTTCCCGCTTCCAGAATAGAAATTTCACGGTGTATAGCACGTCTAAGTTCTGATAATTGCCAGTTCGTATCACCATGTTCACGTGCGAGATTTTTCTTTACTTCGCCGGTAGTTTATCAAGAATAATTGGCACTAACAAATTACCATAAGTATCTTGGTTCTGGCCTAAAGATTCTAAACTTCTGATATAGGCCTTAAGTTTGTCATGAAAGTTCCGTAGGCTGAAAATATTGCTTGCAGGAAAAGGTAAGTTCAATAATGCTTGCATTGTTGCATGTACAATTTTATGTTCTTGACCAAATCTCTCTTTCAGTAAGTTCAATGCACGAGTATAGTTACTATTGGTTAATGTAAATCCTTCTACAGTTCTTGCTGCTTCGCCCTCGAGCTGGTTCTTAAGATAGCTGAATCGTTGAACATCGGTCAGATTGACATTGTTGTGCACAGTCGACTCAAAGGAGTCCCAGAAGGTTTGCCATAGTAAGATGTTACCATCGAACGTTGGAAGTGATAATTTCGGCAATTTATGATATTGGGAAGAATTCGACGAAACAATACTCACGCTATGTTCTGAAGTATGCACATCTCGTGTCTCCTCATCTCTACGCTCCTGCAAGTTTGATCCTGTACTTGTATCCTGTGAATTTCTGTACGCATGCAGCTTCTGAATTTTAACTTCCAAATCCATTGAAAATTCTTCAGTGTTTAGAATATCGTCTTCAATGTTGTCAATATCTGTAAGATGTAGTATCTTCTCACGCAATGTTTGTATATGTTCAACTTTAGTTTGAAGAACCTTCAGAACGGTATCGAACTCTATCAAATCGTCATTCGCTTTTGCCTCGTCTGACTTCTCTAAGTATCTGTGAACAACTCGCTTCTGTGCCTCTCGTTGCGTCTGTATCTTCTGTAAATTCATATTTCTTTAGTCACGGCACCAATGTCGGGATCATATAGTGTAAAGAATAAATAAGCGTTTCCCAGGTTCAATTTCGATTTACTTTCTGTTCATAAGTAACGTTGTATATAAACAATGACGTTAACGGATGTGACGTCAGTAGAGGCGCAGCGCCACGACGTCACGTACAAAGAAGTGCGTAAAACGCCGAAAACATCCTATTAAATAAAGTTTGAACTTAACATAAAAAAAATGTAGTGATACGACGAGTATAAGTTAAGTTTGGGCAGTTCACCACCACGGACGCTGACAATTTACAAAGGGACGTTCAGTCCCATTTGCATGACAGTCCCTTAGAAATTACATTTCGACCTAATGAAAATTCAAAGGCAAAAATGTAAAAGGTGTTCAGAAGTATTTTTGTTTAAAAAAATCTATTTTTAAATGAATTTAACGCACATGTACTTCCAACTGCATGTAATGTTTGCCGATGAGTTGGACATATTTGCATAATGAACAACCTTCGATAGAAATAGTATGTTTGCTATTACACTGAAATAAGAGATAGTAATAAAATGTAAGGATTAAGATTCTCTGACATTTGTGTTGGTATAATACAGTCTTACACTATGTCTTAATCGGACGCATTTGATTGTGTTTTGAATGGTTACCAACAGTAACTTAGACGACTATTACTGTGGTTCTTTTCGTTATCATACACCTATATACTAATCATATTAGGGCTTTACTTGAGTGACGAATGTTCTTCCGTTTGTCGTGTCCTCTCAATGCCGTAACCGCTGGGACGATTTTCATTTCTTGGCATCACCACGACGGCACACAGAGTGCACAGGCAGGGGCGTCAAGGTCAAAGTCACAGATTTAGGTCCAAGATCAAATAGCTTATCTACGTGCCCAGTCCATATCTTTCCCCAACAATCTGAATATTTTCATACACCTAACATCAATTGTAAACCTTATCAAGAAAAAGTGCAAAACGTACAAACCGGATTTCTAGCTCAAAGGTCAAGGACACACATGCATGCCAAATGTCAAAGAGCTAAACTTTGTGTCCGGCATGTCCCTTCTAAAACAGCTGAAAGATTTTCGTAAAATTAACATCAATCATTTACCTCATCAAGACAACGAGCAGAGCACGTTACTTGGGTCTTCTACTAAGAGGTCAAAGATCAATTACTTAGATCTGTGTTCATCCCATAACTTATAATACACCTGAGTTTCGTAGAATTAGCATCAATTGTTATCCTCATCCAGACGATATTCAGAGTTCACAAACAAGGCCATAATGCCAAAGGTCAAGGTCAGACTTAGAAGTCAAAGATCAAACAGCATAAATTTGTGTCCGTTCCATATCTTCTTAACCACCGGAAGACGTTTCATAAAACTAGAATTAGTTCTTAAATTTGTCAAATAGACGTGCAGAGTATACAACCAAGGTCACAAGGTCAAAAGGTTAAGGTAAAGCTTCAAGGTAGAAGGACATGATCACAATATTTCCATATGTGAGGTTATTAATCACCTTTAGTGGTAGCTATTGTTTTATATGTGAAATATAAATATAAATTTCATGAGCATTAGACTGATTTCTCAATACAAATATTCAATACATGAAACTACTGACGACTTTTAGCTGACGGGAATAGGAAACATTACATCTTGGGTGATCAAACGGAGTCTCCGTAGCCGAGTGGATGTCCACTACGGCTTTTACTTATCATGGAGTAGTCATATGAATAAAACCAATAACCAATTGATTATCTGGACATAGGAGCAAAGCATTCGTCGATTTATCTATTTCTTATGGAGAGTGTTAATCAACTAAATATTGATAAAATATATTTGCGAGTTTTTGCTTTGATTTTTTAGCGTAAGTATAGTCTTGTCATGTGGATAATATAATTATATCATTAACAGTATCAATATGTGGACTGATTTCTGCCATTTGAAAGTCGTGTTCACGGTGATTAACGTATGTATTATATGACGTAAATGAATAAACATGCATGTTAAAATTCGTGCGAATAGTATTTCTTAATTTAGCAACACTCCCTCATTTAGAAATGAACATTAAACCGATAAACACATACATATGTGGCTTCTTTGGTCTCAGTTTATTAATATTGCTTATTCAATATATCTAGTTTGAACTGCAGTTAATACAAGGACAACACAGAAATGCAAAACCACATCAAACACACGAGGTCTCTGTTAATACAGAAAATGGTATTTTATAAGAGAATGTTTGGTATGTTTGTTGCCGTTGTATGTGTTAGGGATTCACCTGGCGAGGATAACATTTATTTGCACTGCCCTGTGAATGTGGTACAGGGTGGGGGAAAGAGTGAGGTTAGGTGAATCATAAACCGTTATAAGAGCTAACCGGCGGTGTTTTTGCCGCTGACCGTTCCATGGCGGTGTCCAACCTTTTTTCCTTTATTTGTTTGTTTTTCCTCGTATGTTTGCTTTTTGTGAGTGAGTTTTGGCCGTGTGCTCGTCTGCGTGCCGGCTTTAGGTTCGGAGAGGATGCATTTTTAGAACGTGGCTTTCCCTGTTGGATATTTATCCTTTTTATTTTGTCTTTTAATATGCGGATCAATATTTAAGCTACAAATCTTTGAAGTATCCGATATCATTGCTTCTACGTAATATCTCTTTTGAAGTCATTTACAAATCTAATAGAAATATTTATAAACAGGACAGACAATAGGCTATTGAACGTAAGCTTACTGCCTGTGTGTCAGTAAAAATCATGTTTGTTATAATACGCAAAACAAGGAAAAGATAAAGCCTTTAGTTCTAGAAATTTATACAATATAATGGTGATAAAAGTATGAAAATGCTAATATTTCATTTTGCTCAAAATACATGTAGATATCTGTTAGTATGTTCACTGAAATCGATACGAATAGAAAAAATATATACACAACATTAATATTAACTTTTTGGTAAAACAAAAGAATTATACTTTATACCTTAAGTAAGAGAAAACCACAACATAGGTTAGGAAAGTCAAGCGGTTTATATAATTATTATATTTTTGCACAAAGACGAATGTCCTTTTTATGGTGATATTTATAATGGAAATGCATACGCGCTACAGCATTTACAAATAAAGACAAAGGTATTTCATAGTCAATGGTTCATTTTGAACCACCTAGTAAAAATCCCAATGTCTTTGTAGACTTTATCAATTAAAACCTTTTTATTTCTTTACCTGACTTTCTTTCAGTTTGTTAATAAATTTATCTTAAAATAAAAAAGTTGCCAAAACAAGATACTTTGAGACTATATTCGCATTCACGTACATACATCAAAACACAGATCCACATAGTAATGATAATACTACCTTTTAATTTGTTTGTAGGTCTTTCATAACCGGTTTGACGGTTCAGTTGACTTTTACAGGAACTTCTACGAATATGAGAATGGTTTTGGTGCACCGGATGGCGAATTTTGGCTAGGTATGTATATAAACTCATCGAAACTAATCTTGTTGGGTTAGTGGACTTGCTGTGGCATGTACGTGTTCGTTTTTACTGCTAGGAGCTTTGCCGTAATTTGTCTGGTATATTGAGCTGGTGATCTAGTTCGTATAAATTCTCTTTACCGTATAATGATTTATAATGCGAACTTGTATCCTAGCGGATCTCACGTATGGAAAAGTCAACTGTTCTAAATTTAATTATATATCTTATTGCAAACTATCTCTAAGTATTCAATATATCCTCGAGATCCAGTTATCTTTCAGAGAGAGAAAAAATAGCTTCTCTGGTCCCAAACAGTTAAACAGACTAAAATGTCACTACTGATTTGTGAGACACGAAAACAGAGATTTGAGTACATATATGCAAATGTTAAACCAGTACAAATAGGTAGCACGATTTGGGCTTGTATATAATGCAGCATCGAAACTAATCTTATTGGGTTAGAGGACTTGCTGTGGCATGTGCGTGTTTGTTTTTACTGCAAGGCGCTTTATCGTAACTGGTCTGGTATATTGAGGTGGTGATTTTCACACTGGCCATAGCTTTTTCAGATCAAGTGGTTCCAACGTTGTTTGAGCGGTGAATTTTCGCCGATCAGATGGAGAAATATGGCCGATACTACAAATTTCCGGAATTGTAAGTATGATTTAAAGGAATTTCTGCCCGTTAAATAACGAATCAAATGAAAAGGATGGATGCACCTGGAGCACAAATGTGTCTATTTTTAGCACATGTGTCTATTTACCTGAGATTTGTGCCGTTTATTCAAACACTTCTGTACAGTCCGGCGGGGGAAGGAGAGTTTTGACAGTTTTAGACAATATCGCCTCAAATGTAGTGTTTTTTCGGGAGCAAGTAACTGTTAAAACACTTTTTTATGTAAAGGACTACCTCTTTAAACAAAGCGTGTGTATTTTCATAGAATTATTCAGGGTTGTTTCTGAACAATCGACCGAAAAGCTAATGCAACGCCGTTTCGAGTGGGTCGCTAGGCAACGCATTGAAGTGGACACCGTTATGTGTCTTACTTGCGAAGTCTTATCCGTCTTAAAAACAGTCATTATTTTCAAAGCCTAACAATGAATAAAATAATTTGGAGAGATTTATATCATCATAATGATCCTGCCATTTCTAATATATTGTACTTTTACATTTTTATGCTCGCTTAACATTTAACATATTTTTGCGGACATTGTCAAAAACGTCAACACATAAATATAAAGCAAGGATGAACATCGAACAATATCATTAAGTAAATAATAGTTACTGTATTAGTTCGTTAAAACAAGAACCGGTTCACGGATATTTTTTTCTCCTCAACGAATCATTAGTACTGAACACCATGCCAAAATCGGGTTGACTCTTTAAATCAGTATAGTTACAGTTGGTTACTTTAAGTCCCTTAAAACCAATACATTGCGATTTCGTTACTGATTTGTTGTGCATTTAAGCTGTTCCTACAAACTAAATTAAGTTTGGTCCATGATAAAAGTATTGATCAATTGTTTGTATATATTTTCCTTCATATTCCTGGTAAAACGTTCATTTATTTTCAGAGAGATAAATCACAGAGACCGTTAAAATTGGCCAGGGAAAAGGCAAGATTTTATTTGTCCTTCATAAACAGAAACGATGTAATAAAACTCTATGGTCGACGTTTAAAAATGAAAATACAAATGAAATACAGACACCAATGTTGGAGACAGTTAATTAGTACAACTGTAACACGTCTCTCTTAGTATTGCTAGTCCGTTTATTTTCTTTCATTGGTGTCTGTACTTCATTTGT
Organism: Mercenaria mercenaria; assembly: GCF_021730395.1. Classification (NCBI taxonomy): domain Eukaryota; kingdom Metazoa; phylum Mollusca; class Bivalvia; order Venerida; family Veneridae; genus Mercenaria; species Mercenaria mercenaria. Next base: position 96,612,513 of record NC_069365.1, read on the forward strand.
ACATTTAAACATTGATACCACACCCATTAAAATCCGTTCACTATAGCTGTGTCTATATCTCGCTAACATTGCCTACTTGTGTATACTAATACAAAATGGTTGGAAAAAGGTCAGCGTACGCCGTTCAAAATACGGATATTAAGAATCGTTGTATTCATGGCATAGGGTGTAAAGACATTATTGATGATATATGTTCTGTTTATGGACATAATGAAATATCTTTTTCGACAGTTATTCGTTGGTTTAAGAAATTCAAATGTGGGTTAGTTTCAACAGAAGATGAACCTCATGACCGTCGGCCGAAAACAGCAACGTCTGCCAAGATGGTTGCTAGAGTGAAAGAAATAGTTGTTACTGATGCAAGATACACCGCTAGGCAAATAGCTAGTATTGTTGGCAGCTCATACAATTCTGAAACGTAATTTGAAAATGAGAAAGAACTTTGGTAGATGGATTACCCATCTGTTGACAGATGAGCAGAAAAAGGCACGCGTGCAATGCGCAAACTTGTTGCTTAAAACAGTTTCCAAATTACAATGCACGAGCTTTCGCAAATGTCGTCACTGGTGACGAGACATGGGTTCACTTTTTTGAGCCCAAACGAAAGATTCAGAACAAAATATGGGCAACGAAGTCTGGCAAAAGACCATGCATTGCAAAGCGGACCATGAGTGTAAAAAAGGTAATGTATGCCATATTCTTCACAACTCAGGATCCTGCCATTCAGGTTGCTGTACCTAAAGGCAAATCCGTAAATTCGAAGTTTAACAGGACTAAAGTTCTCCGAAAACTGAAGAAATATTTAAAACTCGAAGATCCCGCAACTGGTTTGACCAATGTCAGATTGCTACATGAAAATGGGTCATCGCACAATGCGTCTATTGTACAAGACTTTCTGAAGCAGGAAAAGGTTGTTGTGCTCCCTTCATCACCCTCCTTATTCGCCTGACCTTGCCCCGTGTGACTTTTTTTTTGTTCCTAAGGCTCAAAAATACCTTTCTGGTCGAAACTTTGTACAGGGCAAACACCTCGATTCTGCAATATTCCAGCGTCTTCATAGTATACTTAGAAAATACTACGAAAAAATTTCAAGATTTGGATTAGAGGACTGAAAATTTGCAAATCTGTTGGAGGTGAATACTTCGAGGGGAACAAATAAAAATTTCATTGAATTCTATCAAGGATACATTTTTATCTGCTCAGATGCATTCATATTTGAACAATCCGCTTTTGGCATGCTGTTCGGTATCATTCATGGAGGAGATAAATATCCTTGAACTGGTACTTGTTTTTACAAACTATTACTATTATTTACTTAATGATAATGTTCGATGTTCACCATTGCTTTATGTTTGTGTGTTGATGTTTTTGACAATGTCCGCAAAAATATGTTAAATGTTAAGCAAACATAAACATGTATTATATATATTTAGTACAAGATATTAGAAATGGCGGGATCATTATAATGATATAAAACTCACTGAATGTATTCATTGTTACGCTTTAATGACAGTTTTTAAGACGGATAAGACTTCGCAAGTAAGACACAGAACGGTATCCACTTAATTGCGTTGCATAGCGACCCACTCGAAACGGCGTTGCAGTAGCTTTTCGGCCGATTATTCAGAAACAACCCTGAATAATTTATGAAAATGCACACGCTTTGTTTTAAGAGGTAGCCCTTTACATAAAAAGTATTTTAACAGTTACCTGCTCCCGATAAACGCTATATTTGAGGCGGTATTGTCAAAAACTGTCAAGAATCTCCTTCCCACTCTATAGCCTCAAAAAATTATGAAATGGATTTATTATTCTATACCATATACTTTTAGAGTTATGAGCATCACAAACAAAAAATCCACTATTTTGGCTATTTCAAGGGCTATGACCGTAAAAAATGCTAAAATTCTCAAGACGAATGCCAAGTGTGCAAGGTCACATTGTGATAAAGACTCAAGCAAGGTTTCATGAATTTACATTAAATACTTTTTGAGTGAGAAACATAATTAGGTGAAAATGTGCATATTTTTACTATTTCAGGGGCCATAACTCTATAAATAGGGGGCGGACCCACATTAAAACTAGGAGGTGCGCAAGTTCATATCATGATTAAGGTTCATGCAAGGTTTCATCAATTTATATCAAATACTTTTTAAGCTAGACGTGTCACAATTTGAAAATGTGCATTTTGGACTATTTCCGGGGCCATGACTCTAGAAATAGGGGGCGGACCCAGATGAAAAATAGGAGGTGCACAGGTTCATATCATGATTAAGACTCATGCAAGGTTTCGTGAATCTATATCAAATACTTTTTGAGCTATGCGTCACAAGGTTAAAATGTGCATTTTTGATTATTTCAGGGGCCATAACTCTGAAAATAGGGGGCGGAGCCAGACGAAAAATAGAAGGTGCGCAAGTTCATACCATGATAAAGACTCATGCAAGGTTTCATCAATTTATATCTAATACCTTTTGAGCTAGGCGTGTCACAAGGTGAAAATGTGCATTTTAGACTATCTCAGGGGCCATAACTCTAGAAATAAGGGGCGGACCCAGATGAAAAATAGGAGGTGCGCAAGTTCATATCATAATTAAGACTCATGCAAGGTTTCATGAAGATATTTCAAATACGTTTTGAGCTAGGCGTGTCACGAACTTTGGACGAACGGAAGGAGGGACGGACGCCCGCACGGACAAGAGCAAATCTATATGCCCCCACCACTTATGGGACATTGTAAATATATATATTTAAAATCATACTGGTCTAGGAATCGAACTTTTGGCGAAGAAGTACGAAACGGAGCGCGTTACCGCTCAGCCAATGAAGAAATATTGTTGTTTGCATCGGAAACCGTTGTACATGGATTTAATTTATGCTATAGTAGTCGCAACTTGACCTCGATGGTTGACCTGATTATTCATATCGATTATTTCATTATAGTAATCAAGGGTGCTTAGGGTAGCCATGTATATTTATATTGAATAAGTTTGTATACATTGCAATTTTAAAGTATATATACTTACATTTGATCAGTTAAAACTTTCAAATACACTAATTTATATTTACATATTTTCCCTTTTTTCGTGCAGCTCGTGTTTTACATACACTCCTTTTCAATAATGGTTGTGCCTCATTATGTATTATAATACAAAGGTCAACCATCGGGGTCAAGTTGCGTCTACTATATACTCGTTTGTTTGTTTACATCTCAAAACACCAAAATACTATTTTCATATGCATCATTTAAATCTATTTTTAGTTATGTTTGTAATCATCACGTTATCGTTGGGGAATAATAACCTGTATTTTAACTCGGTTGCGATTGTTTACATACCTGAACACAAGTTTTTCTTTAACTCATATATTTCGTCATGATTTGGGAAATAACCGCAAATTTCTTCTGTTTTTCAATTCAAAAACATTGAATAAAATGGGCGATGTTTAAAAAAAAAGTAACGATTAAAATGCAACACAACTTAATTTACAACATTTAATATTAAAAGTTTAAAAAAAACGGGTTATTTTTTTCAGAAATTTTATAAAAGCTACAAAACTGGGATCAGTGAGCTGTTTATTCAGTGCTCGGATAGTTTATATTTTAGAATTACTGCGTTCTTTACATTAACTTAAATACATTGCGTTATAAACGTTTCAGGTTTGTTGTAGGCCATTCTTTCTAGTTACGCCTGGCTCATATCAAAATACATTAATGTAGTACCGAGGCAACATCATATCCATCACCACTATGACTGTTCAGTTCATACTGTGTTGGAATACAGGTAGTTGCGGAAGAAATGGGATAATATGTGTCTGTGTAGTCAACATTATCTTCGGTTTCTTAATATGTTGAAATAAGATCTGCAGTAAAACAGTATAAATCGATATAAGTACATTCAAATTGTTTTTATATATCATTGTAGTAACTGCATGAATCATTACCTTCAACGGGTTGAAATACTGCTTTGATTGTTGACAAATATGCTGCAATTCTATATATTTAAATGTCAATAATAGCACTATTTATTTCAGTAAAGTATTTAACATAATGTAAGATACAGTAGACAATTATTACTTGATTGTACTTATTGGTTTCTTTTCTTTAAGGGCTATTTCTCTCTAAAGTTGCCACACGTTTATGAGTCGAACGTTATCTTTTTTCATAACCAGAAGCCATTCCTCTAACAGGCATACTTCAGTGTCTGTACAACACTCATCTCTCTTCATACCTTTAATTAAAATTTTAAAGTTTTCTATCTGTTTGCTTCCAAATGTGGAAACGTCAACTTTTGCACACATCGGCAATGACTCATACACTTCCCTATAGAATTATCAACATAATCAGCAGACAACGAGCTGTAAATATCTATTGTTCTAAAAGCTTTTCTTTCCTATTTCTTTCCCTTTTCCTTTTCTCTTGCGCGACTGAAAGAGATAGATGAATGTGATCCGAATACATTTCTTCGTTAATTGATCTTCTAACCTTTGGTTTTCTTTCGTATGTGTCCACGGTAGTATTGGTAGCGGCAGTATTTATGGTAGGGATATAGCTTTTTAAATTTGGGTTCGTACATCTCGCTTTTGGGTAGGTGTTGAGCAAATGGTTTTGGAGTTTGGCATGTGTCAAAGTTCGATTTTTTTTCCAAAGGAGGTGGTAAAGAATTAAAAACATCTTTATCGTGTTGACCTTAATATAAATATTTAGGCATGTTACATTTATCACTGTTGTCTTTCAAAATGTTTTGAACAGATTACGACACGCATTCAAAGTATCCTCATAAACCAGTATGTATCATGTTTGGTCGGCGCGGCGTTACTAGCCGTTGCGAAGTTAGTTTGCGCCGCCTGACTGGATAATCTTTACTTTGGAAACAAGTACTTTATTGTTTTCTATATTTGTTTTTGTTTGTGTATTTTTGATAACGTTTATATATTTTTTGTACTGTATATAAATTAGATACTTCTATATTGTGTCGTAATATTTACACCTAAATCAAACATACACAACACACATTTTTTCAATAAACGCAACTAAATTTGTGCTGCGTTTTCGACAACCTTTTTCACATACACACATGTATATATGATCGACGAAATATTGCATGTATTTAATACAATGTCCTAACGTTCGGGAAACACAATCTTAAACAAAGAACGATTCAAAAACAAGCACTAGGTCTCAAAACTCATTATATTCTAAACTATTCACAATCAAACAGCAGAAGATAAATTTATACACCTCTAAATTTCAAACGAACACGTCAAAACACAAATACAAATAATCAAGTAAATTATAACCAGCAAATTTACCAAACGATGAAACAACCACAAATATCAACAATCAAAGTATCATCTTAAAAACAAAACCACAACCATCAGCCGAAAACCAATATATTCGCTGAACAAATCAACAATGAAATGCACGCCACGAATCTCCAAGAAACAAAACTTTACTTCAATAATCGAACCACTAACTTAAAGCCCGAACATAAAACGAGTTGTACAATAAAAACACAACTGCCTATATCTTTCAATGCTCCAAATTATGAACCAGTTTCAAATACGGTTTGCTTTATTGCTTTAATGTAAACGTCGTATCGATAAAGCAACTAGGTAGTATTCTTACAAGCTTGTTATCATAACTTATTATAGTTATACCCATATAACCCGCTGTATTCAACTGACATGTGAAAATAGATAAACTTTTGTCACGCTTCAATACAGTTAAGACGTGGTTTAATGGTATTATGAATAAAGCAACAAATAATTACGAACACTTTTTCTTCAAGATCTATTGAAACTCACTTTGCACTGGAAAACAAGCTTTGCAATGGAAATTATCTCCTATTGTTAATTGTTCTTAAAAATATCTAGGACAATCAAAATGTAGAGTAAAACCTGATTCAGGCTAAATACGCTTTTGAACGTTTATTTTATAGATGAAAAGAGCGCTATAAAAATCTGGTAAATAATAATAATAATTATTATTCTGACATGCTGCAATATCATATCATTATTATAATAATATTTCTTAGAGCTTTAACGTCGTAAAAAGGAAAATTAAACATAACATATGGACTATTTGTACAAAGATAATACAGCATAAACCTTTTGGTATAATATATGGAGTTTTCATATGTCTCTAAAGCTATTCAGAGGCGTTTGTTTTTTATAACCTTAAATGAAATGAGTATTCAAGCTTGCGCCCTTGGTAGAATAAGCCTAGTTGTAAATGTAGTTGTCCTTTTTTAGCTCTAGTAGCCCCTAAAAGGAGCCAAACGCTCCCATATGAACAGATTTGAAACAGAACCTTAAAATGATGCTTTAAACGAAGTTTGATGAAAATCCATCTAGCGGTCTATGAGACAAGGTTGTTGAAAAGCTTTTTTCCTGTTTGTAGCTCTAGCGGCCCCAAAAAAGGAGAGGAATTTACAGTTTACAAACGACATTTATTCGCCTCCTCTTTTTTATAGACGCTGAAATTATATACTAAAAATATAAGATTAATTTATATGGAAGCGTATTAGCCATTGCAGATGCATGCACAAGATAATGCCTTCGCATTAGGATGCAAACAGATAGATGAATCAGCAAAATTTAAATCTTTAATTGACGAAATTAAAGGTATTAATATATAAGAGTGTAATATTGACACGGAAGTGGGGCTGTATGCAGAACAGACTTCGCGTTATAAGAGAATGAACGCTGAACTTTGAAAAGTGTTTCAACTTCAGAGAGAAGTAACCCTGAAAGAAACTGAAAAATAAAACATTTAACATTAAAGACTTTATCTTATATTAGGTTAAAAGCTTTACTGAAATAAATTGTGTTACTTAAGAAATAATTTATAGCAAAAGTGTGCTTTAACACTATTTATGCACGATGGGTGGTTATATGTCGGGAGTAATAATTTATTTGGACGACGTATTACCACCCGAGTGCATAAATAGTGTTAAAACATGCTTGTGCCATAAATTATTTCGATTTTACTATGCTCTTAATCTAAAGCAGTAGATAAAATATAGCAGCGCTCTTTCTTGGTCGCAACAAAAACTGTGACGTCATCACACGTAAACGTGACGTCATTCTAACGTAAGTGTGTTTTAACAGAGAATAGCTTATTAGATAAAGATATTGAATTGCTGCATGTTTGTAGACAATCAAAGCAGTGTTCCAATCCGTTGAAGGTAATAATGCATGCAATGACTACAATGATATATAAAACACAATTTGAATGTATTGTTTCAGGCATTAGTCCATTTATTTTGAATAATATTGTTATATTGCAGCTAACGGAAACACAGATAAATATTATCCTACTGCGCCTACATCTACCTGTATTCCAACACAGCATGAACAAAACAGTGATAGTGGTGATGGATATGATGTTGCCTCAGTACTACATTAATGTATTTTGATATGAGCAGGCGTAACTAGAAAGAACGGTCTACAACAAACATTAAACAATTATAACACATAATATCCGAAAAAATGTACAGAACGCAGTAATTCTAAAACATAAACTATCCGAACACTGACTGAACAGCTCACTGATCCCAGTTTTGTAGCTTTAATAAAATTTCTAAAAATCTAAAAAGCTTGTATTAAGGTATGTAAACAATCGAGTGTCAGTTCATGTTACTATGCTCCAATGACAACGTGATGATTACAAACATAACTTAAAATAGATTTAAATTACGCATAGGAAAATTTGAGATGTAAACAAACAAACGAATAGCATAAAATGAAATCCATGTACAACGGTTTCCGATGCAAACAACACTATATTTCTTCATTGGCTGAGCGGTAATGCGCTCCGTTTCGTACTTCTTGTCATGAGTTTGATTCCTAGACCAGTGTAATTTTATTTATATATCTTAAAATGTAATTGATTTCTTTTTTAATAAGGTTCAACGAAGACAATCCATATTAGTTTATTATGTCTCCCACCACACAGTGGTGTGAGAGACATATTGATTTACTCCAGTCTGTGTGTGTGTGTGTGTGTGTGTGTGTGTGTCACAAAGATTGTCCGCAGTCGATCATTTCTCATCCGATTTTCACCAAACTTGTCCAAAATGTGTCTGACCATAAGACCTCAGCCAAGTTCGATAACTAGCCAAATCGGTCTAGACGTCTTGGAGTTATAGCCCTTGAATTACCAAAAATCGGTCTTTTTACTATTGTCCGCACTCTAATTCCAATATTTGTCATCCAGTCTTCACCAAACTTAAACAAAATGTGTTTGATCATGAGACCTCGGCCAAGTTTGATAACTAGCCAAATCGGTCTAGGCATTTTGGAGTTACGGCCCTTGAAGTATCGAAAAATTGGCCTTTTTACTCATGTCCGCACTCTTAATCAAACATTTCTCATCCGATCTTCACCAAACTTGAACAAAATGTGTTTGACCATGAGTCCTCGGCCAAGTTCGATAAATAGCCAAATCGGTCTGAGCATTTTGGAGTTACGGCCCTTGAATTATCGAAAAATCGGCCTTTTTACTCTTGTCCGCACTCTAAGTCGAACATTTCTCATCCGATCTTCACCAAACTTGAACAAAATGTGTTTGACCATGAGTCCTTGGCCAAGTTCGATAACTAGCCAAATCGGTCCAGGCATGTTAGAGTTCCGGCCCTTGAATTACCGAAAAAATCCGTCTGTTTACTCTTGTCCGCTCTCTAAGTCGAACATTTCTCATCCGATCTTCACCAAACTTGAACAAAATGTGTTTGGCCATAAGACCTTACCCAAGTTCGATAACTATCCTAATCCGCCCAGGCACTTTTGATTTATGGCCCTTGAATTACTGATTGGATCCACTCATCCAGACCATCTAATTGGATCCACTCGTCTAAAACATCTAGAGAAAATAACATTTTTCATAGGGGCAGTTGTGGGAGACATGCGCTTTTCTCAAAAGCATCTCTAGTTTTGTTCTTATTTTGCTGAAACGGAAATGTGTCATTATTAACGCGTAATTGTGTATGATGCTCTCCTATGATGTTTTAAAGCATAAAGTGTTAATTCTATCAATTTTATGACAATCTTATACTTCCCGTTCAATGATACTGTCAAGTTAAAAAGAAAATTAGAGAAAAGAATGATAAAAAACAGGAAAATAAAAATTGATTTTTCTTATTTGTTAATAAAAAACAGGAGAAATACAAAATTACACAAAGCATTTAATACCAAATAAAACAGAGGGTCATGACGACCCTATATCGCCTGTTAACGTGGGCATTGGAATCATGAAGATAAACATTCTGACCAAGTTTTATGAAGATAGGGTCATAAATGTGGCCTCTTACAAGCTTTTCCTTTCATTCAACCTAGTGACCTAGTTTTTTGCCCCACATGACCAAGTGTCTAACTTGGCCTAGAGATCATCAAGATAAACATTCTATGCAAGTCTGTATCAAATCAAAGCATAAATGAAACCAAAATAGAAAATCTGGCCCCTTCCAGGGTCAGTAACTCTAGAACCAATGAAGGAATCTAGCCAGTTTTCGAACGGAACCGAGATCTTATTGTGACTTAAGTTGTATATACGTGTGGTTAAAATCGAGTATAAAATGTCACTTCTATTGTGTTCACATGTAAAAATTAACAAATTGTGACTCTTTCAGGGCAAAATCAGGAGCCGTACTTCCGGAACATATGATTAGACTCACAGATTCATCATGAAATCCATCATCTATTGTTGTTAAAGATATTTTGCAAGTTTGTATCATATCAAACCATAAATGAAGTCTTTATATGTCTGCAAAAGCGAAAATAACAAATTCTGGCCCTTTAAATATGTCTGCAAAAGCGAAAATAGCAAATTTTGGCCCTCTAAAAGGCCATAACTCTGGAACCCATGGAAAGGAACCGAGATATTATTCCATTACAAGTTGTGTGCAAGTTTGTTTAAAATCAATTACAAAATGTGTTCTCTATTATATTCACAACACAAAATAGCAAATTTTGGCCATTTATGGGGAACCCATGATCGGATCTAGCCAGTTTTCGACAGGGACAGAGATATTATGCTAATACAAGTTGTGTGCAAATTTGATTAAAATCAATTGTAAAATGTGGTCTCTATCTTGTTCACAAGAAATTATGAACGGACGACGGATGAAGGGCGGTCACATAAGCTCACCTTGTCACTACGTGGCAGGTGAGCTAAAAACAGTACGGATGCAAGATTCGAAAATGATTACATTTTATCCAATCATTCCCTGCGCCAACAAGCCAACTATTGAACTTCGTATACCTTTTGTTTTAAACGAGAATGCTACTGATTGTTTTTTTTACAAACTACTAAAATAAAAACGACATGATACTGTGCGGTACTTATAGAAATTAGAAACTAGTCGTTTTGGACCACGGGAGCAATGCAAATGTTTGCAATGGTATTGAACTTTCAAACACTTTGGTGAGCTTAATGCACGCTTAAAATGGTTCACTTTGACTTTCTTTATAGCCAAATTATGTTGTTATGGCATCGCCAACAGAACTACTTCTTTTACATATATTATATATACATATATTTACATATATATATTTTACGCACAATAAAGGTATCTCATAAGCCAAACTGGCTGGCCCTTTCAGTAGGGGTGACACTATAATAAACAAAACCTTTACTTTTACCTTTACCTTTATATTAGCCATCGTCTCTTATATTTTGTATTTTTTCATTTCAAATCCATTGTAACTGAATGTCAGAACGTAATCAAACAAACAATTGGAATATTATCGTACGTCATATCAGAAACCTACCATCGACCTAAATGAAACATAATTTATGCAATGAAAATTTTCTAAATGTTATTTACCCAGACAGATGACGTAATGCTCATACAAGTTAGTATTGAAAATACTTGTTCTCATCATATTAGAATTATGAACCCTATGACAGTTGAGTATTACAACCGACAGCAATGAAAATAAATATTTTCATATCTTGATGTAAAGTGCATGTAAACTTTTCACTCTTAAGTATGATGAATGAAGTTCAAGATGTATTAAAGTGAGACCCCATGTTCCCACTCCTACACTGTTTCTTAATTATTTATCTTTTTAGCAAGATATTAATAATGATGTTAATTGATAATTTAGTTATGTATCTCTGATTGAAACAAAAGCTAAGATAAATGCAAACTTGATTACGGTATTCTCGTGTAACTTTTCAATTAATATTGCCTGTAGATAACTAGGTTTCCGTGCTAACACGAGGATGTCCAATTGCATGATAGTTGAGAGATACTTACACACTCTTTTACAAGTAAATATCAGTATTTTTAAGATTGAATTTGTTTGAATTGCGGAAGATATGTATGGCAAACTTTCTCACTCGTGTACATGTAGATATTGGCAATAGAATATTACTGTGGTCAAAGCTTTCCTTCGTTGTGTAGCACGTTCGGGTTATCATTTCTGCAATATAAAATTTGAAAGAACACTAATTTTTCAAACCTTCAAAATATAACATCAAATAATAAAAAGCGATAGGGTCGTGTTTTTGATTATTTGCTAGACAGAAAAATATTAAAGACATGAACATTTTCATAATGGAAATTTGACATTTTTTATGACACGTTGGCGAATACTTTGTCTACAATACAGATTTTAATGTCACTTTTCACGGTTGTGAATGAACATATTTTCTATAATATGGTCTTATCCCTATTTTTGAACTTTTTGCTCATGGTTTAAGAGATCCACAGGTTTAGACCGGATTGAAGGCTATCTGTGGAACTATTTCGCGTGTCAGCATTTTTGTTATCGTTTCTTTTTTATCTCTTTAGAAAGAAAATATTGTTGCCACTTTTATAAATGTACACACTTAATCGGCTTCATGGATTTACTCTTAGACTATATATTCCAGATAAACAACCTTACGCCACGTATCCATGTAAATCAAACGTGCAGGGCTACCTTAAAGAATTTGTTTGTTTCCTGGATTCTGTACCAGTACAAACCTGTTCTCCGCAAGTAACTGCCAACTTCCACACAAGAATCAGAGGTGGAGGACTAATGATATTTCAGACACGTTTGCCTTTATCAAATAGTCACGGAGAACATACGCCCAGCCCATGGATCGAACTCGCGACCCCGCGATCCGTAGACCGACGCTCTACCTACTGAGCTAAGCGAGCGGGTCACCTTAAAGAATTATATCTTCAATGAAATCACTGCATCCTTGTAACACTGAAAACAAATTTAAATAGTTTTGATACTAAAATAAAACGTAAATTAACTGACAGCCTCGAACATACACAGCAAAGTTCCTGTTGAACATAGTCTACATGTCTTACCTCAGAGTTATTTGGTTATGAAATGTTTAATTCTGATAAGTTACGAAAAGGTTGACTTCCTGTTTATTTAAATATATATTTTTAGCTCTGGTTACTGTTGGGAATTTTATGGTCACGGTTAATTAAGATCTGTACATACACTACGGTAAACCCGTAAATTCTAATAATTTCATTTTCTTATTCAAAGGAAACAATAATCATGGGAGGTTGCACTTCTAAAAAGTCATCAAAAAAGGTATTATTTACAGATGTTTTATAGCTTTGTTTACTTTATATTTTACATGCGTGTACTTTTCCTAACTTTCAAATAATACAAGCTTAAAACAAAACTTCGAATGATTTCTAAACTTATTTTTCACTGTTTTGTTTTAAGAAATAATATATTTCTTTCAGTGATTTGTCGTTGAATAAAATGGAGTTAGATGCGAAGGAATTATATCACCAAGGGCCGTATTCATAAAGTATCTTAAGTATAATTTTTGACTTAAGTTGAAGATTTTACTTAAGTTTGTGGTGATTTCAGCTTAAGTCTAAGTAAAAAACTTAAGTCCTATTCTAAACAGCTTAAACTTAAGATACCTAAGAAATGACTTAAGTCAGAAAACAAAATTTTGTCGTGAGTACGATTAAAGTGTTGTTTTTCAGATAAAAGCACTTTAAACATAATTATGCATGTTGTATCTGTCTGAAATTAATGTTATGTAGTTTTTTCTATGTTTCCGTACACAATAAAAGCCAAGAATTACTAAGTTGTTTTATGAATACCAAATATGCTTAAGTAAAATAAATGTCTTACTTTAGTAAATAATAAATTTCTTATACTTATCCTTAAGATGTTTTATGAATACGGCCCCAGGGCTGTAAGAACATGCACCTAAACGACAATTAATTTATTCAAGTTGAGATATATTAATTCAATTATTACACGCTATCAATGATTTTTATCTACATCCATGAAGATATTCACCAAATTTTACCTGTTTAATGCGATTTTCTTTTCCAACGTGAAACCATGTTTGACGCTATGATGTAATAACTGTGACGCAAAACAGTGCGTATGTTGTATGATAAAACACAGTTTAAGTCTGCTTTGCTTTGTTTAATGGTGAAATAAATCGGGACATGTTAGAATTGTCGTTATCAATTGTCTTATTATAACGAATAAATATGTGTAAAAAATTTTAGACAGCAAAATATGCAAATAGATTATAATCATTTAAAAGATTTTAAGAGCATAAAATTTAATCAGTAGCTTTACTATATGTATGATATTTTTAAATTGTACACTTCGTAGTCAGACTACGATATTTGTCGTTTTCAACAACATAGGAAAGTCTATCCTAATACCTGAATAACGCTTAAGTAAAACTACCACGTGAATTAATATCTATAAATACATTACGGAAAGTCCCATCAATTTCAACTTCAATAACTTTAGAAAACAATAATCATGGGAGGATGTACTTCAAAAACGTCTTCAAAAAAGGTATTTTCACAGCTTTTTATTGTTCTGTTCACTTTGTATTTTCAATGTGGTTACTTTCCTATGAAAATATTTAACAACATTAAACTATGTTGGTGTTTTCAGACTGACTTTCAAAAATATGTAAAATAGTTTATTTATAATAAATCTACGGCTGGTTAAACCTCGCAGGTAAAACAACCACTGAAGCAGAGAGACATAAAATATATAGGTAGTTTTAATTTTAATTTGTAAAATTCAATTTTACTCGCGCTTTAGCGAGAGAACAATTCGCATGTTATAAAGTTAGCTGGAGTCAGATTGTAGCTCGATTATTGAAGTAAAGATTTGATTTTGTGCCCCCGCTATGGGTAGTGGGAGCATATAAATTTGGTCTTGTTCGTGCGTGCATGCGTGCGTCTATCCGAAAAAAGTTTGTGACGCGCCTAGCTCAAAAAATATTTTATATATTGATGAAACCTTACATAAGTCATGATATGAACTAGCGCACCTCCTATTTTTCATTGGCTCTGCCCCCTATTTCCAGTATAATGGTCCCTGAAATAGTCAAAATGCAAATGTTCACCTTGTGATGCGCCTAGTTAAAAGTATTTGATATAAATTTATGAAATCTTGCATGAGTTTTAATCATGGTATGACCTTGCGCACCTCATCTTTCGTCTGGCTCCGCCGGCTCCTATGGCCTCTGAAATAGTATGCATCAGAGTTATGGCCTCTGAAATAGTAAAAAATGTACATTTTCACCTTGTGACGCGCCTAGTGCAAAAAGTATTTCATATAAATTGATAAAACCTTGCATGAGTCTTTATCATGATATGAGCTTGCGTACCACCTATCTTCCGTCTGGTTCCGCTATCTATTTCAAGAGTTATGGCCCCTGAAATAGCCAAAAATACACATTTTCACCTTGTGACGCGCCTAGCTCAAGACGTTTTTCATATAATTTGATGAAACCTTGCATGAGCCTTTATCTTCCCTCCCCTATTTCTAGAGTTATGGCCCCTAAAATAGTCAAAAATGCACATTTTCACCTTGTGACGCGCCTAGCTCAAAAAGTATAGATAAAATTTTGCGCGAGTCTTTATCATGATATAAACTTGCGTACCTCCTATTTTTTTGTCTGGGATCACCCAATATTTCCAAAGTTATGGACCCTGTTTCTGCTTTTTATCAATTATTTGGTGTCTGAACTACCGAGAGGAGTTAAGGCTGCACTCTACGCTGACGACCTGGTGTTATGGTGTAAGGAAGAATATGCCACAACAGCCACACACAGGATGCAAGAAGCCATCAACAAGTTTTCAGCTTGGGCTGAAGATTGGTGTGTCTCGATCAATACTGAGAAATCTTCCACCACACTATTCTCCCTGTCGTCAAAGCAGAGGGCGGGTAAAATCAAGATGGGAATTACTTCGCTGACTGAAGAAGACGAGGCGAAATACCTTGGAGTGACCTTTGACAATCGGCTAACCTTGAGACCCCTCATTAGTCAAGCAGAAGGAAAGAACCGTAGGAAGCTTGCCATGATGTGTAAACATGCTGGAACAACGTGGGGAGCAAGTGAGCACATACTCAAGACAATAGATCAGGGAACAGTGAGACCCCATTTAGAGTAATCATGACAGGTGCTACAAAGTCTAAAGCAATCTCCTTCATGGAGAAGCTAACAGGTACACAGCCGTTACAAGACAGGAGACATGTAAAGGTCCTGCATCAAGCAGAGAAGTTCAGGTCTTTTCAAGACCATCCCATGAAAGCCCAGTTGGATGGCTACATAAAAAATAGGTTCAAACGTAGCAGCTTCGCTTAGGAGGCAAAGAAACTCAATTGAGAGTTCAAACCTGAGCTGAACATAGGTAGTGAAGACATTATAAACCCTCTAGCAAATGATCTGTCCTCAGTGACTGTGAGACTTGCTGTTCCTCATCTTGACCGCGGAAAGCAAGAGAATGAGGGTATTCACACTGGCTGTGATCAATGAAGACTATCCTTCGGAATCATGGACCCATGTCTATATAGACGGATCAGCCACATGCGCCGTCAAAGATGGAGGAGCAGGAGGTTTCATTTAATACCCATCTGGCAAGAGAGAAACACTACATGCAGCCACAGTAAAACACTGCATCAATTACAAGGCGGAGACTAAAGCACTTATGAACGCCGTCTCAATGATTGAAGACTCGGCAGAAGAAAGCTCCTCAGTTGTCTTTCTCACAGATGCACTGTCTGTCGTGGAATCTCTGATCAACAATAAAGCTCCGCAGCTAGCCAATGAAGAGAGAGACCAACTGGCTAAGCTAGGAGCTCAGTCAGAACAACCAACAACACCTGTGAGCTACAAGGAGAAAGTCGCCATCATCAAGGCACTAACGAGACCATGGAACCAAGGATAGAGGAAGATGCTTTTCATCTCATTGATCGGTCTGAACAAGTGATACTGGTCATGATCATCTTCCCTCAGGGCACAGGAAGTTCATTGCCCACATGTACAACAAATAAGACTGGCACCATCACCAACTTGTCCATGTGGTGAGGAAGATCAGACTACGGAACATATACTTCCGAGATGTAAAAGGCATGACCAGGAGCGAGCTGCGACTTGGCCGGTAGATAGCTCAATCCACCAAAAACTGTATGGAGGCATTGAGGATCTTTTGAGTATACATATATAGACTGGCATCAGTAGTTAGAGTGAAAGACTCTACAATACAAAGAAACATCTCTATCCTAAAATCCTAATTATTAGCACTTTTGCAGGATTTAAAGTACCAAAATATTGCAGGATGCGATTCCCACCCTCCTACATCCTGGTATACATACACACATATATAATACTGTGTATACACGAGTCAAGGGTGCACCAAACGCACCTTTGTTCCTAAAAAAACTTTATATTAAAAGAAATTTTCTGTTCGCTTGCAAATCTGGTATCAGTAGTATTGTATTAAGCAGAAGTCCAGGAAAGGCAAGAAAGAGACCCACTGTCTTCTAGTTACATGTAAACAAGCTCTTTTGCTTCTTCTTCCTTTCTCTACCCACCATATTGTTTGTACCTTGTATAAGGTCTAGACAGTTATCAACTTTGTTTTACACAAAAGCAATATTTTTCAGATATATGGGTACATTTTATCAGACAAGTTTGTTTGCATTTACATAAGACAAGAGCTGTTCGTAAGGCAACCTATGCTCGGCTATTCGTATTGTTGTCAGGAATATTACCATAAATGATAAAATATCTGTAGGTTTTTAATCCAGTATTTGCATTAGTTTTGGAGATAGGAACTTGCATGCACAATTTTAACCAGGATTTTCATAGACCAAAAGGGGGCATAATTTGGCCAAAATGCATGTCAAACTTATGGGACTTGATACTATCACCTAGTTTTCTAACCTCGAAGACACAAACGATCAATATCTGCAATAGGTTTGGAGATAGTAACTTGCATGCAAACCTTTAACCAGTCTAAAAGGGGGCAGGGGCATAATGTGGCCAAAAATACATGTCCGAGTTATGCGACCTGACCCAGTGGGATTGGAAATTGACCCCCCCCCACACACACACACCTACCATGTCCCGATATGCTTTACGTATATGAACATTAAACGCAATTTTATTTATCATTTTTGTCTAGAGAAGTATATTACTAAGAAACTGTAATTTGGGTCGAATTGCTTCTTATCTAAACATCCAATCAGAGACCTGCATTTAGCTCTCTCTCTCTCTCACCCCCCCCCCCCCCCCAACCCCCATCCCCCCAAAAAAGTTCAAATGGTATGCCCCTTATATATTTATATGTGACCATTTTGGAGACACCGCCCAGTTTATTGAATGTCTTTCAATGTTCGATTAAGAAACGAAAGACAGAGGAAACTTACTATTATTTCCCGTAGTTGATTTAGATATGCCCTTAATCACTACCCAGATATATCGGATTACAGGAAAACCTGAATCGCAAGTTATTACTTCATGTATGTAAACAGTCGAAACAGACTGAGAGTATAGGTATCGCACAATATTATAGCGTTTTTAAAGGGGCGGTCTCAATAAAATTGAGAAAAGTGGAAAATTCATAGGTCGCTCAACACGGCAAAAACGAAAATGTTGCAGCCCGTTCATGGACGGTTGTGGAAATGCATGCTACCGTCCACGCCCGGGTTGAGCAGAACTCAACATTTACACATGCTAAAAGTACAAAAAGCAATTTAGAGACATCCGCAGATTTATTCAAACGGCGATGAACATGGAACCTTCAATGATGCACGTGTTGAAGCGTGTAATTCCATGAAAATCGGCGTTTGGTCCCCAGATAAAATAATGGGTTTGCCCCAAACGAGAAAACAATGGGCAGAACTAAACAAACTGGAATTTAGAAAGGGGATCTGAGGTTATGGAGCCTGCGTATCACAGGAACTGTCAAAAGACAAAATTAAAAAGCAGGCACCATATCCAAGGGGTGATTATACAATACCCAAGACTATGAAAGCGGGAATATTGGAACCACCCAGGCCGAAATGATCATGTTGAGAAACTAAACAGTACCAATAACACGACGTAAAAGTCGTGCTGAACGATCTGAGAAGATCGAAATAAGACTGTTTTCCTGGTACAAACATATTTTGATATATTTTTGCAAACAATTAGACTTATAAATGGGCCTTACTTCTCGGAAATAGTAAGCCAATCGGAGCTTTAGTTTTGAGAAAATTATGTCTTAAGTGTGGGTAGGGTAATTCCATACCTGTCCTGCCTTACAGGACAAGGAGGTGGATTTCATCGTTTTTATATCAGCTGAACTAAAAGTAGGGGATATAATATGTACACTATAAACACATACTGACATGATGTAAGGGATTTGATTCTGCAGCATACCTTTACAAAAATATGCCACTTCATATGCACTTTGTAGAATTTTATACATTTTGAATCTACCGTCTTTGCGGAAAACCACAACATTTCTTAATACAAGAAATGAGACAAACCCCATTTATTGAGAATACTTGTTAATAACTAGACATTGCAGAATTATATGGATTTTTCTGTGCTTTGCCTGTGAAGTGACTTAATTGCCCTTGACTGCAGAAAAAGACATGAGAAAAATGCAAAAAATGCCAACTTTTCTTATTTCAAAATGTCATTTCATTTATATGTAAAATTAACCTATGCTCAATGAATTGTACTGTACATAACTCTAAAAAGCATATTTTATTGCTCAGGTGCTTTCAATTTGATATTGCCAAACAGCTTTTATACCCTCCAAGCGTTACTGTACTGGTGAAAGCCATGGGTAAAAGATAGACTTTTCAACCAAATATAAGAGCCTGATGTATATGAACTCCTTATGTTATGTTTTCTGTTTGACCTTTCTGATATATCATCGTCTATGTGTTATTCTGCATTACTATCACTTGAGGAGTTACTTTCGATGTCCCATACCTCAGTTGCAGCATCTGTCAAAGCTTTCATGAATTTGCCATGTATTTTTGAGTGGCTTTTGTTTTGCTGGTGACGTTCAAACCCTAAATACCACATCACGGAAGCAAAATATGCACAGCAGCCAACCACCTTAGCCCCCGATCTACATGTACAATACAAGCCACTGATAGGATTTAATCCTGTATTGTGCTCAATCCACAACTTGTTCCCATCTGTCAATTAAGGTTCAAGAACAGTGAGTATGTAGCCATCTGTTGCCACAAGCATCATTGTTTAAATCAATATACAGGCCTTTGTGTACAGAAAAGGAGCGCCTTTGAAATGAATAATCACCACTTTTCTTAATATATACATAGGTACCATCCGCTACAGCAATTGCAAAATCTCTTCTTGAATCTGCAAATAATACTCTAGCAAACTCTGTGGTATGATCTCGGATAACCTTATTTTTATCTACATGTGCAAAACCAAAATGATTAGGGACAAAGCTGGACATTAGACTTACCGTAGCAGAATGGCTTTACTACAGCTTTACTTCTTCATACCAAACAATGTAGGAATGACACCTATGGACAAACTAGTTTGGAGTTTTACAATCAACATTTCAATGGCAGTATAGATGCTCTTTGTTGCTTAAGAGCGAAGTGATGAGAGGCATTCAACAGTGCTGAATTGTAACTTTGTTATACCATTCAACCTTTTGTATTCTTCATCTGTAATAGCCTCGTCAAATTCAAATATTAGACTTTTTCATTGCAACTGTACGCAGCTCAGTCAGCAGTTGTGTTATTTTACTACTATTGTTATTTGTAAATCGTGACTTGAGGTAACTCTGCTGTAGCAGTATTCTTTAAGACAGTCATCATTTACATGGGAAGCACAAACTCTTGCCCCTTCAATAATAACAATGCCTGTTTTTATAAATATGTCAGCCATCTGTTTTCAAATTGGCAAAAGCGTTGTCATATTGGCAGATTTATGTTTACTTCTGTTTGTTTTTTTTTGTTTTTTTGACAAACAAGGCACATCAGAGAGGAAAGTGTTGCTGTAGGAATGCTTAGCTTTACTTTTTCTCAGGTGATGTTGGAACTAGTTCTGGGTTGCTGGAATTATTAATGGATTGCCTTTCCCTTAAGATGGAGATAGGACGCAAAATTTTATTTTAAGACGTAGATCTTTTAAATCATTCTTAATTGCGTAATATTTTCTAAAGAAGAAACGCATAAATATGAGGAGAAACCATCCGCGAAAATTGGTGTCACATAATGAAAAAAAATCCATTAAGATACTGGCTTTGACCTGATGCTTGGAGCAAAGTAGCAGAATATCATGGTCAAAATAATTTTTCTCATAATGGTTAATAAAGCACAGATTTATGTGTATTAACGTTTCAATAGCAGGTGTTAATCAAAGAGCCCTCTTTAAAAAAGTTTCGTTATCCATTTTAGAATCATGCTAGACTTTTTAGGAAGACAAGAAAAAAGCATATTATATTTTTCTAAAATGATCAGATGTGTGCACGATTAAATCTTTGAATGAGCTACTATGACAATTATAATGGTGTTGTTAAATTTTGTCGTTCTTTGACCCTCGGTATAAACTATCCTCCTGTCGTTCTGTCGAAGGCAAAGGTTAAATAATGACACAACAATAAATAAGCAAATATAGTTTTGGCGGGGCGAAAGAACAATATTTTATTGTTAATTTGTTGTTTTTGCTGCCTGCACGTCACACAAACAGAACGAAAAGAGGATAGTTGTAGGTTGCGCTTTCGGCGTGTACATAAATTTTGTCCTTTTTTTCCGGCGCGTTGCGTTTTTTGTTCCGTTGTTCAGGCACGAGCTACAGAACTGCACAATGAAACAACCAAAACAACAGCAGAGTTTTGGCTAGGGCCAAACAAAGAAAACAGAAAGATACATCGTTCTCCTGTGGCGAGTGCGACAGAACGTTAGGATGAAAGTAGCCAAAATAAACCAGTACACTTTGTATTGGTTCATTTTTATCACGACCTACTACCGTAGTAAAGACATGTGATTTTTTTCTAAGAACAGAATGGTTAACGAGTGAAATTTTGTCTTAACCACATTTGAGATTTTAGCATTTATCGTTTGAGTCCATTTTTTATGCCACCGTATAATTATATTATTAAGTTTATTTGTACTGTTTTTGTTTCCAGCACGACAAAGCGAACTCAAACTTTCCAGCTGAACTAGTCTTCAGAAGAGAGGTAAAACTATGAAAATATCAATACATGTGTTGTATACATAACTAGATATAAATGTCTGTAACAATGCATTATTGCTTTGCAATTCCATACTATAGATGGCATAAGAAATAAATGGTCGTTTCCAATACAACTGCGGTACGACGGAATAATGACAGGAATTGAATTAAACTGTTTAAATTGAGTAACATATGATATAATTGCTCAACGAGCAATAGGTCGGTATGGTGTTTGTAAATTTGTGAGGGGATGGATTTGTGAACCGAGCGAGCGTAACTTGTCTGCATGCTCTTCTGTTTTCAATAAGTAGTGGAGGACCTGACTCTAGACAACTTTTCCCTTCTTTGTCTATATAAAGTCGCCATCTTGGATTGGTGTAGTCAATTTTCGGGATGGGACTCAATGACGTATGATTGATCGACAATTTAGATATTTGAAATAATGAAAAGATAGCAAACAATACCGCTCTGTTCATCTTTTATTTTTGTGTAAATAACATTTCAAAATACGTTACAATATATACACTAAATATCCATACGAGTAAGATATTCGTCCATTCGTAACCCCGTTTATGTTTATATTCAAATATACAGTTCATATATATATATATATATATATATATATATATATATATATATATATATATATAAACTTGACAATAGTGTGGTTAACATAGTCTTATATTCCATTAACCGTTTCAAGGCGGTGCCCCACTTTGTTTGTTCGTTTTGTCCTCGTGTGTTGGCTTTGTATGTGTGTGTGCACGTCTGCGCGGTGTGGGTTTCGTTTTGAGGAGACATTCCCTGTTTGATATTTGTTTTTATTCTTAAATATCATATAATTATTTAATAATATAAAATGTAAAGAAAAGTAATGATATTTTTGTTGCTATCCCACTTAATAGAAGAGCTGAGAAATGCAATAACATGACAAGGACTACGTTAAAAGGATAACAAAAACAAAAGGTGGGGGAAGTATGATTGTATCATCTTTTACCGTATTTTCCGGACAATAGGCCGCTGCACCGTATTGGCCGCAGCCGTATATTTTATCTATAGCAGAAATAAAATTTAACGTATAGGCCGCTCCAGCATATTGGCCGCGGCCTATGCACCACTACGCGGCGAACATGGCCATGTCGTATAAAGACTGTCCTCGATATTTTAATAGACATTAAAATCGGTTGTATTTACAGGTAATCACACTTGTTAATCCGTCAAATGCAGTGAACTGTTAAGTCCGAATGTAAGTTTCTTGAGCTGTTTTCAAAGGCCCACTCGGCAATATTAATTGTCCATTCTTTACATTTTACATGATTCGATCGGCTTTCAAACTGCAAGTGAAAAATTAAAACCGTTGGATTGGCCGCATGAAACGCCCATTTAGAAAAAAATAAATTGACGTATAGGCCGCTTCGACGCATAGGCCGCACCCTTGCAATTTTCACTTTTAAACGTACAGGCTGCGGCCTATTGTCCGGAAAATACGGTATACTGTTGTACATGTTTACAAGATTGAAAAATTGAGAGAAAAAAAGTAATGAAGATGTCAAAGGAATCTTTGCCATTTTTGTTTGGAGAGGTCTAGTTTTTCCTTTCTAAAGGCTATTTCTTTTTCCAGTAAAATTCTGTTTTCTATGATCTTAATAAAGCTTTCTATTTTTGGAACTATTTTACAATTGTTTATTTGCAGAAAATAAAACAGAATAATTATAAAATTTATAGCGGCATTTGTTAAACCTTGTTCTTGTATTACCAAAACAAATTTTCCGTAAATTGCATTTTATATCGATGCTTTTTTGTTTTTAAGTAATCGCTAAGTTTATTCCACATATTTTGTGCAACTAAGCATTCCCAGAAAAGGTGTTCTAATGTTTCATCATGCATATTGCAAAAATCATATAGTCTTGATGATGTAAGTTGACATTTATAAAGGTATTATTTGTTGGAATTAATCTCATTAGGACTTTGTATTGGAAATTTCTCACTATAGTATCAACTGACACAAAAGGAGTTAAAAATATTTTTTTTTCCATTTTTGTTTACTTTCTTTATCGATAAGTCTTTCCCATTTTCTTAGTGGAGTGATTTTTTCTTCTTTCATATTTTTATGCCCCCGAAGGGAGGCATAGTAGTTTTCAACTGTCCATCCATTCGTTTGTTCGTCACAACTTTAACTTTTTACATGAAGGCACTTTACTCGCGAACCACTGCACCCAGGACCTTCAATCTTCACATGCTGATAGTACTTACTGAGTACACGACCCCTATATTTGAATTGTTCCATATAATATGACAGTTTATGGAAATGCTGTTTTCATAGTTCATATTCTGGATATTGAACCAAGATATAAGAATGTCTTTTAGGAACAGCTTGTGTGTGGTATCATTCCTATAAATGGTTACAATCCCGAATAGGTTCAATCTATGAAAGCTTTACAATGGATGAAATACCAGTCTCATGTTCTGGGCATTCAGATACAACATACTAGAAATGGGGGTGAAATGGTAGATGGTTATTATGAAACAGGAGATCCATGGCGACTTCTGGCATGGTAATCCGAAACTCGATTCAAGTTCAACGGTAAACCCTGTCAATAAACTAACCATGGGGTAGCTATATCAAAACGCTTTGACAAAACAAAAATATATAGAAGAGCTTGGTTACACCTACGTATCTATCTGGGAGTCTGAGTTTGAAAAAGAATTAAAAAGAAAACAATGTAATAAAGACTTTTATAGAACAGTTTGATATGGTAACTCACTTACAACCCAGAGAGGCTTTTTCGGGGGTCAAACACTATTAATAAGACAGGGAAAATTCCATTGGGTATGATTATAGAAAATGTTTAATATGAAGGATTAATCAAATGTAAAGTTATCCCACCGCGAGACTTATTTATTCCTGTCCTGCCTTGTAAAATGAACGAGAAGTTGCTATTCTCTTTGTGCAAACTATGTGCCGAATCGTATCAACAAACTATACGTTTGCACGAACGAAGAAAGAGCTTTTATAGGCACTTTGGTAACAGACGAAGTTAAAAAAAGCCCTTGATAAGGGATACGCGTTGGATTGCATTTATGAAGTATGGCATTTCGAAAACATCTCTCAATATAAACCTGTTGCTAAAGAAGGGGTTTTCTTCACTAAATATGTAAACACATTTCTTAAAATCAAACAGGACAAAAGTGGTTGGCCAAAATGGTGTAAGACAGAAGACAAAAACAAATGTATATTGAACAGTATTATGAAAAAGAGGGGGTCCAACTTGATTACAGCAATATAAAGAAAACTCCAGGAATGCGTGCTTTGGCTAAACTCATGCTTAATTTATTCTGAGAAAAATTTGGTCAGAAATTAAACAAAGCTCAAGTGGAGTTCATTGATGAACCATCCCTATACTTTGAAAAACTAACGAGTGATAGAGAAGAAGTAACAGCTGTAAATTTTGTCTCCAATGACATGGTAGAAGTACGCTGAAAGTATAAGGATGAATTTGTAGAACCCACTGGGAAAACCAACGTTGCTGCCTATACTACAGCTCAAGCTAGACTCAAATTACTTAGAAAAGCTAAGACCCCGCGCGTTGTACGCGGATACCGATTTTGTTGTATTTACATCAAAAATAGAAGATTGAATGCCCTGATAGGCGATTATTTAGGTGATTTTACAGAAGAAATACAGAAATACAAAGAAATCATATCAAGACCTTTGTGGCAAGCGGACCAAAATGTTATGATTATCAATTACAAAGTCCTGATGAGGCTGGGAAACAAACTCACTGTAAAATAAAAGGTACCACTCTGAATTTAAAAAATCAAATGTCAATCAATATGGAAACAATGACGCAAATGAAAAAAACATATCTAAAATGAAGGTCGATCATACGTCATTGAGTCCCATCTCGAAAACTGACTACACCCAATGCAAGGTGGCGGCTTTATATCGACAGAAGAAGGAGAAAAGTGGTCTAGAGTCAGGTCCTCTACTACTTCTATAGACCATGTTGGTTTAGGGTTTGTAAATATATATAGCTATAAACAAATTGTTTTCATCTGTGTGGGTTCCTGCTGAATTCTTCGTGACTGTGAAGAAACCATCCAGCTGGCCTACGAAAGGTCGGTGGTTCTACCTGATAGAATAATGCCCGGAGGGGCACCTTGGTCTTCCTCCATCATCAAACACTAGAAAGTCACAAAGTGACCTATCATTGTGCCGGCGTGGCTTTTAACACACAAAAAAAACACAAAAACGAAAAAACAAGACAGTCCATTATCTGTGAACCTACAATGTGTTCCATCATGTTTGAAGCGCTACCGCTGCGAGACAGGGCGATATTGTCCTGGTTTGAATCGGTACACCTTCTTGAAGATTGGGACGACATTTGCATTTTCCAGTCTGCTGGTACATAGATTGCTGGTAGATCGCCATAAGTATGGGAGTATCAGGACGGAGAATTTTATCCAGAACACTTGCTTTGTTTTCGTTGAGACGATGAATACAATTCTCTACTCCTTTGTTGTTTAATGTGAATGTTTTCCATTAAACGTTTTGTCCTGTGGAATTGTTTCTCGGATAAATACCGTTGTGAAATTATCAATCAGCCTAGCAGCTTTTTCTCCTGATGTATTACCTATTTTCCCACTTGCATTTAGGATGCCTACGTTTATGGCGTCTTGTATTCTTGCATTTATGTGTCTCTATAACTTTTTAGAAGTAGTATCAGCTTCAGTGTCTAACAGTGGTTTAGATAGCTGTGATACAAAAAGAATAAAATCTGTTCCGACTTTGCGTAGAATTTTCGTGAACTGATCCTTGATATTAGGATTGTCAGTTTTTCTGGATCTGCATTTCTTCTGGATTATCAGTTTTATTTCAGCCGTCATCGAAGGTATGTTTGTTTTCTTTTCCGCTTGTTTCTTTCGTATAGCGGATTTCATGGTCTGGAACATGGCCGTCTTGAGAACATTCCAAATGCTCTGTCCCGTTTTCGCGATTTTAAGTGGTTCGTTTTAGTTTACACAAAGCATTTACTAGAACATTTCTATTACGTTACATCTATGCTTAGATATATTTCTGCAGTTTGATTTATCCAAGCATTTCGGTTATCCCTCAACTGTTTACGTTTTTCATAATTTTTTTCGGACTGACAAAGCAAGCTTCTGGTGAGAAATTATCAAACGGTTATCTGTGTCCCGAAAAATTATAACAGTGCATACGATCTCACCTTGTTGACATCTTTTACCTGTAAATCGTGTCTTTGTGTCGTGTTATTTTTATGGATATTTAACGAACATTCGCTGCCACTGTGCATAACTGTCCATGGTAATTTTATGTAATAATACATATGGCGGATGCATAAATTCGAAATTTGACATGAAGTATCGGTCTTATTTGTATAAGTAAACATGTAGTAAAAAGTAAATTTGTCACTACTGAGCGTAACTCTTGACTATGTTGTCTGTGACATTATATTAAAGTATCACACTGGAAGAAAACAAGATCTTCAGTAGAATTGTTATATTTATATGATATTTATATTAGTCGATAACATTTTTACACTGAGGCCATTGCCTTTATTAAAATGAAGATCAATTTAAATTGCATATATGAGTTCCATATTACTTATTGTCAATGCTCATCTGCACAAATACACAGAAATGTACAATTCATCTGATTTACTTTTGTAACTTGAATAAATGTATAGCACTATATGCATTTCTTACTTTTGTTTGATACGTATTTTATCGATAAAAAATTGATTATTTCAGAGTCTCATTTATCAGGGTTTGTCATTTGATGAAGATGTAAGTATCGTGAAGTGCTGATTGGCAGAATTTTATGCCCCGGCATCTACAAATGCGGGGGCATATAGTGATTGTCCTGTCCGTCCGTCCGTTTGTTCGTCCGCCCGTACGAGGTTAACCAAATGGGACCGTTTTGTCTAGCGTCAATACCCCTAACAAGAGTTACTTGTTTGATAGTTGTCTTTGTTTTTGATACTAATGCAGATGTAACTTGTGACCATTTCTCATCTTCAGACATCACGTGACCTCCGTTTGACCTTGACCTTGAACTTGGTCTCGATTTGGACTTTGGTTGCTTTGTATCTACAAGGATGCCACTGGGGACATCAAGCTTTATTGAACGCAGCTCCTTGTTTTTTTGTCATCAGATAATCTTAAGAACTATAATAAGTACCATCTTTGTGTCTCATTTTAGCTCGACTATTCGAAGAATAGTCTAGCTATTCTACTCACCCTGGCGTCGGCGTCGGCGTTACACCTTGGTTAAAGTTTTGCATGCAAGTACATACAGCTATCATTTAAAAGCATATAGATTTGAAACTTATTTTTTCTCTATCTAGGTCAATGACCAACCTCACTGGGTCAAGTTCCATTACTCTGTCATGTATTTTGAGCAAATTATGCCCCCTTTTGTACTTAGAAAATCCTGGTTAAAGTTTAACATGCAAGTTACTATCTCCAAAACTAATGCTGATATTTTATTGAAACTTC
Organism: Mercenaria mercenaria; assembly: GCF_021730395.1. NCBI lineage: Eukaryota > Metazoa > Mollusca > Bivalvia > Venerida > Veneridae > Mercenaria > Mercenaria mercenaria. Next base: position 96,640,483 of record NC_069365.1, read on the forward strand.
GCATGTGTCTTCGGAGTTATAAAACTAGTTGATAGCATCAAATCCCATAACGCTGACCTGTATTGTGGCCAAATTATGCCTCCTTTGGACTTAAAACATCCTGCTTAAAGTTTTGCATGCAATTAAATACAGTTAATACTTAAGGGCATATAGTCTTGAAACTTGTTTTTCCTTTCTCTACACCGATTACCAATCTCATTGGATGAAGTCCTATAACTCTGACATGTATTTTGGGCAAATTATGCCCTTTTTTGACTTAGACTGGTTAAAATTTTACACGCATGTTACTATCTCCAAAACTAATGCAGATATTGAATTGAAACTTTACATGTGTCTTTGGGGTTATACAACTAGCTGATTACATCAAGTCCCATAACTCTGATCTGCATTTTGGCCAAATTATACCCCCTTTTGGACTTAGAAAATCCTGGTTAAAGTTTTGTGTGCAAGTACAAACAGATTTTACTTAAAGGCATTTATATCATATTATATTTGAAACTTATTTTTTATTTTTCTAGATCAATAACCAAACTCATTTGGTCATATCCCATAACTCTGACATGTATATTTGGCCAATTATGCCCCCTTTATTACTTCTGAATTCTGGTTGAAGTTTTGCGTGCAAGTCACTATCTGCAGAACAAATGCAGATATTAAATTGAAACTTCACATGTGCATTGACACAGGGTAACATTTTCCTGCTTCTGGGACAATATTTCGAACACTCAAGCATTGGCTGCCTTACGGACAGCTTTTGTTATATTTGTATTATTTAAAGACGCTCGCGGTAGTTTATTCGGACGGGTCGATATTTACCCCAACACCGTGCAAGTTTGGTTGTTTCTAATCCCCGTACCGTACCCATGCCGTACATCCGTATTCGTGAACTATAGGTTTTGTTCGGAGAATGGTGGAAACCTACATCATTCTATGATATCAAGATACTTCATAAACACGCTTATTTAGAAATCTGCCGTTTGATAATTTGATATATCTCTAGGTCACTTGCCCAAAACACTGAAAGAGTTTCCGAGAATTTGTCGAGAAGCCTTTAACCTGCACTCTTCAAACTTAGTGGGGTGATTGGCACAACAGAGTAGATAACTCCTATTGCTTTTAAGACTAATATGTTAAAGGTAAAGGGGGCAGCAGCCGAAATGATTTCTTCCTATATAAATACATAAAAAAACAATTTCTTCAGTCACACTTTCAGCCAGCGGGTTTATTCCAGATTAGGGCCATTTGACCCTCTTGTTAACTACATGTATCTTTGCCTTAAGCTGTGGACAAAATACAGTATACTGGCAAGAGTAGGGCTGAATATATGCCCTTGTTTGAAATAAAAATTGATTACGTATTTCGTACCAATCTGCGTTGTATACATGCCCGCCACACCCCGCCTCGTTGTAATATGATTTAAGCCAAATCTAATATCGTGACCTACCAATTTTCTTTTTGTTTTAGATTAGGTAGACATAACACAATGTATTTGCAAAGTTTGATTTAATTCTATTATGTGAAACTCGATAACATAGCAGAAATACCAGCTTATGATCGACAAAAATATAAAAAATACCACTAGGGTCTGCTATACATGTGTTCTCTTTTTTTACAAAATCAATTTCTTTTGATTTCTCTGTTTCACTAGATATATTATTTTCCGTTATAAAAATGCTTGGATATCAAATTTATGCTGTTATTGTACTTTACTGAAATATATTTTAGGAGTATGGAAATTTTGAAAAATATTAAAAATAGCATCATATCTAGGGGCAAATAAAATTGAAACAGTGCCGGTGACCTAGTATTTTTATTTCATTTTTCAATACATCATATCATGATCTTGTAATACAGAACGTTTCATCAAAATCTATTATTGGGAAAAACAATAACGAAACTGCAGCGAGCGTCTTTAAAGTGGCTATTCATAATTAAGATATTAAGAAATGATTTGAAACATGCACTTGCTGGATATATGTTTAAGTTTTCAATGTCATCGTAAGTGTGAAAACACTGACAAAGTAGATAACCAAAAGTGGAAATACACTGAAGTGAAAGTTTACACGAATCAGTTTACACGCATCAGTGCAGAACACGTCCGCTTAGCTCAGTAGGGGAAGCGCATATCTACGGGTCGCGGGGCCATGAGGGGCGTATGTTCTCGGTAACGATTTGATAAAATTCATGGTGTCTGAAATCATTCGTCCTACACCTCTGATTTATGTCGAGAAGTTGGCAGTTACTTGAGGAGAACAAGTTTGCACTGGTACAGAATCAAGGAACACTGGTTAGGTTAACTGTTCACTGTTAAATTACTAAAATACTGTTGAAAACCGGCGTTAGACCCAAAACAAAGAAACAAAATCAAAAAACAAAGCATCAGGTCAGAAGATAGGAAACTGCCGTCAGTCCGTCCGTTAACCTTCTTGTGCACACATCTCCGCCGACAATTTTTATCCAATCCAAATTAAATTTAGTACATGTATACGTCACCAACATGAAGTAAACATGCACATATTTCAGGAACTTTTATTTCCAAAAACTATTTTTGGAGTTATGGCCTTTTTGGACTTCGGAATAAACCAAATACAACATAATAGTGTGCCTTTAAAAGATCCTATAGCTCTTATCTAGTTGAAATAATACTTGGTGTACATCATGAACATGAAGCTGAAATATGCATGCCGTTGCGAGTTCTATGTCCATTCTGGAGTTATGGACTTTCTCTTGAACTATTCCATCAAATTTATATGAAAGTTGATATACATCATCAATATGAAGTGGGTAGACGCATATTGTCGGGGCATTTATGTACGCTAATAGTTCTGAAGTTACTGCCCGTGTTTTGACTTCAAAATATTACAACTACGTCAGAACATTGTGTACTGAACCCCACCTATAGTTTCCATCCAACTGATATGAAAGCTGGTATACATCATAAAAATGAAGTGGACATTATTGGATCATTATATCCCCAGATACAATATATGTAGGACCTATATTGGAGTCATGTATGTACATAAGTTGGTCCGTCTGTCCGGAAGTCCATTGTGTCCTCTTAATATCTTCTTAAATCACTGCCTTGTTCTCGCTGCTTCCGGGGGATCTACGTTCCAGATTTTTTTTGTTACATGAATGTAACACCTAAGGTTTTATGAAGACTTTGACTAGAAAACTTACTTCGTTTTATGTATAATGTTTAAGAATGAATGCGATTTTAGATTATGTTTTGAGTGGTTGTCGTATAATTTAACGTTTTTACATTTTGTAATGTTATAGAACGCTATGTTTGAACTAAGATTTATTTGCATGTCTGTACATGTTACCTTCTGGAAATAAAGAATTTATTATTATTATTATCATTAGCATGCATAGGTTCAAGATAAAGGTCACATTTTGCAGGTCAAATAGCATAACTCTGGTGTTCGCTCCATATCTTCAAAACGGCTGGAAAGATTTTCATAAAACTAGTATCAATTGTTATTCAAATTAGCGCGACGTGCGGAGCGCACAATCAATGACACTGGGTCTAAAGTCAAAGTTACACCTGAAGGTAAAATGTAAAATAGCTGGAGTGTGCTCCATATTGCCTAACTCAATTGGAAGATTTTCATAAAACTGGAATTAGTTGATTACTTAATTAAGGTAACGTGTAGTGCATATAACCTTGGTCAATTTATTAGTCCAATGTCAAGATCACAATTAGAGGTCAAAGCTCAAATAGCTCATAATTGTGTCCGCTCTATATGTTATGTATGGATTTCATAAACCTAGCATCCTTTAATTACCTCGTCCAGACGACAATCCCAGGTCAAAAGACTCCGAAGTCAAGGTCACACTTAAAGATCAAAGTTCACAGCATTTTATTTTCGCTGTAACGAAACTGTGTCTAGTTTGGTCTACAATACACCACTTTCCATCTCCCATTTATTTCAACCTCCTCAGCCCCTTACCCACACCACCACCACTCACCCACCAACAAATTCGTTTAGAGTTTTACCATGTGTGTCTTGTCACAAAACAAATTACATAACATTCGCCCACCCCCTCCCCACTTACCGTCATTACCTTCCCCTCAACTCCCAATTGTTTTTCATTTAGTTTCTTGCCCTTTAGTATTCTGTCACCACACATCCTGCTTCTAATCACCCACTAACCCTCTCGCAATCCCACCCCTTACCCAAGAAGAAAAGGATGTTTATGTACGATTATTTTTACGTGAGTCAGGACCCTGTTGTGAGCCTTTATTGGTTAATTAATCTATTATTGTATGAAGCATTGCAGTCGGCAAGTGTATTGCAATGTTAACATCATTCTTGTTCATTCAGGTTTTTATTATTCATACTACCTTCTTCTTTTCTGCATTGTAATTAAACAAACTGATATTAATTTACATATGTCCAGTAAGCGGTACCCTCTTGCTTTTCGTTATTTTGCATGTAACTGGTCAATTTCCCTTAAGTGTTCAACTTACAGTAGTAGATTATGTTATATTTTAATTTGTCAAGATTAAAATATCTAAGGTTTTGCAATAGAAAATATCATCGCAATTAAGCAGCCTTAGATCAAATGTGATAAATATAAACGAGATAGATTTATATCTGGACTTGAGATGTTTTGATTTTGAGAAGAATGAAATAAAGTTCTGTTCACTAGTGCCCATGGCGAGAAAGGACAACATATCAAGACCCATCTGGAGTATTACCTACAGAGATAAAGGAAACAGTGTTGCAAGACAAATGGTTTGACAGAATAAAGGAACCTGCAGGTGAATATAAAATTGCAATTCTAGGAAAAGTTAAAAGCTACTTTGTTGAAAATTTGAAACACACAGAAACATTTATAAAGAATAAGTAAAACAGATGGCATCCTATTTTATTCCAAATTATTGTCGATTGGTATTATTATAATATTTTCTTCGCTGTTTATTGTTTAGTAAATTTTCAGATGAATATACTGTTTATAACGGTACTTAATAATGTCCTATCTGAGATTATGAATAGTACTCACCAAAACTTAATATTAGTTTGCCTGGTACCATAGGTTTGCCTGTTTATTGATTGTTGCATAAATATGAGCATTGTGATGCTTTTTACTCACTACATGTTTATTTATAGGTGTTGAAAAGACTTACATGGACTCGGACAAAAAGCTTAATCTCAAACTCATTGCCGAAGATGACCATTATGACCTTATCAACGAAATGGAAATGGACCAATCACCTCTTCCGAACAAGGTACTGATGCATACAATATATAACTCTGAAACATGTAACCCTCTACTAGAAGAATGTTTACTGAAACGGTAATTTTACTGACTTCCAGTTAACAATGCAATAAAGCCGTATCATAATTGCATTTAGTTCCGTTGAATCATTCTAAATACTGATATGTCATACATGACGCTGGCAACATTTGATTCAACACGTTCATTAACATTTCATCTGCATAACCCTTTTCCCTTTGTTGACATTGACTCAGATTGGTTATCAGTCAATAAAACTATATAAACATAGCTCCATTTGAAGTGTAAAATGCTACCAAGCAAAATACCGAGACTGTTCAAAATGGTAAGTACATCCAGCAACAGCGGAGTGAGTGAGTGGGTGAATTGGGTTTTACGGCGAATCGACACAAAATGGTCATATATCGCCAAGGAGAAGTCATATTGCAAACACCAGCTGTAAAGCATAAACATTGATGTAAAAATGTAAAGCATACGTAAAAACATCCATGTAAAAATGTAAAGAACACTATGAATAATGTAAAACCTATCTAAAACCATCCATGTAAAATGTAAAGTATATCTAAAAACAGTAATTTAAAAATGTATGTACGTGTGTGTTAGAATATCAGCTGCAAACATAATAATATTCCAGATGTAAATAAAATAAGAAGTGTTACATCTTTTGATATATTCCTATTTGCTTTAAAAACGATAAAATATTTCCGACTGAAACGTTGTCAAATAACTCTTTCAAAGATTGAACGTCATAATATGTACTGCGTTATGTAGCAAGGGCCACACAGTCGATTAAAATATGTTTAATAGTTAGCGGTGTTTGACATGGTACACAATCGGGTTGATCTTTTTTATTCAAAAGATAAGAGTGAGTCAAACGGGTATGAACTTTACTATCAAAGAATGAAGGATCTCCGTGGTCTGGTTGTTAAGGTCATTTTAACATAATAACAGAAATAAAACTTTGTAAGCGTCAATACGGAATGGATATTTGCATATTTTCGAGACTTCCATGTCCACTAAATTTCTATGGAGTTAAGGCCCTTTTTGACTTTGAAATATTACAACTTTGTATACTTTACTTTTACTGTTTATACACAATCGAAACAAATATTGGTATGCATTATCAAAATGATTAGACATGCTCATATATTCGAGCCATCAATGCCTATTTATTGTTTCTGGGATTGGGTCTTATTATGCATTCTCAGGTGGCATGTGTCGTACATTGTTCACATCATTCTTGTTTCATTACGCGCTTCCTAATCTAACAACGCTAGCGACTGTACGTGTGCTTTTCATTGTGCATTTCTGACTTTAAAATAGAAAAGGTCGCTCAACACGACAAAAACGAAAATGTTGCAGGCTCGGTTTGATTGAGCCTGTTCATGGACGGTAGTTGAAATGCATGCTACCGTCCACACTCTCTAGTCCTAGGTTGAGCAGAACTCAACATTTACACATGCTACAAGTACAACTAGAGCTGTCACTAAAGGTGATGAATGTACCCCCCGCATGCACTGACACAGTACATTGCAATTTGACGCACACAAGATTGCATAATTATGTGGACTGTATGTATATAGACTGTATGTATACAGTATAGTATCAAAAAACAAAGTCCCATAACTATGCAGAATATTTATCTAAAGGAATGTAACATGCACCATGCACAACTAGGGTTGGTACTGATCACTTGTGTGAAGTTTCATTAAATTGTGTGTAAGGGTTTGGTAGATCAGGCACGCACAAGATTGCATATGCAGACTGTATGTACATAGTATGTTAACAAGAAACAAAGTCCCATAACTCTGCAATTTTTGTCGCTGAAAGAACCTAACATGACCCATGCACAACTACTGTTGTTACTGATCACTTGTGTGAAGTTTCATTAAATTGTGTCAAGGGGATGAGGAGAGATGGTGCGCACAAGATTGTGTCTATGTATATAGTATAGTAACAAAAAAACAAAGTCCCATAACTCTGCAAATTTTTTTTCTGAAAGAACCTAACATGCCCCATGCACAACTACTGTTGTTACTGATCACTTGTGTGAAGTTTCATTAAATTGTGTCAAGGGGATGAGGAGAGATGGTGCGCACAATATTGTGTCTATGTATATAGTATAGTAACAAAAAAGCAAAGTCCCATAACTCTGCAATTTTTTTTTCTAAAAGAACCTAACATGCCCCATGCACAACTACTGTTGGTACTGATCACTTGTGTGAAGTTTCATTAAACTGTGTCAAGGGGATGAGGAGAGATGGTGCGCACAAGATTGTGTCTATGTATATAGTATAGTAACAAAAAAACAAAGTCCCATAACTCTGCAAATTTTTTTTCTAAAAGAATCTAACATGCCCCATGCACAACTACTGTTGGTACTGATCACTTGTGTGAAGTTTCATTAAATTCTGTCAAGGGGATAAGGAGAGATGGTGCGCACAAGATTGCGTCTACGGACAGACAGACGGACAGACAGACAGACAGACAGACAACCTGAAACCAGTATACCCCCCCCCCCCCTTACAACTTTTTTGTCGGGGGGTACAAAAATAATTTTAAAAGACATACGCAGATGTGTTCATACGGCGGTGCACCTGGAACCTTCAATGATACACTTGCATGTTATTCAATGAAAAGCGGCATATGGTCCCCAGTTAAAATAATGGGTTTGCCCTAAACGAGAAAACAAAGAGCAGAACTAAACAAACTGGAATTTAGAAAGGGGATCTGAGGTTATGGAGCCTGCATATCACAGGAACTGCCAAAGGACAAAATTAAAAAGCAGGCACCATATCCAAGGGGTGATTATACAATACCCAAAGCTATGAAAGCGGGAGTATTGGAACCACCCAGGGCGAGATGTTCAAGCTGAGAAACTAAACACTACTAATAAACACGACAAAAAGTCGTGCTGAACGATCTGAGAATATCGAAATATAACAGCCCTGATTGAATGTACGGGGAGACTTTTTACGGCCGTCACATACCCCTTTGTGCCAAATTAAATAAGATGGGGGAAATTTATATCCGTTAACAGAAATGACGTCATGACTTTCTAAAAGCGAGCATTATATAGTCCCGATCTAGTTTCTTTATGTTTAGCGTACTTTTTTCTTTAAAACGCTTTAAACCGAGACACATACTTTAACGAAAAGATCGCAGCTACAGTGGTATTTAAGTTTTATGTCGTTTTACATAAGCATTTCTAAATGGTAGCCAGATACAGCAAGGGATATATCATGCATATCGATGCTATACCAGTCCCGATGGAATAAAAGAGGTCGATGCAAGTTTAAAGATACTTGTTTCTTCATATTTCATACATTTGTTCTATTCATAAGTACACGCCATTTACCCTTAGCAATGTTTATGTTTGATTTAAAATTTAGCTCTCATCTTTTGCTGGACGTGAAAACCTTCACATTTTGATGCTTGAGCAGTATAACTTTTAACTTTTTATTACTTGTCAGCTGTCATTGCAATTGAATATGCTGTCTTAATCTCTACATTACTTCGATTTATCGTGCGTTTAATACATCTGAATATTGTTTTGATTCTCTCAGAATACACGTACGCCCGGACGTAGATTACCGGAACTGCCTGAACGTTCAAAATGTGATAAGAAAAAATTTAGAGTTTCGTGTAAAAGGAAATCAGCGATAAAGAATGAACTGGATATTTCAATGGATGAGCAAAGGAGCCAGTGTTTGGAATACAGTGAAATGGTCAACATCTTCAAACCACTGATAGTCAACACACTGCTTGTCGAAGACATCCTACCGTCCTTATCATTTCTAGGTTTGTTTTCATATTAAATACTTGAGATGTTTTTGACATAAACTGTAGATTCTAGAGATTATTTTGTTTTAATGTAACGTGACTATGTTAGGGTGCTCTGTGCTTCCGAAAAAATCTACCCTCTTGTTTTGGAAGCATAAAACTCAAACAAGCAACAAAATAGCAGACTCGGTTTTAAAGAGTATGTTCATAGGAGGAAATAAAATGTACAGTTCTCCCACGTCCACTAGCACTGGGTTAAGCGGAATTCTAATAAAGTAAACACGAATGTTCTCCATGATTCGAAAGGACCAGAAACTATAGCACTGAGTCCAAGTATGGGGTGACGTTTTTACAGCCGTCACACGGCTCTTTACGACTGTTGTTGTGATAATTATTAATAATCAAATCTGAAAAGATCCTTTGAAAGCACAGAACGCAACCAAGCAACATAATAGCTGACTCGGTATGATTGCGTCTGTTAATGAGAGGTAATGAATATTCAACAACCCTCACGCTCTCTAGCACCGGCTTATTCGGAATCATATTATACTGAAAAAGACTGTTCTCCATGATCCCAAAGGACTAGTAAAAGCTCTGAGACCACATGTGGGATGACATATTTATAGCCGCCTTGCGGCATGTAAAGAATGTTGTGATATGTTAATAAAATCTGTGATAAAGTCATTAATATAAATCAAGAAAGTGTTAAAATGTAACAGAGTGGTTTGTATACTGTGCAAGTTTTATAAGTTCTTCTTTTGCAAAATTATGTCCTTGTATTTGGCACCTGACGTCCAAAAGTAGTAAAGAAGTGGTTATTCCAGAAAACTAGAATGTCATGCTTTGTACAGGTCGGATGGCGCTTGGCATCGCTCCCGGTTATATTAATATCTCTCACGTTCCGATTTAAAACTGGCCAGTTAGAGGTTTCGGTTCGTGTATTTTAAGACTGGGCCGAACCGAAACGCGGATCGTTGATGTCAGCTTCGTAAATTACTTATTTATTTGCCATTGCACTAACAATTAGGGATTTGGCGGGGGGATGCTGCATTGTTTCTCAGACAGACCAAGTAGACACACAGGGAAAAAACAAACAAATAAAGGAACACAATGGGACACCGCCTTGGAACGGTCAGTGGCAAAACCACCCCTGGAGAGCTGAAACTGGTTTATGGTGCACATAGTCTCACTTATATAATCCTTAAGAGCCTACAACGCATGTACTCAATGCCTTTGCAGAAGACAGAGCAACAAGGGAACACCCTTAAGGGTCCGACGAAACAGGCCAGAAGACAGAAATCAAAATAGCTCAGTCCTGGTGGGATTTAAGAACTACCTATCATAGAGTCCACCACCCGTTCCGTCAGACACAATCGAAGAGGAAAGCGTAGCGTCCAACTGTGAAAGGATTGAACACCAAACATGCAGTGTTTCTCAAAACAGTTGGGTCATAATCTCTTTTAATAAAACGTTTAATGACTTCACTAAATACAATTGGAAAATTACCATGGCCCAAAATCCTACGAAGTTTGTAAACCACATTCCCATAAAAACGGGTTTTGATATACCTTCCCGCAGAAATTTAAATTGCTATTATATTTTAAAACCAAGTCTGAATTACGATAGTACAATTTAGCAAAGTATTTACGTAATTTATAATAACGGTAGCCCAGTCGAAGACGCTTATGTGTAATATATTGATTACGTTCATTGAAATCCTCAACATGACTACACGCTCTTGCAAACCGAATTAACTGAGAAATATATATCCCATAAGATGCTGCCTGGGGGTACATCCCCATCCAAAGGTGGTGGGGGGGGGGGGGGATTTACACTACTAAAATTAAAATCATCCCAGCTCTTGTCATAAATTTTGGTATGAATAAAACTGTCGTAAATAGAGAGATGTAAATCTAGAAATGAAGCAGTAATATCCGAGTTATTAGTTTTATTTAACTGCTGCTCCCGAGGATAAATAGTATCCACCAACTGAGCAAAAAACGGATTATCTATATAAAGTATATCATCTAGAAAGCGTGATGCGCTATTAAATGCAGTAATAATGTCTGCCTGTGTATCTGGAGAAAGGCTCAAAATAAAATCTCTTTCATAACAATATAAAAACAAATCTGCGACAAGGGATGCACAATTTGTTCCCATGGGAATACCAATTACTTGTCTGAAAATTGCATTCTCAAACCTGATGTAAATAATGTTAAATAAAAAGGAAGGGGCTTTACAAACGTCGTCACAGGTCAACATAGTATATTTTTTTACAATGCAACTAGTAAAACATGCTTTATCGAAATTGCAAGCGAGAGTATTAGCATTTTCCCTGGCAAAAATCTTTTGAATTAAGGCAGTTAGTTTTTCATTTATTAAGTTATGTAGTAAAATGGTATAAAAAGTAGAAACAATCGTATGTACTGACTGAAACATCTTGTAATTATTAATTCTAAATTTATCCAAGATTTCGCCATTATTAATTCTAAATTTATCCAAGATTTCGCCAGAATGTTTTACCGACCAAAACAAGTTTTTACCAGAGTTGTCTTATACTTTGTCACAATATCTTTTCAGGTGGGTTTTTACAGCAGTAAGGCATGATGTTAATAACCTGGAAATATTTGTAGCGGTACAAGAGCTTCAATTAGCGATAAAATGAGTTTTATATGGTTGTTTGTGTAATTTTGGAATCCAGTAACATTGTTTGAAGTTTAATTTGTCATCTATACGAACTTTCAAATTAGAAACTTCAGTGATGTGATTAGTCATCAAATGTTGTTCAACAAAAGTACTCATTGTATAAGCTTTAGTACTATTTAGTTCGTTTTGTAAAACATAAATATAATGTAGGCGTCAAATGATGATAATATTGTCAGCCGCCTTGTCTGCTGGAACTAAAAAACAAAGAAAAATATCAAACAGGGAATGCCACGCACCAAAAACGTAGCCTCCTCAAAACGAAACCCCCTTTGAATGAAATCTTGGATCTCCTTTTTCAGATGTCTTAATTTCTTAAAGTAAACTTGGGCTTAGGTGGAAGAAGGTGTTCATTTGTTTTTATAAAATTTAATACGGGAATCGACTTAAAGATAGTACGTTTCCTTACTCAGGACCTTTTGTTTGAAATGCCTGTCATTCGCGCACAGTTTTCATCCCAGTTGCTTTTGTTGTCTTATTGTCGTCCTTCAACAAATTTCTCAAACCTTTCAGTACTTCAGTAATTTGATTTTCGTTAATGATCTAAATCGCCATTTACATTCTGTATTAATATGAACATATCAAAGGTTATTTTTTCTGTTATATGCATTGGTATTTTACAGACAATCACGACGATATTTATGCACAAATGAGAATATATTCACCAAAAGATCTTGTTGTGAGCCTCTTAGATGATTTAGAGAGAAGCGAAGAACTTGGAAAATGGCAAAAATTCATAGATGCTCTTAGCGCCAATGGTAAACATTATTTGTGCAACTTCGCTTCGAATAAAATCAGTAATTAATATTCAGTTGCAGACAGTAGTTTGTTTTGCTTACCTCATTAATATCTGAGTCAGTAATATTACTAAAAAATATTGTCCACTAACGCAATACATTTCCCAAATTAGTTAACACATATTTGATTTTAGGATACACATACATTGTTGACAACATTAGAGGCTACAAGTTTATCAGTCCTGAATATCAGACAGAATACATCAGAAAGCTCAAACCAAAAATTGGCAAAATGATAAAGACACAGAAGCTTCTTCCACATCTTCTGGATAAACGTCTTATAAGCAACAGTGACAATGAAATTATTCTACGAGAAATTGTAAACCACGGTAATTTTGCAGCAGCAGCTGAACTGCTGGGTAAATTAAATCAAAAGCATCGCAACTGGTACAAGTTATTTATTGAAGCTCTTCAAGAAGCAAACATGGACGACGTCGCAGTTTGTCTAAACATACCTGAACTGTTAGAAAGCAGAAGGTCAAATGGTACAGATATTTGTAAGTTAACTTGGTTGTTTGATTTCTAATAAAAAGGAAAGAAATATAATCATGTAATTGGAATACCGGCTCTTGATGCGTATACACTATTCAAACGGTTTGAAGTTTGATAGTGCCTCTTGATATATTTAATACATTATTTCAGTCAGCTAATTTCATGTGCAAATACAAGTAGAACTCTTCATTGAGAAAATGTTTAACTGACCGCCGTACATTTAGACATTTTTAATATACTAGTAGAAGAAAAAAAAACTTAGAGTGAGAAAATCTCATGAATAAAGAATTACCAACGTTAGAACTGAACCACTTGAAACAAAATACTAACCGCAAAGTATCATTCTAATTAAGCAAATTTGATAATATAGCATCTGTATGGAACTTGTGCATGTATCCTAGCAATGCAAATAAATGTAGACATTCAACTATCGAACTTATTCAAATAAACTTTTGGAAATATTCGGAATAGTGCCAAAAGGACATGTGTTTCAAGTACCTTTTTCGGATTGTAGATGCTTTCGACAGCTTTATCGATTTAAATTAAAGACGTATCCTGGAAAAAGTTATAGCACAGAGAATTTTGCTTGTAACACAGAGAATTTGCTTGTACGTCCTTTAAGATATAATAAAATAATTTTTAGAACACCACTATTTAGCATTTAACAAAAAAGGGGCGAAACAAATGTATTATACTTTATAACAGAAAAGTCAAGTAATAATATTCCAAGATATTTGAAAATACCGCTATGTTATTTACTAAAATTTAAATTCCGACGCACGTGGTCTACGTGTAAAATCTTGAATAACCGTAACTGTATCGGTTATTCCAGCTAAAATATAAATGCTTTCATAAATAAAAAATCCTAGTGCGGAGAAATGTACATTTTTCTTGTATTTATCGCATAGTGCGGCAATTTTCCTTTGATCTTTGCAGCATGTTATACATAGTAACACACATTATTACTACAAAACTGTGCTGATATCTTACAAAACTGTTGCGATATATATCAACACGGAAATCTCTATGGAGTTTCATAAGAAAAAAAGTGTTCCGATATATATCAGCACAGTAAAACTGTTCCGATATATATCGGAACACTTTTTCTCTATTGAGGTCCTATCAAGGGAGTATAATTTTTTCCTTTCAAAGAAAAGATGATTTTAGCTCCAATTTAAAGTTCACAGAGAAAGAATTGTCACAAACACCTACATTTATAAAGTAAAAGAATAAATAAACTAGAATATTTCAAAAACTTGATAGTTATTGCCAAATTCAGAAATACATGAAATATATGAAATTCTGAGATTTCTCAAATGTTTCTTTTTCTTTGATTTTTTTTTTACAAACAAAACAACAAGTTTTACAATATGTCTGGCCAATGAAATGCAAAGATTTAAAACCAATGCAGAAATTTGTCGGGTACTTTTATCTGGAGAACACATTTTCTAAAACAGAAGTTTTAGTGTTTCAGTCAGCAAGGCACAGAAAGGGAATCAAAATAGTAAAAACAATAATAAACAAATTTAAATGAAAATAATATATAAATTTTAATGATAAACTATGCGATAAAACAGTTATAATATGTAATGCTCGTGTGTTACGAGGATATATCAGAGCTAGGGGTACATCTCGTTATTTTTCTCTTCACATATCTGTCTCGGCCTACCGGCCTCGACGATATGTGCAGAGAAAAATACCCTCGATGTACCCCTAGCTCTGATATATCCTGGTAACACACTCTCACACATACTATAACTATTACATATAGATCAACATATATATCATTACAAAATGTTACAAAATCTATAGGTCGCCTTGCTAGTTTCAGAGATATATAGCATTTAATTACGTCCCTTTTAAACTTTTATTATTCAGTACACATTCTGTCAATGTGCTTTACTCCTGAAACACCTTCAATCTTCCCATCTGATAACAACTCCATGAACAATGCATTAATACCATAAAAACATTGCGATTATTGAATTATTTAAAATACTGGAGACAATGTCCGCTATTTGCAATTGTTTCACTATAAACCTTATCACTTATTAGGCAACTCATATCAGGCTCATTAAAGTCGAATTGTTTATTATATCTATAAATATATATTGAAAAAAATGATTAATTTACTGTGTTCTGCTAAACTATCCGCATTTTAAACAATATAACAGCTTTTTGTAACATGAAGATGAATGTGCAAAAAGATGCTCACTTGTAACTCCCGGATCCGTCTTTAAAATAGCTAGTTAGTAGCTTTTTGATATAATAGTAATTTCAGCACGGTACAAAATGTATTCAATGTATTCACATTTACCAGCAGTGTTTTTCTGTAACAGGTAACGTTTCGCAAAATGACCTACTTTGGCTATTCTAGTTTACTCCGTCCATTAACGCCTAAAATATTCCTGATTAGTATCCCTTCCTGGTGTAATTCGAACATGATAGAATGGAAGATTTTATTCTGTGTGCTTTGTTGGCAAATAAAAATAAAATTTATTTCCCAAATGAAGCATTGAGCAAAGTTGATTTTATATAAAAAAAAAACTATTTTGCTTATGAATGTTGCCAGAAGGTAAAACTTCAAACTAAGATTTTCCAATAATATTTAATGAAATAAATATACCAACGAAAACAAAATCCTACAATGTTAAACTAAAAGCATAGTTAAAGCTTTATAATATAAATATTACTGAAATATCCACTCCATAGCATTTTAAATTTTCGAATGAACCGCAGACTTTTAACTTGAACATATTTTTTCTTCATATTTACAAAGTTTTAAAATCTGCAGTTCCGTTAAAAATTTCATTCTCTCTATTCAAAAATAATATATACAATCTGCAGACATCCAATACAATGTCATGTCAAAAATACTTTTTTTCTAATTAAGATCAAGCTAATACTACATTATAAAAACGTAGGTTAGCATATTTTCCTACATCGCACTGAAAAAGCTTATTTGTTTCAATAGAACTTTCCTTGAGACAAGTATCAATGATAATATTTTCAAATCTTTTAATGACTTTTAACCCCGAAAGTGACCTTGAATCTCGCAAGGGCTCTCGCTGGATAAAATATACCAATATTCCTATATTACGCTATTTTCAGTATTTAAGAAATATGCCACTAAACTTAAATATATACTCCTCGAATATATCCTGGACACAGGAAGTGTAACAGTGTCTTCTTATAGGACATGAAAGAACAAGGGAGCATGTTTTTGCATAATAAGTTACAATAAATGTTCATTCACTGTGTAATAAGTTATAAAAAAGTAAAATTATTCAGTATTTACTATTTTATATATAGGTAAAACTAAGTGAAAAAGGGGACATAAATCAAGAACTGTCTAGAAATGGTTTTATCTAATTGATATTATTATAATTCAGGAATCTGAAATTCTATTCTGTAGTTGCGTATGCGTTTTGCAAAAGACAGTAATTATTTAAGGACCCACAGCAATTTCGTATGTATATGTTGGCAATATATATGGTCGTACATAAACATATTGACTTATTTTGTTTGCCAATAGAATTGGATGTACACGTATAGACTGTTTTATAGGGTAGTAATGCATATATTAACAATTTGAAAAAGCGGTTTGATTTGGCTCGCAAACTGGAGGAGGATTACGTTTATAAGAGGCGTTTATTCTGGGTATACGGTAGTACATGTATATCCTAACAATATGCGTGAGTTCACTAAATAGCAGTTTTTGTTAGTCCCCATGAAAACTGTTAATGAGCTGTCATGTCGATTTGATAATAATCAGTATTTTACAATAGTTTTATCCCTTCAATTTAATTGCTGATGGAAATCTGTCAAACATTACATATTCCACACTAATAAAGAAATAATTAATACAACTAAAACCGTGAAGTATTCATTTTCAATTTTAGGACTCGGACATAATCACAAATATATGAAAAGTGCATGTACAGTTATAAAACTATAGTATTTATTGATAACGTTGAACTCTTTTAAAACTGTGACTAATATCTTGAGTTTTTTTTTCATGTGTCAGTAAAATGTCAGTTCTTTAGTAGCATAATTAATCTGTTTTGATTTCTGTTCAGTTGTAATATAGCACAACGCTTTCCGTATAATTTTGTTTTTCTTTTTCATATACTTAACCCTTGTCCTAAACGTAAAATTTTGCGTATACATGATGGCGTTCTTTTTTACGGCTGTTTCAAATACATTGTATCAACCTTTAATATGTAGTAAAAAACCTCATTTCATTTATTATATTTGCAAGGTGTAAAGAAAAACAGCTCGAAACTCCCGATGAACAGCCAATCGACGTTACCTACTCCGAATATTTCGAAAGAGGAAGAGAAAAGTCAATGTTCAGAATTTACCGAAATGGTGAAGATTTTTAAGCCACTCATTGTTCAAAATCTGCTTGTCGTGGACATTCTACCGTCTTTGCCATTCCTAGGTTAGTAATCTGTCATACATAAACGATAAATTCAGTTTAAAAGGTACAGTTAAATAAATGTAACAAAAGAAAGCATGAGAAGAAAAATATAACATGTAATTTTATTTATGTTTCACTGTACGGTACTAAATGAACCATTATTTGATCACAACAAGTTGTATTCTGTCTATTATAGGCGTACACTTTTTCAGAAAACCATGACGATATCTACGCAGACATGAAAAATCATTCACCAAAAAAGGCTGTGTTGAGTCTCTTAGATGAAATGGAGAGAAGTGAAGAACTTGAAAAATGGCAGAAATTTATAGATGCTCTTGTGGAAAATGGTAAGCATCATTTGTTTAACTACGCTTCGAAATCACTTCAAATTAATACCCAATTATAGGAAAAGACTCGCATCATTAGCCTCTATGTATAGCATTTGCCCTTTAAATAAGTGGTCACAGAAACATATACTCATAGTTACTTATCGGATAATGCTTTTCTAGGTTACAAAAGCCTCTCTTTCGGATCTATCAATTACCAATGAAAGCAACGTACTTCTGCATTGATCTTAAATTTCACTTACAATAAACAATTACTCAATTTTTTTTGCAAATAATTTTAGGTTACACATATATTGTTGATAACATTAGAGGCTACAAGTTTATCAGTCACGAGTACCAGGAAGAATACATAAGAAAGATCAAGCCAAAGCTTTGCAAAATGATAAACACTCGCGAGCTTCTACTACATCTTCTGGCTAAAAATGTGATAAGCGACAGTGACAATGAAAATATCCAACGTGAGAATGCAAACCATGGTAATATTGCAGCAGCAATGATGCTGCTAGACAGAATACACAAAAAGCATCGCAACTGGTATAAATTATTCATAGAGGCTCTTCAAGAAGCAAACATGGACGACGTCGCAATTTGTTTACAGATACCCGACTTGTTAGAAACCAACAGGACAAAGAAAACAGATGTTTGTAAGTTTACTTTGTTAACTTTCTTATTAAAAATATAGCAACAAGTACTGTCTGTTGGCAGTGCGCTTGACTATTTGCAATTTTGATTAAGTATTGGGCCAAGGTATTACCTGAGAGTTTCAGAATAAAGAAGGAAAATAGGAAAGACAAACATGTCCCTGTATTTGTGGTAGTATTGCACTATATGGTAATTATGTCTCCCACCACACAATGGTGTGGGAGACATATTGATTTACACCAGTCTGTGTGTGTGTGTGTGTGTGTGTGTGTGTGCGTGTGCGTGTGCGTGTGTGTGTGTCACAAAGCTTGTCCGCACTCTAAGTCAAACATTTCTCATCTGATCTTCACCAAACTTGAACAAAATGTGTTTGACCATGAGACCTCGGCCAAGTTCGATAACTAGCCAAATCCTCGTAGGCACTTTTGAATTATGGCCCTTGAATTACTGATTGGATCCGTTCATCACAGCCATCGAGAAAAACTAGACATTTTTCAATGGGGTCCATTCATCAAAGCCATCGAGAGAAACTAGACATTTTTCAATGTTACAGTTCTGGGAGACATGCACTTTTCTCAAAAGCATCTCTACTGTGTGATGATATTATGTAAATGTAAAGCCATATATCAAACAGTTTAACTAATAGACAAAATATGAAATGGTAAGCAAAACTAAACTTATTTCTGTGTGAAAAAAAACGGCCATAACAGAGCCAAAATCCTTGTCGTAGTTATTTAGTCTTGCCTATATATGGACACTATGAACAAAGCTTCAAAGCCATACGTCAAACAGTTTAGATACTATACGGTACGAAACGCTTGTACTAAAAACTATTTCAAAGGGCCACAATTCAGCTTAATAAATTTGCTTTGAATATAAAAATAGAAGTGGTTTTGCAGACAATGAATACTACAAAATTGGCCAGTGACATATGAATAAACAGACTCAAAGGATAATTGCCAATAAATCAACTTAATATCTAAATGGAGGTATCGCTGCTCCTGAACCCAAAGGCAGCTTTTAACATCTATATTTGCTAAATAAAGTATTGCATTCGGCTAATGAACATTCGGTATAAAGAACCTTACTAGCATATATTTCAAAGAACGGGAAAACAGGGAAAATGCCTTTTTGACTAAGATTTGACAAGTAAGCCAAAGATCTAAAAAACATGATCTTTTTAAGTTTTCTTTTACAATTGATAATATATCAAAATTAGATGGTCACTTGACATGAAACTGTATGATTTTATGACACGAAATGACGGTTACATTTATACCAACCTCTATTTGTTCTCGACAAGTCTAATATGGTACTATACGAAATGTTTAAACTTGTGGATTACATGTCTTGTTATTTCTTCGTCAGATAAAATGCAAAAGTTTGCTTAGTTAAGGAGTAGTTGCACACAAGCGGTACCTTAATTAAAAATGTAATTCGATCACTATTTTGAAAATATACATGAAAAAATAATGTATTCTATACGGATTTATATCACTCGCTTGAAATTCGAGCAATCATTAAAACTACACAATATTGAATAGCAAAATGATTCTTTTATCGCATAAGCAATACTCAATTGCATTTCACTTTATAGACTGACTTATAGATGCATAAGCGCGCAATTTTGTATAGAGGTTATTCGTAAAGCATATGATCGAGTTCAAGATAGCGGCGCCCAACTGGTAATTGGATGCCTTTGACATTACCCTTTTATCAATAACCTGCCCAGTCAAGTGTGAAATGTCAACCAAAAGCGTTTCTTCCCTTGAGAAGGAACATTGAAATCAAATACATGTATGTTTTCCTTTAAGCAGGTTACATACATACACAAACGCCGATGGGAAGTCTTAGAATACTAGCAATATGCGTACACCAAGTCTTGCAACAGTTTATTTGTTCCAAATTTAGGGCATATATTGCTCAAGGTCATGGTCACAACTCAAGGTCATAGGTCTGAACCTTCCATTTTGTATCCGCTCTGTATCTCCTAAACCCCTTAAAGGATTTTCATGAAACTTTTGTCAAATGATCACCTATTCAAGACAATGTGAATTTATGAATCATCATGTCGGCTCAAGGTAAAGGTCAAAACTCAAGATCAAAGGAATGAGCCTTCCATTTTGTGTCCGCTCTGTATCTCCTTAACTCCTTACAGGATTTGCAAATTCATTGATGTCGTCATACATGGACTATGAAATATACTGAACAACGTCAATGCTATAACCCATTCCAAACAACTAATTCACTATCTATAACAGTGGCGGAGGATATAGCTGTCTTTTAGATTGCCTTGTTTAATCACTTGCATCGTAACATTATGCGTCTTTCATAAAAACGCTTTTCGTACCGAGAAATATACTGTGAGGAATAAAGAAGAGCTATCAAGGTATTTGATTTTCATCCGGCTTCAAGTGATATTAGCGGACCGAATAACAAATTAAGGAAAGAGAGGACCATCAATCATATCCAATGATTCTCCTTTGCTATCTAATGATGAAAAAACGATGTTGGACGAATGAAAGTTCGGATGGGCGACTTTCGGCAGGGTGAAATTCCGCAGAGCGATGTTCGACGCGGCAACCCTTGGTAAAGTGACATTTAGGAGTGACGTTTGGTAAAATGACGTACAGAAGGGCATGCTAACAGCATTTATTTTTGTGACTCTGCGACAGAACGAAATGAACAATTGTATAAATTAGTCACCATAGATTTTACACTGATTCAGAACGTAACGGACTAGTACTAGCCAATTCGTGGGTGAGACACTGCAATTATTTTTGCAGTGGTAAGTGTTACTGAACTTGTGAATAGTTACCCTTTTATAGTATTTGGGGCATGCCTTCTATCCTGCATAATAAGGGGAAATAGTTCCAGTTTTCAACTCAAGAATCAATGCTTATCGTTGTTATTGTACCACATCAAAGGATAAATGTAGCACTTTCATATAAAAGCATTTTCTTTTATATTTTTTATTCAGGTCAAAATGATGTCGACACTTACTACGATGACACACAATTTTATTATAAAGAAAGCGATGTGTCTGAATATCAAACTCCCAAGAAGTCAGAAACATGTAGAATTTATGCATTTGAGGGCAGTCAAGATGGAAATTATACAAACAGGCAGTTTCAAAAAGGTAAAAGAATGTATCAACAATTATAAATAGTCATTTCCTGCAGACTGCTGAAGCTGTAGAAAAACTTATTTTCCATAAAACAAATATTTACACCCTTGATGGAAGACGTTCATTATTTATATGATATAAAGTTTGCAATGATAGGCTATAAACATGTAACGAAAGATACTAGTATTATAATAATTCAGAAAAGAAGAATTCGTTCCTTTTCAGAATTTTACTGATAGGCAAATTGTAATGTAATTCGTTTTGCTTATGACTGATAAATCCTGATCCAAAATATGTGTCTAGGTCAATGAATAAAATTATAGTAAGGAGGTAGATGTATTGTACTTAACGTCAAACTGACACAATTGTTAGTCATATGGCGGAGGAAGACCCTAATTATCCCTGTTGGCATCAATTCAGGCACGAGTGGGCACCTGGATAGTATCAGCTATCTGGATAGCTTCCTCACAGAATTGAATTCTTCACCCCAAGTAAGGTTTGAAATTTACACCAGGAACCCGCACCCTTCGTTTTCATCGTCAAAAGGTTATAATCGGTGTTTTCCATGAATATTTAAATATCTATCAAAAATTAGATTTTCGCAAAGAACGGGAAGCCAAGAACGGAAATATTTGATTCCATGCAATAGATTCAATCAAATACGGTATTTATGACAAACTCTAACTTTAAACTTTTTCGAAGTTCAATTCGTATGAAAGGTATTGCTTTGAAGAGAAGCAAGCCATATTTTGAGGCAACACTAAACCTTGATTAGAATTTTCCGACAATTAGAATGTTCTTCCCACTCGATATGATCTATTATACAGAGCAGTAAACTTTGCAAGAAGTGCTTCAAACACGAGCAAAAGGAGTTTAATTATGCATCATGTGATTCATACTTTATATTTCTGATATCGAAATATCATACGGTTGCAGGATTAAATTAACTCGGTTGCCACATAATTGTTTTTGTCCTGCAAAAACATAGCACACTGTTTACATATATAATTGCTGGTCTTCTATGGGAAATCCTATTAAAGATAATAGGTAAGAGTAGATTGCTCGGAATCACAGAGCACCTAAAACACAGCCTCAGAGCCACGCATTTGCAAAGTAGGCCCACAACAAAAAGAAGCTGTAATGGAATTGTATTACAGACGGGTTGCTTCAAACATCTAACAAATATATATTACTTTATGTGAAATATAGGCAGAGGGTGAGGAAGTGGTAAAATGGTGGGGGTGGGGGAGGAATTTGAAGGGGAAAGAAGAACAAGGATGAATATACCAAGGTAATGCTACGTGCCTTAATAACAGTCACACTACAACGTAAACTACAACAGCGCAGAGACACATGTACCAAAATCAAACACACAACCACACTCAACTAAATAACATTAAAAAAGTAGAGCACCGTCTTAGACACACAATCACACAAACGCACAAATATAAGCAGGAAAAAAACAAGTGTGTACCGCCGTATGATTCCGTCAGCCTGAATATAGGGAAGCCACGAAAATGAACTCAAAGTAAAGGGGAAGGGATGCAAAAAGGATCGCAAATGCAAGGGAAAGAAGGGGGGCAATAGGATGAGTGAGGAAGAGGAAAACAGACAGACAGAAAACCAGTTGAAAATAGGGGTACCGCCTTGGAACGCCTATATAAAGGAAACTGGTGGTTTAAACGCTTTTAGGGCATGCCAACCTCACACTTACTCTACTTTCAACAAGTTAGACAAAACAATGTAAATAAAACAAAATGTTATATAAATTGGAGTGTGAAAGAATGTTACATTTTTCATACGTATGTTTAGATCAAGGCGATAGCAATGCCATTGATACAGCACAAAATTTTGAAAAAACAAATCTATATGGAGATCAATATTCTAATATGGCAGACATATACAGATGACGAAATTTGTGCAGAAAGCAAATTCCAACAAGGTAAAGAGCATCCTTATAACTATTTATGTGATCCCTTTTTAAAGGGAGCTGATCTTTCGACCTGTTTATAATTGCATTTTTGGACAGTACACAAACGCCATCTTTTCATAATACCTACTCAACGATTTTTCAAATTCACACTAGGTTTTTCGTTTTATCTCTGCCAAATTGTAACATATTTTAATGTAAATTTAATACATTATTTACGGATTAGTTCAGATGAATAAAACATAACAACTGTAGGTACATGTAGATTCCTGACAACAAGGTATCCCAAAAATAGTCACAAAATTAATGCACATTTGTGCTAGTCGCTACGCGGCAAATAGTGCCATCTGTGGGATCAAACAATTCTACGGCCAACATTACACTTTGCAAGTGATAAAATATACTCTTATCTTGACATCGGATACTTTTCTGCAAGTGCATATTACTAGATGATCAAATTTGTTTCCATAAATATGCTCGAGTTCTATAGTGGAGATATTGCGCGACACAACCGGTGCAATATCAAACCACAAAAACAAGTGCATATTTCTCAAAGCAAAGCTTATCATCGTTTTGTTGCATATTAATTTTCATCTACAAAATTATACACTTTTTTGCTCATTTGGCTACTGAATAGATTTGAAAACTATCGACGTAAATGTACATTTTGACACCACGTCCTTTGTTGATGTGGTGTCATTTGTAACGTCACAAAAGTGATATGAAATTTACTCGTTTATACTGAAAATATTGACGGATGTTCCATTTTGAATATAATAAATGTAGCTACAAAATCAGTATATAATAATTTGAATTTAATCAAATCGATAGTTTCAAAGTATACTGCTGTCGTTTAGGATTTTTTCAATCATGTGACTTTTGATTTAATGGGTATCTTATAATAACCGTTATGGCTAAACGAATTTACTTTCGATTATTATCATTGTAATGTTTTATTATAATAAAATAATTACTAAACACTGTGCACAAAATTCATCCAAGATGTGATAAAACTAAAATAAAACCAAACAGATATGGAGTTAGAACCGTTGAGTATGTTACCGCGGATTACCCAGCATGCAAGCTGCTTAAGGTTGCTTATTATATATTATATTATTTAGGGAAAATCTATACATTTGCTATATGTGGTTGACCTGGAAAACATAACAAGTACATTGTTTTCCGAAATTATGAGGTACATGTATTTACAACTCGATCGTACTTTAAATTGGTACAAGGGGCCTCCGTGGCCGAGTGGTTAAGGTCGCTCACTTCAAATCACTTGCCCCTCTATGTTGGTTCAAGCCTCACTCGGGGCGTTGAATTCTTCATGTGAGGAAGCCATCCAGCCGATCCAGCTGGCTAACGGAAGGTCGGTGGTTCTACCCAGATGTCCGCTCGTGATGAAATAATGCACGGAGGGGCACCTGGGGTCTTCCTCCACCATTAAAGCTGGAAAGTCACCACGTAAAATCCAACAAAATAAAATTAAATTGGTACTAATATTTTGACATTTAGATCAAGACGATGGCGACATTCTCTACTGTATACCACCTGTTACTAAAGACACGGATTTAGATAAGCTTCAATCCAAAGGTAACCTGCTAGTAGAAGACGAGACCACAGAACAATATGAGGAACCCATTCCTCAACGGGTACCAATAAATGAGAAGAGAAAGGTTCCCCTTCCTATCTGGACAAATGCTGATTTAGAACAGTTTGTAAATGAAGTGATAACACTGCAGTCGGAAGGGGTGAAAACAGACGGCAATGAGGCATTGGAAAGCAAATCAAACGTAGAAAGTCTAAGGTCTAAAAGTCTAAAAGACGAATGTGAGCAAATGCAGATTGAGTATGATGATCTTCAAATCCAAATTGATCGGCTCAAGGAAAAGGCTTCAATTAACGAAAAACTTAACACTGCATTAAGAAAAGTACGTGAACTTGAACGAGTAAATGAACTCAGAGAAAAGGAAAGACAAGCTTTGAAAACAACAGGTAATATAAAAATGTCTATCAAAATTCAAGTATTATTACGCTTCATTTATTTGGCTTGCTTTGCTGATGGAGATTATATCAAAAACATTTACCGAATTGTGTTTCGTCTTGCCCTTCGTATTGAATATAGTTCCGTTGTTTCTCTTTCTGGAAGTTACAGGGTACATTCTATGAATTATAAATTTTCATTTTCTATCTTTGTATCATTGATCATATCTGATTTTTATAAATAGTGCTTTGTTACCAATGCTTAAGTTTGCAGTACACAAACCGAGGATAATTGTTATAAACACTGACCTGCAACTTCGAAACATAGTGACGATAAGAGATAAAGCGACGTTTTTGTGTAACGTTCGTCATCATCATCTATATTTATGGCAAACGTCCAGTATTGATATAATATGGCTATGCGTGGGGTGGGGGGAGAGATAGAGATAGTAAAAGACTGTCAGGTTTCCTAGGCTACTCAATCCACCTAGTGCT
Organism: Mercenaria mercenaria; assembly: GCF_021730395.1. Classification (NCBI taxonomy): domain Eukaryota; kingdom Metazoa; phylum Mollusca; class Bivalvia; order Venerida; family Veneridae; genus Mercenaria; species Mercenaria mercenaria. The sequence continues at coordinate 96,666,452 of NC_069365.1, forward strand.
TCCTAATAGTTGTGATAATAAAGATGCAAAACCTAAAATCTTAATTCCCTTAACTGCAAAATGTATATACACACTGTTTCAACACTGACTACATAAGATGGTAATGTAGCAGGTGGTATCTGAAATACCAGATGGTTGAAGTGTGTAAGGTGTAACATATTGCTTAGGATGTCTTAGGAAAATTAGTTTACTATATTCTGAATAGTATTAAAGTATTCCAACTTAAGTATTTTATGATATTTGAGACTGTGCCAGGGGGCTTGCAGCTTATATTTGAATGTTTTCAAGTTTATCTATATCCTTCTGGTGGTAAGGACCCCATACACTAGAACAGTATTCTAAAGTTGGTTTTACAACAGTGTCATAAACAGCTGCTATGGTGAAACTTTTAGAAGAATGTATGTTCTGTTTTAAAAAACCTAAGCTCTAGCTTTATGGAAATTTTATTTCCATGAGAAGACTTCCACGCCTAAATAGGTGGCTTGATTGGCAACAGACAGAGGCTGATTGTGAAGGGTATAGACTGTATTTAAAGGTTTTCTGGACGTAGAGACATGCAGTATGTGATATTTGTTTACATTGAACGACATCTTCTACTTCTGCTTCCACAATGATAAACCGTCAAGGTCCCCTTGCAGTTGAGCTAAATCAGTCTGTGAATTTATAGTTCTATAAATTACACAGCCATCTGCAAAATATACGTACACCGGAAGACACAGACAAAGATACATCATTAATTTAATGCAGTAAAAGGAGAGGTCTTAAGACCGACCCTTGAGGGGCGCCTGATATCACAGGAGCCGAGCTGGATGTTGCCTCATCGACCACAACTTTTGAGACCGATTACCCAGAAATACTTTTCTCCAAAAATGACTACATCAAGGGCTTTGGAGAAATCCATGATAGCAACATCAACCTGGCTTCGCTGTATTGACTGAGCTAAATCATGTATAAAACCCACTAGCTGGGTTTTGCAAGACCGCCGGGCTCGGAAACCGTGCTGATTCTCCACCAGGATATTGAAATTAATTACTATGCGCTCTAAGATCTTACAAGCTATGCAGGTTAAAGAACTGACCTATAATATTTGAAGCTTGAAATGTTTCACCTTTTCTAAAAAAAAAGGCTTTACATAGGCCTCGGACCAGTCTGAGAGTATAAACCAGTATTACGGGATTTATTGAGTAACACAGAAAAAATGGTGTCATTTGCACACTCCTTAAAATTTCTAGGTTTACTCAGAGCTGGACCTGCTGCTTTGTATGGATTTAGGTTTTCTAGAATTTCCTAACACCATTTTGGTGTTACGTTTATTTCAGACATGGTAGCAAAAGGGCTAGGTCCAAGGTTTGGTAGAATATGATCTGGATCATTTGTGAAAACAGAAGAAAATTTCTATTTAGAATTTCAGACTTATCATTGGCTCTAGATTTTAAAACACCATTGTTTCCTAATAGAATCGTTTTGTAAACTTTTTATAAAACACCAGAAACGTCTGGTTGTGCCATGTTTATTTCTTCAGGACTGCTTACTATTTTATTCAAATAATCCCAGTAAGCATTTCGAATTTTCATTTGAATCAAAGATTTAATCTTTTAAAGTTTCGAAAACAAAGTTAGATTTTTAATTTTCTTAACCTTAATGTATGGCCTGTTACGTTTCTTCATCAACTTTTTAATTTCAGAATTTAGCCATGGAAGGTGCTGTTTACCAGAAATAATCTTTCTTGGTATATGACTTGAAACTAATTGTTCTAACTTGTTCTTAAAGGAGTTCCATAAATAGTGTACTAAGTCTTACAAAGTTTGCAAACAATTTTGAGTGGCAAAATATCTTAAGTCTCTTTTGAATTCGAACCAGATTGCCTTATCAAACAGTAAAATTCTGTGTTATGCTTTTTGATTAATTCAAGCAGATGAAAGAATTTCAACAAAAGGAATGCAGTGATCAGTGAGCCTAGAATAACCTTTACAGGTTTTGCCGATACGTTATACGGTGGTGATTAAACTACCCTACATTCCAAGGCGGTGCTGCATTGTTTCTATTTTTATGTTTGTTTTGTTCTTATTGTTTATCTATGTACTTTTCTGCATATTGCATAAATAGAAGCAAATCATATTACAGATTGTTTAACTTCAATCCACTAAATAAGGAAGATGATAGTTATATATCTGTTTACTAATCTCTTGTCGAATTAAGTACATGACCGTTTTTCCACAATGCAGTCGTAAACGTTGAAAATGTAATTGCAGAAATAAAGCTGAACGTTTACACGTGAATATTCGTGTACAATGTGCAATTGTTTAGACATCTACATATTTTCATTGAAGTTCTATCTTTATCTATCAGGCGTATTTATTAACATATTTTTGCAGACCTTACTACCGAAGACGATGTAGACGTTGATGCTGACAACATAGACACATATTACCCTACAGCGGCTAAACCAAATCAGCATGTTCGTAGAGAAACAGCTACTGCAATCCATGATGTTTGGACAAAGCAAACACACGATTTCAGAGAGCCATTTCTGTTAGAAGCCTGCAAATATTCAAAGCTTCCAAACTTTATCTTAGATTCGACATTATCTGTGGTACAAGTTTTTAGCCCAACCTTTGACAGTCGGAGCATAATTAATCAAATGTTTGAACAGGACAGTGGCGTTGGGACGGATATGGCTTTGGGATTCGACTAAAGTGGGAAATTTCTTACAACTGTTTATTTTAACACTGCAATTCTATGTGTACACGTTTATACCTGTAATGACAATGAAATGTAACTCAATTACTCTTTTATTAGTTTAATGATATGAAAGACTTTGTTAAGACTGTTAATTTTTTAGAAGTCCCTCATGGGCTCATGGGCTCTCTTTTTCTGCACATATTTTTTCTTGTTCACTATAGTTACTGTAATAACTTTCATATGTAGTTTTCTCATGCCATATGGTTCCATTCACACTTTGTCTGCAATTAATCAGAATCAAATTAAAAATTGTGAAAATTTACGAACCTAAAGCTGGCTTCTGCTATCAAAGGGTAACAAATATAAACGACATTTACTATAAATTGTGAAACAATAGAACATGTAAAGGAGTATAAATATCAAGGAGTACACATTTTCCTCCGGTAGATTTCTAAACGCGCAAACACGGAGAATCAAGCTAAAAAGGCGTTACATATTCTACGTATACAAATATCTAATATTCACTTGCAAATAGATGTGCAAATAGAACTTTTCGACGTAACCACAGTTGCTATTTGGACATATAATAAAGGTTCGAGGATTTTGACCTAGCTGAGGTTCATACTGACTATCTCCGTTAAATTACTGACCGTAAGAAGAGTACCTATATATCTATATGGAGAACTTGGCCGTTATCCGCTCGAAATAGTCATTAAATCTAGAATTACCAACTATTGACTGGAAATGAATAGCAAGACAATCTTGTGAGTACATGCTGATTTCGGCAACACATTTTAAACGGTTATATTATTTTAGAAGTATTTTGGATTTATCAGGAAGCACATATTTTTGGATCTATCAGAAAAATCTTTCCTTAAAAAACGTAGGTTAACTAATCAAAAGGAATTTATATGATCAATTCTTTCAACAATTTGATGATAATTTAGATCAAAGGGAATAAATGATAGATTATTTATTAAGTCTGACAATAAGTTAGACCCCTAACTTACTATTCTCCCTAAAACAACAAACTAGGACTATTTCATTTTAGAACAGGTAATCATAGACTGCCAATAGAGACAGGAAGATCGCGTCAGTTAAATGTTCCTTATGAGGCAACGAAGTGCCTCTTTTTTTCATTAATGATGTGGGCGACGGATTGCTCTATCTGTATATATCAAATTCTGCGCCAAACGTAACGTCGTACTTTGACGTTATGATGTCATGTTATCTGACGTCATGATGTCATACATGTTTGTATACATTGCATGTTTGCCTGAAGAAGTATTTTAATACGAAACGCGTTGCAAACTTGGGTTGTCTTCTTCCTTTAACCATATTATCAATTTATTCATGCAAATCGTGTATAATTACCATCATGGAAATACAAAAGAATACAGTTATTTTGTGGCGCGTATTTTTACTGTTATGTACTGGATATAAAAACAGCAACAGAACTTATAGTTGTAAGAACAATATCAAAGTAAATAGGTACCATATATTAATGTATGCTTACTATCATAAAATTACTATTATATAAGAGAAAAAAAAGTTTTAACTGTGAAATTTAAAATTTCAAAACAAATCAATAGTGTGAATAAACTGAGAAATACAAATATCTTAATGAAAATTGAGAGTGTTATTCATTAGGCCAAGACAATGTGTTTCATGTCTAGGCATTGTAATGAATAAATATAACAGTTTGCATAGTATTTAATGTATTAATTTGAGTTTACAACAAACTTTGTTTCTACTACAGGGTAAGATTGTTATTCATCTATGTTTTCAAAACTATACTGTAAAGAGATTGTCTGAATAAATTTTAAGATAAAGTTGTAAAAACACATTATTCAGGGAGCCTCATGGTTATTATCTTGTGATATAGCTGTGTTAAAGAACCACCACGACCATGACCTACTTTTTCACCCACAAAAGACTTCATGAAAATCATTCTTATAATACAGTTAATATCCAGCTATACAAGTTTTCAGGTGAACAATTTAGTCCCTTCCTGAATAAATGTGTTTCAACAACTTTATCTGCAAACTTATTCAGTCAATCTCCTTTCACCATAGTTTATAAAATATAGATGAATAACTATCTTACACTGTAGAAACAAAATTTGATTGAAATTTAACTTAATACACTGATTTATGTACATATTGCTGAATTAATTCAATAGAATGTTAAAAATTTAAACATATTGCCTTGGCCTAATATATGTCTCTGTCAGTTTGAAACTAGATTCTTGTATATCTCATATTTTTCATGCACATCATGTATAATTACTATCATGGAAATACAAAATACAAAGAAACAATTATTTTGTGGCGCGTCTTTAAAGACCCAACACGACCTACATGTAGTTACCTGCTTTTCCTCTAACATGAACTTCGTGCAAATCGTTCTGATAATACTAGTATAATACAGCCATTCTACAATATGAAAGATGGACAGTTTAGGCCGTCCCTAAATTAATGTTATTTCACAACTTCATCTGAAAACGTATTCAGTCATTGTCTTTTCAGTATAGCTTTATAAACACATAAAATATAATTATCTTACACTGTAGAAACAAAGTGTGGTCTAAACTCACCTGAAAAAAAAACAAGTACTGTGCATACTACTACATTAAATTAACAATATATTTAGACATTAAACACACTGTGTAGGCCTTTTATTTCTCACTATCAATTTGTAACTAGATACTTGTTATTTCTCATTTTCTTCATGCAAAGCATGTATAATTACCATCATTAAAATGCAAAAGAATACGGTCATTTGGTGGTGCCTGTTTAAACCAGTATTATTAGAATGACTTTCACTGTGTTCATGAGGGAGAAAAAATAGGTCACTAGGTCTTTAAGCACTAATTTAGAGTTTAATAAATTCAATGTGAAAAGTCACAATTTTAATATTCTTTTTATCAGATGTTAGTTTTTTTCTTGTGAAATATCAAAAATTCTACATTCCTTTACTATATCAACAAGTCAATTTCACCAACGTCTCCTATACTAAAAACGACGTCAACGTCAAAGCTTTATTACACTAGTGTATTATCGTTTTTACTTAATGGCTTTACTACACTCCCGCGACGTCAAACATGTGATAAAAACTGTTACATGCCCAAGGCATTAAAATTAAATTTCACATGGACGCAGTGCTAACTCTGTTAAGAGTGTATTTCGATTCTGATATATCTTTAATTGTACCCTACCGGTTGAAAACCAGTTTCGGAGACTATAGGAATACACCTTTCCGTCTGTCAATTCGTCCGTCCGTCTGCATTTACGTTTCCGGTCTATAATTCTAATATCACATGGCACAAATGTTCCTCAGGAAAGACGACGTCTCAAGCTCAAAACACAGTCCCCTGGCTCAATGTTCGAAGTGAAAATTGGAGGTCAAAGGTCAACAAGGTTTTTCTTTCTCCACCGAACCATAAATCTGCAATCATTGAAGGGATTTTAAAGTAATAAGATCATGCTCCTGCATAACGTTCAGACCCCTAGCTTAAAGATCATGGTCACATTTGCAAGTCAGACGTTTAAATGGCTTGAACAGGGTCAATGACAAATGTCAGAAATGTTCAAATGGTCCAAGGTCAAGATCACAATAACTTTTGAAACTGAGAACAGTTTCATCTCAGTAACAACATAACTATTAGGAATACATTCCACAAATTTTAAAGGGTAACTGCTCTTGGCCAGTAAATACTTATTTTATGATGCAGATTATTAGGTCAAAGGACAGAACTCCTGTTGATCTCAAGGCTGAAAATAAATTGTCATGGAATATGATGGACGCATTTGTTTTACAGTTTCTTTTTTGTATATTTATACAGACTGCATGCAGGGCCTGCTTATGCTTATGGATCAAATTTTAGAAATCATAGATATCTTCTTGTAAGAAGGTCAATGCCAATAATCAAATGAATAAGCAGACTCTTTCCATGTACGAGTGTCTACCAAAATTTTTCATGTTAACGTGTGGTCCAGTATCCATTACTTTACACATTTGTTTACTGTGATAATCACATTATTATTTATATTGACAAAAATGTTACAGCCTTTATTAACACTGATTTCTAGAGGTTTTAATGTGATCTTTAAACCGAATGACATGAACTTTTGAATGATATTAGAAAACCCTTTATTTAACCGACATGAAAATCCCTGCTTAAAGTTTTTTTACACTATCTCTTTAATATTGTTATGACTTAATGAATTTGCTTCAAACTTGAAATAGTAATTCCTTATCACCAGCCACAGCAATTGACAAAAAGATCATAACACAAGCACAAATATTTTATAACTTATTCCTCCTTTTACCTAGAATTTCAGTTTAAAGTGCACTTAACTTCATCTCAGCTAATGTATGGATTTGATTATAACTAAATATCCAAACCTTATGGCACAAGGTTCATAATTCTGGTAGCAAATTTCATGAAAAATTTATGTTTCAATTGTACTAGAATTTTATATCAGTTATTATGCATTTTCAATACATATTATTCTGTTTTTTCAAAGGGATTTGATTCGAACTTGAAATAATTGTTCATCATTATCGCCAACATTATTTCACACACAAAACATAACTTTCATGCCTGTATTTTATGGGTTATCTTCAAAAGTCAGGCAATAACTTTGATTAAATTTTACTATGTTATTGCAAAACATAGTTGAATCTAACTTACAATTGTTGTACCACAGCATCAACCCACATCATACAATACAGGGGCCATAACTCTTGCATCAATATTTAATCAATTATTTCCCCTTCTTAACTAGACTTTCAGAATGATTGTGTTGCACTGTCACTTTATCTTTGGCATTACTTAATGCATTTGATTTAAACTTAAATTAATTAGATTTCCCAAATTCGCATCCTCATCATATGACACAAGGTCAGTAATTATCAGGCAAATACTTATAATACATCCTTTTCACTTATAGTTTCAGTTCAGATTTTATGTTCTTGTACATAAATCTCAGTTGTTAATGTCAAGATTTAATAAAACTTAAACCGTTGTTCTAATATAATCTGAAAGCACCGAAAACAAAGCAAAAAGTGAAAATTGCAGACTCGGTTTGATTGAGTCTGTTCATGAGCAGTTATGGAAAACGCAACACTGCCCACGCCCCCTAGCACCGGCTTAAGCAGTATTCAAAGTCGTCATTTGCATCACTTAACACAATTTTGATAATGTTATCACCAGTCTATCCTTAGTTATGCTCTCTATTTACTAATATAGAATTTGCGATTTACTGAAACATGTTGTATCTCATGTATTACTAAATAGAATTGACCCAGACTGCAAATAGTTGTTCCGAGATAGCCTCATGAATTACACATGGTGCATTACTTTTGCAGAAATTTTCCATGAAAAAACATCTTTTTATACTAAGGTTTGGTTTGAGATTTTATTCATTATTATCCAATATCTTCATCATTAAACATTACAGTGACAGCGTCAGCTTTCTCAGATGTAGTCAACATCACTATACAGCATCGAAATAGTCGAGCGCGCTGTCTCCTGTGAGAGGTCTTTTCCATATCTCAGTCGAAGAGTATGCAAAGTGTAGGCTAACCTTCAGTCTGCTTGCGGCAAGTTATTTCCCCTTGCGATATGTGCAGACCGAGATCGGCCCGCACATTCGTGCGAGCTGATCATGGTTTGCACAGTTCGCTCTTCAGTAAGTATATTTTCAGGGAAAACCCCTTACGAACAATAAATAGTATTGCCCAAATTGAATTATGGACTAGTTCATTATATGTATGAATTTAACAGCATTTTCAAAATTATTTTTATATACATTTTTATCGCTGGTATCGACGCAGATTTTGGAATTCAGATACGAAGGAATTATATCACGAGGGCGCAGCCTGTGTGCTATAATAATACGCATCTGAACGACAAACAATGATTTATGCAAGAGCAAATCACTAAATGAGATACATTATTTCGATTCTAACACGGTACCAAGGATTTTTAAGTACATCCTTGATGACATTCATTAAATACTTGCCCGTTTTCAATCGGTTTCTTTTCCAGCGCGTTGCTATGTCGTTTGACGCCCTGACGTAATAATTGTGACGTCAGAACAGTGATTTGTTTTATAATACTTCACTGTTTTCTGCCTTCTTTGTTTAATCGAAAAATGAATCGGATCGTGTTAGAATGTCATTTTAATGTGATGTATGATAAAATTAATAGTCATTTAATGATGCTATGGCTTGTTTTTCTATGATGTTATGGCTTGCTTTTTTGTGATGCCATGACCTGTTTATCTTTGATGCTATGATTTGTTTTTATGATGCCATGACCTATCCATTTATGATTATAGTTTTCAAAGTTTTCATTTTTTTATTTTTCATTAAACCAGAAGGTCATAGACCCATGTGGTATATGGTACGCTATATATACATGGCAACAGTGAACATTTAATTCATAACACAATAAACAAGTGATTCGTATAACAATTCCTGATTCGTATAACAATTCCAACCTTCAAATCTTCAACAGTTCATGCATATTTATGCTTCAATCTGACAAGTTAAAGAGATTCATCAAAGATTTGAATGTTTCCGTATTAATGTATAAAGGCTATCTAGTAGTAACTATACTAGATTGTGATATATATAACGGTAACGATGATATGACTTGTATTTTATGATTCTATGACCTGTTTATTTATGATGCTATGGCTTGTTTTTATGATTCTATGACCTGTTTATTTATGATGCTGTGACTTGTTTTTATTATGATGTTATGACCTTTTTATTTATGATGCTAAAAATGGTTTTTATGATGTTATGACCTGTTTATTTATGATGCTCTGACTTGTATTTTTATGATTCTATGACCTGTTCATTTATGATGCTATGACTTGATTTTTATGTTACTATGTCTTTTTTTCTGAGATGCTATGACCTGTTTATTTATGATGCTATGATTTGTTTTTATGATGCCATGACCTGTCCATTTATGATGATATGATTTGTATTTTATGATGCTATGAACTGTTTATTTCTGATGCTATGATTTGTTGGCTCATCTGATTTTTTGAAAAAAAATGATGAGTTATTGTCAGCACTTGAGCGGTTGTCGGCGTCGGCGTCGGCGTTGCCTGGTTAAGTTTTATGTTTAGGTCAGCTTTCCTCCTAACTACCAAAGCTATTGCTTTGAAACTTAGAACACTTGTTCACCATCATAAGCTGACCCTGTATAGCAAGAAACATAACTCCATCCTGCTTTTTGCAAGATTTATGTACTTAGAAAATATCAGATTTCTTGGTTAAGTTTTTTTGTTTAGGTCAATTTTTCTCCTAAACTATCAAAGCTATTGCTTTGAAACTTGCAAAACTTGTTCACCATCATAAGCTGACCCTGTACATCAAGAAACATAACTCCATCCTGCTTTTTGCAAGAATTATTGCCCCTTTTGGACTTAGAAAATCAGTTTTCTTGGTTAAGTTTTATGTTTAGATCGGCTTTTCTCCTAAACTATCAAAGCTCTTGCCTTAAAACTTGCAACACTTGTTCACCATCATAAGCTGACCCTGTACAGCATGAAACATAACTCAATCCTGCTTTTTGCAAGATTTATGGCCCCTTTTGGACTTAGAAAATATCAGATTTCTTGGTTAAGTTTTATGTTTAGGTCAACTTTTTCTCTTAAACTATCAAAGCTATTGCTTTGAAACTTGCAACACTGGTTCCACATCATAACCTAACCCTGTCCAGCAAGCAACATAACTCCATCCTGCATTTTGCAATAATTATTGCCCCTTTTGGACTTAGAAAATCATTTTCTTGGTTGAGTACTATTTTTAAGTCAACAGTTCTCATAAACTATCAAAGCTATTGCTTTAAAACTTGCAACAGCTTATCACCGTCATAAGCGGACACTATACATAAAGAAACATAACTATATCCTGCGTTTTGCAAGAATGATGGCCCTTCTTAGACGTTGAAAATCAGGGGTAGGACAATATTTCTATTGTACAAAAAAATCAGATGAGCGTCTGCAACCGCAAGGCGGTGCTCTTGTTTTTATGATGCCATGACCTGTTCATTTATGATGATATGATTTGTATTTTATGATGCTATGACCTGTTTATTTATGATGCTATGAACTGTTTATTTATGATGCTATGACTTGTTTTTTTATGATTTTATGACCTGTTCATTTATAATGCTATGACATGATTTTTATGTTCCTATGTCTTGTTTTTCTGAGATGCTATGACCTGTTTATTTATGATGCTATCATTTGATTTTATGATGCCATGACCTGTTTATTTTTGATGCTATGGCTTGTTTTTATGATGCTATGGCCTGTTTATTTATGATGCGGTGACTTGTTTTTGTGATGCTATGATCTGTTTATTTATGATGCTTTGACTTGTTTTTTATGATGCTATGACTTGCATATTATGTAACATGTTTGCATCTATTAATGAAAAGTAATAAAAATATATCCAGAGGAATTGTATTCTATTATAGTTGCCATTTAATAGAAAAATAAATAGCATAAACAAGTTTGTATGTATTTAGACAATGTTTAGGACAGGTCAGTGAGTAACGTCCTAGACAAATGTTTACTCATAGCGTTACCTCGTAGTAGCATTGCATACCTTTTCCTGGTATACACAGGGTATGCATGGCATACTTTTACAAAGTAGAAACGTAGTATGCACATAGCATACCTTTCCGTAGTATAAACAGTGTATGCATGGCATACCTTTTTAAAAAAGAAACTTGGGTATGCATAGCTTACATTTTGCGTAATAGATACAGGGCATGGATTGCATGAACTGTGGTTAATATCAAACTTCGATGAACATCTGGTGATTCAGCTTATATGCAGACTAGGCGAATTTTTCAGAGGCATTCCATTACTGCGGGATACATGCATTGTTATATGAAGACAGTAAACTAAAAGATTAAACTTCTGCAACCCCTCACTCCAGCAATATGACTATTTAAATCAGTTTATGATAATGATCGGGTAACCTTACTTCCAGTCCGTCCCGTTACTTTGGACCACAGCATCAATCAAGGATGACTGAAAAATCCATAAGTAATTTGTTTTATGGAAATACTTGTTCCAGCTGTGAAATTGTGTCCAAAGTGAAGGGTTTACACATGCGAGGTTGTACATCTGTTCTTAAATTGATAATTATTCTCAATCTATAAAATAGCTCGATTAAAGTCATGGTAATGTCCGTGTGGTCAATGCGCAAACACACATTTGTTTTTGTATGTTTTTCAATGTGATAAGTAAATGCCCCGTATACTGAAATTAACCAATCAAAATTCGTAGTTCTTGTTAATCTGCCAGACCAATCTTTTACGGTCAATGCCAAACATTTGCGTACCATGCATTTTTCCGTGTTCTTATTCTCCCTTTAGATTTATTTCTAAAATTCAGTGCAAATATCTTCTCGTATTTTCCACAAACTTTATTGATTTTTATCTGTTATATATTAAGTTCATAAACTGCATCTTTGCACATTATAATATTATTATATATAATTATGTTTGTCCCCAGCTTAACCCACATTTCGTTCGAAAATTAATGAATCATGTTATAATACGAATGTAATCTGACATTAATAAATGTATTTGTCGTTGTTGTTGTTGTTGTTGACAAATGTCATTATGTAATCTATGAATACATGGAATTAACATTAGGTTGAACTGCCTATCATTAAAACAAAACACCGTTCTTTATAGTATATTTCTCGATTCAAAATACGTTATTTTACTGTAAAATTACACCGTTACGCTACAAACGTAAACAATAAAGGGATACTTTGTTATTGTGCGTCATTGAAACGTCATGACGTCACTTCTGGTTACGGACGTTAATTTCCTGTGTTTGTATATATATATATATATATTATATATATATATATATCTATACATATATATATAGAGAGAGAGTATGAGAAAAAATATATGTTCAAACAGTGTCAAAAGTTTAATTATAAACCCGAGCGCTTTCGGCTTTTTAAAGAAGCCTTTTTCAAGGGTAGCATAAATCAAAACAACACAGCAACGGCGTAAATACCGCCTGTATAGTTCGATATATAAATGCTCAAGCAAATCTTGGACGAATTCGATATTGAGTTTTCTGGGGTCAAAACCTAGGTCACCAGGTCAAATCAAAGGAAAAGCTTGTTAACACTCTAGAGGTCACATTTTTGGCCCAATCCTTATGAACCTTGGTCAGAATGTTACCCTTAAAACCATCTTAGAGGCGTTTGATATTGGGTCATCTGGGGTCAAAAACTAGGTCACCAGATCAAATCAAAGGAAAAGCTTATTAACACTCTAGAGGTCACATTTTTGGCTCAATTTTTAAATTAATGAAACTTGGTCAGAATGTTACCCTTAATAAAATCCTGGAAGAATTTGATTTTGGATTATCTGGAGTCAAAAACTAGGTCATCAGGTCAAATCAAAGGTAAAGCTTATTAACACTATAGAGGCCACATTTATGACTGTATCTTCATGAAACTTGACCAGAATGTTAATATTGATGATCTTAAGGTCCATTTTGAATCTGTCTCATGTAGAATTAAAAACTAAGTCACCTGGTCAAATCAAAGGAAAAGCTAGTTTACACTGTAGAGGCCACATTTAAGACCATATCTTAATGAAACTTGGTCAAAATGTTAATCTTGATGATCTATAGCTCAGATTTAAATCTGGGTTAGGTGGGGTCAAAACTAGGTCACCAGGTCAAATCAAAGGAAAAGCTTGTTAACACTCTAGAAGCCATGTTTATGACTATATCTTCATGAAACTTAGTCAGAATGTTAAACTTGACGATCTTTAGGTCAAGTTTGAATCTGGGTCATGTCGGGTCAAAAACTAGGTCACCGGGTCAAATGAAAGGAAAAGCTAGTTAACATTTTAGAGGTCACATTTATGACCATATCTTATTGAAACTTGGTCAGAATGTTAATCCTGATGCTTTTTAGGTCAAGTTTAAATTTGGGTCAGGTGGGGTCAAAAACTAGGTCACTAGGTCAAATCAAAGGAAAAGCTTGTTAACACTCTAGAGGCCACATTTATGACTTTATCTTCATGAAACTTAGAATGTTAAACTTGATGATCTTTAGGTCAAGTTCGAATCTGGGTCATGTCGGGTCAAAAACTACGTCATAGGGTCAAATCAAAGGAATAGCTAGTTAACACTTTAGAAGCCACAATTATGACCATATCCTAATTGTTAATCTTGATGATCTTTAGGGCAATAGGTCAGATGAGTGATACAGGGCCTTTATGGCCCTCTTGTCTTACATTTGACACTTGGAAATAGCTCAAACATTTACTTGTTACGTTTATATTACATGTATTCTGTTTACCATGAATGTTTTTATATTAACGACAAGAAAACATAAATCTGTCTTATTTCATTTCTAATTTTACATATTTTACACTAGGATATTTTCCGAGGTTATAAGTTTATGAATTATTCCTAAATACATATCATAATGCACATCATGTATGTATGTCAACGGGTACAAATATTTTTAAAATAGCATATACATGTACAGTACCTTGGTAGATCAAATGACAGGATCATTTTAATTCTAAACATATCTTTACAGTTCAAGTTTCTTAAGTATTTCTAAAATTTTATGATGGTCTTCTTCGGAAACATTTAGCAATATGTGCGATCTTGAAGAAGTTTCAATTATAAAGACTACGGAAAACGAAGGTACGAGCGCAAAATGTTCTTTAATTAATTTGTATTTAAGCAGTAGTTCTGAAGAATTCTCATAGTGTTTGACCTTGATATCATTTGTTATTAACTTCAAGTTAGGTCTCCAAGCGTCTGTTTCGTCATTTTCTAACACGTAGGATCCGGTCTTCCTGGAATTCCGGCATTACATGAGCTTAATATATTTATTAACATGTATCTGGAATTCATTTTAAAAGTTGTATTTATGTGATTTCTTATTAAAGTAATGTGATTTCGACAGAAATTTGCCCTTTCGCTAAATAAAAGAGTAAGTATGTCAACAGCGCCTCTAGAGAAACTATCTTAACGTCAGTGTAAACGCTATGGACTCGGAAAAATGTAATAACTTTGTGATACATTGAATGCTACTTTTAAAACATACAGCTTTCAATAGCTGAAAAAAAAATTACTTCTGTTTACAAAAACAACGCAATTTTGTTACCTTAAATTAAACCAAGTTGGAACTTTATGTTTGTTTCAGTTATACTCTACAAATAGCGTGGGACATTTGTACTAGACATCAAAAGTTTATATGTACATTCCTGACATTGAAATATAATGTCATATACATACTTATCCCAAATCAGTACAAAATTTATATTTTCCGTGTGAAGTAATATAAATTTTTGGTTTTTAACAAAAACGAGTTAAGTAAGAATAAAAAACTGTTCTTAAATCCGCATGTTCTATTTCTACTAAATCTCTAAACATCCATGTCCGATGTATTTAAGTGTATCTGACGTGTTTCTGATTACGTAATTTTGTTTAACATGTATGGGTCATTAGCTTACGGCAGACGATTATTTCACGGAAATTTCATAAGCGTCAGACATGTTTTTTCTTTTCATGTATATGCATGGAATTTCCCGTTACACCTCTACAGCAGAATTTCTTTGTGTTAGGTCTTTTTATGCCCACAAAAATCGCTAATAACTTATTTAGATTAACTAAAAGCTACAAAATGAAATAGACTTGGTTTCTAGTTCCAGAATATATATTACATAGATAGGCGAAACTAGTTTGTATTTTTATAATTAAATACTGTTGGAAAGGCATGTGAAGTCATTTTATTTATTTGATTTATAGACTTCCATCTTGTGCCGAGTCTTTTCATTGTCAAGTTTATATATATATATATATATATATTGTATCATAAATAGCGATAGTGAAACTTCTTAATTAGAAAATATAGCCAAAACTTACTAAGCTCGAGCTTATGACGTCGCGTCATATTAATTGGTACAATAACAACAATAGTAATGATATAAACATACAACATATAATTATATACACATTTTACATACATGTATGTGCAATTGACGCTTAAAGCATAGATGCACAACTTACAATCCAAAGTCAACAAGAAAGTTGCGAAGGAAATACTGATTAACAAAAGATATAGCAAAGCTGCGTATTAGTATTTATTATTTGCAATGCTGTATTGATCTTATAGAACTGAAACAGAGGGCCGATAGAAATGTAAAAGTCAATCGAAAAATTTCGATAAAAAAGCTGTATTAAACATCTCAACATTTATCCGAGGAATATCATTGCGGAAGATAGAAAAAGAGAGGGAAACAAATACCTTTCATGTCTTACGACCTGTGTACATACATACTCAACACTAAGTTCATTACAATATTTTACTCTATCATATTGATATATTATTAATGGAACATTTATTTAGCGCCAATATCAGGATAAATACGTTCAAGGCGCTTTGCACAGCGCATATAAGTGTATTGATGTTTACAGTGAGCATATTTCAAGCTTAATTATCTTATTTCACAAATCTCAAGTCACTAAAAACACAATAGAGTTGCCTCCCATTATTAGGCATATGGTTAATTAAATCGGGTAGCCCGATAATGGTATGAACTCTACCCATACTCGGTATAAAACCTGCCTGTGCTTCATGTAAACACTGAATTCTTCTGCTCTAAAATTATCGAGATCATTCAAACAAGCTTTCTTGTGTAAAGTAATTACAAAACTCGAGATCAACTTTCCAGGGAAATAACCTTTATAAGAGATTTATTAAATAGTAGAAATAGAGAATAATAGGTTAGTGCCGTAAATGGAGAAAGTTTATCGGGTGAGCCGTTTGGCCACTCATTTTCTTAGTTCGGACATTTCCAACACAATGGTGATGGTTTCAATGCAAACTTTCTTATGACAAAAATATCGATCATAAGGTCACACGATCACCTGACCGAATATCACTGGTCACATGTCAACTGACGGTATATCAAGAAAGATATACGGCACCCTGATATCGGGTCAAAAATACTGCAAGCGTCAGGATAAAAGAAGGTAAAGGCATCTTATTACCATGTATAATACATCTATTTAATAACATCTACATCTAAACTTTTACCGATATATTCAAATTAAATCTTTTTAGAAAGCTAATTGTTGTTGCTTACATTAATTTTATGGAGAAAAGAAAAATAACTCATACGCAAAGCAACTGGTACATATAAATAGTTCTATTATGTAAGAGTTAAGACGAAGGCTGCATAAGCAATCGGTATCCGTGACGGCTGAAATGAAATTTTATGTCTGGTGTTATTAGTATGAGAGATTGATTCCCAACAAATCCGGTAAACTTTTTCTGTCAAAAACGACAGATAATGAAAATTTTTGATCGTGATTTTTCAAACCATGATTAGATTTTTTAGCCGCGAGTCCAAATAGTTTAAACCATTTAACCGCGTAATTAGTCAAATTATTCTTTTACTGTACGTCTGTGATAAGTTATAAACATGTATTTTTGTTGTACTTCCTTAATTTGACAACTCAGAGCCTCAGAGACTTTTGCGAACTGTCAACTTCTGATTCAATCAATTACTTAAATGTTCCTTCTAAATTTCTAGTGTTAGTTAAGTGGCAGCATAATGCCGCTGTTGTAAATTTTGGATAAGTACACAATTATCCGGTACTTAACGTTATATTTAATATTAAAGACGTATGCTAGAATTTGGTGCGAAAATTTTCCCAATAACAGAATTTCTTGAAACTTTAGATATTGAAGGACAATCATCTAAGAAAAAAAATGCAATAAAATCATAGGTCACCGGTATCGAAAACGAGTTATCTGCCCTTGAAAACGGCATTTTCCCCAAAAATGACGTTTTCAAGGGCAGATAACTCTTTTTCGATACCGGTGACCTATGATTTTTATTGCATTTTTTTTCTTAGATGATTGTCCTTCAATATCTAAAGTTTAAAGAAATTCTGTTATTGAGAAAATTTTCGCCCATCTCATATACAGGGAATTCTAGCGTACGCCTTTAAGTACTTTTTTCATTAACTATTGAATCAATATCATGTAATGCTTCATATTTTACTTGACCGTGTTGCATTAAAATGTTATAGCATAAAATGAAAAATACAAATCTATGCTGAAAATTATATACAGTGTCTAAATTGTCTGAGACAGCGAAATGTACGATGGGTGTGTAGAATAATGTCATACAAAATTTGAAAAAAAGTTTTGGCACAGAGATATTTTCTCATCAATTTTTCAAAGTACTCTTTTTCATCGTACGAAATTTCATATGTAAGCATTTAATTTAGTTTATAATGATTTATTTGTCTTCCAATTTACCCCGTTTCTCAGCAGTATTTCATTTATGTATCGGCGGACAGTTAACCTGACTTTACATCCTGAATTCAATACCACAAAAATCCTGTTCTCCGCAAGTAATTGAAACTCCCTACTTGAATCTGAGGTGGAGGACGAATGATTTTAGACCAAGATACGCTCATGTTACATAGTAAGTTATCGTGTCACTGACATGTCATTTTATGAATAAAAGATGAAATCCCTATTTCACGCTTTTTAAACACAATTGGCCATACATTTGTATTTAAAGAATATCTAAAATTATAGAAAGAGGCATCATCTTCATATTTAGAAAGTTGAATCAACATATCTCTTGTCAAATCTTGATGAAGAATACACGGTTCGCCCGAGAATCGAACTCACGAACCCGCGATCCGTAAATCTGCGCTCTCCTTACTGAGCTTGTGAAGAAGGTTCTACTACTTGTATATTAATAGGGTTATTATAACAGTAGCTTAATCCGGGATGCTGTATTCGGCTCGAGTGTGAACCGACCTTGTAAAATCCACGAGAACCGAATACAAAATTCCAGATCTAGCTAATGTAGTTATAATGGCCCTTTACCTTTCTGTTTGTTGTTTTGTTAATCTTCAATGTTTATCGATATCAAAATGGAACTAAGTGAAGTTTTTATGTGCGCTATTTATAGAATTATGTCAGATCATGCATATTAATGATAAGCGCCAAGCAAGGGAGCTACTAATAACATTTTCACGTCTTTGATATGATGGGGCCGGATATAGAACCCAAGCACTTCCGCACTCGAAGCGGACGCGGGCTAGGCTGTCTCTTTTGTTAATGAATACGCTTTTGAAATGAATAGTCAGCATTCTAAAAAGGCACAGGTACATCGATGATTAAAAACTTAGCTTTTTCTGCTTTTTTCTCTTTCTTTTCTAGATTAACAGTCACAGAGGGGACATGTGTGTGTTTTTTAATATTACAACGTACGCACGTATTATTAACGGCGTGCACACGTAGTATCTAAAATACATGCGCACGCAAAATTAAAGGTCCATTACTAAAACCCGAACGAGTATTATATGAAAACCAGAGTTTGTAGCTGAGACTTCCTATTTACTGAAAATATGGCCCACTGCATCGGATCTGACCAAATAGTCATGAATATGTTCAAGAATAACTAACAAATAAACAAAAAATGTTGCCTATGTCAAACCGAAAGTATGTTTTCCGACTGCTTACGAACCCGTCGAGCATCTTCGGATTTTTTCGGAAGAATCCTCCGAAACGAGGCTATAATTTATAAATAGATGCAAAATATATTATATGCCCAAACGATAATGTGATATTTACAAACTTAGCACATGGAATTCAACAATTTTGTAACTCACAAAACCTTCATGAAAAACATTCTTATAATACAGGTAATAAACAGCTATACTACAAGTTTACGGGAGGACAATTCAGGCCCTTCCCGAATAAAAGTGTTTTTACAACTTCGTCTGCAAACTTTTTCAGTTAATCTCTTTTCAGTATAGTTTTAAGAATGTAAATGAATAACTGTCTTACAATGCCGAAACAAAATGTGATTGAAACTTACCTAAATACACTGATTTATGTACATATGGCTACATTAATTTAATAAGATTTTAGACATTAAACACATTGTCTTGGCCTAATATATGTCACTGTCAATTTTAAACATAAATTCAGTACATTTCATATTTTTCGTGCAAGTCGTGTATAATTACCATCATGGAAATACAGTTATTTTGTCGCGCGTCTTTAAACGGATATTTGTTTGAAACAATTTTAAAATCACGTGATCCCGAAGAATTTCCGACCGATTACGGAAAAACGATAAACATGAAGGTAGGACAAAATGACCCCCCATGTCAGTCTAAGAAAATACAGAAACAATCATTTGTTTCTCTGTTCTTGTGTTGATTTCAAGGGCATATTGCACGGCTATCATAATGTTTAGTACTATATTACAAAATGTGTAGTCTTTTTTTAAGATTTATGTCTATTCATTTGTCTTTATTTTGCACCTTTAATATTTAACGTTTCTACTTATCAGTATGAAAATATCTGCCCAAGTATTAGTATAAAAAAAACCTCTGCTCACGTATCACTCGGCATTCTGGAAAGTTTACCATCGCGCTCATTTACAAGCTATTATGTGCACACGTGTGCAGATGTTTCTTAGACATACACGTGTGTACTGAGCAATTTGTCCGTTCTTTATCACTGCAGCCGTTATGTCCCGGATCTGTCCAGAAAGCTAAAACTGGCTTTGATCCGAAGAAAGGAAATGCGGCAGTTCAGACGCACAAAATTTTATTACTGGGGTATGTCAAAGTCGTCTAATGCATGCCGTGTATATCGGGCAGAGTGTAGCACCATGCCTATAGTGAAAACTCGATAATTTAATTTTGTTGACAAACAATACTTGCCAATATCATAATCATGACAAAAAAAAATAAAAATGATCTTATCTTTATGTTTACAAAAAAAAACTATTTTACAAAACTGATTTTAATATAAACGTACAACAACTGTAATTGTAATATGTCAAAATGGGGTTAAATCAAATTATTTTCTTTCATTTATAACTTGGAATCTTTTGCAGGACACCGGAAGCATTTACGTCCATATATACAAACATTTTGGCGGAAAAGCGGGAAAACTGAGAGTACAGTTCATGTCGCTCCTTCTGAAATAATTGCGCACTTTTCATATCGATTTTATAGTTTCGTGTCAAATGAAATATTTTTGATTAAACCAAGAAATTAAGTTAGATATGCTTTCATCAGTTATTCCGATGAATTCTGGCTTCCAGTAACGTTTTTGCGGGCTCGTGTTTTAGTGAAGTGGTAAGGATAGATAATATTCTACTTGTTTATTATTTATTCAACTAAAATGAGCACCATTTCTTTTATTTTTCTTTTCTTTTTTTTTTTTCATTAACTTCACGCAAATATTTAATGACATATTCAAAAATAAACAAAAATCTGTAATATTTGCAATTAATATATCAAATAAAATTACTACATATATGCATTTTTACATCCAGTTATATATAGTATTAAAGACATGTGATATTCAGCATTAATAATACATTCCGTATAAAGGTCATTTTAATGTTACAGCAAATAGACTGAAGAAAGGAATATTTACATAAATAATACCGCTAACCGATTGATAATGTTTCTTTTTAAAATATGAACACTCTTCAAGCACTCAATAATTTATCTACTAGTATTTGATATGGAGAGTGTTAAATAAAGTTTGATTTAAAATTTGTGAGTCCTTACTGCTTAATAACAGACTGAATCAAACCGAGTCTGCAATTTTCTCTGTTTGCCTTTTCACCGGTGCTTCCGAGGGATTAACACTTTAGATTTTATTTACTTTGTTTTTAAGCTGATGTAAAGTTTTGTAATGTGACTCATGCATATCATCAACAGTTTCAAAATTGTGACTTATTTTGGTCGTGTAAACGGTGATCAACGTTTGTATTATATGACGTAAATGAATAAACGTGCTAGGTTCATGCGTATAGTATTTCTTAATTTAGAAACACTTTCTCATTTCAGAATTGGGATTAAACTGGTAAAGATTTTCGTCTGTAGCTTCTTTTGTCTCAGTGTGTTAAAATCACGTTTTCGATATGTCTAGTTTGAAAACAGATAATACAAGACACAGAAATACAAAACCACATCAAACAAACAAGTTCTCTGTTAGCACAGAAAATTATATTTTCAAAAGCAAACGTTTAGTACATGTATGAGTGACTTATCTTTCTGTTACATATGTTAGGTATTCACCTAGTGGGAGTGACATTTATTTACACTGCACTGTGACTTTGGAACATGGTGGTGATAAAATTGAGGTTAGGTGTAGGATAAACCGGTTTAAGCTCACCAGTTGAGGCTTTGCTGCTGACCGTTCCAAGGCGATGCCCATCTCTGTTTTGTCCTAGTGTGTTTGCTTTGTGCGTGTGTGTGTGTTGGTCGTGTGCACGTCCGTGTGTCGGTTTAAGGTTTCGAGGGAGGCTGCGTATTTTGAAACGTGGCTTTCCCTGTTAGATATTGATCCTTGTTTCTGTTATTGATCAATATTTGAGCTATTACTTTTTGAAGTATCCGATATCATTGCTTCTACGTAAGCTCTTTTGAAGTCATTGACAAATGTAGTAGAAATATTTATAAACACGACTGACAAAATGGCACTGCACGTATAGGCCAGTTATCCTGAATGTCAACGTTAAACTTATTCCAACAGAAACTTTCTTAAAAAAAATATGTTCTTTAATATGAAATGAAACACTGAAAAAAGTCCTAAAAATCGAGCGACACGGTTTTCAGATACAACATCGGAAAGTTTATGTTTTGTTCGTTTTCTGACGATGTCCATTACCATGCACCATATCGCTCGTTTTCCTACTTCCGGTTCTGACGTAAACAAAGCGTCTGTAAAGTTTACTGTGAAAGTGTTACATTATTTGTTTATTTAACCATCAAGACGAATATATTTCAAAGCATTGGTAAATATACGTTTATTTGCAACAATAAATACAACATTTACGCCAGTATGACTTTTTAAAAGAGGCGAAAATAAGCAAGGTCTTTTATTGTTTTATGTTTCCGCGATTTGCTTACTAGAGGCTAATGCACCTTACTATGTCCAGTATTGAGCACATGAGCGTTGGTACAGTAAACATACGTATTTATATCTATAACTGTAATGAAAAAAAAAACAGGTATTTATGTAAAAAAAAATAAATCGAAACACACATTGCCTAATAAGGAATATAACCTTAAAAAAAATCTACGGAAACGTTTTGGGGTCATAATTTGAAAAATGCAAAAAAAATCTGCAAATAGGCTAATGCGTGTATTTTTGACAGAAAGTGACGAATATATCTATATAATTATTATTTGAAATAATATTTGGTTTTCGTTAAATTGATTAATAAAAGATATTATAAATCATTGTAAAGCTTAAATTGTGGTGAATTATAACATAGTAAACCCAGTTTTTTATATTTAAAACGAAAAAAAGTATTTTTTTCATTTCAGGAAATATGGAATGCGTAGGACGATTAATTATATTTGAAACACTGTTAAAGAAAAGCTAATAAATCAGATGTAAATCATCTTTGATTACTGCTTTTGCTGGCGATGAGCATGAAGTAAGACCATAATGATTTTGAAATTTTATAAGTTATATCTGAATGGCATTCATGAAACTTTGTTTAGTTTTGAAAAAAAAAATAATGATTTTGTTTTTATTTCAAACCAGGTAACTATTGCAACGGAAGTCTATTCACATCAATGCGATACGTACACTAGATAACTCGATTTTTGTTTTTGTCATCATTATAAATTAAAGTATAAATGAAGTACGCTGTGATATATTAAAGAGCTCTCCATATTGTTTTCCAGTGCTGAGCAGCAAGTCTGTGTTATTTGTAAAGTTAAAGATGATGGTCCTACTGCCAAGCTTGGTACAAAGGGGTGCATACATTTAATGACAGTTAGCAAGAAGAAAGGGATACAATTTTATATTTTTCTAAATATTTTGCATTGAATGATTTCAGTTCTCAGAGGACATGGAAAAACAATGAGTGAGTGAGTGAGTTAGATTTTACGGCGAACAGACACAAAAAGGCCATATATCGCCGAAAACAAGCGCTTTTAATACGTAAATTGTAAAGCATCTCTAGAAACAATTATGTAAAAATGTATAAACATATAAAATGTAAAGTAAATTGTAAAGCACGTCTAAAAACACTTATGCAAACACGTATATAAAGGGTTAAAATATTAGTGACAAACAACAATATTGCAAAATGTGTAAAGAAAAAATATATAATTTCAGACTTTGTGATAAATGCCTATCTGCTTTAAAAAGGACAAGATATTGCTGACTGAAACGTTTTCAAACAACTCTTTCAAAGACTGAACGTCATAGTATGTACTACGCTGTTGAGCGAAGTCCACACAGTCGACTAAAATATGTTTAATAGTAAGCGGTGTCTGACATGGTACACATTCGGGTTGTTCTTCTTTGTTCAAAAGATAAGAATGAGTCAAACGGGTATTACCTATTCGACAGCGAGAAAGAACAACTTCCTCCATGCGAACAGATCTGTTCCCTTGGAAAAACAATGAAGCCAGTTATGTTCTGTTTTATACATGAACAATTATTTGTTATTATCAACTTAAAAACAACTTTACTTTATATATGTAATTAAAAGCGTGCATAATTTGATTATGTCAATTTATGATTCATGCATAACTAAAATATAATCCATACTTTGATCCCCGTGAACACTGGTAATATTAGACTGTAAATTATTGAAGTACTTGTCAAATCAGGCATGTACTACATGAAACGTTTTCTTTGCAATTTCAGGCGATCTACTATGTGTTTCTCCGGGCCAGATACTACATCATGAGTGTAGGAGGGTCTACTGTCACCCGAACCAGCTTAGATCATCAAAGGAAAAGCCTGATTTAAACTCTAGTGTAAAGACACGGAAACAGCATTTGATTTTGAAAGTAAATGTATTTTTGTGGTACTGACGCAAAACAAAATGAAAATAAAAGAGGTTATGATGTTTTCTCAGTTAGAACTCTAGAATTTCAACAAACAATAAAAAATGTGTGCAACGGTCCGTCAACAAATGACGTAACTTATGAGCGAAGAGGGGGTCGTTGAAACAGAAGTAAAATTTGATGGGAAAACGCCATTTAAAATTTAAAATGAGTCAGTTTTGTCAAACATAGAAAACAAAGAAAGATTTATCAATCTTCTAACCAAGCATATGCAAGACCGGGAAATTTGTGTTTTAAACGCTGATGGTGATGCTGATGTTCTGACACCTGAAACAGGAGTAAAATTAGCGAAAGATTTTCCAACTGTTGTTGTTGGTGCAACTTGGTGAGGACACTGATCCACTCGTTTTACTTCTTTATCATGCAAACGAATCGGACAACAGCTTGTACTTCACATCCGATTCAAAGAATTGTATGAAAAAGAAGAGAAAATGGGATATAAAAGAGACAAAATATGCATTAGGTTCAGAAACGTGCAGGTTATTACCATTTGTTCATGCTTTAAGCGGATGTGATACAACATCACGAATATATGGCATGAGGTTAAAGGTCAGTAATTCAAATCCTTCTTTGTTTCATATAAAAAACGACAACTTCAGGTCGTCTTTACGTATCTTTAGAGAACATCACTTTTTCCTACACCTATTTTTCATGAAAGTTCTATCACAAATTAACGAAAAAATGAAAAGAAAATAGGGGGTTATGTAGTTCCTAGTGAAATGCCAGTCAGTTGTGGTCTGCTACCCTAAAAATGGCGCATATTTACTCTCGTCCGCGCAATAAACACCTACTTCCGGTTTCGATCTGCAAAACTTGCCATGTGGGGTGTATGAACATGAAAACCGTCTCATTTCATGCAGAATGTCTTCTAGTAGTGAAAAACGGTGATTAAAGCACTCGTTCTACACGAATTTGCGCAAAAAATGGGAAAATTAGGATCTATTTATTATGGACTTCTTTCGACTTCACCACGGAAGCATATTTTCGACCGAATTACTGACCTTATTCCTATAAGAAAAGTTTCTTTTCAAATATCACACACTTTTCATTTCTATTTTCAAGAAAGATGTAATACCAAACATATTGCCAAGTTTCATTGTGAAATTTCGAGATTTTAGAGAAATATAGACATTTAATAGAAGCCACCCCCTACCAATTTACTGGGCTAAATTTTGGCCCTATGGCCCTTTTATTGTATATTCTGGTAAAAGTTTCACTCGTTTGCATTATTTTTCACTTGGATTCTGAAATATCATTCATTCCGTCATGAATAAGACCCAAAAGGATTCATTTTGTGCATTTTCTGACATTCTGGAGACAAAATATTGGCTTTTTAATCCCAGAAATCGCTGCTTAATAGGCGCATCTACTCAAAATATGGTCAAAATTCAAAAAATTTCAAATTTCACTATTATTTTGCATTGAAAACACCCTTTTATATCACAAACAACCGATCTATGACTATTAAGACTAATTGCGATGTGTTTCGAGAAAGTCTTATTTCAGCTCTTATAGGTTAAAGGTCAGTAATTCAAATCCTTCTTTGTTTCATATAAAAAACGACAACTTCAGGTCGTCTTTACGTATCTTTAGAGAACATCACTTTTTCCTACACCTATTTTTCATGAAAGTTCTATCACAAATTAACGAAAAAATGAAAAGAAAATAGGGGGTTATGTAGTTCCTAGTGAAATGCCAGTCAGTTGTGGTCTGCTACCCTAAAAATGGCGCATATTTACTCTCGTCCGCGCAATAAACACCTACTTTCGGTTTCGATCTGCAAAACTTGCCATGTGGGGTGTATGAACATGAAAACCGTCTCATTTCATGCAGAATGTCTTCTAGTAGTGAAAAACGGTGATTAAAGCACTCGTTCTACACGAATTTGCGCAAAAAATGGGAAAATAAGGATCTATTTATTATGGACTTCTTTCGAACCATGGAAGCACATTTTCGACCGAATTACTGACCTTATTCCATGAGTAAAGGTTCGGTGTTTAAGACGATAGCAACAGATGCTTATTTTAGACAACAGGCACATGTTTTTTGTAAATAATGGTTCATCCCATGAAGAGGTAGCTAAAGCCGGAGAAAATTCGTTTAAGTGTTTGTACAATGGATTAAATGAAACACCACTGAACAGTTGAAGGTACAGAAAATTTATAACTAAAGCAGCTACAAGCACATGTGTAGTTCAGGTGCAAACATTACCCCCGACAGAAGCGGCCACGAAGTATCATAGCTATAGAGTGTATCATCAAGTTCAAACGTGGATTGGCAATACAATAAACCCTCTGGAATGGGGCTGGTGTTCACCTGGTGATAAACTTGTTCCATTTAAGGACGTATACTAGAATTTGGTGCGAAAATTTTCCCAATAACAGAATTTCTTCAAACTTTGGATATTGAAGGACAATCATCTAAGAAACAAAAAAATGCAATAAAAGTCATAGGTCACCGGTATCGAAAAAGAGTTATCTGCCCTTGAAAACCGCATTTCCCCCAAAAATGGCGTTTTCAAGGGCAGATAACTCTTTTTCGATACCGGTGACCTATGATTTTTATTGCATATTTTTGTTTCTTAGATGATTGTCCTTCAATATCCAAAGTTTAAAGAAATTCTGTTATTGGGAAAATTTCCGCCCATCTCATATACAGGGAATTCTAGCGTACGCCTTTAAAACACATTTGTCGGCTGCTCGAGAAAGGTTGCTTAACATCATTAAATGCAATTGTAAAATAAATTGTGATACAAAAAGATGTTCTTGTAGGAAACACGGTCTTTCCAGTTCTGTAGGATGTGGAGGATGTAGAGGCATTTGTTGTTCAAACAGTATTAAGGTTGACAGTGAAGAGTTCGAGCATGTTGGTGTTGTTTAAGTACGCAGAACTGTTTGAAAATTATTAGCTGATACAGTTGTCTTTACTTAAGTGAACATCACTTTTGTAATCAAACGGAAACGAGAACTAAATGTAGATCTAGGAATATTTTAACTTTGAGATTAAAATACGAATTGAATGTGGATAATATTCTGACATACTCCTACGTGTGTCCTGATATGACAGGCAGCGTCAGTATATTTAAATGCATTGTAATTTATATATAATTCATAATAGTTAATACATATGTATGTATTAATAAATTTTTTGACAATGGAATGTTCAAATAAGAATTTTTATACATATTTTATCTAATTATTCTACAATACAGGCTAAGCAGGTTAGATTGTTGTGCTTCCCTTGTGTTTTCGTACATAATACATTTAAAAGCACATAGTAAAGAACAGTAAAAATACTAAGGGGTTTCCTTTATGATTACAATAATTGTTTTTTGAACACCGGTTGCATGATAAAGTTGATGCGAAAATAACTATTTTTAACACTTTCCATTGTTAAGGAAATATCATATCATATGGCCCCTTTTGCTATGATGTGGTTCATCTTATCTAGTGATTTGTTATTTATTTAAGTACACATGCATACTTTTGTTTAGTCTTTTATACAGCAACCTGAAACGGTTACTGATGTGCTAGTTTTACTGGACAAATTATTTAATGCTCTGAAATGCAATATAACTGCAAATGGTTGGGGTATTTTGACCCCACTAGTATCAAATGTATTTCTTGTTAAAAATATGTTATAGAAATAAAAGAAGAGCATATTAAGTATTATATAAAAATAATAAATCACACGAAAAAGTTTGTTTTTCTTGCATGCTTATTATTTTGACAGTACAAGTATGAATTTATGAGAATTGTTCAAGGAATAAAGGATGCCATTAAACGTATCATTCGCCAGTCTAGGCCAGTCTATAAGTACTATCATAAAACATACCAGAAAGAGAACAATTTAAGTTAACTTAATGTGTAATATAGAACAAAGTAGACTTTAACAACAGAGTAAACGATTCTTTATCAACATTGAGATTTCTAAGGCTTTTGTTATGATATCTTATTTCAAAACGTATTTGAATAATTAATATCACCGTTGATATGGTAAAGAGTGTTTTTGAGCACAATCAATACAGCTGAATACCCGGCTAAACTTTCGTTATACTAATGCATACATATCGAAATCGACGTAAACAGATTTTTATGTTGAATACATAAATGATATTGAGCTTTAATTTGTGCTTATTTTTGAACTTTGCTCGCATAACATGAAACAAGTTATTGCTGACGCCCAACACGACAAAACAAAACAAAAATATTGCAGGCTCAGATTGTGCTGAATGATCTGAATAGATTGATATAGTGGATGGACAGGGATGCTTTCTATAAATAACGCTGCTGTGGCAATAAAACACAAAATATGGAAATCAAATGGTCGCTCAACACGACAAAACGGAAAATGTTGCAGGATTTGTTTGATTGAGACTATTATTGGACGGAAGCAGAAACGCATGCTTCCTTCCACGGACTTATGTCCCTGTATGAGCAGAACTACTTATATGCACATCTTGTAAATACCAAAATACAGTTTACAGAGACATCCACGAATGTGTTCATACGACGTTGTACATGGACCTTAAAAGATAATCAAAGTGCAATTCTATGAAAAGTGGCGTATGGTACCCTGTAATAAAATGCTTTCTATTAATTTGCCTTGTTATCCTATTGTTATTTTGTGGCGACCTCTCAGTATCTGTTTTACTTTCAATTGACCATGCTAAATTGTCTTATATTGATTTGTCTCATTGTTCTAGATATTTGTGACACTACTTTGAGAAACCTTTTCTGTTTCAACCAGTAATGAAAGGATGATTCAAAAAGTTTTGTCAATGGTCTTCGTATGCCTGTTTTATCATCAGATCTAGACAATTTTCACGTCATCCATTACTATTATCCCTGAATAGAACACACTAAGTTTTTATTTATTTATTTTATTTATTTTTTTTTTTTTAATTTGGTATCCATGACCTAAATGCTGCAAAGTAGTCCCTACCTGGTATATTGTTGAGACACTGAAGAATTGCAGATTCAAGGACACTTCTAGTGATAGCATTTATCTTCCAGCATTTTATAGCAAAGAAAACAGGAGAAAACATGTGTGTGCTCAAACTGGAAAACATTTTTCTGTTCTAAAAAGACGGTACAAAAATTGAATTTAATATGGCTTCTGAGGGCGAACGTATTGTTATGAATAAGCTGTATACATTTCACACTTTACCTTGTGATAGAACTCTTTAGTAATTGTAAGCACTTAATTTGGATAGAACTTCCCCGAGATGGTTTTACCCTCTTTGCAATTAATATACCTCGGAGAAACAAGAAATGCAGAAAATGGCATATAAAACGTTCTTGTTACTTTAATTCCTTTTTTCAGTGACCGACCTTGACTTTAACTCAGCTATTACTTGTTATTTACTCGTCATTGTAGTTAAAGTGATAAACCTAACTTTCGTCACAAACGGTGTACTATAGTTTTCTCATCTTTTTGTTTTATGCTATTAGACTTTTTGTTGCTTCAACACAAATTTGGATCCAAAGAGTTTCTTTTCCAAAAGACTACCATATTCGAAAGTAGCTGTACCTGTTGAATAATCAGTCATTTTGGGCTCATTGGACTTTCCTTTTTATCAAGACTAAAAAGAATATTTGTCTGAAGATATGAACACGCAAAATATCCAAGGATCTTAATTTACAGGCGAAATAATGATATAGCAAAAGCATCTGTCCAGGTAAAGGAGAGTACCTTGAAGAAAATCGCAAAATCTTCTGAATCAATTATTGATTTGATTGAAATTCTATCAATTACAGTGGCAAATAAAATAAATGTGTTATCTGACTAACACCACAATACTTCACAATGTCTAATCTCATGTCCACGTGGTGTATTTCTGAAGAAATGCTTTCTCTAATTACCTGCCAGAAGGTTGTTTTCTTAATCAGTGTTGCAAATATTTTCTTGATCAGATATTGTGTAATGATATTGTATAATATTTGCACAGATTTGAGGACACATCATTATTGAACATTTATGTGTTGTATCAGGTAACATCCCCGGCATTAATTATATAACAAAACCAAATAAAAGTCATCGCCAAAGGTTCGTATCCTTAACAACAATATATTTCTACAATTTTTTACTTGTTAACACATTTGAACAACCCTCAGACGGTAGCTGTGCGTTTAACACATTATTTATTCATAAGTGAAGTCATGTGATACAAAATACCAAAAGCTGATGTCAGTTCTTGTTGCCCGGGAAAAGGAGGAGAATATTCTTTAGGAATAGATTTCTAACTTTTAAATTGTTATAATTAATTCTACCAATGGTCATGGATTACAACAATAGAAAAATATTGTTTGTGTGTATCTTTGTTTTCACTGAAGGCATAACCTTCATTATAACTAGCAAAATAAGTTTCAGAAAATATGACTATCAGAAGTATGGTTCCAGTTTAGGTGGATACACGTGTGGACCAACTAAAGCTATCTTTGAAACTGACGGCGAGTTTGATCCTACTGGCAAACTACGTAACCTGAATAACATGTGCGAGAGTATTAACAGCAAGATCAGTAAGTACTATAAGATTTATATACTTTTAATTCAATATAATGCAGTAAAGCTGAGATTTTATTTGATTTAAGTACATTTCAAGAAGTCTTCAGCTAATTGTACACTGTTCGTGCCATTTTTCCTCTTTCTTTGTTTAGGTCTTACTTTGCATTGTATTATGTTTGCTGTGTGCCTTCGGATGATCTTCCCTTAACTTTAAAATGTTTTGTACGGTTTATTATATTAACTGGTATCACCAGTATTGTTGGAAATCACAGAAAGTTTGTCCTTTGAACTTGGTATTCCGCCTGAACTGAGCTGTGGAATAACTTAAGAAATGTCTTTGATTTAGTTTAACTTATCATTCCGAGCTTGTCGCAGTATATTCCATATGATTAACAACACTAAGGATGTGTTGGTTGCACATACACAATTTTTCAGAATACATAAAACAAACTTGAACATACTTATGATCGATATGCGCGCACTTAGACTTTTCATTTGTTTATTTATTATATCAAAACAGAGAAATGCTAACTACAAACAAATATTGATAATATGACATTTGATTCCAATAGGTCCAGGAGTGTTTAAAACTATTCAGTCATAAAAATTACTTTGAAACTATATTGGTAATTGGTAGTTACCTGTATTGGAAAATAAACGATGTCGATTGTATAGAGGTCAACTGCCAAATATTCAAAGTTTATTAATATATTTTACCTCATCTGTACACAATGTTAACGAGAAGAATGTAAACTTTCACCATGTAGCATACCATTATATCTGTCACGAAATAGTATTTAGTGTCCTGTAGGATTACTCAACCTTAACGTTTACTTGGGTTTCACGCAGCATTGGCCATCCATTATTGGTATGCGTCAATGTGTCGGCTGTATTTTTCTGTGCACGCAATATTTTCATGTATATATTAAGTGGAACTTCTCTAAAATTTCTGGAATTTAAAAATATCGTACATAAAGGAATAGTGGATCGATTAGCGTACTTTGTATTTTACAGCGGTTTGCATGAAATCTGATGTTATAAAATCATTTTAGCTCGACCTTTCGAAGAAAATGGATAGCTACATGTGTATAATACTCGCCCCAGCATCGGCGTCGGCGTAGCCGATGGTTAAAGATTTTGATAAAGTCAAATATCTCTGTTACTATCAGAGCTATTGATTTGAACCTTAAAATAGTTATTAACTTTTACAGTTTACACCAAGAAAAACAACCTCATAGCTCTAATTTGAATTTTGCGGATTTATGCCTCTTTTTAACATTTTTGGTGAAAGTTTTATATAAGGTCTAATATCTATTGAAAAAAAGCTCTTGACTTGAAACTTAAAATAGTTATTAACTATTTAAGGTTACACCATAAGAAACAATCCCGTAACTTTGATTATAGAATGTTGACATATTTATGTCCCTTTTACTTGTAATTCAGAGTCAATCACTGAGAAAAGTCGAGCGTGCTGTCTTACGGACAGCTCCTGTTAGTGTTATATTTTGGACTTTAAAATCAAGAAACATGCTTTCAGCCATATCTGTGACAGGTTGTATACACTTAGCAGAGAGTGCAAGGAATATACAATACAATAGCTGTGATTTTTCCTGTATATGTCAATCAACCAATATAGAAAAGCTAGATCAGCTGCTTTTCTCAAAATTAAAACAGTTCGGTCTATTGAACTTTAAACAATCAAGTTACTCTCTGTGCAGGGGTATCCGAGCGGTAAATCCTAAATTATGACGTGTTTTGGACACAAATTAAGGGTTTGACATAAACAATCTACAGGAACAAGAGTTTTGTCAGACAGTCCCCATACTTTCAGAGACTTGTCATGGTGCAAGTAAAGTATCAGCTGAGAAACATATCATCATTGTACATGTAGACATGTAGGAGATTAAATCTTTCATTTTGACATTCCGGCTGACAGACACACAGCCAACCATGTAAGACGATGGACACATCCTGGATGTTGTCATTGCAAGAGATAACGATGACATCGTGTCAGACATTGAAATCACTGATCCAGGTCTGCCTGACAACAGCGGCAAGGTCTCTCGCGATCATTTTTAGGGACTTTCAAAGCAAAGGCTGCCAGACCTTCACTAATGAAAAGAAACGGTTTCCTTTCGAAAATTTGGAGTAATTGATGTTGACTCAGTTAGAAGGGATCTTCTGAATTCAGAGTCTTTGAAGGCAATCTTGTACATGACAGATGGTGATGAGTTAGTTAAAACATACACAAAAGCATTTGCATCAATTATTGATAACCATGCATTTTTGCGCATCAAAACCATCATTCAGATATATCCTGGAATACACAAAAACGTCATGATGCTAAACATTTAAGGCGCAAGTTGGAAGAAAAATGGCGGAAATCAAGACTGACAATAGGTCACCAGCTGTACATGGAATATTGTGCAACAGTAAATAGGTTATTAAATGGGCAAACAATATTTCTACTCGAATAAGGTAGAATTAGCAAAGCAAAGCATCTGTTAGGTGCTACAAATGACAAAACTTTGCAAAAAACTGCATCTTCCAAACACCTCGCACAAGACTTAAGTGACGTTTTCATATACAAAATAGACAAACTACGCACAGACATAACATCCTGTTCTGTATCTGACATTTTAGATGACACTGAAACGTAACCACTAATGGAGGACTGTCTGAACAGTTTTACTCCAATTTTACCAGAAGTAAAGACCATTATTCTGGCATCCCTATATAAGTCGTGTGAATTAGACCCATTACCAGACTGGCTCTTAAAGACATGCCTTGATGAGCTCCTTCCACCTTTGACAACAATTATCAACACATCACTGGCAATTGCTTATACTCTAAAAGAATTCAGATAGTCTAGTCTCATGTTTAACCTCTTTTGAAAAAAAAACTACAGACGCTGATTCCAATGCATATGAGAACTACAGGCCTGTATCAACCCTACGTTTTGTCTCCAAAGTGCTGGAAAAAGTAGTAGATAAACGCATTGAGTGCCACCTGACTTCGAAGAACCTACATGAACAACAACAGTCATCATATAGAAAGCATCATTCGACAGAAACTGCACTACTCAAAATTCAAAATGACATTTTTCAATCCCATGATCAAAACAAAATCACAATTTTGGTAATGCTTGACTTTTCAGCTGCGTTTAATACTATCGACATGAGACGTTGCTAAAGTGCTTGGAAAAGGACTTCGAGATTTTTGGATGATCACTAGAGTGGATAACTACTTATCTGAATGACCACTACCAAACAGTCTCAGTAAATGGCGACCTGTCTACTCCAGTCCACATGAAATACAGTGTACCAAAAGGATTTATCATAGAACCGAAAAACTATATCATGTACGCAAAACCCGTCGGTTCAATCTGCAGAAGCCATGGACTGAATCATCACTTTTATGCTGCTGACTCACAACTATACTTGTCGTTTAAGCCAAAACCTGTTTCCTACCAACATGAATCCCCATCCAGAATCGAGATTTATCTTAAACACACAGACTCTTGGATGCATCAGAACATGCTGGAGTTCAGTACTGACAAAACTGAGGTCATTTTGTTTCAAACAACTTACACAAAAATACCCGAAGATATCTGCGTGAAAGTAGGACCGTCTCAGATTACACCATCAATTTGTGTGAAGAATCTAGGTGCTAGTATGGATGACACAGCATGTGAACTCTTTATGTAGAGCTAGTTATGCACAACCTCGGCAAAGCCCGCCCGCTTAGCTCAGTAGGTAAGAGCGTTGGTCTACGGACCGCTGGGTCGCGAGTTCGATCCTCGGGCGGGGCGTATGTTCTCCGTGACTATTTGATAAACGACATTGTGTCTGAAATCATTAGTCCTCCACCTCTGATAATTCATGTGGGGAAGTTGGCAGTTACTTGCGGAGAACAGGTTTGTACTGGTACAGAATCCAGGAACACTGGTTAGGTTAACTGCCCGCCGTTACATGACTGAAATACTGTTGAAAAACGGCGTTAAACCCAAAACAAACAAAACAACCTCGGCAAATAGGCCGCATTGGGCAGTACATCACAGCTGATGCTACCACGTCTCTTGTGAACTATCTGAATAGACGATCAACAAATTAAACTACCGACAATGTACTGGATTCCTAAATTGCATAAACAACCATATAAAGCCCGCTTCATCGCTAATTCAAGCTCTTGTACAACTACAAATATTTCAAAACTGTTAACATCATGTCTAACTGCTGTGAAAGTCCACGTGGAAAGATACTGCGATAAAGTATACAAAAACTCTGGTAAACACTTATTTTGGTCGATTAAAGATTCTGGCGAAATCCTGGATAAGTTGAAAATTGATAATTACAAGGTATTTACAGTCAGTACATACGATTTTTTTACTTTGTATACCACTTTACCACATAACTTTATAAATGACAAATTAACTGCCCTAATTCAAAAGACTTTTGCCAGAGAGAATGCTACATTTATCGCTTGCAATTTTGATAAAGCTTTTTTTATAGGAGAGATCGTGTTTGTAAACAAATCCGTTGTATTTTCTATTTTTAGAACTGATAAGACAAAGACCGTGTGGGCAGACGCCGAGCGTCCATGTTTTTTTTGTAAACAGTGATGTTTTTCTAACGGCTTAAACTTTCTTAAAACACAAATAATATCAATAATTTTTTGATCAATGGAAAGTGTATAAAACAAGCAATTTATTGATTACTTTTGATTATAATTTCGAAATTAAATGGATTAATTATGAAAGCTTAACTTACAGTGTTTTTTCTAAAAGTTTGGAGGATTGCTACGCCGCTATTAAAATCTTATGTCATTTAAAACGGTTATTCATTTTAAAAAGATATTTAAATGGGAAAATATAAAAATCGTAAGCATTTCAAAACTTTTTGAATTTTTAAAATCCATAAATGAGCAAAAAAGTTATCAAAAATTAAAAATTCAGATCCCATACACAAACGATGTAAAAACATTTGTTTTACCCACCACCAGATATACAGGTATTTATGCGTGACGTCATGGCGATCTCTCCTATTAGCAATATTATTAAACATTATACAATGTGGACCTGTGGCGAAGTTTGTAAAGCCCTTTCCTTTTTATTGAACAACATTTACATCGGGTTTGGGAATGCAGTTTTTAGACAGGTTGTTGGTATTTCCATGGGAACAAATTGTGCACCCCTTGTCGCAGATTTGTTCTTAATATGGATAATCCGTTTTTTGGTCAATGATGGGTACTATTTATCCTAGGGAGCTTCAGTTAATTAAAACTAACAATTCGGATACAGATGCTTCATTTTTAGATTTACATCTCTCTATTTATGACAATTTTATACATACCAAAATTTATGACAAGAGGGATGATTTTAATAATATTAGTATTGTAAATTTTCCCCATTTGGATGGGGATGTACCTCAGGCTACATCTTATGGGGTATATATTCCTTAATTAATTCGGTTTGCCAGAGCGTGTAGTCATGTCAAGCATTTCAATGAACGTAATCAATATATTACAGGTAAACTTCTTCAGCAAGGCTACCGTTATTACAAATTGCGTAAATATTTTGCTAAATTTTATTCTGATTTAGTTTTAAAATTCAATAGTAATTTAAAGACACTTCTGCGAGAAGGTATTTCTAAACCCGTTTTTTATGGGGATGTGGTTTACAAACTTCGTAAGATCTTGGGTCATGGTAATTTTCCATATGTATTTGGAAAGATTATCAAACGTTTTATTAAAAGAGGTTACGACCCAACGGTTTTGAGACATACCGCATGTTTAGTGTTCAACCCGTTTACAGTTGGACACTACGCTTCCCTCTTTGATTGCGTCTGACGGAATAAGGGGAGAACTCTATGATAAGCAGTTTTCAATCCTACCAGGACTGAACTGTTTTGATATTTGTCTTCTGGCCTGTTTCGTCGGGCACTTAAGGGTGTTTCTCTTGTTGCTCTGTCTTCTGAAAAGGCATTGAGTACATACGTTTTTGGTTCTTAGTGTTTGCCTTTTTATATATTTATACACGAGCATTTTTGTGTTTTTACATGCCATGCCTTTTTGTTTCCATTACGTGTGTAAGAGATTCACCTGGAGGGGATTACTTTTATTTACATTGTCCCATATCTTTGGAACATTGTGGGGGTAGGTGTGTGGTTGGGTGCGCACCATAAACATGTTTAAGCTCCCCAGTGGTGTTTTTGCCACTGACCGTTCCAAGGCGGTGCCCCAATGTTTTCCTTTGTTTGTTCGTTTTGTCCTTATGTGTTGGCTTTGTGTGCGCGTGTGTGTGTTTTCGTTTTGTCCTTATGTATTGGCTTTGAGTGTGTGTTTGTGTGTGTGTGTGTGTGTGTGTGTGTGTGTGTGGTGCACGCGTCTGCGTGCTGCGTGCTGGGGGTTTCGTTTTGAGGAGGCTGCGTTTTTGGTGCGTGGCATTCCCTGTTTGGTATTTTTCTTTGTTGTTTTTAGCTCACCTGAGCACAAAGTGCTCGGAGTGAGCTATTGTGATCGCTCACCGTCCGGCGTCCGTCCACACTTTCCTTTAAACAACATCTCCTCCTAAACCATCAGGCCAATTTTGATGAAAATTCACAGGAATGTTTAATGGATGGTCCTCTTTAAAAAATTTTCAAAGAATTGAATTCCATACTGAACTCTGGTTGTCATGGCAACCGAAAGGAAAAACTTTAAAAATCTTCTTCTCAAAAACCAGAAGCCCTAGAGCTTAGATATTTGGTGTGAAGCTTGCCTAGTGGACCTCTACCAAGTCTGTTCAAATCATGACCCCGGGGTCAAAATTGAACCCGCCCCAGGGGTCACTTGATTTTACATAGGAAAATCTTAAAAAATCTTCTCAAAAACCAGAAGCCCTAGAGCTTAGATATTTGACATGTAGCATTGCCTAGTGGACCTCTACTAAAGTTATTCAAATCTTGACCCCGGGGTCAAAATTGACCCCGCCCTAGGGGTCACTTAATATTGCATAGATTTCTATAGGAAAATCTTATTTTTTTTAAGAAAATAAATGTCACAGGTGTTAAATTTAATAAAAGAATAAGTTCCAATATTGTTGTTGCCTTATAAAATCCTATATATATATATATATATATATATATATACTCATAGAAAGAAGTCCTATATGTAAACATTTCTTGTAATTATTATTTGCAAAAGAGTAGAAATATTTGTAGATCAGTAGTCAGTAGTTATTTTATATTAGTCAGACGTAGGCCGTAGCATATTTACTAATACATCACCTGTTTACACTCTTTTCCTGTCCTCTATTATTATGTAAATTAGTTTCAGGTCTTTGGTGTACGACGATTGGCTATTGATGATAGACAATCGCCATTACATCTGAGAACTGCTATATCTATGAATCATACGTTCATATATATTATTGAATATTAAAGTCTGTTTATTTACAAATTACAGGTAATGCATTGCAAAACATTGTGTGATCTTTTCCCAAGACCTACATGCAAAAGAATATTTGATATATTGTTGCGTTTTCATGTATTTGTAAGTCTTTATGGTGTTTTGACGGCACTGCATCTAGCAGACACCATCGGTATTTAGTGGTGTTATACCTCCGGAAGTTTAGCCGGTGTAGGGGTAACTTTTGGCGGTAACTGCGCACGGAACTTCAGTTGAACAGCTGATCGCCCAACAGAGCAGAAGTGCACAGCTAGAGGAGCCAACAACCAATTGCTAAGTATAACCCACTCTTATCCCGTTTTATTAGGCAGAGAAACAAGGTTTACAATAATGGCGACGAGGATATAAATTGGATTACAATGGCAGAATATTTTTTGGTAGAAGGCTGCTAATTTTATCTTAGGATTTTTCGCGTGGAATTTTCTACTCGCGTGGACTTTTCTACTTAGGGAAAAATTCAAGAACAGCCTAACTGCATAAATATTAGAGTGTTTTCTAAACACTAAGCCAGCTCTGCCTGAAATAAAGTTGATATTGAACAGAAAG
The DNA here is from genome assembly GCF_021730395.1 of Mercenaria mercenaria. NCBI lineage: Eukaryota > Metazoa > Mollusca > Bivalvia > Venerida > Veneridae > Mercenaria > Mercenaria mercenaria. The sequence continues at coordinate 96,705,610 of NC_069365.1, forward strand.
AGGCTTTCACGACTTTCGGTCTAAAGTACTCTCTGTACATCAACAAGGGGTTCTACCAAAGAGCATTGGTTCTACCAAGCTAAGATAAATCTAGGTGCAGGTTTCTGACAAGTAATTTATTACTTTCTGGGTAAGGAAACCTCTGTCTCTGCGAAAGTCTTCCACACTTACTAAAGCCCTTTACAGGTATAACAAGATAGAGTGGACGTCTACAGGACCCACCTATTCATATTGAAAAACACTGCAGGTTAGTGTTTTTTATTTTTGAAAACTGGATTCTCAAAGGGCCAGTGCGGCAATCGAACCAGTGTAACCTATACACTACCTGGAGAAATCAGATATTTATTGAAGCGCCTGGGTGGCCGGTTTAAATATTTGAATTAGTAGTGTATCTGCTACATTCGAACCAACTGCAGTTTGTCTGAAAAATATTTGGGCTTGACCGCATACATGAAATTTCGGTTCAAATAAATTGAGGTAATTTTGAGTATTTCATACACAAAAGTAATTATTGTTGACCGACATTGACTGACATAGACATTGACCATGTTGTTCATAAATCAAGCTTCTGAAGAAGAACTGAGGTCAATACCATGCATTGGGCCTAGAAGAGCTGCCAATTTATTAAATTACAGACACACATATGGGTGTATCACAAAGGACATCTTCTGTATGGCATTCCCAGGAGAAGTACCAAAAGATGTCCTAGACTCTATTAACTTCATGTCACCTGAAGAACTTTCGAGAAGGGGAAGGGGGAGAGGTGCACAAGACATTTCACCTGTGATTACTTTCAGTACCACTGGGTCAAATAAAGCTCCTTTATTTTCTACACCCATAACAAAATTAGGAAGTAACACCCAAACAAAATCTACTATTATGGCAACAACAGTAAATAATGCCCCCTCAACGACAACAACAACAGTCAATACCATTGTTAATACCGGTCCAAGGGTATCAACACAAGGCAGCGCCCAAGGTGTACAATTACCTTCAAGTAGCAATGTCCATGACCTAACAGGTGCACTTGATTATTTATTACGCTATAGTCAAGGTATAGGTAATAAAGATATAGAAAATCTAATTGCCTCATTGTCAACCATTGAAACAGCTGCTGTAAATAAATCAACAGATACAGGTGCAAGACCAAAACTACAGCCTTCAGGATTTAAACAAGATACAGTTAGCAACAGGGGAGATCAATCTAGTTCTTTCAGAAATAGATTATCTCAGCAGAAAGAAACAATCATACGGAAGATACTAGAAACAGTTCACCACGAAATTTCAAATCAAATTATACAAGGTCACGTGATTCATCCTACGACAGGTACTATGATATTGATAGGTCCGAATATTACCCAGATGATAGACATTACAGACATAGGTCTACGTCAAGGCAAAGGTCTTTCAGATCTCCGCCAAGACGCATGACTTCCAGATCACCAAGGCGTGAACGAAGGTCTACATATCAACATTACAGCCCAAGGTCACGTGATACATACAGAAGAGAGTCTTTGTCTCCATACGAAAGGTCAAGAGATAGACGGTCAAGGTCACGTGAACGTTCTAGTATACTGAAACATGGACATCACCATAGAAGGTCAACATCAACATCAACGTCCAGAAATAGGTCAACACACATGAGCCGATATCAATATAGGTCAGATGACACTAAATCAACTTCTCGGTTGTATGACATGGGGACAACTGGAAATCATCAACATCACAGATACGATGAAAGGCAAGATGATGCTACAAAACCGAAAGAACATGACACGACTACATCTCCAGAACATGTTCCAGAACCAGTTTCTCCGGTTACGGATACGAGACATAGTCTCAAGACATTCACCGCGTCATCGGTCATATGATGATAACAAGAGGTCACTTTACACAAAAAGGTCATCTGAAAGGTCAAGACATTCGAGATATTCAAGAAGTGGAAGCAGATTGGGTGATAGAAACAGATACCGCTCTACTAAACGCCATATTAGAATAGACCCAAGAGCTTATAGAGATAGGTCCAGGTCCAGGTCAAGTTCAAGGCAACGTCACTATTCGTCTACAGCCTTTCAGGCAAGAGACGATTCAAGATCACCAAGGTCTAGATATCAATGAGATTTTTCAACTTCTAGAGATAGACACAGTCGACATTCAAGGCCAAGGTCGCCATATAGACGTGACAGTTATTATGAAGCATACCGTCACCAGAGATACTTCGATAGCGACGACGAAGATGACTATAGACATAGCAGATCTTACAGACGCTATTCTATAGAAAAAAGGGGCGATCCAAATCCAAAAAGGCTTCCCTTGAGGTATGATGGGACTTCCAGTTGGCTGCCATTTAAAAAACAGAAGTTTGAAAGTTATATGGTTGTTCTAAATTGGTCTGAAGAAGAATGCCGAGATTATTTAAATTGGAGTTTAGAGGGCAAAGCGCTAGACTTTTTCACAATCACAACCAGAATGGGAGAACAGTACTCCTTCAGTCAGATTATGAAGAAGCTAGAAATTAGATTTGGTTCAAAAGAATTAACGGAAACGGCTAGAGCTGAATTTCAGCAGGCTTCACAAAAAACAGAAGAATCTCTTGAAGACTGGGCAGATAGATGTCTTACCCTCGCCACTACTGCTTTTCGAGATTTACCTGAATACCACCGTATGCAGGAAGCTATTTCCAAGTTCTGCCAAGGGTGTACTGATAGAGAAGCTGCAAAACACGCCTGTTTTGAACGGCCGAAGAGTATGTCAGCAGCACTGAATGCCGTTAAACATCACCAGTACATTTCGCAAGCGGTAGATAGCAGACGACCAAGCCGAAAAGCAAAAGATGATGTTTCAGTCAATGCTGTCGGTCAATTGGCAGAAGCAAGGGTAGAAGACATGATTGCCAAAGCAATTAGAAAGTTAGGAGAGCAGCTGAAGAAACCGGAAGTTCAAGACAAACCACCAACTTCAGGTCAATCCGAAATAGAATGCACCTTTTGTAAAGCTAGAGGGCATCTAAGAAGAAGATGTAGAAAGTACAAAGAGTGGCTGCAATCGAAAAATAGAAGAGCTGAGTCGGATTTAAACAAGGAAGGACTGGATGCCAAGGCCAAACATCACAGCCCAAAGGAAAAGAAGTAGGTGGCTATTACATAAAAGAGTCAACAAGAACTTCCAGCTCAGAGCCAATTCATGTTACAGAAGCTTCCAGATCTGAACATGCAATTAAGACTGAGGCTAAACCAGAAACTGCACTAACTAACCAGTCTAGCGAGGGCAATAAAAAAACTAACTGTGATGCTTTCAGTTCACAGGAAGTTACAGACAATATAACTCGCAGTCCAGAATCAACTACAGTTAAAGAGGTTCAAGAAGAAGAAACGGTCAGTGTAGATCAAGTTCAAGCAGGTTCATCGTACGTATACCTGAAGGTAGTTGATCAAGAGGTCAAGGCTCGTATAGACTCTGGTGCAGAAATTACCATCTTGTCTACAAAAGTCTATAACAATTTGAAGACCAAGACTGCTAAAGTTAAAGAGGTTGTTATGCAGATGACAGATAAAGATGCTGTTTTGAAGAGTTTCATTACAACACCTTTACATTTACAGTTGGGTTCCCAGGTATTCAAGGAAAGAGTTTATGTAGCACCCATAAGTGATGAAATGCTGTTGGGACATGATTTCCTACATCATTAAGGAGTGTTGTTAGACATGCATTCTGCCACACTTATATTAAACGGGGAGCGAATACCCATGAATACCAGGTTCAAAGAGGGAAATCCAGTAGTAGCAAGAATCACTGTGACTAAACGTACTGTAGTACCACCAAATTCAGCTGTTCGCATGACATGTAAGATCGACAATCAACTTGAAAACTACTTCATTGAGCCAGACGACACCGTTACAAATTCTGGTGTTCTTATTCCAAGAACAGTCCGATCTTCGAATACACAGCCTTTGGTGTGTTTAGTCAACCCTACAAACTTCTACAAGACGTTCAAGAAGGGGAAGGTTATTGCTACGGCATACGAAATGCAATCCATCTTGGAAGAAAAGAGTTTGCAGAATGAAACTGATGTATTTACCTGCCATGCTGTAAAACAAAGTGAACAGTCTTCTGCAGAAGATGCTTTCAGCTCTTCTAGCCAGAAGGCTACACCAAAAGCACCAGTTGAACCAAATATGCCAGATCACCTTCGAGAGTTGTATAAAGCTTTTACAACTCATTTAGACAGGGAGCAAAGTGAGAGATTAGCAGAACTTCTTTCTGAATTTTCAGATGTGTTTGCCAAAGAAGATTTTGACTTGGGAAACTTTACGGCGATTGAGCATGAAATTGATACCGTAGATGCCAAACCAATAAGCAACGTATGCGGCGTACTCCAGCTTGCTTTGTAGGGGAGGAAGAGGAACATCTGAAGAAGATGTTAGATGCCAGTGTCATCCAGGAGTCTACATCAGAGTGGGCGTCCTCACCTGTTCTGATAAGAAAACGTGACAATACAGTCAGATGGTGTATCGATTACAGGGCCTTGAATGACGTTACGGTTAAAGATACATTTCCGTTGCCATTGGTAGAAGATTGCCTAGATACGCTTTCCGGAAGAGTCTGGTTTTCCAAACTAGATGCTAATTCAGCATATTGGAAAGTTCGATTTAGGGAGGAAGATCGAAAGAAGAGGCTTTTTTGACCAAGTACGGCTTATTCGAGCGTGTCAGAATGGGTTTCGGTCTTATCAATGCTCCAGCAACTTTTTCAAGTGTGGTCAACTTGATCCTGAGAGGTTTTGACGTGAAAAACAGTACTGGCCTGTCTCGATGATATTTTGGTAATAGGAAATAGTTTTGAGGAACATTTGAACAATATAGCCGAAGCTTTAAGTCGTTTCCGGAAGTATGGCATGAAGTTGAAGCCAAGAAAATGTGTTCTTTGTAAGAAAGAAGTGGAATTCTTAGGAAGAATAGTCAGCAGTAACCAGCTCGCAATTACTTCACATGACACTGACACGGTTGCGTCCTGGCCGGTGCCACAATCTTCAAAAGACGTAGAAAGATTTTTAGGCCTAGCTAACTACCACAGGGTGTTTATCAAGAACTTTGCGGAAATGGCCCAGACGCTCTACAGTTTGACAGGCAAAAACGCATTCAAGTAGGGCGACAAAGAGCAGAAAGCTTTTGAAGCACTGAAAAGAGCTCTAACAGCACCACCTGTGTTAACTCTACCAAACACAAAGGATCCAGTTATCCTTGATGTCGATGCTTCTCATTTGGCTATAGGTTCAGAACTTATACAAGTGCAGAATGGAGAAGAAAAGGTAGTCGCTTACAGCAGCTTCACTTTGACTCCAGAGCAAAAAATTTACTGCACTACAAGAAAGGAACTCCTAGCAATATTACGGTTCACAAGACATATTCGTCATTATCTTTTAGGGCGAATGTTCACAGTGAGAACAGACCATTTCAGTTTGACTTGGTTGTTGAAGTTTAAGGATCCACAAGGTCAGCTTGCTCGTTGGATTGAAGAGTTTTCCCAATACAACATGATTGTAAAGCACAGACCTGGAGTTAAATATGGCAATGCGGACGCGTTGTTCAGAAGACCAGAAACTCTGACGCCATGTTTAGCTTATGTATCCGGGATAAAACCTGCAGATTTACCATGCCACGGTTGTCATTACTGTACTCGAGCGGAAAGAGAATGGACCAAGTTCACGAATGATGTAGATGAAGCAATTGGTCTAGGTGTACAGATGGGTAGGACAACCACTGATGGGGATAACGTTCCAAATGGAGCAACTGCAGACGAGAACAAAAAAATAAAATCTGCAAATTAGATCCCTCGGAAGCATCGAGAACAATGCAAACAGTGAAAATTGCAGACTCGGTTTGATTGAGTCTGTTCATGGGCAGTAATGGAAAATGCCACACTGCCAACGCCCCCTAGCACCGGCTTAAGCAGTATTCAATCTTCAAATCTAAATGAGTTAAAATCAATGATCCCGAAAGACCTGAAAATATAACAACACTGAGATGAAGTCGGGGCGACTTTTTACGGCCGCCACACAGCACTTAACACCCGCTGTTGTGAAGTAAATAAAATCTGCAAATTAGATCCCTCGGAAGCATCGAGAACAATGCAAACAGTGAAAATTGCAGACTCGGTTTGATTGAGTCTGTTTATGGGCAGTAATGGGAAATGCAACACTGCCCACGCCCCCTAGCACCGGCTTAAGCAGTATTCAATCTTCAAATCTAAATTAGTTGAAATAAATGATCCCGAAGGACCAGAAAATATAACAACACTGAGATGAAGTCAGGGCGTCTTTTTACGGCCGCTACACAGCACTTAACACCCGCTGTTGTGAAGTAAATAAAATCTGGAAATTAGATCCCTCGGAAGCATCGAGAACAATGCAAACAGTGAAAATTGCAGACTCGGTTTGATTGAGTCTGTTCAAGGGCAGTAATGGAAAATGCAACACTGCCCACAAGTCAAACCTAGAAGGTGTATCCAGTGTTAAGGATGAAGATCCTACTAGTGAGACACTGAGTGAACCAAGATCTTCCGAGTTCCAGAAAAAGAGAACCAGTATTCCATACAGTTCTCCAGAAGGGGAAGATACTAGTCTTGAAGACAGTATACTTTCCGTAGACGTAACAGGCCTGCAAGGGGTGAATCGCACTTTGATATTGTTACACCGTGCGATGGAGAAACCAGTTTGTCAGGTGATAACAGCAAACGAAGCTAGTGCAGAAAAGTCTTCTTGTTGTGGATTCACTTTCGAAGACCTGGAACGAGAACAGGGTAAGGACAAAGACTTACAGTTTATACTTGACTGGCTAAAGAACAGACGAGAACCACATGAAGGAAGTTTGTTCCTTTCCAGCCCCGACACTAAGTATTTCTGGCTGAATAAAGAGATGTTCCAAATGATTGATGGTGTGCTATTCAGAAAAAGTCTAGAAGCCGAAATTGAAGATCTCCCGCTTGTCGTGCCAGATTAGTTTTAAAGAACAGGCTTTACTATGGCATCATGATCTTCCAACAGCAGGTCACCAAGGAATAGCAAGAACCAAAGCCAAGATGAAGAAAAAGTTTTTCTGGGTACGTCTGTCAAGAGATGTCGAGGCATATGTCTTATCCTGTGATGTGTGCAACAAAAACAAGAAGCACAAAAGATACGGTCGAGTTCCATTAACAGAGTTGCCGGAGCACCTATGGAACGTGTGCATATAAATTTCATGGGACCTCTGCCAAAAACAACAAATGGGAACGAATATTGTTTGATGATGGTGGACCAATTTACGAAATGGGTTGAATGTGTACCCCTACCTTCGCAGAAGGATGAAGTGACAGCGAAAGCCGCTATCGACAACTTCTTCTCTCGTTTCGGTTTTCCCTTCCAGATCTTCACAGACCAAGGGCGAAACTTTGAAAGTCAGTTGTTCGCAGCTGTATGCAAAGCGTTACACATTCACAAATCCAGAACAACGCCTTACAGGCCAGCCAGCAATGGCCAGGTTGAACGTTTTAACCGCAGTTTAATGGATGCCGTACGATGTTTCATAGGCAAGTCACAAGAAAACTGGGATAAATATATTCAACAAATTGCAATGGCAATGAGGGCGAGGGTTAACAGAAGTACTGGTTTCACACCAAACAAGTTAATGTTGGGTAGAGAAGTGAATACTCCAGCCCAGTTGATGTTTCATTATGCAAGGGCAGAGAATCCAGAAGAGTATGGATAATATGTAGCCAATCTTCTCCAGACCATACAAAATGCACACAACAAAGCGAGAGAAACCATAAAGACCTCATTGAAGCGGATGAAGCGGGACTATGACCTGAGGTTCCTGCTTAGACCGTACTCTGAAGGGGACATTGTTTATCTTTTAGATACAGCGTCCCACAAGGGGAAATCTCGCAAGTTATGCTCTCCGTGGAAAGGTCCAGCCATAGTGACAAAGAAGATAACTGCTTATCTGTACCGGGTGAAATTGCGAAATGCAGTATACGTTACCAACCATGACCGGATGATGCCTTGCAAGGATAGAAAGCTTCCCGCATGAATAACGAAATACAAGGAGTCTCCCGCAGAAACAGATACCACCGTACATGATGGCCAAAAAGACAACGAGGTCTATTGTGTTTGCAGAAAGCCTTGGCAAGGAAGATTCATGATTCAATGTGACTTCTGTCAAGAATGGTTTCATGGATCTTGCGTCAACATCACCCCTACAGATGCGCTTGACATTGACAAGTACAGATGCAAAACATGCAAAGACAAGAGACAGTGACAATGACAGTTATGTACGGAAATTATATTAATTGTTTTCAGTTTCAGATTATAGTCATGGCTGAGAAAATGGCTCAACCAGGGACCTCCTAGATGTAGTGGACGAATACCTGTCGGAAGGCTAGACTTTAACTACAAGTTTGACAGTAGTGCTTGTAGCCAGCTGTTGTAACTTGCCACGGGTATTCATGTTTCAACGCATCCCACATCAGTACCAAGGGTTCCACAGAGCTTCCAGCCTGACCGGGAAACCACAACAATAGTGTGATGCAACCATGACCACTACAGAGGACTTTCAGTCCACCTCCAACGGATCGAAGAGATCATGGGTACTTTCAGTCCCATTGAAAGCATTTCTCCCATACTTGACTGAGCCATTCCTTGAAAAGTTGGGGGGAGTGTTGTGACGGTACTCCATCTAGCAGACACCATCGGTATTTAGTGGTGTTATACCTCCGGAAGTTTAGCCGGTGTAGGGGTAACTTTTGGCGGTAACTGCGCAAAGAACTTCAGTTGAACAGCTGATCGCCCAACAGAGCAGAAGTGCACAGCTAGAGGAGCCAACAACCAATTGCTAAGTATAACCTACTCTTATCCCGTTTTATTAGACAGAAAAACAAGGTTTACAATAATACCATTGTTTAAGTTTACCTCCGGCCGTTGACCGCCATGTTTCTTTACATGTTTGTTTACATTTTGTATGTACATTACATTTAATATAATATAATACAATATAATAGATTTAATGATAGACAGTCGCCATTACATCTGAGAACTGCTATATCTATGAATTATACATTCATATATATTATTGAATATTAAAGAATGTTTATTTACAAATTACAGTGTTACATCATTACACCGACAAGCCCCCTTATAGAACCCATAATACCCAAAACACTGAGCAAGCCAAACGGCGACACTGACGCCCAACATGGGAATTTACGGCGACAATGGCACCCAACTAGTGGTAAGGGAAGACAGTCGGTAATTATGTTATGATTAATCTGGCCACCAGATAACAGCTGTTTTAAACCGAAGATACCGGTACACAAACGTTTCACACATCAGCATCATGGGCCCAAAGGATTCTGCATGTACATGAAACCCTCCAGAAAGGTTCGAACCCCAGCTAGTGCACTAATCGGAAAGCGTACGCCGGCATAACAACGCATACCATGGTAAATCACAGCTATACATGGGATGGAAGATCGATGTTTTATGAACTTTGACAGTGACATTTTAGATGACATTGTGTGTGTTTTCTGTTATTCACAGTGGACTTGGTCAACGGAGTGGTATAATTTTCATTTTTGATATATGTATATGTATATATTGCTGCTAAGCCTTTTGTAATAAGTGCATATCCAGTTAAGCACAAGAAATTGTCACATTTCAAATACTGACATATCATTCATGAATGTCCTAGTTTCTGACATGGTCAGTACACAGGTATAAAATTGACAGGTGTTTAAAATCAGTCAGGTGTATACAAATCATTTGACCTACTAATCCACCGACAATTTTTGACAGTGACGTCATTTTGTCAACAAACTATAAATAACCACGGTATATCCCCAAGCGGATGTTACATACCTATAATAGATAGAAATAAGTCCTTATCGTATGAAAAAACTCTTAAGTAAAGTATGGCCCAGTGGATGTGTTGGCTACTTGTCACGCAGGCGATGCAAGTTCGAAACCAGCGGTAGGCAATCTATATTTTATGTATTTTTTATAGCAAAATATATTGTTTGAAAGACCAGTTACATTTGCTTCCCTGATTTGGAAAAATGTTGTTTTTATATGTTTTTTGTTAGATTTTTTTAATCATCAATCATTTATTATAGTATGAAGTATACCAAATGCTAATGCAACATATGCCTGTCTCACCGTCCGTCTATTGCGTTTCAGAATAGATATTGCTTTCTCGTTATTCTCCAAAGGCTCGTTACAGTTAAAAACGTGTTCATAGTCATTTTAGCCATTTTATGTGGAGTGAAATAACGAACGTTTTCTACACAATTTATTCTGTATGCATAGTTCATGATGCACTAGAAAATCAAGATAACTATATATATAGTTGAATAAAAAAATATCGTGCGAGGAAAAAAAGTTCCGCCGACCAGATTCGAACTCGGTACCTTTCGGTCACTACGACAATGCCGTTATTCTCTGGGCTACGTATCCATGCAGGCTGTAGGTAAAGTAACATAATTATAATCCAGTACAATATAAGGTAAACATTGGAAGGTAAACACACTATGACGTCACTGTCAGGTATCCCTGGTCGGATAGTACTGAGTGCAGACATATCTTAATAATTGGGTTACAACTTGTTTATATATCAATATTATTTATCATATTATATATTGGTATCATATATTCTTCTTTTTTTACTTCTACTGTTTACAATACTAAATGTAGAGTGTCATTGATACTGTAACCTGGTAGAAGTATTATAGGATAAAACAAATATATCCAGATTTGCTAGAAAATTGTATAGAGTCCTATAGAAAGAACCCAACAGCCGTAGTTTCCTGTATGATTGTATGCCTAATACATCAAGTTTAAATATTCATATTTCATTCTTCCGATATGAAGAATTCATTTATTTAGCAAGATAGAAACACAAATTTCGTTTTGCTATATGAACAATACATGTTTGCAATTATGAAAATGATATTTTCAATTGCAAAATAAACTGTCGACAGTCGCGTCGGTATTTTTCTCTGAATTATTATTGAAGACTACAAACACCCGGTTATTTTCCGTTCAGACTTGTTGAGAATTCATTAACGTTCGTATTACGCCTAAAACAACTGGATATTTTTCATTATTCTCGTTTATAAACTTAGAAAAAGTTTGTTGCACCCCTGGCGCCCGATAATTCGATAGTGTAGAAGAATTATACACTATTTTATCTAAATCCTCCATAGCGTAGTCGGTAGCGTGATAGACTGTGAATCAAGAGGTCCGAGGTTCGAGATTTTTTCTGATGTAATTTGAATCGGTAACATTTATAAATATAAAAATAATATCATAAAACACATAAAAGTGGTAAAATTGTAAAAAAAAAAAAATCAGAACTTGCTGAGTTCTGAAAGTACATGTAAATGGAGGCAATATAAATAAGGGGAGTAACTATAGTAAGACGTAGTACTAGAAGTATAGAGAAATAGTTAGGTAGTGATAGATTATAGTACAAGTAAAGGAAAGGGAGATAATAAGTACAGACAAGAAAGGTATTTCAAGTGAAGAGACACTTTCAAAGGGAGATAATAGGTAAAAGAATAAAATGCATAAAATATAGTTTAGTGTGTTGATGTTTTAAGATTTTGTCTTGATATAAGGTGGAGATAATTATCTGTTAATACAGATATATTGTGTAAATATATTGTGAAACTTATAAGTAGTGAATGTTGTTTGAATGAATATTGATATTGAATGAAACCTATGAATGAAAAGTGAATTATATGATAGTGCTTATATTATAATGAGCAATTGGAGAGAAACAATTTTACTGAATATAGAGAAGGGTTTGAAACAAGATAGATGAACTGAATACCCGAGGAAACTGTAAGTGAAATGAGTGAAATGTATTTACAGTGAAGTATTTCATTAAGTAAATTGAAGCAATGATATTCATGCAGTAACTGTGTTTTGAAGTGAAACTATATTGTCAGATACAGAGATGAGAGTGAAAAGTAACTACAATAAAGTGCTTGATACAAGTGAATTGAAACAAGTATATTAATTTAGTGGCTGTGTTTTGAAGTGAAGTCATAGTATCAGATATAGAGAAGGGAGTGAAAAGTAACTGCAATAAAGTGCTTGATAGAAGTGAATGGAAACATGTATATTAATATAGCGGCTGTGTGTTGAAATGAAGTCATAGTATCAGATATAGAGAAGGAAGTAAAATCATGTGTATGAAATAGATGTTTATGAAATATATAAGTGAAGTTCATTGAAAAGAGCACAGTGAAATTGCATAGGATACATTGACCAAAAAGGAAAGTGAAATAAATGAAATAAAGTTTGTGAATACAGAATATTCATACATCTGATATCTTCTATAGTGAACCATAGAGTGAAATATGGAACCAGAAATTAGTGAAAGAGAACTTAGGCACAGGAGGAGAGAATTGCTTCAAGAGCAAACAAGATTGGAAGGGGAGAGAACTTTAAGAGCAGGACAATTGGAAAGAAACACACAGAAGATAAGAAATCACAAACATACAGACACAGAGGGAAAGGCTGCTGATAATGAGAAGAAACCAGCAAAGAGTAGCTGGCATTGTTCATAGTCATTTAGACGAAACACAACATCAGAGAAACCAAACTGATTACAGACTATATACAAATCTTAGTAATCCAGAACATGCAACAAGGTTAAGGTTGACTAACATAAGTCAGACCGACCCGGATACTATTCAGTCTATTCTACAACAACACATAGATGAAGGTAGCTACACGGGTTATGTAGAGCAGCAAGCAAAGAGAGATAGAAGCGAGAAAACCAGAACAAGTTATGGGTACGATAGATTACCGTTAGAAAGAAATGAAGCACAAGAAGAAGCTACTGATATAAGTTACGAAACACAACTTCTAGAAGAAAGATTAGCAGTGTTGAATAACCAGACAATATGTGATGAAAATATACATTTGCCAAATGATACAAATGTGTCAAATGTAAACAATGCTTCATTGGACTCACTTAGAGCAGAGAGCTTATATAATCAAATGGATGACAATAATAGGATACAGCTTCAAGAATCACCGACACATGTAAAACAAAAAAAAATTGCGCAAGGAACACAATATACAGATGTGAATCGAGAGAGAAATGTCTACAGAGCGAAAGTTACAAGAAGAAACTTGAATAACGGCACTTCGAGACAAGAAACATTTACAAATGAAATGAAATTAACAAAAGACAGAGATGTAATATATAGAGATATTCAAAATGACATAATTCCAAATCAAGATTTTGAAATATCTAAACACAAAGGAGTACGATATGATAGCGTGAACACGGACAAAATAGTAGAACAGGTGTATCAGATATACAACTGCAAAGAGAAGCAGGGTACAATCATTAAGTCGTTTTGCAAACAGAAACAAAGAGAACATAGGAAATATGTTATTCAGACAAAGAGTTGGAATCAAAAAAATGTATAACCCCGAAAGATCACGTCATAGTGCAACAAGAACGGATAATGACATGTTTAGAAAGCTGCAGTTACAAGAAGAGACTTGTGGAGTTACAGACTATGGAGTAAAAGGAAGAATGTTATCAAAAGTCATTTATGCCAACACGGAAGGACAGTTACACAATTACCAAAATAGATCGCAGCTTATGACAGTAAAAGAAGACAGAGATGCAGAAATAGTGAGAGGTAAATTGAATGATTTTACCAGAAACATAAACTAAGAAAACGTCATACCAAATAACAGTAAAGTAAAACCAGATATGCAAACTTCACATAGAAGGTTAGAAAGAAAGCAAGAACTCCAAGAGCTTATTGAGTTCAAAGAGCTCCAACACAAACATTTGAAGGAGGAGGAACAGAAACGCGAGATAGAACTAGAGTCACAGAAAGCGATGTTAGATAAAATGATCAGTAAAGTAAGAGAAATGACAGTCAGAGAAAAGAAATTAAAAGAATCTGAGAAAGAAATTGAAGAAAAGTTACAGAAGCTTAAGCTTGCAGAAAGCAATTACAAAAGGAAGATGTTAAAGTTATACATATGGAGACTTTTGAAGAATTAATGGCAAAACGACAGAAAGAATTAAAAAAGAGGGAAACAGAACTGAAGCAGAAAGAACAGATGTTCAGTAAAGTAGAAGTGATAGTTGAAAGTGATGCGAAAAGAGAAACAATAGTGCAGACAAAACCAGAAATTTGTCACTTCTCCGGTTCTGATCCCAAACCTAAGAACGAAGTAAATTTAGAAGAATGGAAATCTGAGATAAGGTGTTTATGCGAATCCAAGTTATACCCACAGAATTTGATTTCTCAGGCTATCAGGCAGTCACTGAAAGGTCAAGCGAAGAAAGTGTTAATAAATATGTCAGCAACTGCTACACCAGAACAAATCATTACACGAACAGAGGATATATTTGGAAATTTATCCAGTAAACAAACTATATTCACAGAGTTTTATACCACCGAACAGAAGCCAAGTGAAAGTGTTGCTGAGAGGGGTTTACGGTTGGAAGAAATTCTACAATTAATTGAAACAAAGAGAAGTATGACCATAGAAGGAAGAAAAGATATGCTTCGAGATAAATTCTGGAGGTCACTATATAGCACAGAAGTAAGGAATGCCACAAGAAATTCATTTGAAAGTGGAGAAAAGTTTGAGATACTGCGGAGAAAGGCAAGAGCAGAAGAGCATGAACTGAAATTATCATCAGAGAGAAAACAGATTAATCAAGTGCAGCATCAGCCACATACTTCTAATACTGAATTGGATGTCCTAAAGAAATAAAGTGAATTGTTAAACACACTTATGGATAAAATGAAAGTCTTAGAGAGAAAGCTTGAAGAGAAAGATACAAAGGAAAGAAGAGAACATAGATACGATAGACCAAGAGGTCAGCAAAGTAAATACAACCGACAGAGACCAAATGATGAAGCAAAACCCAAAAGTAGATAGGAAGATGAGACTAAAACACTGGAAAAAAAACTAGATGATGTTTCCATTGAAGGGCAGATGGAAGACATCAAGAAAGATAACCCTAAGAAGGGGCCTCTGTGGCCGAGCGGTTAAGGTCGCTGACTTCAAACCACTTGCCCCTCATCGATGTGGGTTCGAGCCTCATTCGGGGCTTTGAATTTTTCATATGAGGAAGCCATCCAGCTGGCTTACGGAAGGTCGGTGGTTCTACCCAGGTGCCCGCTTGTGATGAAATAATGCACGGAGGGGCACCTGGGGTCTTCCTCCACCATCAAAGCTTGAAAGTCGCCATATGACCTGTAACTGTGTCGGTGCGACGTTAAACCCAACAAAATAAAATAAATAAATGAATACATAGTCCTAAGAAGAAAATAGATCTTTTTCAACGACTTGTTGGTAAAGCAAATGAATCTATAGTTTACATTAACAATTTTAAAACGCCATGTTTGGTAGAGACGGGATCAATGATTACTACAACATCGGAAGAATTTTATAAGAATTTAGATCCAAAACCAGAACTGCGTGCAGTAGAAGAGTTTGAAGTGCATGGTCCGGATGGTAAACAACTTCCATACATGGGATACATAGAAGCAATAGTTAGAATACCCGATTCAACAGATACAGAAATACCAGTACCAATACTCATAGTTCCGAACACCGGGTATAACATCAAGGTACCTGTTATAGTTGGTATAAACGTTCTCTGTTTCTTTCCAAGTTTAGATTAAGACGAACTACCAGAGGAATGGCATTCGGCTGTTGCATCTTTAAGACCAACAATTGGACTTGTAAAATCTACAAATCACAGAGATATACAGATTAGACCTTTCGAAACAAGAACAATTACGGGCATAGTGAGAAAAAAAGTCGATGTTGAATCAGCAGTCACTGAAAATTCTGAGCGCAACTCCAGCAGATTGGGTGTTTGCCCAAGAGTCGTTGAACTAAATAAGCCTGGTAGAAACGCAAGAGTCCCAGTAAGACTATACAATATGTCCGCCAAGACTGTCCATATTCAGCCAAAGTCAGTCATTTGCGAACTGCAAGAAGTGAATGTACTTCGATCATGGAGTCCCGAAGAAAAACATCGAAAACAACCTGAAAGAGAAAATACAGAAACACATAAAGAAAACGTTGATCAAGTTATATCAGATCTAAAGATAGACGTTACCAATGTACCAGCTGGAAAACTCGATGAAGTAAAAGATACTTCCTACAAATGGAAACATGTTTTTTATTCCGGACCTTTAGATATTGGACATACAGACAAATTGAAACATAAAATTCATCTAGAAGATCCAAAACCTTTTAAAGAACCTTATCGTCCAGTTCCACCTGCACTTATACAAGAAGTAAGAGAACATCTAAATGAAATGCAAGCTATGGGAGCTATAAGACCATCACAAAGCCCTTTTTGATCGAACGTAGTACTTGTTAGAAAGAAAGATGGTACTATTCGATTCTGTATCGACTACCGGAAGTTGAACAGCCGCACAACGAAAGATGCCTACGCAATTCCACGCATCAATGATACCATCAACCTACTTGCAGGTTCAACGTACTTTAGTATACTAGACCTTAAGGCAGACTACTGGCAGGACGAATTACGGAAGGAAGACAAGCAAAAGACTCAATTCCAGGTCGTAAATTGTTTTTATTTTCGAGGCGAATCGGATGCCATTTGAACTATGCAATGCCCCAGCAACGTTCCAACGTCTTATGGAACGATGTATGGGAGACATGAATCTCCAAGAATGCCTTATGTACCTCGACGACATCATCATCTATTCGTCCAACTTCGAAGAACACATTCGTCGCCTGGAAGCTATGTTTGATCGCCTTGAAGAGCACAACTTAAAGCTAAAAGCAAGCAAGTGTGAATTCTTCAAGAAAGAAGTCCTCTACTTAGGTCATCTGGTATCAGAAGAAGGCATCAGAACAGATCCAGATAAGGTAACGTCGGTTTTGAAATGGCCTATCCCTAAATCAGTTAATGACGTTCGAAGTTTTCTTGGATTTTATGGCTATTACAGAAAATTCATACAAAATTATGCCAGAAAAGCCAGACCATTAAACGACTTACTGATTGGAGACACACACAGGGACAAATAGAAGGTTCAGAGAAAACGTTTTGAATGGGGTTCGAAGCAACAGGAGGCATTCGAGAACATTAAAGAGAGTGTAGCAACAGCACCTGTACTTGCTTATGCCGACTATTCAAAGCCATTCAAGCTTCATACTGATGCATCGAAGCTTGGTCTAGGGGCGGTCTTATATCAAGAATCAGACGGAGTTGACAAGGTGATTGCATTTGCAAGTCACAGTTTAAAGCCTTCAGAGAAGAACTACTCAGCTCATCGGCTAGAATTCCTTGCTCTAAAATGGTCTGTCACCGAAAAATTCCACGACTATCTCTACGGTAGTACTTGTTTCGTGTTGACAGACAGCAATCCACTGACCTATTCAAAGACTACTGCTAAGCTAGATGCCACAGGTCAACGTTGGATTGCTAGTCTTGCAAATTATGATCTTCGTCTTGATTACCGAAGCGGCAAGAAGAACATCGATGCAGATGCTTTGTCCAGGCAATTTGCTAAACAAACCATGACTCCAGAGAACACGGATGATACCACAATTGTTGGACGAGACGTTATTAAGGCAATTGCATTTGCCAGATGATGCGGTCCTAGCCTACGGACTATATTCTAAGGATTGGATTAAGGCATAGTTGAATGACCCAGTTATCTCGGAACTGGTACAACACATTCGTCGTGGAACCAAACCAAAGTCTACGACATTTGGTTCCAACGCTGCTACTATTTCGACATATCTGCGGGAGTGGTCAAAACTAAGGTTACAACAGAACGTCCTATATAGACGAGGTTGTGTGTCGGGGCAGGAAAGACTCCAATTTGTTGTTCCGACGAAACTCCGCGATGATATCTTCATGGCATTGCACGACGAACTAGGGCATCAACGTCGCGACAGAACGTTTTCTCTCCTACGAGAACGGTTTTATTGGCCAGGGATGGACTCCTTTGTCATCTCGAAAGTGAGGAATTGCCCACGATGCATTCGAACGAAAGCCAGAAACAGTCTCGAAGAACTGATCCCTATTTCTACAATGGCACCAATGGAGGTAGTCTGCATTGACTATTTGTCATTTGAGCGTTCCAAAGGAGGTTACAAAAATATTTAAGCCATGACTGACCATTTCAGCAGGTTCGCTCAAGCCTTCCCTATAAGAAACCAAACGGCCAAGACAACTGCAAGGGTTTTGTATGATCAGTTCCTCGTCCACTATGGCTTTCCAGCTCGTATACATAGTGACCAAGGCCAGACTTTTGAGTCCAAGATCATCAAGGAGCTCTGCCTTATTACTGGCACAGACAAGTCCAGGACCACACCATACCACGCGATCGGAAACGGCCAAGTAGAGCGCTTCAATGCAACATATTTGAAGATGCTTGGAACCTAAGAATAAAGCCAAAAGTCGGATTGGAAAGCCCATGTCCCAACCTTGGTCCACGCGTATAACGCGACTAGACATGACAGCACTGGGTATTCCCCACACTTTCTTACGTTTGGGAAACACCCAAGGTTGGCCATCGATGCATTCCTAGGGTTGCCAAACGACCAGATGTCAGCAGCGTCACACACTGAATACGTCACCAAATTGCGCGAACGACTCTTATAAAACAGCTCGTAAGTGTGCAGAAGAAGCAGGGAAGAGAAACAAGAAACGTTACGATCAGAAAACCATAAGCGTCACTCTTGTCTCTGGAGATCTTGTTCTCGTCCGTAATGTTTCACTCAGAGAAAAACATAAGTTGGCCGATAAATGGGAACATTTCCCGTACACAGTGGTTAGTCAACCAAATGAAGATCTCCCAGTATATGAAGTGAAGCGGGAAGGAGCACGATACAGAAACACCCGCATTCTTCACCGCAACCTTTTACTGACCTTTATGAGCATAGAATTTGATCAGATTCCTGAGTCGTCGGAAATAGAAGAGGAAACTAATTCACATTCTGACGTTGATTCACATTTCAGTGATGACAGTGCTTCTCATGGCAACAGTTCCTCCTTCTTAGATCTATCGTCAAGTGTGCCGCAATACAGGATTCCCTCAAGAAGAGCGCCAGGAGAGCTTGGCTTCACACCGGGATCTGAGGTGGATTCTGAACCATCAAGCCCTATCCCCTCTCCAAGACCCGTCAGACATAGACATACACCGGGATGGATGACTTCTAACGATTGGGTACTATAAGTGATTATATGAACAGTGTATATATTTTTTTATAAAACAATGGATTTATTGTGCATAGTTATTAAAACAGATGGAATGTGTTTAGTTGAATACAGAGTTAATTCATGCGAGAACAAGTGTTAACCATTATTCAGTGGCAACGGCATTAATAGTTATGTAGGTTTATAAAATCTTTATTAGATCTTACATTGATAGTTACATTAATATAATTTGTAACGTATGTAAATTATTTGATCATTTAGTTGTAAAGTTCTACAGAGATCAGTTATATATATATTTAAAATATATATATTTATATATATATATATATATATATATATATATTTATATATTTATATGTATATATAGATAATAACTGCTTAGCCGTGCGTGTTTCGCGTTGATATTTAAATGTTTTCGGGTCTGATATATATTCACTTCGTGATCGCGTACGCATATCAATCTGATACTTCTTGTTTTTGTTGTTTTTACTTTGATGCAATTCATCCATTTACAGGCATTACCATGTGTTGTATATAATGGGCAATGTTGAGGACAACATTATTCCGGAGAGTGGTAATATGTCACAGGTGTTAAATTTAATAAAAGAATAAGTTCCAATATTGTTGTTGCCTTATAAAATCCTGTATATATATATATATATATTCATAGAAAGAAGTCCTACATGTAAACATTTCCTATAATTATTATTTGCAAAAGAGTAGAAATATTTGTAGATCAGTAGTCAGTAGTCAGTAGTTATTATATACTAGCCAGACGTAGGCCGTAGCATATTTACTAATACATCACCTGTTTACACTCTTTTCCTGTCCTCTATTATTATGTAAATTAATTTCAGGTCTTTGGTGTACGACGATTGGCTATTGATGTGTAAAATAAATTTATCTAATATTGTTTTTAAAGAAATGAAGAAAATATTAAAATATAAAATATAAAAACTATAGATTTTTTATAAAATATTTCAAACATTCATGTTGTGATGATTGATCATTATCATTATTACTAATATGAGATATATTAAGATACAATTATAAGTGTCTGATATATTCCCCGCACCGCCCCCCCCCCACTCCCGACACACCAGCGTCCCCTACACGACCCGAAGGTCGAGCATATATTTGCCGCGTTGACCGTCCGTCAGTCCGTCAAATTTTTTTCCGGAGTATAACTTGAAAAGTATGAATGGTATTTGATTGAACTTCACATGATTAAAGGGACCATTGAGAGTAGCGCGAAAGAATCATAACTCTACCTGTCCTAGTTTTTTAATTATACACAATAAAGGTTGGGAACATTACTTGAAATTAGTTATGACATTTAATTGAATCTTCACAAAATGATAGAGGCCAATAACGGAAAATGCAGTGTCAAAAATAACTCTACCTTGCCTAGTTCTTTTTAATTTTCTCCCTTTATTTTACAAGTCAGGCTTGTCCGGAGCATGACTTGAAAAGCTTTATTAGCATTTCATTGGAATTTCACAAAATGATAGACGCCATTGGTGGAAAGTGTGGTGTCAAAAAATAATAATTCTACCTTAGCTAGTTTTTATGTCTCCGAATGTAGGCATATTAAAATCGCACTGTCCGTCCGTCCGTGCGTTAGTGTATACGTTCAGTCAATTTTTGTCCGGGCTCTTCCATACATAAAGGGATTTTAAAATAACTTGGCTTAAATGTTCACCATAATGCGAAGATGTGTCGTGCGCAAAACCCAAACACTTAGCTCCAAGGTTAAGGCAACATTTAGAGGTCAAATGTTAACATGGTCTGTTTCATGTCCAGTCCATAACTCTGCCATCCATGAAGGGATTTTGAAACAACTTGGCATAAATGTTTACCATCATAAGACAACATGTCTTGCGCAAGACCAAGACCCCTAGCTCAAACGTCAACGTCACACTTAGAAGTCAAAGGTTAACAGGGTATGTTTTGTGTCCGGTCCATAACTCTGTCATTTATTAAATAACTTCGAGTAAATGATCCTCATAATAAGACAACGTGTCATGCGCAAGACTCAGACCCCTAGCTCCAAGGTCAAGGTCACACTGAGAGGCCAAATGGTAACAGGGTCTGTTTCTTGCCTGGTCCATAACTCTGCCGTTGATGAAGTGAATTTAAAAAGAACGTGGCATAAATGTTCCCTATAATAAGATGAGGTGTCATGTGCAAGGCACTGACCCTTAGCTCTAAGGTCAAGGTCACACTTAGAGGCAAAAGTTACACTTAATGATTTGTCCCCTGCTTTGATTATCTCCCTTTATTTATTTTCTTCTTTTATTTTCTCCATTTCTTTTGTTTCAAATACGTTATTCCCCATATTTGGACAAGCACATGCATCGGGGAGCATCATTCGAATTAACCGATTCTTGTTCCATTTGACTATGACGAAAATTGCAATGAAGCCGTCGAAAACACCGTTGGGGACATAGACCTGGAATTTAAGTAACTAAACCAGCAAAACACTTTTCATCCGTTTCAGGAACAGACTGCAGTCATATTTTGGAGAGGGATCCCTCAGCTGAAAGTGGTGTATATAAGATAATCTTATGGAAAACAAAGAAAGATATTTCCGTCTTCTGTGATATGGACCGAGACGGTGGCGGCTGGACGGTAAGTTCATTTAACAATAAAATGTGTCTGTTTGAAAATAAGTCATGTTTGCTCTTTACGTTTTATATATATATATTTGTTAACGAACACTTGGACAGATGTGAACATTAGCAAAGTATTGAACTCATACATGTCCATCCAGCGGGCAACTCCAGTAAATGATGTCTCCATATGAAGTAATTCAACGCATTAGAAACATTCATTTCCCTTGTAAAGACAATGGTTTTTCATAATTAATGATTCACCGTGTAAAAATATCTCAATGTCTTCGTAGACTTTATCATTGAATACTTTTGTATATCTTTGCATGATTTTCTTTAAGGTTTGCGTATTATAGTGTGTTTTCAATGGTTAAAATTTGGGGTCAAGTTTTAAATCTTCCTGGATTTTTTGAAAGTGGATTTATTTTGTTCATTGAACCTTCTACTTCAAAAAATATTTCCTCAAATTTTCTTGTCAATATTTTGGCGGCCATTTTGAATTCAAAATGGCCGCCATAGAATTAGAGATATAACCAAAGATAAATATATATCTTGGTCAATTTTAGGTATATAGGAACCAAAACAGTATCAAAAGGTTTATAAAGCATTGTCCTTCCCTTTTCAATTACATTATTTAAATTAACAAATTTGCGTATTTATGAATATTAATGAGTATGTAAAAATATGACCAAATTTCGCAAAAAAATGGACTTATATTAAAATTATACAAATTATTTTTTGGTACGTTGTGTTCGGTGAAGAAGTCAAAGTGTACCAAATGAAAGGTAAGACAATGTTCTTTTAATATTTTATCTGTTTAGGAGCATACTTAGCAGATACAAAGCTTTAGTTAATCATAAGTGGGTGGGGTAAGAAATTGACCCCTGAACACGAAAATCCATTGTGCAATCACATCTTGGTCAATTTTAGGTATATAAGAACCCAACGAGTATCAAAATGTTCCTAAACCATTGTCCTTCTCTTTCCAGTAGTTGTGTATAAATTAACTAATCAGCATATTTATGAATATAAATATAAATATGCAAAAATATGACTAAACATCGCATAAAAATTGGACATATATTATAGTTATACAAATTATTTCTTAGTAAGTTTTAGTCAATGAAGTAGTCAAATGGTATTAAATGAAAGGTAAGACACTTTGCTCTTGATATTTTATCTTTTTATGGTCATATCTAGCATATACCAGGCTTGAGTTCAATCATTAGTGGGTGGGGTAAGAAATTGACCCCTGAACACGACAAACCATTGTGCAATCATATCTTGTCAATTTTAGGTATATAAGAACCTAAAGAGTATCAAAATGTTCCGGAACCATTGCCCTCTCTTTTCCAGTTATTTTGTGTAAATTAACTAATTAGCATATTTATGAATATTAATGAGAATGTAAAAGTATGACCAAATTCCGCTAAAACTGGCATGTATGAAAGTTATACAAATTATTTCTTGGTAAATTTTAGTCAGTGAAGGTGTCAAATGGTATCAAATAAAATGGTCCACTGCCACTATTATCCCACTCAAAGGTAGTTGAGAAGTATGGCCACATATAATAGGGTTATTATAACAGTAGCTTGATCTGGGATGCAGTATTCGACTCTCGTGGATTTTGCGAGATCGGATTTCACGAGGCGCGCGAGCGCCGAGTGTGATCCGACCTTGCAAAATCCACGAGAGCCGAATACAAAGTCTCAGATCTAGCTGCTGTTATAATGACCCTTTTATTATATACCTTTACCATTTTGATTCTTGTTTTGTTCTTGAACAAAATCTTCAATGTCTATTGATATTAAATGGAACTTGGTGAAGTTTTTATGTGCGCTATTTATAGAAATATGTCGGGTCATGCATATTTATGAAAATAGTCCGGCAGCATACAGTACGGAAGGTACAATACGGAATTTAAAAGGTACAATACGGAATTTTTGTCTGTCTGTTCATATTTAACAGATTTTTTACAGAATTTATATAGGTATATAATAAGCAAAATTATTCATTGGTCTAAGACAGATATAATATGTAAAGCTATCTCTTCCGCAACTGAATCCGAAAATGACGTCATCAATATGGCGACCGATTACGAAAGTAAATACTGCTGAACAATATCTGAAAAGAAAATTGTTACATTGCTTATATTATCGGATAGCATGTCATTAAACCAGCCAATGTGACATTTCAAATGAACTTTACATTTTATCAGAAAAAAAAAACACGTTTTTTTTTAAATTTATTTGAAGACTTTTTTCTACCCCACCCACACAATGTATTTTTATACGTCGCTTCTACCTCTTGATATTAAACTTTTTAGCTGTCTTGATGGTGTTGAATTTGAGACATGATTATCACCGAAACTTAAAAAAATATAACATACAATAATGGAATATAAGTTACCAATATCTGCTTTTGATAAGTACCGAAGAAAAGGAATTTGACGAACATTCAGCACATATTAATGTCGGCACAAGCAGTTGTCTATGCTCTAATTGTAAGATTGTACAAATTACATGACATTGTATTGTTTGCAATTTTATTTTGATCAGATTTAAACATGATCAATACAATTATGCCAGTAGAAGGTATAGAGAAGTTTTTAACTTAATGCAAGTGTTAAATGGAGTCCATTCAACATAAGTGTAATAGAGTTCCGCTTAAGCCGGTGCTAGGGGGCGTGAGAGATGTTGCACATTTCATTACCTCTCATGAACAGACTCAATTAAACCGAGTCTGCTATTATTCTTCTTGGTTGCATTCTTTGCTTTCAAAGGATCTTTTTACAGATTTTATTAAATTCATGGAAGTCTTTTAATTACTCAAAATTACTGGTTAATTTTATTCATTCAAACTTGACATCAACACTGAGGGTGTTTTACTTAACTCGTCATTTGCCCCGCAGTAACAAAACTATTTACACACAGTATTATTTATTACCCCTACATTCAAATGTTTGGGCTTTCCGCGATAACAGTCAGCTTATTGCAGAAGGAAGGGCATCAGGGGCTGATAGTTCTGATGAAGAAACCTTTTCATCATCTTTCTTTCATTAAAACTTAAAATTATAACCCTGCGGCTTTAGAACATGATAAATATATGATCAAAGTAAAGCATATAGACAGCAAGCTCAAAAGGTAAAAATAAAGAAACGTAGTTCAGCAAGGCCTGCAAAACAATGCTGGTATATTTAAAATGGTAGGCTGGCAAAAATGCACTTATATCCCAACCATATTCCGATGTTACAAAAATAATGTGGTAAAATATTATATAAAAAAACCTCTGTTCCTTTAACATTCTGGAGTTCACTTCCGCTTATGCAGATGAAAGGGTGCAAGGGGTATTTCATCTTCCTTTCTAAACCTGTCGTGAACAAACTCTGTCAAACCAAGTCTACTATTACTTTGATTAGTTGAGTTCAATACTTTCAAGGGATCTTAGAGCTTTTAACAAACCATTTACGCAATTTATCCATGCTGTTACAGAAAGCAGAACAGTATTAAAGATACGACAAATCAGGAAAGCAGAAATATATCAAAGCAGCTAAATACCAGTTTATGAATGACCTATCATGGCGCTGTTCACCTTTTATTGTTAGACACGATAAAAGAGGAAAGTGTAGCATCCAGCTGACAAAAGGCTGAAACCAAATATGCACAGCAGCTCCATATCAGCGGGTCAGATAAAACACTTTATTATTTTATCAAATACATTTTTGTTACATTGAATTTTAATATAAATAACTACTGTTTTAATACACCTTGCAACGTAAATGTTTTCAGTTGCTAATTAACTTAAAACACAAACAAATTTAAATTACGATAGTGACATATCGTAGAATATTCTCGCAGTTCATAATAGCTGCCGATAGTTATGCAAAATAACATATTGATAGTGACTGTTCATTTAATTCTTGAAAGTCGCTCTTACAAAAATGTATTAACAGTTATATAAAGATACAGGAAAAGGTAGTTATTTAACGTCGCATATAACCAACAGACAACATAACCTGTAAAGCTATTGTGCGACAAACCAGGTATCTAATACTAGATACTTTCTTGGGCTGATATATTTCAAAATTTTGTATGGGCAACATCCCCATTTAAATAGAGAAAAAATCGAGTAACTATGTGAACTGAAATGATTTTTGATATAGAGATATGTCAGTCACATGCAATGCAGTAGTGTAGTCTTTGCATTGTTAGTTTCATTTAATAACTGCACCTCCCCGGCATAAAAATATCAATTATTTGGGCAACAACGGATTGTCTGTATTTAAAAACATCATGAAGAATGCATTATTGTTAATAAACTAACCGCACATGACCCTGTATATTGTTTTCTAATTCATTCGAAAAAGTCTGTGACAAGCTAGGTAGAGATAGTTCTCACTCAATATTAATTACCTCTCCAAGAACTGCATTCCCTAACCGGACATAAACATTGTTAAAAAAAAAAAGATGAATTTACAAACTGCCTTACAGGTTCACATGGAAAAGCTTAACTTAAATTAAATGTACAATAAGTGTGTTTAATTAGTTTTTAAAAGCATTTCCTTTCTCATTCATTAGGTTATTTGGTAAGTAGGTATAAAGAGCAAAGAAATCATATGAAACTACAGAATTGGATTGGATTTTAATTTTTCTAGATTTTGCAAGACTTTATACTGATTAAGAATGTTTTTAGCAGAATTATCCTAAATTTAATCGCAATACCTGTTCGCGTGGTGTAAAATAGCAGTTCGACGTGAAATTATATGATTAGATGAATTAGAAGTGGGACATGTATAAGAGGTTAAATTATCTATATAAGCTTAATGTGATTGTATACGCAATTAAGAATCAAAGATCATCTTGCTGATCATCTCTGCGAACTTTAAAAATACATACTTTGGGATGTGATGAGTGACCAAATCCTGTTCATTGGAAAGACTTAAGTTGTAGGCTTAATTTTCCATTACTGCTCATGAACAGACTCAATCAAACCGACTCTGCAATTTTCACTGTTTGCATTGTTCTCGGTGCTTCCGATGGATCTACTTTTCAGATTATATTTAGTACTATAAATTTCCTAATGTGAACGTAAGACGTTTCTTTTTTATTTTAATCGAACATGCTGCATCATTAAACAAATATTTGCTTACTTAATATCGTTATTTAGTCATTTTCTTACTTTCCTGGATTTTTTTTTTTTAACTTTAAGCATAATAAATTCCATCTTCTATGTCATAAATGTGATTTATCTGCTAGAATAAATAGAATGAACATTACCTTCAGTAAATATATAGTTTTCAAGGGTGTTGTCACCTGTAATTATTCACAGTAATACATTTTCTGCCTTTCTTATTTTCTCTTTAGCCGCCATATTAATGATGTCATAACTTTTTCTAGTCGCTTGTGCAGAAAGAGATACATGGGAAATAACAATAACTTACTTCAATCTACAATATGGCAATAGGTCTCTACATTTTTAAATATTTTTCTCACGGCGGCACATATCCTCACAAATCGCCATGTACTATAAAAATTTGGTAAATCTTGTTATTGTAATAATTTGGTAACATATTATTTTCACGGACATTACATGATGCATTAGTATGTACATTGTAACTGTCCCAGAAAATATGCTTTTAAACAAAGGTAATAAATCCTGCATAGAAAAACAGTTATGACGCTAGTTGTAATTTTTAAAAGAACTCATATTTGTGTAACATAGATTTTTGTAGCGTAAATTACAGCAGTAACATGGTGATGTAAAACTATTGTCACACAGTTTTAAAACTCTTGAATATACCACATATCATAAATTAGCAATTATACCAAGCCAAAACTAATCTTTTGTTTATTCAAGATGCATTGTTTGAAAAATAATGGAAAAACAGGGTCCTTTGAAGCAAATGGCGGCCATTTTGAAATAAGAAATGGCTGAAATGATCTATAATGTTGATGAAAAATATTGACATTGTATCTGAGCTTAGACGAATCATTAAAACAAGAGCATTATGCGCATATATGTATTTAAACCCTTCTTCTCCAACATTTAGAAGGTATTTAAAGCAAAAAATGGCGGCCATTTTGTTTTTCAAGATGGCCACCATAAAAGTGACATGAAAATTTAAGGACGATACTTTTCTTTTTTATGAGAGGTTATCCTTTCATAAAAACCCAGTTTCAGAAAATCCAGGAGGATTTAAACCCTTCTTCTCCAACATTTAGAAGGTATTTAAAGCAAAAAAATGGCGGCCATTTTGTTTTTCAAGATGGCCGCCATAAAAGTGACATGAAAATTTGAGGACGATACTTTTCTTTTTTATGAGAGGTTATCCTTTCATAAAAACCCAGTTTCAGATAATCCAGGAGGATTTAAAACTAATTCACCATTCACAACCCACTAATAAGTTTATCTTGAACTGAAAAGGTGTCAAGTTGAAACAAGTTATTTTGAGACCATATTTGCATATATGTACATAAATCAAAGCACAAATGCAGTAATGATAAAATTATTTTATGTTATATTTGCAGGTCTTTCACAACCGGTTTGACGGTTCAGTTGACTTTTACAGGAACTTCTCCGAATATGAGAATGGATTTGGTGCACTAGACGGTGAATTTTGGCTAGGTATGTCTGTTAATTATCTAATTTATCATTGATTATGTTGATATAAATGTGACCTAGATGTTGTATCATAATTAAACCCTTACCCTTCTAAATTTCTAAAGTGGACTGGTCCATCATTCAATCTGGCAATACCATTTATTACTGGAAGGGGTGTTGACTGAAAATCTACTGACTGAATAGCGAACAGTTCAGACAATGATCTTGGTCTGCACTGGTCGCAAAGGCAGAATCACTTGCCGCCAGCATGCTTAGGGTTACAGAAATAATCTACTTTGAAATAAATAATGGGGAAGGAATGTGCACACTTGGGAATGATTCTAAATGAACGGTAAAAGACTTGCAATACCATGTTTGTAAGTGGAATATTGTAATATCTCCGCCAGGACTTTTTACTTCTTTTTATTAAATATGACTTTAAACTTTAAGAGAAAAATAAAACATTCCAGTCTACATGTTTTGTGTGTTGAGAGTTGGTGAACAAATCTATTCAGGGTTAAAGAATGACGTGGAATTTAGTTATTCTGCATGTTGTAATATTCGTTCTGTGCATTCCCAAATACATGTTGTATTTAATTATCAGCATACAGTGAGCGTTTTCATTTTATAGTTTTGAACCTTACACTGACGATAAAATGTTTCACCATTAATGACTTGCTTAACCTGTGGCTGACAAGCCAAGAATTAATTATCATGTTACATTACCCCATAATTCTACCTATCCTAGTTTGAATTATACACAATAAAAAAGTTATTCGGGAGCATTACTTGAAATTAGTTATGGCATTTAATTGAATCTTCACAAAATGATAGAGGCCAATAACGGAAAATGCAGTGTCAAAAAAATAACTTTACCTTCCCTAGTTCTTTTTAATTATCTCCCTTTATTTTACAGTCTGGCTTGTCCGGAGCATTACTTGAAAAGCATTTATGGCATTTCATTGGAATTTCACAAAATGATAGATGCCATTGGTGGAAAGTGCGGTGTCAAAATAATAATTCTACCTTAGCTAGTTTTTATGCCCTCGAAAGTGGGCATATTAAAATCGCACTGTCCGTCCGTCCGTGCGTCAGTGTGTGCGTCCAGTCAATTCTTGTCCGGGCTATCCCATGCATAAAGGGATTTTGAAATAACTTGGCATAAATGTTCACCATAATGCGAAGATGTGTCGTGCGCAAGACCCAAACACTTAGCTCCAAGGTTAAGGCCATATTTAGAGGTCAAATGTTAACATTGTCTGTTTCATGTCCGGTCCATAACTCTGCCATCCATGAAGGGATTTTGAAACAACTTGGCATAAATGTTAACCATCATAAGACGACGTGTCGTACGCAAGACTAGCTCAAAACTCAACGTCACATTTAGAAGTCAAATGTTAACAGGGTATGTTTCGTGTCCGGTCCATAACTCTGTCATTTGTTAAGGGATTTTTAAATTACTTGAGTAAATGTTCCTCATAATAAGACAACGTGTCATGCGCAAGACTCAGACCCCTAGCTCCAAGGTCAAGGTCACACTGAGAGGTCAAATTGTAACAGGGTCTGTTTCTTGTCTGGTCCATAACTCTGCCATTGATGAAGTGATTTTAAAACAACTTGTCATAAATGTTCCCTATAATAAGATGAGGTGTCATGTGCAAGGCCCTGACCCTTAGCTCTAAGGTCAAGGTCACACTTTATAGAGGCAAAAGTTACACTAAATGATTTGTTCCCTGCTTTAATTACCTCCCTTTAATCATTTTCTTCTTATATTTTCTCCATTTATTTTGTTTCAAATACGTTATTCCCCATATCTGGAAAAGCACATGCATCGGGGAGCATCATTCGAATTAACCGATTCTTGTTCAATTTGACTATGACGAAAATTGAAATGAAGCCGTCGAAAACACCGTTGGGGACATAGACCTGGGATTTAAGTAACTAAACCAGCAAAAACACTTTTCATCCGTTTCAGGAACAGACTGCAGTCATATTTTGGAGAGGGATCCCTCAGCTGAAAGTGGCGTATATAAGATAGTTTTATGGAAAACAAAGAAAGAGATTTCCGTCTTCTGTGATATGGACCGAGACGGTGGCGGCTGGACGGTAAGTTCATTTAACAATAAAATGTGTCTGTTTGGAAATAAGTCATGTTTGCTGTTTACGTTATATATATATACATGTCCATCCAGTGGGCAACTCCAGTAAATGATGTCTCCATATGAAGTAATTCAACGCATTAGAAACATTCATTTTAAGTATTTCCCTTGTAAAGACAATGGTTTTTCATAATTAATGATTCACCGTGTAAAAATATCCCAATGTCTTCGTAGACTTTATCATTTAATACTTTCGTATATCTTTGCATGCTTTTCTTTCAGTTTTGCGTAATAAGTCTATCTTGAACTGAAAAGGTGTCAATTTGAAACAGGTTATTTTGTGACCAAATTTGCATATATGTACATAAATCAAAGCACAAATGCAGTAATGATAAAATTATTTTATGTTATATTTGCAGGTCTTTCACAACCGGTTTGACGGTTCAGTTGACTTTTACAGGGACTTCTCCGAATATGAGAATGGTTTTGGTGCACTAGACGGTGAATTTGGCTAGGTATGTCTGTTAATTATCTAATTTATCATTGATTATGTTGATATAAATGTGACCTAGATGTTGTATCATAATTAAACCTTTACCCTTCTAAATTTCTAAAGTGGACTGGCCCATCATTCAATCTGGCAATACCATTTATTATTCGAAGGGTGTTGACTGAAAATCTACTAACTGAAATGCGACAATGATCTTGGTCAGCACTGGTCGCAAAGGCAGAATCACTTGCCGCCAGCATGCTTAGGGTTAAAGAAATAATCTACTTTGAAAAAAATAATAGAGAAGTAATGTGCACACCTGGGAATGATTCTAAATGAACGGTAAAGGACATGCAATACCATGTTTGTAAGTGGAATATTGTAATATCTCCGCCGGGACTTTTTACTTCTTTTTATTAAATATGCTTTTAAACTTTAAGAGAAAAATAAAACATTCCAGTCTACATGTTATGTGTGTTGAGAGTTGGTGAACAAATCTATTCCGGGTTAAAGAATGACGTGGAATTTAGTTATTCTGCCTGTTGTAATATTCGTTCTGTGCATTTCCAAATACATGTTGTATTTAATTATCAGCATACAGTGAGCGTTTTCATTTTATAGTTTTGAACCTTACACTGACGATAAAATGTTTCACCATTAATGACTTGCTTAACCTGTGGCTGACAAGCCAAGAATTAATTATCATGTTACATTACCCTTATTTCTGCAGTATAACATCATTACGTGGTTGTTTGTTAACGTGAAAGTAAAGTAAGATAGACAAACAATTTATATTGAATTTGCATTGCATCTCTGACAGATTTCTCTTAAATATCTTATCTCTAGATATTAATTTCAGATGTATTAGACAATTAAGTTTGCATATAGGGCCC
This sequence comes from Mercenaria mercenaria, assembly GCF_021730395.1. Lineage (NCBI taxonomy): Eukaryota > Metazoa > Mollusca > Bivalvia > Venerida > Veneridae > Mercenaria > Mercenaria mercenaria. Next base: position 96,737,530 of record NC_069365.1, read on the forward strand.
AGTTGTTCGAAACTTTAACAGACTGTTAAACTAATCACCTGTTAAATTTTGATTCAAAATACTAGTCTTGGTGGGAGACACTAGTTTGATGTTTTACTTTTACTGTAAAGACATGTTAGTGTTTATAAACCTCAAGTCATACATTTGTTTTTCTAAGTTTTCTAAAGTGTCAAAATATTAATCTAAAAGTTAATCGGCTGTTAGCTTAATCAACTGTTAAAGTTTCGAACAACTGGCTCCAGAGCTACATTCATAATCAAATGCCATGCATTAACAGTTGATTGTTAAAAAACAGCTAGATTTTATAGTGGCGGTACACATTTATATTGTGTTTATCTATACATGTATACAGTGTGTACTATTTTAAACCTAATGCCTAGTTAATACACATTATTATGTTATTTTTTGTTAAAAAGAAAACCATTTGAAGTCATTGTTCCTATTTTTAAAATAAATAAAATTTGAATCATATACACTTTAAAGTTCTAGTTCAACGTATATTATTTAATGTTACATGTTTGAGCCTCACGTCTTTTTTTTTGTTTAAATTGAAGGTTTACTCTCCAACTTGATGATATTTTAATATTAAAACTCGTTAATATAATCATGCATGTATAAACGAGTGTTGTTCTATAAATTCGTGGATTTTTGCTTTAAAATCTTAAATAATTTACGACATTTTGTCAATATTGGCACGAATATAGTGCTACTCATTGTAAATAAGATGCATGAATTCTACGGCACTATTTGAAATATTCTTTAAATAATTGGTAACCATTGATACCCGCTGTTACCCCAACGCCTGGGGTGAAAACATTATCCATTATACCTTGAAACTTGAAATCAAATTTTGTCTTTCTGACCGTCCAAATTTAGCGCCATAGCGCAATACGATAGTGGGGTGTTATGACGTCATTTCCGTACAATATTGTTATTGTAGCTATTACCACGGCCGCTGCGTGATTTTTATGTTGTCAAATACACGCATGCGCAGAATGACGTCTGCAAAGAATTACATTGAAATGCGAACAAAGTGATATTCTGTGTTGGCTTAATTAAACACTACACCGAAAAAAACTCTACAACTGATGGAAAAGTCAAATACTTCGTTTAAATACAGTCAATCGTTTGTATACAAATGGCATGAACGCTTTATGAACAAAATAACCTCAAAGAAGATTTCGTGTTCAACTGTTTACACAGTTCTATCTAAAAACTTGGGTATATCCAAAATAAGTGCCCGATGGGTGCCGTGGCTCTTAAAACGTGGAGCTGTAACATCACAACTCCCTGCTCAAAGGAAGAAAAGAAGGAAATGCGTGTTAAGTGTTCGCTTGACATGTAAAATTGGGGTTACTGGTTTCAGTACAGTTTCCGAAAAGTACCAGTATCCGAATACTGAAGCAAATATCGAGAGAAATCCCGTTAACCAAAGGTAAGTGTTTATACATAAATTCTACCTTCTTTATTAAGCAATCAATTTTCTGTTTTGTTTACATCTGAGGGGACACTAACGCGCATGCGCGGAAGATTAACCAATATTACCCGATTAAAGGCCAGGTTCCTTCCCCACCCCTACCCCTGTTTGCGCTAAGAACAGACGACCTCCTTTCTTAAAATTTCTTAAAACGTTGATCATCCATCAAAATTTATACTAGTGTAATAAGGAATGTTTAAAATATTTACAAAACCATGTAATTTTATCTTTGACACGAAAAATAAACACCAGTAAGAAAGAGGGTCATTTCAAAAATTCAAGGGAGGCAAATCCTGAGCTTACGATTTGCACTCCGCTGTACAGTTACTCTCCCTTCACTTGAAGACATACGCCATTAATAAATGTAGCCGATATAAGCATCCCTCTCATGTGAAACATTATACTGAAGGTACAATGTATTATATTCAAATAAACTACTTTCCACATACATGTGCATAATAATTTTCCATTGAATGCAGACCCCTGCAAACTTTTATTATGCTTCTATTATGGTTTCAGTATGCCATGACAATACACCAATGAACATCTTTCACTTGCCATTTCAGCAATGAAAAGGGAAAACTGACATTGTTTAAAGCAGTATGAGAGTACAATTTTCCCAGAACAACTCCTTTTGACCAACTCATTTTGACCATGTAAATGAACCGGAAATTAAAACGAAAAGCGGCCCGGCCAAACAATTAACAAAAGAAAAGTAGGATTGCCTGGTGCAATTCGTGCTATACATGGCGTGACAAGGATTCCCAATGACCCCTGGTAGGTACACACAAGAAAGTTAAATACTTTGTACCGCACATATAAGAACATAATACAATTTTAATATGTAGTATGTATGTATTATAATAAATATATAATATAAATATTAAGAACATCAGAGATAAAAAAGCTAGCCACAGAGTAATTCAAAAGGTTTGAGTTGAAGACATTCGGATACATTTTAAAATATCATACCGTGATGCCGTTATAAACATTTTACGTCAGTCAAAATAAAGGTTGCATTGGCCTATGTGCATATATTACTTATTTTTGTTCGTAGCCGTGAATTGTTTCCTGTTTTGCAGAGAGATATTAGAAAAGAACTCCCTATAAGATAAACCGTCACCGGTATGTTCTCTTTTTTATTTATAATAAACATATAGTCACAACGGTTTCACAGTAACTTGTTTATATGCCTAAAAGCAATATCTATATGACCATATCATGTTAAATTAAATTAAGCAAGAAACAAGTGCAGCTACCTTCAGTGTCACGTTGGTCAATAGTGTTCAATGAACATATCTCAGTATCTGGCTACAATTGCACGTCTACGATAAATAAGATAACCAGCTAAAACAAACATTTCATTGTTTTTAAATATAATTACGCTCAATAGTTCCTCGTGTTGTTAATATAACACCTTGGATAAAAGCAACCTTTAATAATTAAACCAATTATGTTATACAGGTGTTGCTAGTTGGACTTCCTTCATACACCGCATACAACCTGCAGCCACCAGATGTGCACATCATTGGGCCAGTCAAAGAACAGATGGCCAGTCTGGTGTCAGGTGTTGGGTTTTTTAAACCCTAGACTTTTATAGGAAAGGCGCGATTGCCACTTCTGGCGGCTTACGCAATTCATCAAACCCCATCTTCAGCTGTAAAATAGGCGTTCCGGTCGGCTGGTATGTTGGAAAACAATTATTATTGAAGTCATTATTCTCAATTTAAAAAAAAACACATTGAAAATATGAAGACGGATTTACAAATCAAAATGCTAAAATTCTAATCATCCGTCGATCGCTATGGCTTTGCATTTTCTACAAGAAACACCAAACAATATTGACTCTTTAAGCAATATAGAAACTTATGTAACAGAAACTGTAGAGACAGTCTATTGTTTGTTAAAAGTATAATGTCAGTCGATCCGGACGTTATCCAGGATAGCCAGCTGGTGCAACCAGCTTTTTCAGCAGCTGATGAACCAACGGGTGTTCGCATGAATTATCTAGCACCAGGACATGTGATACATGTAGACACTTAATTGGCCAGAATCCACTTGTTAAAAGGGGATGATCCCAGTATCTCTTGCAGAAATTATGTTGCCGCCCTCTGTGAAACCACAGACAGAGAACAAGAAATGGAAAGTCGTGACTTACGGTAGTGTAATTTCAGGAGATTAAATGATGGAAGTTTTGGAGGTATTCATCAAACATCTAATACATAATTTGTACTTACCATAAGATTATAATGTTTAAAATGAATGTCTAAATATAACACTGTATGTGTTATCATATTTTCGGAAAAATATTACAGACGGGTTGCTTTAAAAAAATAACAAGAACAAATAAATTCATGCCAAATATAGATAGAGGGGGAGGCAGTGGTAAGGGGAGGGGAGGAGGTTGAAAGGGAATGTAGAACAAGGATGACACAAACCTGCGGTTAGTATAATGTCCGCAGCATAAAAGTTGAATTTGAGTAAATTGCACTATTGTAAGATTTACCTCATAAAAGCAATGCAATGCAAATTCTGACAAGACATCACAATAGTAGAACTAATGCATGTTTGCTGCTTTATTCAAAACTCTTTTTGCTGTCTTAATTTAACAGTGACGAAGATGGGGCTGTGTACATATATTTACAAACACTTAATCAAATTTACTTGTTTACATACTTATGAATATTCGTGCAAACTTAAAAATGGACAGATAATTCGTTACAAAATGACATTTTAAAATAATACAAAGATCTTTATTTTCGTTTATAAATTGACGAAAATAAGCAGAATTACATTTGAAACATTACTTTATACAAATATGTATCTTTTTATAGCATTAGAGTGTATATTGTCAAAAGTGGGTAGGGTATATTAATCATATTAAAACAAATACTAAAACACTGGCAATATTTACATATCTCACATTATAAATCATATTTTGAGATAGAAAGATGTTTTTATTTTGGAATAATGTTCTTCGTAAATATTAAATAAAATATTTTCAGCTCATTTGCATACTCATAAATATTAATTAAAATGTATCAAATATGCATTTAAAAAGTTCATTTAGTACACATATATCTGTTCTTAACTATTGATAAGAATCTTATGAGTTGTATAAATGTCCAAGTAAAGCTTGTTAATATTCCATGCATTAAGAATATAATTAGTATGTAACACTTATTCAAATACTGCACAACGAGTTCGCAAAATTGGCTCATAGTATTTTCTCTATACCTGAAGACATCGTTTTCAAAATTTCACAACTGTTATCTCCTCATTGCCATTTTCATTTCTACAATTGGTATATAAATAGCCTCGCATGCACATTCAAACATGCAGACCTGGTTGGGTCGGTATAGTCCGATCAATTCGTAACAGGAAATGCCAAAATACTTCAGAAAATGGGAAAAGCACCAAAATTGGTACAGCTTTTTATTAAAGCATAAAAATATTTTTTTATATGACACCCATTTCATGTCTATCACGATGGCCGATACGGCGGCCATTTTCCAACATGTCCGCCAAAACTCAGTCTTCGTCTTACAAGATTCTAATGAAAGGTCGTTATATTTACATTAATCCCCAAAATGCACCAAATATATATGTATATGATAAAATAAATCTTAAATTTGAATCAAAAGCAAAAATAACACTTTCAATGATATTAATTTCTTTCTGTTTCCATGGTAACGGCTAAAACCTAGCCTTTAAAATTCAGTTAATATTTTATATATATTTATACAGCACTCTTTTCATGCACGTGTACACGTTCAAAAGTACTTCACAGAAAAATTGCAAAAATACTAACAAATACGCATACAAAAATAATGCATTCCACATTAACAAAATTCATTAATGTAAAACGTATAGATTAAACAAGATAAACATACATACATATTTAAGTATTTAGGTTACCCTAGGATAAAATACTGTTCTACGCAGTTTTATGAAGAAGAAGAAAAAAAGCATCAATGTATGGGTCAGTTAACAAAATAATGTACAAAGAAGTGGTTTTTAGCAGGCTTTTGAAAGCAGCTAGCGTGTCAGCTTCCCTGATCTTGACGGGAAGGGAGTTCCAAAGCTTTGGAGCAGTGCACGAAAAGCCGCGATTGCCATACATCATGGTTTTAGTTTTTGGCATAACCAGTGACAGCGTGTCTTGTGATCTTAGGTTTCTGACAGGTTTATACACTTCTATCATATCCCTAATATAGGCAGGGGACTGATTGTGAAAAGCCTTAAAGGTGTGGGTCAGAACCTTGTACTGCACCCTGTATTTTACTGGCAACCAATGGAGCTCCTTCAGAACCGATGTTATATGATTAAGAAGGGGCGTCTTGGTGATGACGCGAGCTGCCGTGTTCTGGACATGTTGCAACTTGTTAAGTGTGCTGTTTGGTATACCACTTAACAAGGCATTACAGTAGTCTAACCGTGAAGTAACCAGGCTGTTGATAAGGGTCTTTGTGGCATCACTGGTAAGATACCGTCTGATGTGACCTATTCTGCGAAGTTGCTCATATCCAGCCCGGCACACAGAGTTGACTTGTTGTTCCATATCCATATTGTTGTCAAGTACTGCACCGAGATCCCTAACACATTTTGTGGATATTATCACAGAGTCACCGACCTTCATAGAGATGTCATCAGTGTACTTGGAGTTACGCTTTGATGTGAATAGCATTACCTTCGTTTTATCAGCATTGAGCTTCAGCATGTTGCATGCATCCACGAGACAATTTCAGCCAGACAGCTCTCAATGCGGCGCAAAGCCTCACTTCTAGCCACAGCCTCTATCGGCTTAAAGGATAGGTATAATTGAGAGTCATCGGCATAGAAATGGTGTAGAAGTCCATGACGTTTGCATATGGCACCAACGGGTTTAGTGTACATGATATAGTTCTTTGGACCAAGCACTGATCCCTTGGGCACACTATTTCATCAACATAGACGTCAACGCACACAGTTTGATAGCAGTCACTAAGATATGATGACATCCATCCAAGTGCTTTGTCTGTGACTCCAAAATGATGTTCGAGTAACAGCGTTTGGTGGTCAATCGTGTCGAAAGCTGCAGACAGATCGAGTAGCACGAGGACTGTTACAGAATTTTGGTCGAGGGATGTGAGGATGTCATTCTGTACCTTTATCAAAGCCGACTCAATTGAATGAAACTTTCTGTAAGCAGACTGCAGTCCTTCATGAAGCTTATTTTCACTCAAGTGCCGCTCAAGACGCGCATCTTCTACCTTTTCTAAGATTTTTGAAATTAAAGGGAGGTTAGACACAGGCCAGTAGTTTTTGAGAATGTTTGGTTCAAGACCTGGTTTCTTAAGCAGGGGTCTTATCCTAGCACTTTTAAACTCATTTGGTACATGACATAATTCCATTGAGGTATTTATGATGTTTGTAATCAACGGCAAGAGCTCATTGAGACATTTCTTCAAAGCCATGTTGGTAAAGGGTCAAGTTCACAGGATTTGTTTGGAGATTTTTGTATCATAACAAAAACTTTGTGTGTGTTTTTTGTTGTTGTTGTTGTTGTTTTATTTTTCATATTTTAAAGGATGCTTTGTTTTACTTATGTGATTTATATTTTTTCACTTATATTCCCTCCATGGCAGCATATTCAAACATTGCTGTTATTCCCCCATTAGTGTTTAGCCAGAGGGGGCTATGGGCTGCCCCCGTATGCATGTCAATACGTCAGCTATGCAAAGAGGAATACTGCAATAACTTTAAAACTACAAAAATTATTTCATGATACGTGGTACATGGATAGATGGCAATGTGGAGAATGCCAACGTTATTTTAAATTTGTTCCTACAGCAACAAATGTTGTTGCTATGGCAACAAATAATCCACGAATATGGCAAAAAGTGTCATCCTGCATGTCTTCAAAATTAGGAGAGATTGTTTCTTGAGAAATTATAATAGATAAGAGGAAAAATTGAAAACATGCTTGTTATCTTCTTTTCTCCTTTGATACATCAATTCGTCCGTCTGTATGCCCGTCCATCATTCGCCAAATTAATGGTGGTTTCTTCAATAACTTCAAAAGTGCAAATTCTAAAGACTTCTTTACGGAACCTTGTTTATAGATGGTAGGTAATATGGAGAATGCGAAGGTCAATTAACTTGGTTTCTATATAAAATTGTAGTTCCTATGATACCAAGTACGACAACTATCCCTTTTGGTTTGAGACTTAGAAATGCAAGAATAGATTATAGCGACGGACTAGTAGGATCAAATGAAACAACGTTCCTTCCTAATTAATCTCCCGCTGTCACAATATCTGCATAATGAATTCATTGATTATGTCATGCTAACTATGTAACAAAGAAGAGTAAGGCTAAAATGTTAATGGTTTCACGGACAACACTTAGTTACTATTCTGTGAAATATATTTCTCAGCACAGTGAGCTGAAATCTGAAATAAGGTACATGTCAGATACTCGTGTCAATACACACAAGCACGAGATTGTAGACAACTTTAGTTAACTTGCATAAGGCAGTGCAGAACATTTCAGCACTTTAGACAAATTGCACCTTCCTTGACAGCCTTCATCTAGTTTGCACACGCACTTGATGAGCTATTGGTACGAGACTGGTACTTGAGGCAAAATCTACCAGAAAGATTCCATTTTATCAAAGATACCTCTAGTCAGCCTTATTTATCTTGACTTGGAGTTTTAGAAAAGTGATAGAACACCTGACCCCCATATGTGCCCGACCTAATGGGCAACATTTTTAGTATGTTTAAGAGGTGTAGCAGACGATGCAAGAATGCACACTATAGCCCTAATATTTATGTGAACAGATGGTTGATCAGCTCTACTTGACATATTTTCTTGTAAAGAAGAGTATCGAAAGCCTCCATCTAAACCACAGAAATATCGAAGTTTGTTTGTAGGAAGGTGTAGAAAATGCATTTAAAAGCTTGATTCACCGGTAAGCACGAGTTGTACTGTTTAGTTTTGTTTGACAAGACAGTGTTAATCTTACATCGGTCCGCTTAATTGGTAGTGACATAGCCTTACAAATGGTAAATGGATAATATTTGTTGTCTTAAAACTAGTAAATTGGTTTTAAAATTGTGTTTCGAATACACGTGGTCATTAGATAAATCCTCAAGTACTCACATTTAGTAATATTATCCTTATCTAATATATTTTAATATCAGTATATATGTAACGAAATAGATATAAGAGCACCTTTTTTGTAGAAATGATGGATTCTGCTCCTAATTTATACCCCACCCCCGCCACCACGCCCATCACACACAGTCATGTTCCTAAAAATGGCACGACGCAGTAAAGAACTTGTACAATGTAGAAGAAATACAGTAGATACTGATGATACATGATATGCTCTCCATGAGCGTGGAGGACGCGGTCGAATTTTGGACATGTTCAAAACAAAAGTAGTGAGAACGTGGTCGAATCAGGAAGCAGTAAGAACTTAATAAGGACGTAGTAATGGCGTAATTAAAACCTAGTAGGACGTAGTTCAAGCGTGGAGCGGACGGGAAAGACTGCATGGCGTCCTCATTGCGCTGTCACTGGGTTGTCATTGCGTTCTTGCTACGTCAAAGAGTTCTCACTACGACTTATCTACATTTGTGTGCTATGACCATGCTATGTCGGTGCCACGTTGTAGAATACCGCATTAGGATATCAATACGTTCTTTCGGTGCTTAACATGTCTATGTCACGTTTGCCGCCGGTTCTCACCGTGTCTGTTACAGATTCTGAAAATTGAGTATGAATACTGGATTTGAATCCCCATCACTTCATTTTCAACCAGCAGTGGGTATGATCGCACATCATCAGGAATACTACACAATCATAGACTCAGCAGCACTGGCAGCTTGTAGTGGACTTCTGGACCTTCGTATACCCTTCACGCTGCCTTTCCTTTTTCCACCACGGCCTCTCTATAAGACTCCTCTGATTTCCTCGGGGGTCGAGAGCGGGATGGTGGGGCTTGTTGTTTATTGTATTTGATTGTTGTTGAGTGTAGATGCGGACACAATATAACTTGCAGAAGTAATGAAAAAGAGGCGCGTGGCATAGTATTAGGAGTTTGGGATTTCAACCTTCGCCTTCCCCTTCAACGTCTCTTGCGAAGTTAACGTATTAAGTTGAAGTTCGATTAAAATTCCTTGAGATTTCAAACATTAGAATAAACCTTACTTCTTTTAATCCGCCCATTCAATTTATCCGTAATTATGATCGTTTTTTTTTTTGTGCATTTTGATACCAATTTTCCGAAAGGGCAGGAATTTTACAAGAGTTTTAAAAATGAAAAAAAATGAAAATTAAATAAAAATACATTTTAATTAATATAATCATCGCATGGATATTAGAGCGATTACCAAAAAAAAAAAAAAAAACAACGATAAAACAATGTGAACAATGTAAAACTCGTTAGTGTTGCTCCAAACATTTAGGTTTTATATAAAATTATGTCAGTATAGTCAGTATACAATGCACGATTGTAAATCATACATGAGAGGAAATAAAAATGATTATTACATACCTAAAATTATTTTCCATTGGGTTTCAATGGACCACGATCGTGCAATATTTTTCCATATCATGACGTTGAACGCTTTCATATCGGACTAGTCCCAATCCGTGACTCTAGTTACCTCCCCTGACGGTCCGTCCATTGCGGATCTCGTTTCTTTAGATTTTTGTTGCTATTGTGTGTTTGTTTAATTTGTAATTTATGCAACATTTTGTTTACTTTTACACTTTGATTAATCTGACCTATTAGATACTGGCACATAGTAATTTATCAGACTGATGGCGTCCACGCGCACGTTGCGACAACAAGTTGGCGTCATTTTCACGGAAAATATTAATGCGTGTCAGTTGGATTTGTTTATTGCGTTTTCGGAGATTTTTTTTCCGTATTTTTTCCTGTCTTTCGTGACAGAACGATAATTTAGATATAAATTAATCATTTGATAGTGGATATGTAATAAAAAGGTTATCAATTTCTCGTTCTTTCGCGGACAATATTGCGCTCCTAAAGTCGCGCAATATTACCGCTGCAGAACTCGTGCATATATCCACATACAAAGTTAATAACCTATAATGATCATATCAACGTGATAATGACACTCTGTATGACTCTGTTTCATGCCAAACTCTCAGACAGCACAATATAATTTTAATATACTATTTTATAAGTAAAGCATCTGCGTATACAGGAATTTTGAGGGACACCAACATTAAAGAGGGGGTCACCCATTTCAGGGGGGGGGGGGGGGGGGTAGGGGTAGGGTAGGGTCACGCCGAGTTTCAAGACCGACTTTCTTTTTAAAATGTAAGAATCAAAGGGGGAATTAACCCACAATGTCCCTCTGCCAGGCTCTGGTTCCGTGCATTTAAAGAATAGAGTTATCCCATACGTCTAACAGGAAACGTCCCTCATCATGATATCATAGATCTGAAATTGTCTGATACGTCAGAAGAATTTTCCGTCTTACTAGTACCATTTTATGTTTATAATTAAAACACAATTGTCGTATTAAGTGTCCGACAGAAACAGATTGATTTCATTTGGATGTGAAAATAAAATGTTCCACCAAATGATAATCGCGCGTAATTATTTATTTTTCAAGTAAAATGACTGTCATGCCATGTGCTTCCATCCAGATTTCAGTCTTTGATGCCGATTATGTGGACAGAGTAGATGTAAAAAGAATGAAGTTTCGACTTTCGTGATATCACATCTTCCGACGTTCACTTCATACGACAAAAAGGCCCATCTGGTATAATCGATACCGCCTGGGGATACAAAGATGCCGTAGAAGTTAAAGTTTGAACAAAATCTCAAAGTTTCTCAAAATCAGTTGATAACTTCATACTTCCAGGTTCAATTCAATGTATTTAGTTAAAAGCATTAGCCATACAAAACTTTATTATTTTTATTCCTATTGATAGTATTTCGCATCAAATTTAGTCTAATTATATATATGGATAATCAAATAACTTAATAAGCAGAAATCCTGAAACTAAGCCTTTTATTTCGCATAGTGATAAAGAGAAGTCTTAGGATTACGTGATATTACATTAGTAGCAACGTGTGATATAAATAAAATACACGCATATCGGTGACGTTTTACCCAAAATATATATGAGAGACGTTGAAGGGGAAGGCGAAGTTTGAAATCTCAAACTCTCTATTTATGAGGAGCCGACGAACGCAGTGAGAACGTGATAAGCGCATGGTAAGCGAGAGGTGCAATCTGACTGGTCTTACTAAGAATGTAGTAAGAACGCATTGGACGTGAAGATGTGCGTGATAAGAAAATTAGTGCGAACGTGTTATATGCAGTGTGAACCTGGCAAGGGTGATGTAACGGCACAGTATGAACTTGAGAACTGCACATTTTGTGTGGTCTTCATGGTCTTCGTCTGAGAGTTAATTATCAGGGCATTAGTAACTGTACATTATATGCTTATGACATTAAACTATAAAACTATTGTTGTGAAAAAATGTGCCACAATTTGACAAAAAAGAGAACTTGCAAATGTAAATTTGATTACGCTGATCAAACAGCATTAACATTTTCCCTAAGAAATCGTGATGGTCTGACAGGCCAGGGATGTTCACATGGTCTATCGCACTAACATAGTTAATAAATTATATAGTTTTACTAAGTGTCATTAGTTCTCTTAGTGTAAATAAATCTAAATGAACACAGCAACACTAACAAATTCTGAGTCGCGAAAACTAATGACAAAGTGAAACACAGTGATGTCATTTATTCACTAATACACACTACAGTCAAACTTCGTACGCTCAAACTCAAATAATTCGAACACCATACTCCACTTGAACCTATCGTCAGGTCCCGACCAAATATTTATAATATATTGTTCGATCACTCAAACTACCGATAACATTTTGTCGGCCCCGACGGCTTCCAGTTAACGAAGCTCGACTGTATTTATAATAATTTACAATTGTCGTAAAGTTCTACACGGGACTGTTGCCATTTTAAACATTCTTGATATGCCAGTTACCATTATATACTTAATTTTGACTCACATAAATGCATTCTGACTTTTCTTCTGCTTAATAGCAAATTTTATCCAAGGGAGACAACTTTTTTGATTGTTTTGCGGAAGAGCAGTATTTTTGTTAATATAATATAAATCATTTGAATTTATTCAGAGAGGTGATTTTAGCTAATAATACTGATATCTGTAAGTGTCTATATAAGTTGTAGATAATATTATATAAGTTGTAGATAATATTAGGTATTTCTGAAAATATATACATGCATGGCGGCCATATTGAATTTTTCGGCCATATTGGATTTTTTGGAATGAATCTCGTGCTAATTTTTTGTGTTTTGCCCTAAAGTAGTTATGTACCAAGTTTTGTGCTTTTCCCATTTTCTGAAGTATTTTTATACGATTTTCCTGGACTATAGCATTTGCACCCTGAACTACAAAATTCCGTATTGCAATCCACATTAGTATATGATATGTTACTTTGGGTATTATAGGAATACAGTCATACATGGCACCCGTGGTATCCTTTGTATACTTGCAAACTTGATCCATTACTTTACGCTATCGATGCAAAATTGTTAAGCGTAATTAGCATATGTCCAAACTGGCATATACGTATAGCAAGGATGGCCTGTCTGTATATACACAGGGACACACGTGGTCAGTCTGTATGACCTTGATACCAAAACTGGCCTGCATCTATACCTAAGGTACCCATAGTTGCCTCTTGGTATGCCACGGACACTCATAGTGTATCTGTATGTATACCTAACCTGACCTGTACGTAAAACCATGATCCCCAGAGTGACCTGTATACATTGGATACATTGGCTGCCTTTTTGTATACCAAGGAAATCCGTATTGGCATACATATATGGCTCTGATAGCCTGTATGTATAAAATGGATACCACGAGTTGCCTGTTTGTACACCTAGGATACCCATAGTTTTCCGCATATATAACCAGGATGACCTGTATTTATACCCAATATACAAACGTTGGTCTTTATGTATAGCAAGTTTACAAACTGCGGTGCACAGCATCCAATAGAGACCTGTATTTATAGCCAAGATGACCTGACAGTATACCAAGGATACCCAGATAGACTTTCCCTATACCTAGGGTATATCGATGGCATGTATTCATACCAATGATATTCAGAGTGGTGACATTAATTAAACGGGCAGGATGGCCTGTTTTTATTGCCAGGATACACAAGGTGGCCAACCTAGGATGCACTAAGGTGCCCTGTCTATATACCAAGCATACGCAACGCATATACTGACTTAGTGTAAGCCAAAGGTGACAGTTTTTGACCCAGAAAGGCTTATAAACCCGGGATATCAATAATGGCCAGTATATATGGCCACGATGACATGTTTGTAAATCCAGGCTACACAGAGTGGCCTGGCTCTATACCTTGAATACATAGGTAACCTGTCTGTATACCAATGCCATCCAAAGTGACCTGAATGTATAACTGTGATTGCATGTTTATATACCTAAGTTACCAAGAATGGTGTGTATCTAAATCGAAGATACCCTTAGTAGCCTATATGTACCATTGTATAGTCGGGATGACACGCCTGTATACCCAAAATATCCAGAGTCTCTAAAGCAAGGAAACTCGGTTGACCCTTTTGTATGTCCAGAATACCAAGAATTGCCAGTCTGTATGTTCAGTATACCAATATTTGCCAGTATGTATAACTATGATAATAATGTTATCTATCTCTATATCCAGGTTAACTTTTGTTGCCTGTATGTATAGCCAGGTTTTCCCTAGATGTTTGTATTTATAGCAAGAAAGGCCAGTCTCTATACAAGGGATGCCCAAAGTGGCATGTCTGTATACCCTCGATACCGATAGTGGCATGAATATTTAGCCCAGATGGCCTGTCTGTATACAAATGATACCAAAAATGGCCTGCCTATATATCACTGAAACACAATTTGCCCCTGAATCCTACGAATATCCATTGTGGCCTGCATATAAAGCCAAGATTGCCTGCCGATATACCTAAGATATCCATAGTTGCCTTTTCTATACCTCTAGATACATTGGGTTCCCAGTCGTTATACCAAGTATACCATTGATACCAATTTAGGCCGTCCTGTCTGTAAACCCAGTATATATTTTAAATAGTATATTGTTTGATTACCCGCCACAATACTGCCAAACCTTACATAAAATCCTTTTGTGCATTCTCCAGTATATTAGAAAAACTGAATAAACTGACTTTTTGACGGCCATTGTGAAAAAACGGCTGTCTTATTGGTTGTCTGAGATGGTGTCAACCTGATTGAAAGTTGTTATATATTTTTTTAATCACAATACTGTACTGAAGTACATAAACAACTATGTAAACTCTATAATGTATCAAAAAAGCCTTAGCATATTCACTTTAGGCAGCCATTTTGAAAAATGAGCGCCATATTGGTTATTTGATGTTGTCTACATGGCTTATGGTTTTATTATCAATTGTATTTATCAGTCTTAATACTGCAATAAATTACATTAAAACATATGTAAACGCTCATATATATGAATACTTTTGAACAGACTTACCTTTGGTGGTCATCTTGGTCACCATTTTGAAAAATTGGCTGTATGACATAGGTTTACATCTTGAAATAACCGACAGATATGTACCTAATACAAAACAAAATGCCTTGCTTTTGTGGAAAAAAACACAACTGTGCTAAAGATTACTGTTGATCAGAAGTCAACTCACCCCACCCGCTTCAAGGAGTATCTACATATAAAACACATATGATGGCGATATAGAAAGTTGCATTTATCAATAGAGAAATATCCGACATATCATTTGTTACCTTTCTGTTTTCAAATTATGAAAACTATATATAAAACAACAATTATTGTACTGCTGTACATACATGCCATTTTTTATCTTAACTTGTACTATTTTTGCCGCTTTCATTAATATTAATTAATGTGCAAATAAGCTAATTTGCATTTAGTGATTTTAATTAATAGCTTTATACATTGGCTTCAGTTAAATACCACATTAAGTCTACTTATTTTATCAAATGGCGAAGATACGGGGCCATATAAGTAAAATTTGTAAAACTGCACTTAATGACATTTAACCCAATTTCTTTACCTTAATTTCACCTTAGGATTGCGATTACCGGCATCAATGAACTAATTATGTCATATATTTCACATATAACACATAGAAGTTGCATCTTCACGAAATGCCTACGTAGGTGTTTTTTTATTGAAAAGTAATAATTTTTGCAAGACAAGGCAATATTTTGAGTACTATAATATTTTTTTAGAAATTTGCAACACTAGCCAGTATTGCCATTTAAAGCAAAGTAGTATGTATTGCTTTTCATGTATGGTCTTTTTTCCATATAACGTTTTTGTCTATTGGTAATTTTGGAAAATTAGCTATGATTCAGGTTCTATTGCGTTATACACGCTTTAATATTCAAACGTGACTTTGTGGCATCTGGTCCGTCTGTCAAATGAATTGACGAGATCAATCTTTATTAATTATAGTTTTTAATATTACTTACTTCTATATATAGTTATTGTATAAAGCAATGAGAATTTTTTTTAATAGAATGTATCACATTTTTTATTATTTAAGTAATAATATGTTGTTTAATTTGTTATTTTCAAATTTTTGATATTTTGATGTATAAATACAACAATGATGTCTTTTCTGTCTTACTGGTTTTGATATTATATCCGGCTTAAAAGCTGTTTTTCTCTTGTAATTTCTTACGCCTTGATGTGTTTATTTAAGTCAGTGATGTCTTTTCCGTCTTACTGGTTTTGATATTATATCCGGCTTAAAAGCTGTTTTTCTCTTGTAATTTCTTACGCCCTGATGATTTAATTTAAGTCAGTGATGTACATGGAATATAAACAATTGCTATAATTATAATTATGAAAGCTAAAGTCACCAACTACTTCTAAAACTTTAAAGTTAGTCAAGCTAGACGCAATGTGAAAGGCGCTTACCAGACGAGTTGCACAATGTGATTATACAGTTGCAGTACGGTACGGTACGTAACGAAACGGAAGGTAGTCACACACTTTGTACGATTGACGAGAAAAACAAAGTAGATTGATTACATATTTTTTAAATCAAAATTTTTTAAAAATTTCAGTCATTGATGATTTTAAAGCTGCCCACGAAACCATTTGTCAGAAACTGGTACTGTAGATTAACTAATTAATGTTAATTAGACTATCCTTTCGGAGTCCTGTTCGGGGACGCTTGCGCAGATAAGGCTAGTATTGTTTACATCCTTGCAAAGAGGAAAGACTAACGTTTTTAGACCTGTAGATTTTTTTATTGTAAACAATATGTATTTAAAAATAAATGTAAGGAAAACCTTCATGTTTATTGGAAACTAATCCGAAACCAGTTCGTCAGTGTACTGACGTCCAGCGCTAAGGAAGTGTTGTCTATTTTTACATTCGTGTAAAATAGTCATTATGCGGTGTATTCTAATGAAATTTACACCAGGGAAAGAATATAGAAAATATATTAGAATTAATGTCTGTAAAACTTGACTGATTTCGCAGGACTATTTCGTCTTTTATTAAGAAAATCCACGAATTTATCAAACGACCATCATCGTAATACTATATGAAGATTACAAGATAATATAAAAACTAACAAAGGAAGATGGGAAATGGAAGGGTTTAATTGTGAAGATATCATTGTACATTTTGACTGGAATTTTATCTGGAATTTACCTATAAGACAACCAACGCCCTTAGCTTACTCCTTGTAATTACAAATTGTTAACAGTTAAGCGGGTAATATCTTAAGAAAATATTTTCATATCAAGGACTGAAAAACATACAAGAAATAGCTAATCAAGGAGCAACAGAAATTCGCCTGGAAATGAAGAAGAATGACGGTGAAGAAGGCTATGAAACATACAAGGACTTCAAGCTTGTAGATGGCACAAATTATACATTATCTATGGATAAAAGTTCAGCACGTAGATCAGCAGGTAGACACATTAAAAAGCCATTTAACCATGTAGTGGCCGATGAAAAAGTAAATTGCTCGATATTCAAGTTAAGATATCAGAAAATAAAAAACGTCGAAAAAACACAAGTCGCCCAACACAACATAAACGAAAATTTTGCAGGCTCGGTTTGATTTAGCCCTTGTATAACCGTAATAACGAATGACAGTCGTGAATTGCGGTAAGGGTATAAAATACTCGTATATAATGTCAGACTTCTCTTTAGGGACCGGAGACCACAGCGGCACATGAACATTTATAAATAACAAAAATATTATCATATCAGGGTTGTTATATTTTCTTGCCCTTCTGGATGATAGAGTTCATGTAATGTAAGTTTTGAACAGAATACCTCTAACGCCGGTGCTATGGGACGTAAGGGATGTTGCATATTTCATTCATATAATACATGTGTATATTTACAGTTAAGAGTTTGTTGTTTTTTTCTCATTGATTTACATGATGATGCGTAATTTATGTCTTTTAACGATGTTAAGTATGTAAATAAACGTTACTCATACAATATCGATCGAACAATGTTCCTTTGACCTGTAAGCCATGCATTCAATAATCACTTGATGCCTAAAAGATAAAGATTCATTTATGTGAAGGAATCTTCGAGTGAAGAAGTGACTACACTTTATAAGATGTCAGTATATGGTGTTTCAAAGACCAATGATTTACGTCAAGAACTGAACCTGCAATATTTTATCCGACGATCTGTGACTTTCCACTTTTACTGTTATAATTTAGTAACGTTAGCACAGGGTGAGTTTTAGTCATGTACTCACCGTAAAATAACTGAAATAGTAATGCAAAGCGGCATTCATGTCATATCATACAAACAGTGAAAATATACCTGGTCGTTTTATTTATGAAAGAAATCGCATGGAAACACAGTAAACTGTCTATGTTATAGTAACGTTCATATGTTTACAATAGAATGGTCAACATTTCATTAGATTTACTTGAATTGATACATATATATGGTTTTAAGGTATATCAGAGAGTGAGAATTATATATATATGTATATTATTTTCAGGTATATCAGAAAGTGAGAATTTTGGCACTGGAATTGGTTTTCCATTCTCAACCTATGACAGAGATATGGATCTATTGGAAAACCAAAACCTGCCCTTACAAAGAAACGGCGCGTGGTGGTATTCCTCGGATACGGACGTAAATCTTAACGGGAAGTATTGTGAACCGGGAACAAACTGTAGATGGTTAGGTCACATTCATGCTGGATTTGCGGGTGGAGAATCACTGAAGTCATCCAGGATGTTAATAAGACGTGTATGAAAAATCAAAAGCCACACAGATGAAGACATGACAAGGAATGCAGTATTTGTGTTTGTTAAAATCCCATACCATTTGCTATCAGGTTTTAGATAAAGAGGGCCGCCTTAATACAACATTATAAACATTATTGAATAATTTCTCCCCGAGTTCGTCGAATGGCGCCAAGTCATAGTTATTCTTATGCTAGCAAATGCTAGTGTAATTTTTGTCTGAATAAGGTTGGTCAGCTAGATAAGAACGATGTTCTAAATTAATGTTTTGGTCTGAATTAGGTTGACAAATGAGATAATTATACTACCAGTATTCTAATAAGACTGCTCATTAAGTATATTCTAATGTTTTGGTCTAAATAAGATTAATCAGTGAGATAATTTGTATACTCTAATGTATTTATCTAAATAAGGTTAATCATTGAGATAATTAGTATATTCTAATATATTTATCTAAATAAGGTTGATCAGTGAGATAATTAGTATATTCTAATGTATTTATCTAAATAAGGTTGATTAGTGAGATAATTAGTATATTCTAACGTTTTGGTCTGAATAAAGCTGATCGGTGAGATAATTTGTATATTCTAATGTATTGGACTGAATAAGGCTGGTCGATGGGATAAACGGGATATTTTTACACATTGGTCTAAATAAAGCTGATTGATCGGATAATTAGGATATTCTAGTACGTTTCGTTATATGTTTAATAGTCTAGAGACAATTTTAAAGTTTTTTGTTTTTTTGTATTGCTTATTGTAGATTTGTCATTATTCTCGTTTTATTAGCTCACTGAGCCAAAGGCCCAGGGTGAGCTATTGTGATCTATCACTGTCCGGCGTCCGTCCGTCCACGCTTTCCTTTAACCAACATCTCCTTCTAAACCTTCAGGCCAATTTTGATGAAACTTCACAGAGATGTTTCTTGGATTCTCTTCTTTAAAATTGTTCAAACAATTGAATTCCATGTAGAACTATGGTTGTCATGGCAACCGCAAGGAAAAAAAATATTCCTGTCCAAACCCACAGGCCATAGGGTTTTTATATTTGGTATGTAGCATCATCTAGTGGTCCTCTACCAAGGTTGTTCAAGGTTGAAAAGAAATCTTCAAAAGTTATCTGATTATATTTCCTAGATTGTTTGATTATAATTACCTTATAACCTAAAGTAATTAGGGGCCACTTGACTGTAGCATTGACCTACTGACCTACTTTCTTGCATTTTAAGATACGGATTTGGATGAAATGTACAGTTTTGCACACCGATCTTAAAACTGACTTTCAGAGGCCATGAATGTGACCTACTGACCTATCTTCTTGTTTTTTTAAGATACAGCCTTGAAATTTGGATGACATCTACAGTTTTGCACATCGATCTTTAAACTGATTTTCAGTGACCTTGAATGTGACCTACTGAACTATTTTCTTGTTGTTTTTTTTTAAGATACGGCCTTGAAATTCGGACGTCATGTACAGTTTTGCACACCGATCTTAAAACTGATATTCACTGACCTTGAATGTGGCCTACTTTCTTGTTTGTAAGATACAGCTTTGGAATTTGGATTACATGTGTTGCATGCCGATCCTAAAACAGACTTCCAGCGACAATAAATGTGACCTACTGACCTACTTTCTTGTTTTTTAAGCTACATCAAAAGGATTTGGACCACCTGTTATATTTTTGTACAGATTTCAAAAGTAATCTTACATAATCTATACCTAGACCCACTCAATTTTCTTGTTTTTAAAGCTTTAGCTTAGAAATTTGTTCAAACAAACAACTCTACTCAGATGAGCGATATAGGGCCATTATGACAATCTAGTTATTTCCACTATTGTTTGCAATTTGGGGTTATTATTAGTTCTAAGATATTCTACTTGCAAGATACACTTTTGCAAATATGATCGTCCCTAGGCGATACCCCACTTTGCTGTATATTCCCTACTAGTCTGATTGCTTGCTCTAGCTGTCTGTCTCTGTGTGTGACTGTGTGTGCGTCTGTTAGTTGAAGTGTGTATGTTTGTCTTGTGTACATGCGTGTCTGCACTGCTGTGGTATGTGGTGTTGGGAGACTGCGTTTTTCTGGATTGTCGCTTTCCCTGTTGAATGTTCATTCTTACTTTTTTAAATTGCCACGACCGATAAGTCAAAGATGGATACATTATTGTGTTTTGCAAATATGTGATGAATGAAAGTATTGTTAAGCATTTTAATACCACAGATATGTCTCCACTCTTTCAGTCAGAACTGTTATATTTCAATCTTTTAGATCATTCGGCATGTTTTTAGCTCACGTGACAGGGTGAGCTTTTTGTGATCACCCTTCGTCGTCCATCGTCCGTCCGTCCGTCCACAATTTCCTTGTGAACACGATAGAGACCACATTTGTATTTGATTTTCATCAAACTGGCACCCATGTATGTGCATAATATATCGGTTCCTTTCGAAAACTGGCCAGATCCCATCATGGGTTCCTGAGTTATGGCCCCTTCAATGGCCACAGTTTGTTACTTGTGAAAATGATACAGGAAACAATCAACTTTAACCAAACTTGCACACAGCTAGAATTGGTATAATATCTCAATTCGTTTCGAAAACTGGCCAAATCCCGTCATTGGTTCCAGCGTTATAGTCCCTTAAGGGTCAAAATTTCTTAGCTTTTGCTTGTGAACACGATAGAGAAAACATTTTGCAATCAACTTTAATCAAACTTGCTTACAATTTTGTCTTGGCATAATATCTCAGTTCCTTTCGAAAACTTGCCAGATCCCATCATGGGTTTCAGAGTTAAGTCCAAAATTTGTTATTTTTGCTTTTGCAGCCATAATAAGACTTCATTTCTGGTTTGATTTGATACAAACTTGAAAATTTTCTTCAGCAACAATAAATCTTGGATTCAATGATGAACCTGTCAGATCCAATCAAATGTTCTGGAGTTATTTTATATTTGATTACCTCCCCTGATTTTAATCAAAATGATTTATATCAGTAAAAACTTATAAAAAACAAAGAAAAACACCAAACAGGGAACGCCACGCACCAAAAACGCAGCCTCCTCAAAACGAAACCCCCAGCACGCAGACGCGTGCACCACACACACACACACACACACACACACAAAGCCAACACATAAGGACAAAACGAACAACACACACGCACACAAAGCCAACACATAAGACGAAACGAACAAACAAAGGAACACAGTGGGGCACCGCCTTGGAACGGTTATAAGACTCATTTGAAATTTCATTATTGTCATAACATGAATTCAGACAATCAGGGTAGATGACTATGGACTGATTTTATGTCAGATTACCTCCCTTTATTTCAAATTAAAATGGTAATATCTTTGTAAGTAATGAAGATACTAATCTGAAATTTCATTTATGTCACCAGCTGGACTTGGACTATCAGTAAAGGTACGTATTGACTGAACTTATGACAAATTACCACCCTTTATATTTTATGTAAATGGATATACCTAGCAACTTCTACTGAGATTGGTTTGAAACGTATTTTATGTTTTCCATGGTAAGACATCTCTACTTTTACTTACTTTTCTGATATATTGTTGTAAAGGCTTGTACTCTGTATCTTCTACAAGGATATACTAATACATGATTATCTTCTCTGATTTTAATAAAAATGGATTTATGTCAGTAAGTATTTATAGGACTCATTGGAAGTTTCATTATTGTCAATAGTTGGGCTGAGGCAATCAGGATAGATAACTTTGGACTGATTTTATGTCAAAATACCTCCCTTTGTTTCCAATTAAAATTGTTGAATCTCAGTAACCAATGAAGATATTGATTTGAAATGTCATTTATGCCATCATATGGACTCGGACAATCACAGTAGATAACTTTTGACTGAATATATGACAAATTACCTCCCTTTATTTTATCTAAAAATGAATATTCCTCAGCAGCACGTAATGAGATTGGTTTTAAATGTTATTTAAGTCTTCTAGGGTAAGGAATAGTCATGCTAGTACAAAAATGCAGCATTTGAGTCTAGGACCCTTAAATGTGGTATGGAGATTGGCCTTAACTAGTATGTGACCCATAGGTCAAAAGGGACTGTTACTAAAAATTTTATCCTGATGATATTTAATGTGTATGCCTATGTGATATATGTCCTAATTGATCTTATCATAAAGAACAATGGTACTCAGCTGAGCGATATAGGGCCGTTATGGCCCTCTTGTTTATGTTTGTAGTAATGTACACTTTAAATGTCAGCTTCACCAGTTCGGCTTGAGTGGTTCAAAACCTCACGATTTAATAGCTTTGGTTATTGTTTAATCACCCTTGAATATGGCGCCTGCTTTTTAAAATTGTCTTTTGGCCGTTTCCGTGAAATGCAGGCTCCACAACCTTTGACACCCCCCCCCCCCACCACCACCACCACACACACGAACACACGTACTAATTCCCAGTCTGTTTAGTTCTGCCTATTGTTTTTCGTTTAGGACATACACGTTATTTTAACTTGGGACCATTTATCGCTTTTCATGAAATTGAACTCTGTATGTCATTGAATGTTCCATGTACATCGCCGTATGAAAATTGTTGCTGCTGTGTCAATATTGTATTTAGCACTTGTAACATGCATAAATGTTGAGTTTAGCTTAATAGGCTATATGGCTTGCACGGTAGCTTGCATTTCCATTATCGCTAAAGAACAAGCTCTGTCAAGCCGGGCCTGCAACACTTTCATTATTGTCGTGTAGTTGACTTGTCCACTTTTAAGCTCACCTGAGCCAGCGGCTCAAGATGAGCTTTTGTGACACTCGATGTACGTTGTTCGTCGTCCGTCGTGCGTCGTCCGTCTTGTGTCAACGATTTCTACAAAATCTTCTTCTTGAACACCACTGGGTAGTAGCATACAAAACTTCACAGGACTGATTTTTGGCAACCGAAAGGAAAAACTTTAAAAACCTTCTTATCCAAAACCGGAATGCGTAGAGCCTTGATATTTTCCGTATGACATCATCTAATGAGCCTCTATAAATTTGCCCAAATTATGCCACTGGGGTGAAAAGAGGCCCCGCCTTGGGGGTCCCAAGTTTTACATAGGCTTATATAGGAAACAAATTTAAAACTCTTCTTGTCTGAAATCACAAGGCCTAGGCCTTTGATATTTGGTATGGAGCATTGCCTAGTGGTCCTCTACCAAGATTGCTCAAATTATCGCTCTATAGTGAAAAAAGGCCCCGACCTGAGGGTCCCAAATTTTAGATAAACTTGTATAGAAAACATCTTTAAAAATATTCTTGCCCGAAACTGCAAGGCCTAGGCGTTTGATGCTTGGTATATAGCATTTTATAATGGTCCTCTACTGATATTGTTCAGATTATGCACAGGTGGTGAAAAGAGGCCGTACCCAGGGGGTTTTACATAGAGTTACATAGGAAAATCTTTAAAAAATCTTGACTGCAATTTCCATTAGATATTTGGTATGTAGCAGTTTGAAGTGGACTTCTAATAAGATTGTTCAAATTATGCACCTGGGGTGAATAGAGGCACGGTCCAGATGTCACTTGTTGTATGATATGAGTTATATAGGAAAAATACTTGAAGGTTATCACATCATATTTCCAAGACTGTTTAATTATAATTACCTGACGACCTAAAGTGATTAGGGGTCACCTAACTGTGACCTTGACATATTGACCTACTTTCTTGTTTTTTTAAGATACAGCTTTGAAATTTGGATGACATGTACAGTTTTGCACACCCAAATTAAAACTCACTTTCGGTGACCATAAATGTGACCTACTGACCTACTTTCCTAATATTTGAGCATCTGTTTGAAATTTGAAACATTTTTACACAGGTTGGAAAAGATTTCAATGCTTATTTACATTTGATTTTACCTGAGCTCTTAGTCTTGTCATTGAAGCTCACATGGTGGATGGATGGATGGGTGGCTGGATAGCTCAGTGGTTTGCACACTGGCCTTCCAGTCCTGAGGTCGGGGGTTCAATCCCCGGCAGCTACTCGGGAATGTTTTAGAAACGCTTTTCAGTATTTCCCACCCAACTAGAGGTGTACTGGTCAGGAACCCAGGCAATCCTTGCGTGTATCAGTGCTATACACTTGGCACTTTAAAGAACCAGGCTGTCAATTCGAAACGAGCTAGGCTACATTAGCCGGACAAGCCTGTATCTGATTTCTGATCTCTCTGTCGTGGGAGCTTTGTCTCACTCTGTCCCTCTGGTCAGATCGCTCTGTGTCTGTACTAGTAGAGGATGAATTATGCACCCTGTGTGGCTGCATTTGAACTAGGTAAAGCGCCTTTGAACGTGAATTTGATCATGAAATAGGCGCTATATAAATCTGGTATAATAATAATAATATAATTACTCAGGTGAGCAATCCAGAGTCACCATGACCCTCTCCTCTGATTTAGATTAGTTCGGGTGTGTATAAAATTCTCAGCGATTGGTAAGTATTATGTGTGAATTAGGGTTAGTAGATTAAGGGTAAAGGGCACACTAACCTCAAAACAATGGTTTCCAGTCAATAACAGTAAAGAACAACGGTAAAGTTTACAGCGGGTAACGTATACATATGGTTACCTGTGGTTAGTTTACATGTCCAGTTTGTAGTTTGGTTCAGCGCATTAAATGTTAAAGACGCACAGGCCTTGAACCAAAAAACAGTTTTCGACCAATAAGAAGAAAAAGATTAGACAGTCGTTAGCCTACATGTGTGGTTCATGCTGTGGGACCATTAGGTCAATTTCAAGGTCACAGTGTTCTTATATACATTTTATCAGTTAATGCAGAAGTATGGTATACAACGCACACACATGTGGTAGTGCTCAAAATTACTTTTTAAATAATGGGCATAATTTGCATAGGCCGCATTTCTAGATGCGGATATGCATAATATGTGAAGGATTAATTATTTAATTTTATATTGCAGTAAGACCAGTCTACATGTATCTGGTCAACTTGATTTTAAAATAATGGTGTTCTTTATTTACGTTTGTTTAGGTGTAATTTGAATGTTGAGTCTCAGTGTTGTTATATTTATTTGTCCTTCGGAATCATTGATTTCATCTCATTCAGATTTGAAAATTGAATACTGCTGCTAATGGCGGTGCTAGGGGGCGTGGGTAGTGTTGCATATTCCATTTCTTCTCATGAACATTGTTCTCGGTGCTTCCGAGGGAGCTACTTTTCAGATTTTATTTTTAAAACTTTCTCAATTCCAGCTTGTATGGTTCTGTTTTCTCATTTAGGGCAAACCTATTATTTAAGACTACACGCCGCTTTTCATTGAAAGTTTCACGTCTTTAATTTTTGTTTGGTTACTTGTAGCATTTGTGCATCTGTAAAATCTAGTTCTGCTCAACCCGCGGGCTAGATGGCGTGAACGGTTTTAAGAATCTTTCACTTGTTGAAGGTAGGGATGGAAATATCAGGCACGAGAATAACTGTTTAGACGGTAACGAAGCTCCATCGACTTAACTCTTAAACAGTTACCCGAGAGCAAGGTCATTCCATCCGCATCTTCAACTTCTTGTATGCCGTATTTTTTAATAAATGGAGGAACAAGTAACACCAGTGACTTTCTTTTCTTTTCAGCACTAGTTTATTATAGTAACTTATGAATTTACGCATTCATTCATAAATTGCCACACATGAGTGTAACATCTGGTAAACTCACGTGAAAAACCTATCTGGCATATGAGAAAGTATCCATTTTCACTACGGTACCCGTCCACGAACAAGCTCGCAACATTTTTTTTGGTTAAGCGACTTTATCTGATGGAAGACTATTGTAACTAGGTGTGGACTCTATTCTGAACTGAAGTGTAATAGTGGCATACTTTATTAATATCAAATATTTTTTTACATGAATTTGTGTTTTAAGTTTAAGATATATATTCTACATATTTATATGAAAAAATGATACCATCTGTGTGCATACAAACTGTATGCAAATATTATTCGGGAAGGTATGTGAAAATTGTTTTGTAAACGTTTATGTGATGCATAGGAGAAAACTAATATATCCTCATTCTATTTATGTAATGTATGTTTTCAAACCAAAATGATATATGTTTAAAAAATTATATATGTCTCTTTTAAAGAGAGCTGCAAATTATTTTGCTCGTGTCAGTAGGTTCTTTAGTCCTCTTAGGATGATGACCTGTGGTCAGTTAATAATCTGTCTTGTTTTTAAGGTTCAGTATTATCAACAATTTGCCTCACAGTACCATCGAGAGCAGAAAACTGTATCTGATCAATAACTAAAAAAAACTGGTTAGGTGTACAGAAGTGAGTTGCTTGTTGTCGATATTGTTTTTGGGGTAAGCAGACACAGTGATTCAAGTCCTACAGCCATTGATCGTTTTGTGAATAATGCATGTGGTCAGTGCATAGACTCTGTTGCTCTTTGATCAATAGATTACAGGTGATCTTACCAGTGAATTTACACTGAACAGTTGTTGTAGATGGAAACGATTGAATCTTCGGCAGTCATAGCAGTATAACTTGTAGTAAATGATCCTTTTGTTTTGTTTTGGTTTGGGTTAAGTAGGTAAAAAATCAAGGACAAAGTAATATCAAGACTGAAAATGGTTTCCTTCAAATAACTTGGCAGTACTTAGACCTACCTTAGACATAGAACATTTGGTGATTGACTCAGATCTGTAGTTGATCGTTTACATTAAAGGGTCCAGTGCTTCAGTGGACAAGGTCTGGAAACGGTTACCTATTAATAAGACTTACCTCCCATCTGCAGAGGATGATTTAACGTGAAAATTTGAAGTTGAAGATCCCTCGATTCGGGGTCAGTACTTCAAATGCTAACGTTAAAAAGAACATGAAACTAAATTCAAATTACGCACTTTTTGATCTTCGTCAAACCATCATGTGGGAGCGTATGTACAGCATATTCTGTATGTTTTACGTATTGTATGTATAATGTACTTACTCTCTACTGTATTGTGATAAAATTCTTTAAAAACATATTAGCTCGTGTTTTTCCTTTATAATGACAGATCATTTTTAAGTATAATTATAGCGTTATTTACTTTTATTTACTTTTCCCACCAATTGTTTTGTCGTGTGCGTTACGACTGAAGTATTTATAACAAATGCGTTCCCCCAAACGTGTGATGAAATAAAGATTTCTAAGATTCTACTAAAAGTCAGATATGCGTTGGAGAAATACGAAGCGTACATTGTCAAAAACATAATGAAAAGTATTCTAATTTTCCCAACATATATATGTCTGACAAACTTATTTAAACGTTTCCTTTGTAACTTTCTTCTGCAGCGGAACTGAAAGAAAGCATATGTGTATTTCGAAGTTGATACACTATACCTTAACTGCCGATACACAAACATTATGCGTCTAGATTTCATAAACATTTTATGATCTTTCAGCGTCGAAGAGCTACTCAGAGTATGTCGGTTGTTACCAGTGTGTGATTATTAAACTTTGGCAGTCATTGTAAAGCCTACATGTCATTACGGTAACCATATAAGAGCATCTGATGACCGTTTTAGACCTGATGGCCATTAAGCCTTAGCCGGACATTTTGTGTCTGGTTGCCATTTAGCATGCGACGGTCATTTTATGTCTGGTTGCAATTAAGTATATGATGACAGTTTTATGTCTGGTTAACGTTAAGTATATAACAGCCATTTTATGTTTGCAATTAAGTATAGGATGACAGTTTTATCTCTGGTTGCAACGAGAACTCTGACGGCTACTTTTTGTCTGGTGGCAATTAAGCATGAGGCCATTTTATGTCGGGTGATAATTAAATCTATTACATCACTTTTGCGTCTGTTGGTCATTCAGTACTTGAAGGTCAGTTTGAGTCTGGTTGCCATTAAATAAGTGATGGTCATTTTGCGTCAGATGACAATTAAGTAAATAACGGCCATTTTTGTCTGGTGGTCATAAATAGCTAACGGTGTTTTGTATCAGGTGGCTATTCAGCATCTGAAGTCCTTTTTTTACGTTTTGACCGGTATTCGTCTGGTAGCACATCTACATATGACAATAATTAATGTGTCAAACACTTCACAAACGTCTGACGCCTATTGTACTAACTGGACATTGAACCGTAGGAGATGGCCGTAAAAAAAGTTACATTTGCGCAATTATTTACACCTGATCAATAACATAAAAAGTTCGACAATACTAGAAATTTTGAAACTTGTTAACATATTTCAAAGAAGATATCATACCGGATACGGCAACCGTCAATGCAATATATTCAGTTTAGCTATGTCGTATATTTGCGTTTATTTGTGAGCTTCTTGATCACGGTGAGGTTGCGTACCCTTGATATTACCATTTTGTAATAAGGTATTTTCAGGAAACGTAATTGAGTTTTGCCAACAACGTAGAAATGGTCCAATTTCCTACTAAAACGAACCCAACTTATAAAGGGACATATATCAAAACGAAACCCCCTTCAAAACGGTTGTTAAAACAGATTTGATTTAGTCAAATTGTGAGATCTGGTCTTCATTCTAATCCATAGTATAATTTTCATCCACAGTATACATTATCATCCATAACACACATTCTCATCTCATCCATAATAAACAGTCGTATCAACAGTCTACATTCTCATCAATAGTATACATCATTATCCATTATACACGTTCTCATCCAAAATACACATTCTTATCAATAGTATATATCCTCCTCCATAGTATATTTTCTCATCCATAGAATACATCATCTTGCATAATACACATTGCAGAATACATTTTCAACCTTAGTATACATTATCATCCATAATACATATTCTTATCCATAATACACATTCTCATCCATAGTATATAGTATCATCCATAGTATAAATTCTCATCCGTAGTCTTCATTCTCATCCATAGAATACATTCTCATCCATAGTATATATTCTCATCCATAATACACATTCTTATCCATAGTATACATTCTCATCGAAATCATATATTATCATCAATAGTATACATTATCTTTTACAACACACATTCCCATCGAACTTATACATTCTCCTCCATAATACACATTCTCATCAATAGAATACGTTCTCCTTCATTGTATATATTATCACCAATAGTATACATTATCATTCACAATACAGATTCTCATCCATAGTATACATTCTCATCAATGATAAACATTCTCATCCATAGTATACATTATCATCCATATTATACATTCTTATCCATAATACACATTCTCGTCCATAGTATATAGTATCATCCATAGTATAAATTCTCATCCGTAGATTACATTATCATCCATAGTATATATTCTCATCCATAATATACATTCACATCCATAATACACATTCTTATCCATAGTATACATTCTCATCGAAAGCATATATTATCATCCATAGTATACATTATCTTTTACAACCCACATTCCCATCGATCTTATACATTCTCCTCCGTAATACACATTCTCATCCATAGTATACGTTCTCATTCATAGTATATATTATCATCAATAGTATACATTATCGTTCACAATACACATTCATAGTATACATTCTCATCAATAATAAACATTCTCATCCATAGTATACATTATTCATATTATACATTTTTATCTATAGTATACATTCTTATCCAAAATACACGTTCTAATCCTTAGTATACATTCTATTCCATAGTATACATTCCCATTCATATTATAACTTCTTATTCATTATATACATTCCGATCGGCAGTATACATTCCGATTCAAGTATACATTCTCATTCATAGAATACAATCTCATCCATAGTATGTATTCTTGTCCACGGTATATAGCATTCTTTCTAATCCATAGTATACTTTCTCATCAATAATAAGTGTTTTCATCCATAGCATACATTATCATCCATAGTATACATTCTCATCCAAAAAGCACATTCTCACCCATAGTATACATTCTCATCCATAATACACATTCTAATACTAAGTATACATTCTCATCCATAGCATACATTCTCATCCATAGTATACAATCTCATCCATAGTATACATTCCCTTTCATATTTTAAATTCTTATCCATTATATACATTCCCATCCATAGTATACATTCCGATCAAAGTATACATTCACATCCATAGAATACAATCTCATCCATAGTATATATATTTTTGTCCGCGATATATATAGCATTCTTTATCATCCATAGTATACATTCTCATCCATAGTATACATTATCATCGTTATTACATATTCTCAACCATGAAACACATTCTCATCCATACTATACATTCTGATCCATAGAATTCGTTACCATCTATAGTAAACAGTTTCGTCTATAGTATACATTCTAATCCATGGCATACTTTCTCATTCGTAGTCTATGTTCTTATCTATAGTATAATTCTCATCCACAGTCTACATTATGATCCATAATGCACATTCTCATCTCATCCATAATACACATTCTCATCTATAGTACTGTATACATTATCATGCATAGTATATATTATCATCAATAATACACATTCTCATTCCTAATACACTTTCTGCTCCAATTATACATTCTCATCAATAATATATATTATCATCCATAAAATACATTGTCTTCCATAATTCACATTCTCATCAATAATATACATTCTAATCTGTAGAATACATTCCCATCCAAAGTAAACATTCTCATACATAGTATTCATTCTCATCAATAGTGTACATTCTCATCCACATTATATATTCCCATCCATAGTAAACATTAACATTCATATTATACATTCTCATTCATACTATCCATTCTCATCAACAATATACATTCTCATCCAGAGTCTACATTCTCATCTATAATCTACATGATCGTTTATAGTATACATTCTATTCTATAGTGTACATTTTTATTCATAGAATACATTCTCATCCATAGCGTACATTCTCATCCACAGTATATATTCTCATCCATAGTATACATTCTCATTCATTGTATGCATCCTCGTCCATAGTATTCATTCTCATCTACATTAAGAATTCTCATCCATAGTCTATATTTTCTTTCATAATCTACATGCTCATTCATATTTTACATTCTCATCCAAAGTATACATTCTCATTCATAGTATACATTCTCATCCATTGTATACATTCTCATCCATTGTATATATTCTCATCCATATTATACATTTTCATCCATAGTATACATTCTCGTTTATAAAATGCATTCTCATTCATAGTATACATTCTAATCCATTGTATACATTCTCATCAATTGTATATATTCTCATCCATATTATACATTTTCATCCATAGTATACATTATCGTTTAAAGAATGCATTCTCATCCATAGATACATTCTATTCCATAGTATACATTCTAATCCATAGTATACATTCTCATCCACAGTATATATTCCCATCCATAGTGTACATTCTCATCCATTGTATATATTCTCAAACACTGTATACATTCTGATTCATAGTATACATTCTCATGCATAGTATCCATTCTCATCCACAATATACATTCTCATCCAGAGTCTACATTCTCATCTATAATCTACATGATCGTTTATAGTATACATTCTATTCTATAGTGTACATTTTTATTCATAGAATACATTCTCATCCATAGTGTACATTCTCATTCATTGTATGCATTCTCATCCATGTATTCATTCTCATCTACAATATGCATTCTCATCCATTGTCTATATTTTCTTTCATAATCTACATGCTCATTCATATTTTACATTCTCATCCAAAGTATACATTCCCATCCATAGAAGACATTCTCATTCATAGTATACATTCTCATCCATTGTATACATTATCTTCCATTGTATATATTCTCATCCATATTATACATTTTCATCCATAGTATACATTCTCGTTTATAGAATGCATTCTCATCCATAGATACATTCTTATCTATAGAATATATTCTAATCCACAGTATACATTCTCATCCACAGTATATCTTCCCATCCATTAGTGTACATTCTCATCCATTGTATATATTCTCATCCATAGTATATATTTTTAGTCATAGTATGCATTCTCGTTTATAGAATGCATTCTCATCCATAGATACATTCTTATCTATAGTATACATTCTCATTCATTGAATACATTCTCATCCATAGTATATCTTCCCATCCATAGTGTACATTCTCATTCATTGTATATATTCTCATCCATAGTATATATTTTCAGTCATAGTATGCATTCTCGTTTATAGAATGCATTCTCATCCATAGATACATTCTTATCTATAGTATACATTCTCATTCATTGAATACATTCTAATCCATAGTATACATTCTCATCCACAGTATATCATCTCATTCATAGTAAACATTCATATTCATAGAATTCATTCTCATCCAAAGTTTGTATTCTCATCCATGGTATATATTCTTATTTATACTATACATTCTCATCCTCAGTATACATTCTCCATCGTCGTCATTCTCATTCATAATGTACATTCGCATTCATATTATACATTCTTATTCATAGAATAAATTCTCATCAATAGTACGCATTCTCATCCATTGTATATTTCTCATTCATGGTATACATCCTCATTCTTAGTATACATTCTCATCTATATTATACATTCTCATCCACAGTATACATTCTCATCCATAGTCTACATTCGCATCAATAATGTACATTCTTATTCAATGTCTTCATTCTCATTTATAGAATACAGTCTCATTCATAGTATACATTCTCATTCATAGTATACATTCTCATCCATAATACAGCTTCTCATCCATAGAGGTTCGTCGAAATCCCCAAAACTATGTTATACCTTTGGCATGCGAGAATGGTTAGTATATAACTACTTATTAGGTGGGCCCGTGGTTTGGTGTTTACACGCTTGACTGTCAATCCAAATGTCCGAGGTTCGATTCCCGGTTCAGGCAATGGAAATTTCTGAGATGCTCTTGAATGTTTCCCACCTAAATAATAGGCCTGTACTGGTTCTTCCCAGGAAAAACGGCTTCGTGTGTATCTGTGCTATACACCGGGGACGTTAAAGAACCAGACTGTCTATTCGCAAAGACCTAGACTTGGCGGGTCTGTATCTAAAAAGGATTTCTCTCTATCTGTTCTGGGGGCGTTAACCTACTCTGTCCCTCTGGTTGGGTGGCTCTGTGTCTGTACTAGTAGAGGATGAATTTCGCGCTCTTTGTCGCTGCGTTTCCTATTAGTCCTGTAAAATGGTGTAAAACTACTTCAGAAAATGGGAAAAGCACAAAACTTGATACATAACTACTTTGGAGCAAAACACTAAAACTGAGCATGAGAACCACTCCAAACAACCCAATATGGCCGAAAAATCCAATATGGCCGCCATGCATGTATATAGTTTTAGAAAAACCTAATATTATCTATAAAACTTCTATAGACACCTACAGTCATCAGTATAATTAGCTAAAAGCACCTGTTTGAATAAAATCAAACATATTATATTTAAATTTAACAAATATACCGCTCTTCTAACAAAAATGAAAAAAAGTTGTCTCCCTTGGATAAACTTTGCTATCAAGCAGAAGAAAAGTCAAAATGCATTTATGTCAGTCAAAATTAAGTATATAATGATAACCGGCATATCAAGAATGTTTAAAATGGCAACAGTCCTGTGCAGAACTTTACAACAATTGTAAATTATTATAAATACATTCGAACTTCGTTAAATGGAACCCGTCAGGACCGACAAAATGTATTCGAGTTATCGGTAGTTTGAGTGATCGAAGAATATATTATAAAGGAATTTGTTTGGGACCTGATGATATGTTCGAGTGAAGGATGGTGTTCGAATTAACAGCGTTTGAGCGAAGAAGTTTGATTATAGTGTGTATTAGTGATGGGGACGGGGGTCAAACTCGAAAAATGTGCAGTTCTAAAGTTCATACTGCTAAAGTTCATCCCTGTTACCCAGGTTCTCACGGCGTCTAACACGTTCACGCTAAATTTCTTACCACACGCATCTTCACGCCCAATGCGTTCTTACTACATTTTTAGTACGACCAGTCCGATTGCCATGCTTTAACCATGCGCTTATCACCTTCTCATTGTGTTCGTCGGCTGCTTATAAATACTATGCCATGCGCCTCTTTTTCATTCCTTCTGCAAATTATATTGTGTCCGCATCAGATCCAGTCTGACTAAAGTACTTGATCTTCTAAACGAAGATCTGAGAACGACCCATTCACATTCGTCTTGTGCATATTTTGGATTTCCAGTATTGCTATTTTTATTTTATCCAATCAGACGACTTGTTCGAATGTCAGAGTAAGAAAAATGTGCAGTCATTCCAGGGCTCGAACCCGGGACCCCTCGCTTACAAAGCAAGTGGCCTACCGACTGAGCTAACCGGCTATCTGGTATATTATGACATAAAAATTGTAAATATCAAAAGTCAAGGCTACAGGTAGATTTGCAAGATGTTGTAAGTTAGGCTCTGATTGGCTAGCGAAAGGGTCGTCAGAACGAGGCAATGAATAGGTCGTTCTCAGATCCTATGCGTAGCGTAATAGGATATGTACTTTAGTCAGATTGCATCAGATCTACACTCAACAATAATCAAATACAATATACGACAAGACACCCCCTCCACGCGAAGAAATGATCATATCCATTGCTGGTTGAAAATGAAGTGATGAGGAATTGAATCCAGTATTCATACTCAATTCTCAGAATCTGAAACACACACGGTGAGAACCTGCTGCAAACGTCACATAGACATATTAAGCACCGAAAGAACGTATCGATAACTTAATGCGGTATTCTACAACGTGGCACGGACGTAGCATGGTCATAGCACACAAACGTAAATAAGTTGTAGTGAGAACTCAACTGACATAACAAGAACGCAATGACAACCCAGTGACAGCGCAATGAGCATACCATGCAGTCTTTCCCGTCCGCAATATTCCTGTACTATGTCCTACTAGGTTTTCGTTATATCATTACTACGTCCTTATTAAGTTCTTCCTGCTTTCTGGTCCGGCCGCGTCCTCACTACTTTTGTTTTGAACATGTCCAAGGTTCGACGCCGTCCTCCACACTCGTGGAGACCATAATAATCATGTTCTTATCAGTGTCTACTATTCCTTCTACATTGTACAAGTTCTTACTGCGCCCTGCCAGTTTTTAGGACGTAGTGGGAACGTGGCTGACTGTGAGTGGGCTCAATTAGGAGCAGAATCTATCATTTCTACAAAAATTAAAATATATTAGATAAGGACATATTAAATGTGAGTACTTGAGGATTTATCTAATGAGCAAATGTATTCGAAAAACATTTTTAATACCAATTTACTAGTTTTAACACAAAAAATATTATCTATTTACCATTTGTAAGGCTATGCCACTACCAGTTAAGCAGTCCAATGTAAGAATAACTGTCTTTTCAAACAAAACTAACCAGTCCAACACGCGTTTACCGGTGAATCAAGCTTTTAAATACATTTTCTACACCTTCCTACAAACAAACTGTTCATATAATATTTCTGTGGTATAGATAGAGGCTTTCGATACTCTTCTCTACAACAAAACATGTCAAGTAGAGCTGATCATCCATATATTCACACAAAAGAGTTAGTTTATAGCATGCATTCCTGCATCGTCTGCTACACCTCTTGAACATATTAAAAAAGGTTGCCCATTAGGTCGGGCACATATGGTGGTCAGGTGTCCTATCACTTTCCTAGAATTCCAAGTCAAGATAAATAAAACTGATTACAGGTATCTTTGATAAGCTGGAACCTTTCTGGTAGTTTTTGCCTTAATTACCCGAGTCTCATACCAAAGGTTCTTCAAGTGCATTTGCAACCTACATAAAGGCTGTCGAGGAAGGTGTAATTGGTCGAAAGTGCTGAAATACTCTGCACTGCCTTATAAATACAAGTTAACTAAACAAGTCGACAATCTCGTTCTTGTGTGTACTGACACGAGTATCTGAAATGTACCTTATTTCTGATTTCAGCTCACTATACAGAGTAATATATTTCACAGAATAGTTACTAAGTGTTGTCTGTGAAAGCAACTTTAATATTTTCA
Source organism: Mercenaria mercenaria (assembly GCF_021730395.1). NCBI lineage: Eukaryota > Metazoa > Mollusca > Bivalvia > Venerida > Veneridae > Mercenaria > Mercenaria mercenaria. The sequence goes on from NC_069365.1 coordinate 96,774,376, forward strand.
GCCTTACCCTTCTTTGCTACACAGTTGGCATTACATAATCAATGATTATGTGATCAATCTATTATGCAGATATTGTGACTGCGGGTGCAAAATAAGGAACCTTGTTTCATTTGATCCTGCTAGCCCGTCGCTATAATCTATTCTTGCATTTCGAAGTCCAAAACCGAAAGGGGTAGTTGTACTTGGTGTCATAGGAACTACAATTTTATATAGAAACTAAGTTAATTGACCTTCACATTTTCAATATTACCACTTTAAACAAGGTTTTATTAAGAAGTCTATAGAATTTGCACTTTTGAAGTTATTGAAGAATCCGCCATTTGCGAATGACTGACGGACATACAGACGGACAAAATGATGTACTAAAGGAGAAAATAAGATAACAAGCATGTTTTCAATATTTCCTCCTATCTATGTACAATTTCTAAAGAAACAATCTCTCCTCGTTTTGAAGACATGCTGGATGACACTTTTTGTCGTATTCGTGCTCTATTTGTTGCCATAGCAACAACATTTGTTGCCATAGGACCAAATTTAAATGACACCCACATTTTCCACATTGCCATCTATCAATGTACCACGTATGATGAAAAAATCTGTTGCAGTTTAAAGTTATTGCAGTATCCCACTTTGCATGGCTGACGTATTGACATGCATATGGGGGCAACCCATAAGCCCCCTCTGGCTAAACACTGGTAAGGGAATAACAACAATGTTTCAGTATGCTGCTGTGGAGGGAATGTAAGTAAAATAATATAAATTTACATATAGTAAAACAAAACATCCTTTAAAATATGAAAAAAGTCACAATGATAATAATAAGTTTTAAAGGCTAGATGTTAGCCGTTACCATGGAAACTGAAAGCAATTAACATCATTTGAATTGTTATTTTTGCATTTGATGCAAATTTAGGATTTATTTTATCATATAAATTTATATTTGGTGCATTTTGGGGATGACTGTAAATATAATGACCTTTCGTTAGAATCTTGTAAGGAAAAATTGAGTTTTGGCGGCCATTTTTGAAAATGGCCGCCGTATCGGACATCTTGACAGATATCAAATGGGTCCCATGAAAAAAAAAATGTTTTTTTTATGCTTTAATAAAAAGCTGTGCCAATTTTGGTGCTTTTCCCATTTTTTGAAGTAGTTTGGCATTTTCTGTTACGAATTGATCGGACTATATGTGTAAAGCGCCTTTGAACGTATTTATGAAAAGGGCGCTATATAAATCTGGTATAATAATAATAATAATAATATCTAAAACACGAAGTATCTATAATAAAGAAATGATATACGGCCGCCTTAATCAATGCACACTTTAAGGTAGGAAAAGTGCGCTCTGCATTTTTACATACGATCAGGTATTTATAAAGCAAAACAAAACTAAGTTTTTAAAGTAAAATTTGCATGTTTGTTTTCATGTAGAACATATATCAAGGACACACATATTTTACATCATAATTATAATAATCATAATCTAAGAAACTTTGACCAAAAATAAGACTAAAAAGGAGGGCAAAAAAGTGGAAGAGGGAGTGTTGCCAACATGACCATTTTTAAAATCGTCAAGGGATACGAAATGACCAAAAATGCGGACGGGTTTACTAGGGGACGAGTTGTCTGTACACTATTTAGGAGTGAACTCTATCGCAGGGGATTCAGGTTTATGACGTTTTATAACCTATTTCCAGAGGAGCCTTGCAATGGATTACACTGTCTAACAGCTGAGAACACCTGTACACAATATTATCTATTTCTTTCGGAAACCTGTGGAATTTTTCATCCACCAGTCAAAATGTACAGTAAATGACCTTCGCCCCTGATATAAAAAGGGATATTAAGATGAAATCAATACCGGCATGGGGCCGGAAAAATACAATGGATGTATTGTCAATGTACACTGTATACTGTTTTGTGAATTCGAATTTCAAGATATGGAGCAAAGAATAAAATCTCGATACTGCAAACAGAAAATCGTACTGTCCTATCCATACAAATAATGAATGTAAAACGCACTATTAACGTATAAACAGCTTGTATTAACCTGACTGTCGAATGAATGGATGGTTTTAAATTAAGAATGGACTTATTTGATAAGTAAACTCTCTATATATGATTTATTTAAATTTAAAACTTAACGTTTATTTCTGACAGTTATTTCAAAATACGATGTTTGACAGGATGGTTATTATTTGTGTGCATGTCGCTAGGTACAACCGTAGATATTGATATCGGCCTTCTACAATACAATAATTATAGTAGTATCGGGTTACCCGATATTGTGATAAAATCGATTGTAAAGTTGGTTTTTATTGCTCCATATATTTATCGCTATACTATTTAACGTATACTGTGAATGAATTCTGTTTAATTTTTTTATACATGGCGTTATTTTCAAGGTAAGAAATTTGTTTTAGCCACGTTATTTAAAAATGTAGTTTTAATGTAAAATTTATGTGAGAGCAGATTTGTCTTCGTACGTAAATATGTACAAAATCTGTACATTCACACCATCAAATTCAACAGCTCCTTGTGTTAAACTTATACAGCAACATTTATAGGAAACTCCTTTGGAAACATATAGAACGCAACCAAGCAAAATACCGCAGAGCAACGCTCCATCCCCCTTCCCCCCCCCCCCCCCCAAAAAAAAAAAAAACGACTGACTTGCTAATTTTTTATTAACAGCGCATGTGTTTGTTAAAATCATTTAAATCATTTCCTGTGAAATATCGCGGAAACGTTTATTTCTTAATCCGATGAAAGCAGAATATATTACATGTATTATGATTTATTTTCAAAAGTAAACTATTATTTATGTCATTGATATTCAGGAAGTTTTCGTACATTATCTGCTTTTAGACGTTTATGGCCCAATTAAAGTAGTGTTTTTCCTTAATGTTTAATGTATTGAAAATGTTATTCGTTTAACATTGGAGTAAATTGATCAATACGCCAGTCTGTATATACTTAGCGCCAGGCTAGTGTCTAATGATCATAATGTATAACCTGTTCTTTATCAGGTACTATATCTTTTATATTTAGTGTAAGTTTTATGAAAGTATCTACAACAACAAGTCAAATAATGTTCGACAATAAGTCAAATACTGTTCGACCTGGAATACATGCATCATCCCGTGTATCCAATTGATACCTAGAATACGCGAGTTTGAGAGAACTAAACATTTTTGCCTACATTAAAATTTACACAAGAATAATACACCTCAACATATGTTTCGAATCCACAATGATAATGAGAAAGTGACTGGAAGGCAGTGAGCTCGACCACCCGGTTACGGAGGTCCCGCTAACGCATAAAGGATAATTGCATCGTGTCAAATGGTTTCAGGAAGTGATGGGTATCATATGCCTTACGTATGTGCACAAGGTGAAACTGAAATGCGAAGAACTTTCATATTGAAAGTAGTGGACACGTAATGACACTCGACATTTTTTTTACACAGCCCGTCTGCTTACCTCAATAGGGAGAGCGCAGTTCTACGGATCGCGGGGTCGCGAGTTCGATCCCCAGACTGGGCGTAAGTTCTCCGTGACGATTTGAAAAACGATATTGTGTCTGATATCATTTGTCCTCCGCCTCTGATTTATGTGGGGAAGTCGTCAGCTACTTGCGGAGAACAGGTTTGTACTGGTACGGAATCCAGGAACACTGGTTAGGTTAACTGCCCGCCGTTACATAACTGATATACTGTTGAAAAAAAAACGGCATTAAACCCCAAACAATTCGTTTACTTCCTGTAAGTACAATGTTTAAGTTTTGTTTGTCCAAAAAACATAACCATTTGGTTCATTTCAGGTAGATAGAATATCTGTTCAAAACAATGATTTTGCCTCTGAAGGTTACTATTGCTGCAGCTGTAGTTTTATTCTCAACAATGTCTGGTAAGACTTCGTGGATATCATTATTGAATAGTGTGCCTATCAGTTGGGTGAACAATTTTTTGATACAAATGACAAATGTCAAAGTGTTTTGAATAATGACCAACTAGCCTTTATCAAACGAAAGTCAGAAATAAATCTGAAAGTCTTTTTTCAAGTATTCACTTCAAACAAAAAAAACTTTTGTTGAATTTGACTTTTTTGGACTTGAATAATTCTGTTCTTTGTCAAATACTCTCCAAAAACTCATTAACATGAAACAAAGAAGGGAACTATCCCATCAATTTGATCGTTTATTAGAATAAGCTATATATAAAAAGTCATGTGATATCAGCTATCATTAGATGGGTTTGATTACGTAAAGTTGGGCTAGTTTGAGTGCATTAATTCTGTACACATGTAAAACATGTTGAGCAGTCCAATCCAATCGAAGCATCAAGCATTTTGGTGTACTCATCACGAGCTCGGGATAGCCCGGTGCCGTATGAATTGAGCCCGCCTATTTTCTTATACAAGCATCTCACTCCGACGTAAACCCTTTATATATGTTACCTTTAAGTTAAAGATATCACATAAATGATATCACTTAATCTAACAAACATAGTTCTTGTGACTTTTTTATATTTCTTTTTATGAACTTACACCGGATGAATGCACTTTTCAAATAAGTTGAAATTTCAATGAATTCATTATTTAGAGATTTCGCCACTCTTTTAGGTCTTTTGTAAATATTTCAGTTGCTGGGCAGTGTGTCAGCCTCACCGGAACCTATACAGACACGGCAAGTAGCTCCGTGGTCCAATACATAACATCCTACAACTATCCTTCATATTATAGCAAGTAAGTAGACACGGGAACTTACAAAGTCACACAAGGTAGCTTCTTAGTCAAAACACTTTACCTTCTACAACTGACCTTCCTATTACAGCAAGTAATTAACCACTCGAACGTACACAAACACATCAAGTTGTTTTATGGCAAAAACTTTACCCCTACGACTGTCCAAATTATACAAAGTAAGCAGCTACTTGAACGTACAGAAGAAAACATAATTCACTTCTTTACCCCCTACAACTGTCCTTCATACTATAGCAAGTAAGCAGCCATTTGAGTGCAGACATATCAGGTAGCTCCGCAGTTCAATACATACCTTCACATTCCTAATTTTGAAATATTTGACATAAATGTGTAGTCATTGTCCATTACTTTCACAAACTACATTTTCAGATAGCGAATCAATACTTACTACATATACTAGTAACACAATTTTTATCTTAATGACTATGTTTCAATGATAATGTGCTTATACTGAGGTATAGACTAGTTCCTAGACTATGATATATATATTTCTTTTAATTCATACTTTTTAAGTTGTGACTGTAGCCAGTCTGTATCCTATACCCATTACCATATGATAACATGAAAGCAGTTCGTTAAGAAAATCTCTAGAATAGACTTGCATTGGTCACTATCACATAAAATAAGGAAAAAATTACAAAAGTTGAAATTTTGTGACAAACTCTTTAATATCAGTCTAGTGGCTAGTCTAATAGAGCGACACAACGAAGAGAATGATGCAAACTCGATCCTGATGATCATTTTATGTTAATATTATCTGCAGTGTATATTACCTTTTATGGTGATATTCATTCTTATAGAACCTTTTATCATCTTAAGCCTGGCTCTTTTTTCCTTCTGTGTATGTGAAATGGTCAATTGTCGTTTCCTTCTACATACATGTATGTAGAATGTACCTTTACCCTGCTAAATTTCTAAAATGGACTGGTCCATCATTCAATTTGTGCAATAAAATTATTATTTGAAGGGGTGTTCACTAAAAAGATTACTGACTGAATAGCAAACAGTGCAGACCATGATGCAGACTGATCTTGGTCTGCACTGGTTCGCAAAGGCAAAATCACTTGCCGCCAGCAGGCTGAAGGTTTATACTAACTTGACAATGTCTATCACGTTCTGCTTCAGTTATATAGACTGCACGTCGACAATAAGCCCTGTGGGATCAGGACAGATTCTGTTCTACGTCGAACTTGAAGATATAGAGTACAGCTACGACTTCTTAAAGATATATTCTGGTTCTGGTAAGTTGTAATTAAAAGTGCGACATTTTATTACAGGTATTGTCAAATTATATGTCAAATTATTGACTACCTATTTGCAAGTAGATCTGGATTTTTTGTTTTTTCGTTTTTTTTTTTTTTGTTGTTGTTGTTGATGTTGGGTTTAACGTTACATCGACACAATTATTTATCATACGTTGACTAACCAACTTTGGGTGACGGAAGAAGACCCCAGGTGCCCCTCTATGCATATCAGTTTTATGATGACAGGCCCATAGACTTGAATATTCACCGATATCATCATACAATAAGTATTTCATATAATGACTAAGCTTAAAAAGAAGCAGTGTGGTTAATATTTCAGCTAATTGTTCTTAAGAAAAAAATACAATCAATACAAATCTTTATCGAAATGTAAAGATCTGAAGCTGCTGGTTGGATTACGCGTTTATAGAAACCAGATATGATTGACTCGTGGTTGACGGATCAATGTTTAGTACAGCGCTTGAGTTTGTTTATTAAGGTCCTAGGATATCACTTTTTGCGGTAAAAACCTTTTCTGTGGCCAGTTATCGACAAGTGAGATGTCAGAAAATATCTTAAAGTGTACAAATATTAAAATGTTAAAACATATATTTTATTTCTTTTTAGTTTTAGTGACGTTTCTGCTGTAATTGTTTAACTGGCCAACGACTTGCTTTTTTTTGCTCTATTTTATTTAAACACAGATTTGTCAATGTGTGTTTCAGATGTTTTAAAATGCCTTGTCACAAACATTCTGTTTGGAATCTTTCAAAAAATGTCCTTTTGTCAAACCGGGATGTACTTTACACAGGGTCGGTCAAACAGAGTCTGCTTTTACTTTGGTGGGATATGCTCAGTGCTTTTAAAGGATCTAATGTATTTCTTTGCATTGAGACTACAATGAGATCATTTACAGTGCCATCCTCCTCGATGTTCTGGAGACAAATTAGACATCAAAATTTTAATGTTGACCTCTATAAAACACCTGTACTAAAATTTAAAAAAGATAAGTGAACAGCATCAAAAAGTAGCTTATTTTATATACGTTATATGAACGTTGAAGAACTTTTACGTTTTAGTCACTAAAGCAAATTTTATATTTTGTTTGAACAATTTCGTATTTAGCTTTCAGATGACACTAGAATCCACATCTATTCAATAAACGTAATCAGACGTACACAATGCTTTAAGCTGTTATGGTTTTAGATTAAACTTAAGTTTACTCTTTAGAATACGTAATGAAACTGCCAAATTTTAATGCATTAATTTAGCTTCATATGTTAGCATACAAAAAAGTATAAAAAAGTTGATTTTGAACATTCCTAAAATGTAAAACATTCTGATAACCTGTTTGTATCATTAATTGGATGGCACAATGTTAAATACTCATTAATTTTATTTGCAGTACAACTGTATCATTCGGATCAAAATTCCGCTCCTTTCGTTGATTTAACTACAGCTGGAGAGGATCTCACTGTCAGGTTTACAACCGACTACAGTGTTGCATTAGGAGGATACAAATTGAACTTCATTGAGGTCGACTTTCAAGGTCAAGGTTAGAGACTAACACGTAATTATTGTTATTTGGACTGCCAACACAAATTGCGTTTGCAAAAATGCTGTAGGTGTGATCAGGCCAAGTTCAACGTTTCTTATGTTGGTGACAATATTGTAGAAAATGTAGTTTTAAAAAAAGAATGTGAAGTTGGCGACACGTTCGACATATGTCAAAAGAAATGCATTGGACATTCAAAGAAAGAAGTTGGCGAGAAGTTAAACACTCGACATTGGACATTCGAAACAAAACGACATTGGACATTCAAATGCAGAACAATGGACATTGAAAACAAGAACGACATTCAATCTGGATTTTTAAACCTAGAACGACATTTGACATTCGAGTTCATTTTCGATTCTAATGTCCAGTGTCGAATGTCGAACTTCTCACCAACTTCTCAAACTTTTTAAAATGCCACAAATTTACTGTTATATGGCCAAGAGCATTCTGACAAAACAAAATGTTTCTTTGTGCGTCTCGCTTTTCCTTAGGAATACTCTTTTTCATGTACTTCTGAAAGAGGCCTTGTATTTGCTGTTTATAAATTTGTGCCTGTAGTTTTCATTAGTATATTGTGTTGTACAGCTTTCAAAAGTAATGAGCTAGCCTGGTAGTTAAGAATATCGTAACATATATGCCACTTTAAAGAAATCGTGTTTTAATTACACTAGAATATAGTTCTTGTTTTTTTTTCAGCCTAAAGTTTTCATATGAGCCTTTTTTGATGTTTTGTCTTCAAACCTTTCAGTCATATATTATCTATAGCATGTACATGTATTTGGCTAATTTAGCTTAAAATTCCGTACGGTTTTAAATTTTATGTTAAAAAAATGATGATACAGCTGTCAAGATAGATGTTATACATAATTACATATGGTAAGAAAAACGCTACTTTTAATACAGCACGTGAACTTTTACCACCTGAGTCTTAAAGGGAGGTAATCAAAAACAATGGATACGGTAAAACTTTCTACTATGTAAATTAATATTCACAGATATCAGAAAAAAATAATAATCGGAAACAGGACTCAACAAGACCTTGATATATTTCATGTTCATAAAAGAACATGTGGTAGCCACATTTTAAACAAAAGCATTATGAACCTTTAATTCTGCTCGTTTGTCCAATTCAAGCTTCAGCTTTAATATTTTAAACACTGAAGATCTAGCATATACCACTCATTAAAATCTTCTTATCCAGTTAGATGGTACTGACTATACAGATCAAGCCGAAATAGTTTACAACATTTTTGTCTGCACTTGTCTTTCTTTTACCGTCCCATTTTGCGTTCCTTAACGTACCTTTTGCTTACAGCTAGTTGTGGAAGCACTTTAACTGCAACGGCATCACAGCAGCAACTGAGCTACGTGCACACCTCGTCGCAACCGTAAGTTTGAATTATTTCCGTTTGCTGGTAATAAAGCTACTCGCCTTTTGATATCAGATTGTATAGCCATTTCCTATGGTGGCTGATTTCTGCCATCTCGTTCTGGCGTGTTGGCGCGTTTGCAGGGCGCCAGAACGCCAGGACGCCAGGACGACAATTATACGCACCAAGACGACAAACAAGGCATTTGTCGTTCTGGCGGGGGCGCCAACACGCTAAATTGGGAAGTTGTCGTCCTTGCGTTCTGGCGTCTTAGCGAACACGCCAAGACGACAAATGAACGCGCCAAAACGACAAATATGGATTTTGTCGTCTTGGCGCATATAATTGTCGTCCTGGCGTGTTGGCGTCTTGGTGCCCTGCAAACGCCAACGCGCCAACACGCCAAGACGACAAATGAACGCGCCAAAACGACAAATATGGATTTTGTCGTCTTGGCGCGTATAATTGTCGTCCTGGCGTGTTGGCGTGTTGGCGTGTTGGCGCCCTACAAACGCGCCAACACGCCAGAACGAGATGGCAGAAATCAGCCACCATAATTTCCTAACACTTTTATAATGAACTTATCTATGTTTCAGCTTGAATAGCAACATCCCCAATTATAAATATCTATATTTAACCATTACCATGCAAAATTTCAATAATGGACTGGTCCATCTTCCATTTTGGGCAGTACCATTTATCATCTGAAGGGGTGTTTACTGAAAACTTACTGACTGAATAGCGAACAGCGCAGTGTTCTAGTGACTACACTGGTCGCAAAGGCAGAACCAATTGTGTCAAGCATGGTAAGGGTTAACGATCAATAGATACATATTCCTTCGTGGCCAGCGGAAAAGTTGAATTCATTTTATTGCTGCGACGGCCCGGGTTCGATTTCCGACGCAGGCATCTGTTTTTTTTCTTGATTTGGCATTTTTAAGATAATTTAGAAACAAAACCTCGTATGCTTATACTCATAACATGACCTAAGTTCAATTTTTAAGAAAGATCATTTTAGCCTAAATCTGGAGGTCCGTACCTTTGACATCATGTTGTCTTTTTAATCAGTCAGATAATGTTCATTACAGGACACCGTGCACATGGACTATAAATGCGGCAGACTCATTATCCTATGTTACAATAGAAGTTCTGTTGGTGCAAGGGTATGTAAAGATAACTGAAGCAGGCCGTAAGTGCTTTTTTTTTTTTTTTTTTTTTTTTTTTTGTTAATTGAGGGTGCGAAACGATAAGGGAATGTGACTTTAAGTAATGATTCGTCTGTTGATGAAAGACACTGAATATAAGCCCGTTTATTTATAGATCTACATACTATTTTATATACTCCACTCTATAAATATTAGCGTTAAATGGAAACATTCGAAGATATGTGTGAAAGTCAAGCAACTACAGTAACTGTTGAAGCTTATTTTGAATTAGGGTCTACTTTCAAATGTTTGTTTATACGTTACTCTTTAAGAAATCTCACACATTCACTGCTTTTACTGGTGAGTTTCTACAAAACTAAAACATTAATAATTTATTCAGTCATAAAACTACTGTTTTTGTAACTTTTCGTGGGTGTTTAAACAGGAGAGGAAACGTGTGTTTACAGAGAGCTTCTCCGGACTCCCGATCACGTGCTGTTAAAATACCATTTTGTATATTAGCTTCCATGTCAAAGTGTAAACGTATTACGACCCCAAAACGGCAAATTCGAAAGGAAATTATGTCAGCGGGAAAAACAGACCCGCGATTTTTATGGAAATGTATTTTATGTTGAGTGACAATATATTCATTTATTAGTTTTCTTGCTTTTTATGCTAGAATAGCGCTAGTGCATGTTCATTTCGTGCTATAACATCTACAGAATCCCTCGCGATACTTTAGTCTATCGCCCTTCCGTGCTCGGGCACCAACCAATCCTTCGGGATCCAGCGCATGATATAGCACGTAAAACAGACATTATCGTTTATATATATACGTGTGTCCATTTTCGTCGATGTCGAACAAGTAAAGTTTCAATTTATTTTCCGTTTCTGCTGATATTCGTTCATATACCTACGAAATAGCCGTTCTGGACAAAACCACAAAATTTTCCGTTCCTGTTGATCTCCGTTCATATACCTACCAAATAGCCGTTCTGGACAAAACCACAAAATTTTCCGTTCCTGTTGATCTCCGTTCATATACCTACCAAATAGCCGTTCTGGACAAAACCACAAAATTTTCCGTTCCTGTTGATCTCCGTTCATATACCTACGAAATAGCCGTTCTGGACAAAACCACAAAATTTTCCGTTCCTGTTGATCTCCGTTCATATACCTACCAAATAGCCGTTCTGGACAAAACCACAAAATTTTCCGTTCCTGTTGATCTCCGTTCATATACCTACGAAATAGCCGTTCTGGACAAAACCACAAAATTTTCCGTTCCTGTTGATCTCCGTTCATATACCTACGAAATAGCCGTTCTGGACAAAACCACAAATTTCCGTTCCTGTTGACTCCGTTCATATACCTAGAATGCCGTTCTGGACAAAACGCAAAATTTCCGTTCTGTTGATCTCCGTTCATATACCTACGAATAGCGTTTGGCAAACAAATTCGTTCTGTGATCTCCGTTCATATACCTACGAAATAACCGTTCAGGGAAAAACACACAAAATCTTTTGCCCAGGAAATTCCAAAGACATTAAATGATTTCACAGTAATATGTGATATTAACACAACAGTCATGTATAATTGGTCTATGAAAAAAAAAATAACTAAAGTATTTTTAATCTAGAAACAACGCCATCTGAATAACAAAATGATAATTGTAGACAATTTAAGTTTCAAGTCAGACACGTTCACGGGATAAGTAAAACTCTCAGTTGATCCAAGAATACGCGAAAAATCCATTCTTTAGCCAAAACTGGCATTGTGACGTGTGATAACCACGGAACACCTTCGTGTCCGTATCAAGTTCAGCTGTGGTACCTGGATATCTAAGCCATTCAGCTGTCGCCGGCTTTCCCATTGTGACAAAATTCACTGCCTCGCGTTGAACGTTATCTTTCCAAGCATTATCAGCAGGTCCGGGTGTATCTGTCATCGCTGAGGCCATTTCATTAAAAAATGCATATATGTCTATGCCATGAAATGCATAATTGCTTTGGATATCTCCATAAGCAAACGTGGAGTCGTGATTTTTGGTATAGTACGTTGCCACATAGCGGTAAACAGGGGACGTAAATCCCGCAGCAAGTACTGTGGCCAAGTAGTCATTACCGCACGTGACTCTTACATCCGTTACCATAGACGTGAACTGAAACTCAGGGGTAGAAACGTTCTCCGGATACAAATTAGCAGCCGTCAAAGCTAAACTTTCACTGAATGAATTCAACTTCTGTGTCACGTGGTCTTTGTACTCTTTTGTCCCCCAGGTCCAGTTTGATATGCCCTGGTAGAAGAGTCCAATGTCAGTTTCCTGCGCTGTTGTTCCTTAAACGATTTAAATGATAATTCAGATCAATGTTTATCAATGCTTAGAAAAAATCAATTCCCGTTCTTTTTCATGATATATACAATGATGTTAAAGATTTTCAGCTTTAATTAAAAACTACGTGGTGCACATGATATATTATAAAACTGACATGTAGTTTATCTATGTTTGTTTATTAATTGAAAGGCCAAAGCTTTTGGTAGTTATTACATGTCTTAAATTGAACAATATTCAGTTTAAAAAATAAACTAGTTCAAAAAAGACATTTATTTGATGTAGGTTTCATCGTGTGCAGCTGACTCTTGTCGTTCTTTAATCGGAAAATGTTTGTAAGTATGAAATATAAAAAAAAAAAAGAAATGAAACAATAAAATTGTTCTGTGAAAATTTGACATTAAGCAAAATTGACACATGACGATAATGTTAAACCTACCTACTAAAACTGGAACGTCAACGCCATTTCCGTTGATCCATGCTTCAAACGGACTTTCGGTCAGAACATAACCTGAAACGCATACGAAAAACTTATTGAGCAACTCTGGAAACCATTTATGCAAATGATCAGCTTATCTCAAAAATTGACTGTTTAATTTCAACTTGCCTTGAGCAGCCAGATGGCGTCGTTTTATTGAATGGCTGCTTTATATAGGTAATATTTATAATTGAGCCGTGCCATGAGAAAACCAACATAGTGGGTTTGCGACAAGCATGGATCCAGACCAGCCTGCGCATCTGCGCAGTCTGGTCAGGATCCATACTATTCGATTTTACAGCCTATTGGAATTGTAGAAACTGTTAGCGAACAGCATGGATCCTGACCAGACTGCGCGGATGCGCAGGCTGGTCTGGATCCATGCTGGTCGCAAACCAACTATGTTGTTTTTTTCATGGCATGGCTCATAAATAGTACAGTATTCCTAAATAAAGTTATTAAAGTTTTATTGAAAGATGTATTGAAAATGCTTGTCAATAAATCTTACCGTCAACAATAGCAAGAGCGCCATCAAATTTCCCCTTTTCTGGCAGTTCAATTAGATCTTCCATGCCCCAGTATGGATATATATCCCATGGTACACTACTGGTCACTTCTGATGCCGACAGGTTATACAGACAATGGACGTCACCACACCCAGTGTTCTTAACGAAAACTTCATTGTCCTTAAAAGCGTCAGATGCAGTTTTGTTTAAAACTGGCGAGGCGCTCAGCATCCATGCTTTATGAAATAGGCCTTTACACAATGGCGAGGCTAACAGAGCTACCACAACAGTTCCGCCTGAACTTTGGCCAAATACCGTCACCTGTTATTAAAAGACATATGTTATAGTCTAAGGAAAATATTACATGATACCTTCAAAGTTGCCCAAGAATGCCGTTATTAAGTTTGCATTGTATCATTTGTTAGTTTACAGACCCTTAATTGGTTGCAAAGGTCATAGTTGTTTATAACCTTTCTCACTTACTTTTGAAATCAGTGTAACAGTATCATTCGTCACGATTTGCATGGACTTCTCGTTATTTTTGTTTTGTTCATGCTGGCAGAACCATAGGTCATAAATCGTACTTTCCTGCTTTCGGTTGTGGAGGAAGACCCCAGAGCCACCTCCAAGCATTATTTCATCGGGGTAGAATCAATGACCTTCCGAAAGCTACCTAGATGACTTCCTCACATAAAGAATTATACACTCCAGGCGAGCTTTAGAACGCACATCAGTGAGGAGTTAGTGAATTAAAATCAACGACCTTACCCACTTGGCCATGGAGACATACTTGCATAGACTATGTTAATGGTAGAATCAAACTATACCAATATAGATCAGTTTGTAGTTTGCTTCTATTTGTTTACGGTCTTGACAACGTTGGAGGCAGTAAATCAATTATTCTAATGGTTTTCAGTTCTCAAAATTATTTACATTATTTAAGTTTACAATATGAAAAGTTGAATTAGTTCTCTTTAGCACAACGAAAGAAGCACAATCATAACAGAACACTTACGTCTTGTGGGTTACCACCAAAGTTTTTAATATTTTCCTGTACCCAATGAAGCCCTTGAATGGCGTCCATGAAACCATAGTTACCGGAAGTATTTGTTGAAGAACCGCCTTTTAGCCATTCTAGCGCCATAAAACCAAACGCATTCAACCTGTAATTTATACTGACAAACACAACGTTTAATGATTTCGCTAACGCTGCCGTCGGAGAATAACCAGGCTCACTTCCGGTCCCGCTTGTAAGGCCTCCTCCGTGTATCCAGAACATGACCGGAAGTTCAGCAGACGTATTCAGAGTGGGTGTAAAAACATTCAGGAACAAACAATCTTCACTTCCAACTGTTTTGGAGGAGTTATCAGGGTCTCTTTGAACGCATTTACTCCCAAATTGTTCAGCTAAAAGTGTATCTGACCAGCAGTTGTTGCGATTCTTTCTAATGGGTACAGGAGGCCGCCATCTTAGATTGCCAACTGGTGGTTCAGCATAAGGTATCCCAAGAAACGAAATTGCCCCATCATTTCGTGACCAGTTTCCACGAACTCTTCCGCAATCCGTATCGGCTGTTGCATCAACTTGATGAACGTCAGTGGTTTCAAAGAGAAATCCCTGAATTCCATGAAAACAAGCCAGACTTTGGAAAACAAAAATTAAAAGCATTTTTTAAATAATTTATATCCCAATAGTTGTGTATAAAGTCAAAGACAAGTGAAAAAAGGTCAGAATGTTATCTATTTCATTAACTGCTTCATGTAGGTCATACAGGTCTAGCTAATTATTTTGACTTGCGGACTGTAATGATAAGCAAGTACGAACCTTTGTATGACTTCGCTAAATACACGACATGCTAACTACTACTTTCTAGTTCGAACGAATAAATCTACTTTAAACTATCTAACATCTTTTAAATGTATGTTGTTCTCGTATACAGCTATAAATGAAGATTAATTGTGTCACAATCAGTCTGCGATTTTCTGTTTTTAAAGGTAGATGTAAGGTGAAAAGTTCGTTCTTGTTTAACAAGCAACTATCTAATCATACTAAGGCAAAAGTAGGATTTTTCTTTTCGAAAGTTTGTCAAGGTATTTTTTTTTTTGGCAATTAGTCAAAAAACTGCACAACATTTAGAGCTGAAATGGCTTCTTGTCAGATTTTTAAGGTTTTGGAAGAAACCTTTGTTGTCCTTGCGTACATGCAATCCGGTATGGATTGGTACTTTGGTAGAAACATCAGTCTTACGTGTGCAAGCTGGATGATTTCCTTGTATGAAAGACTTTTGCATTTAAGCTATATTAATTAGGGGGAAGTGATTTACAGTCAGGAAAGTGGCACTAAAGACTTTGTCACGATGACTCCTATATGCAAAAATACCATTAATGAGTAATACTGCACATAATGTGATGCAACGAACTTTGATGAATATTTCAATATGTATCCCCAAGTTAATGATACTATAAATTCACTGTCTCTCGGAGATTTTGGGATAATTTTATTTGCTTTTTTTATGTAAAATGATCTTTAATGATAATAATTTTACTTCGTAATATAACCTTGTAAAATTTTTAGCATAGATTTACATCTTCGATTTTTCTATCAGCAAAATCAGAGAACTTACCAAATATAGTGACTGTCGTAGACTTCAAGTCAATGACTATGGTAGTATATAGTTCAGTATTTTAAGTCGACAATTTTCTTTTGCAGACGAGTCATACCTTTATACAACGAGCTATAGTTACGTCAGCGGACAGTATGACGCAAGTGTACAAGTGATAGGACTTTCTGGAGTTGACTTTGTTGTGCAGTTTATTTCATCTTCAGTAGGTGGTACAGGTATGTAAGGAGTCTCGACTACGTCTTGTTGTACATGTCTTTATTCAATAAGATCTTCTTGTATGAGAATGATATTTTCATGCTCTACAAGCAAGTGGTTCCTTCAGTCACATCTCTGTTGTACCTTACGCAAAAAGTGTTGACGCTTTAATTTGTATATTCTTGTCGATAGGGTTTACACACTTGAAAGACTAAACTCTACAAGATGAAAGGAGTCTAGAATCAGTAGAAGTGAAGGTCAAGTGATTCACATTCAGAAACCAGAATTACTAGGCTCCTTGTGAAATAGGGGCCTACTAGTATGCCGCGGAAATATTGCAAAATTTTAGGGGCGCCATATTATTCCGCGAAACAAAATGTGCCTATTAGTCGACTTAAAACTAATAATCTATTTATTACATACGCATCTATTATCTATATTATATCAGTGATATAAATTTAGCACCGATTGAATTGAATATTTAAGCGTTACTTTACGAGGCCACAAACATTTGTAACATGACGACGTAAGTGACATCACGCATTCGAACGTCAGTATGGAACAATATTAATGTTTTGTATCCAGTTGCAAATCGTAGGAGGCTGGAAATACATTCTAATATTCGTTACTGTCGCGCATTATATGGTCATCTTTCTTGTAAAACAATTTGAAAAAACGGCATGTTTAACCTGTATGCATGCATGACGATTGATAAAACACTCCGTATGATCAACATTAAGATAGCAAAAGTGGTAAATAAACATGATAAATATTGCGTTTCATTTATTAGGATTAAAAGCTGAGTTTTATCATCTACTTAAATCAAACATATTCTAAAGGGTTTTCTTAAGGTTTACTAGTATATCATCAAAACACAGAAATATTTAATGAACGACCAACATCTGTAGCAACAATCTGCCTGACCATTACATGTCCCGTACGAAGTATACTTAAAATATTCTGAAAGAGTTGTCCCAGTTGCTGAAAACTATTGGTGCGACTCTTTTTCCATGTGCCAACGAGTTATTGCGGCCATAGGTTAGTCTTAAAACCATTATGGATTTAACACTAGGTAAACCTAACCCTAACCTTTATTCAAGATATTAAAGTCATAATATAATGGTGCAAGGCCTGGACAATGGCCGACAAAACCATAGAAACTAGTGTTTCTCGAAAACTACGTTCAACCTAGTTATGTGAATTTTCAACACTGGGAAATAATTGCAAATGCATCAAAACGAACATATGTAACAGTTCTTGGGAAAGTTTAAAGATAGTCTGAAATGTGGCCCCTTTATGCAGTCCCTTTCAGGAATATTTTGTAAATATAAGTATACTGACATTTGTTTTGTAGAGTCATATCTGTTTTATACACTGTTCAGTTTTCACCTGAAACAACCATTTCTTTCTTTAATTTGGTGTCGTTTGAGAATTTTATAAGGCTAGGCGTTAAATGTGTGTAACTATCGCAACATGACTCTTTAAGAGTAATATAGCGGGCGTTTCAATGCTCTCTTTGACTTGTTGTTTTCTGGTCAAATAGTATCTTGGACTTCATTCAGTTTGTCTGCGTAATAGATTCCTGCTATACCTGGCGCCGCTAGAGGCGTGAGTGGTGTTATGCTTTTAATAACTTGTCGTGTACAGACTCGAGCCTAGTCAGTTATTATTTTGTTTAGTTGCTTTCCGTGTTTCGGAAAGCTCTTCTTATACATCTTATTATTTATTTACTTTTATATGAAACAGGCGCTGTAACTCCGGCAACAGGAACAGCAAGCGATACATCTATTTGTAGCAACACTTATAGAACATCGTATAACACCAAGCAGTACGTGAATTCACCCAATTACCCAAGCCTGTATCCCAAGTAAGTATGAGTGATTCGAAAAACGCACATCGTATTCTTTCGTATAATTTATTCCTTATTTGTGCGTGGGAGTTTGGGCGGTGGTTATATTCACACAGATACAGTTTATGTCATTTGGCGGCCTTTTCAGAATCTTATGGCGGATGAAGGCCCAAGTTGCTTATACGGGCACTATTTTATCTCGAAAAAGGCACCAGGGTAAATTTACCGGGCTTCTGTTAGTCTGCTGATGCCTTCCTCACATGAAGAATGTGAAAGTCCGAGCGAGGTTGCAAACCTACATCAAGATCTGCACTGGTCGCCATTCAGTCAGTATCATTTTGGCAAACACCCCTTTAAACAGATAATGGCACTATTCAAATTGAAAGATGGACCAGTTTATTATAGAAATTTAGCAGGGTAAGGGTTAAAATGAGAATAACAAATTGTTTAAGCACTTGCCTTAGTTGTTATTCAATTGTCATCAAATATGGAAATGTGCCTTTACGGAAGTCAATTATGCTTATCTGCAACAATATATTTTCAGCTCTAGAACCTGCAGTGTTGTTCTGGAAGCAGACGACACTTACAAATCAGTTACTGTTGAGATCATTGACTACGCTTTAGCTATTTTTGACACTCTAACTATATACGACGGTAGGTTTATACTAGTTTTTTTATACCGATGGCCTTGCACATATATCATCTCATAGCTTTGAACACGGTATTCTGATTTATTATATACTTAAATAAGATCTGTAAAAAATCGGCTTGTATTTCACAATTAAATATGAACAGACAGACAAAAATTCCGTACTGTACCTTTTAAATTCCGTATTGTACCTTCCGTATTGTATGCTGCCGGACTATTTTCATTAATATGCATGACCCGACACTTTTCTATAAATAGCGCAAATGAAAACTTCAATAAATTCTTTAGAGTTATTATAACAGTACCTAGATCTGGACTTTGTATTCGGCTCTCGTGGATTTTGCAAGGTCAGATCACACTCGGCGCATGCGCGCCTCGTGAGATCCGATTTGGAAAAATCCACTCGAGCCGAATACTGCATCCCAGATCAAGCTACTGTTATAATAACTCTATTATATTTCTATTTTTGATTAAAACACATTTTTTCTTTTCCTTCAGTAACATAACTATATTACTCAAAGAGCTATGAAAATAAATTAACATTTCTTTGTATTATTTGTTGAGCAGGTAGTTTTAGTTTTATGTATATCTAGTTTTCACAGATTTTTATTTTAGTTTAGTTTCAAACTATTTGAGATGAATAAAAGAAGTTAGCTAACTAAATCACACTTGGCAAACCAATTCCTCTGTCGTATATTGACTAGGGTGTACCTTAACACTGGACCCAAACTGTCCGTGAGCATTCAGAATCAGATAGTTTTAATTTAATGTATTTCTAGTTTTCACAGATTTATAAACTATTTTAGTTTAATTTCAATCTATTTGAGATGAATAAAAGAGGTCACACTTGGAAAACCAACAGCAATGTCGTGTATTGAATGGGGTATAACTTAACGCTAGACTCAAACTGTCCGTGAGCATTCAGAATGTTATATCCTTTCCGCGGACGTTACGGTAACGTAATAAAACGTATAAGTGTCCGATGACCCTTTCACGCTTCCGTAAAATCAACTTATTTCTGAAATGTCAATACGGAAATATCTTACATGCAAGGCATATGATGACACTTTCAGACAGCATCAAAAATGACCTTCTGGACGCTTTGACAGAGTTCCCAAAATCCCCGTATGCCAATGCTTCATTATTGACCCCCTTTTGGGGATTTGTATTTATTCCAAGTTCAAATATTTTTTCGTAGATGAAAAGCTGACGTGTCATGCTAAACCCTAGGTATTTTCAAATCGTTAAGAAATTCTGAAAATAGACTCTGTATTAGCAAATAAAAAATTCCACGCGCAAACATTTAGACGGGGTTAAACCGTGCATGACCCTTGACTATAGACCAATTCAAATACGACCTTCGTTTTGAAGTTAAGCCTGTTTACGTTCATTTTCTGGCTTCATTTCCTGGGTTGTCAAATACAAATGTGTGCCTAGCGAGATTGCTTTAAAATTACAATATCAGTATCATAACTAACAGTATGATTTTGTACTACTATTAAAGATTTTTTTTTTTTACAAAAAAGAAAATATTTTTTTTTGTATCACATCTAATTTGAATGTAGCAATTCACGCACAAATTTTATATTCAGCGACGTTAAATTTATTCGATGAGGATTTTTGAGTCTGTTATGAAATACTTTCGTGAAAGATGTGTAAAGTATATCTTTAAGTGTTGAATAACTCTTCTACAAACAGGAAATAGCGCATACTATAACCCGTTCAGCGGTGTGAGTACCGGAAGTGTATTTACCAGTTCGGGAGCTAGTCTCACTGTGGTCTTTGATACAAATAGCTACGGTCAAGATAGAGGCTTTAACCTAACATACAACAGCGTAGTTAGAGGTACAATTGTTTATCTGTTTTGGAAGAACTTTCCATATCTTTACCAATTTTTGTTTATCTGTTTTGGAAGAACTTTCCATATCTTTACAATTTTTTGTTTATCTGTTTTGGAAGAACTTTCCATATCTTTACAAATTTTTGTTTATCTGTTTTGGAACAATTTTCCATATCTTTACAAATTTTAAACATTTTATACACGAGTTACGTAGACACGTGAGTATTGACAAAAATAACGAATTGGTCCATCTTTCAAGTTGGACAGTACCAATAACTGTTAAAAGGGCTGTGTACCAAAAATGATACTGACTGAATAGTGAACAGTGCAGATCATGATCAGATTGCACGGATGTGCAGGCTGATCATGATCTACACTGGTCGCAACGGCAGAATAAATCGTGTCCAGCATGATAAATGTTACATCTGGAACACATAGTTCATCATATTCTACTTCAGGTTGACATATAATGATTTTAAGCACGCACCTGTTGACTGCTTGTCTTTATTATTTTTTTTATTTTAATCAACTATTATTGCTTCTTCAAATATCATTATAATATTTGAACGCCGTGAAAATAAAACTATAGAAATGTATGTTTTAAGTGGTCGTTCCCTGATGTAAAAGTTGAAAGGAGTGCTTACTTTGTCTGCAGAATATGTTTTGTCCATTATTCTGGAACGTGTATATTTAAGTTCACTCCAGTTGTTTCCGTAGATTTTTTTTCATTTGGATACTTACAATACTATAGAAGATTTCATCTCGTTGATTTACTTGCTAGTAGATTGACATACTAGAATACATCTTAAATGTTTTTTTGTTGTTGTTGTTGTTGTTGTTGTTTTGTGTGTGTATCTGTTATTCTCCACATGTAATCCGATCAAAATCAAAGCAATCCTGTACTGAGTAAATCTGTAAAAATGCAGTTGATAGAACTTTACTACGCTGTCTGTTTTGAAAAGAGTAAAACTTGTCTAATTTAAAGTATTTCCCCGGATGTTTGTTTAGGTGTAATATTTATCACTTTTGATTAAAAAATAGCCAAATCTATCCTGTACTAACTAAATTAGCGCATAAGTCTACAATGGCAACTGGAAATAAATCACTTGAAATTTTGTTAACATATGAATGTTTTAGTAGAATATAAATTTGCCCTTCTAATATTTAATGAAACAATTACAAGATTTATCCTCTTTGAATAGGAAAGCAGGGAAACTTTATTAACTATCCGCTATACCTTAAGGCACTTACTGCCCATTGTACTCAGCAACAACTGTGAGGTGTGTTTAACTTACATTGAGACAGTTTGATTTTCTTCTGTTACAGAAATACCCACTTGTGACAGCGTCGTACTTGACGAAAATGTTACGTCAAGTTCCACT
The DNA here is from genome assembly GCF_021730395.1 of Mercenaria mercenaria. NCBI lineage: Eukaryota > Metazoa > Mollusca > Bivalvia > Venerida > Veneridae > Mercenaria > Mercenaria mercenaria. Next base: position 96,796,310 of record NC_069365.1, read on the forward strand.
GAACACACTATAGAGTCACCAAATTATCCGAGTGATTACTACAAGTATGTAAATTATCATGCCTGTCAATAACGTTATTATTACCGTCACATTTCCTTATGAAAACTTAGTAATGAATATAGGAAGATAGTACAGTTCTATCCTACCATGAAATTACATAATGTTTCATCACCATATCATTTGTTGGTCTGTGCAGTTCTCCAACAAGCGCAATACAGGTAATGTGATTCTGACATTTTGTGATGGGGGAAGGCCCCAAGTGGCCCCCGCGCTGTATTGTATACACTTAATTAGGTAGAAACAGAGACCTTCAGCAAGTCAACTAGATGGCTCCATAACAGGACAACACGAGCAAGGTCTGAACCACCAGAGTTGAGGTCAGGGGCAAGTGATTAGAAGCCAGCGACCTTAACCAATCAGATACTGGGTCTCCCCTCCCGAACATATTGCTGAAATACTTATTCTGAAACATTGTAACCGGTCAATAGTCATATATATGATCAAACTCCTACGCGGAGGTGTTTGGTATATGATGGTGCGGGGATTTCCTAAAAGATCATTCTATACTCAACGACTTATCTAACTCCACACTGCTTTTTGTTTTGATGCCAAATCTTGACAGATTTGAATGAAATTTGTTCTGTTTATTGATTATTTTGTTATAGTAAAATATAACTACGAAAATAGTCTGAACTAAACTCATTTAACCGTATGGATAATAATAAGGTAACCTATAAATCAAAAGACATATGAGCCGCGCCATGGGAAAACCAACATAGTGGCTTTGCGACCAGCATGGATCCAGACCAACATGCGCATCCGTGTAGTCTGGTCAGGATCCATGCTGTGCGCTAACGGTTTCTGTAATTGATATAGGCTTTGAAAGCGAACAGCATGGATCCTGACCAGACTGCGCGGATGCGCAGGCTGGTCTGGATCCTTGCTAGTCGCAAAGTCACTATGTTGGTTTTCTCATGGCACGGTTCATATATCGGTCAATTCTAGATCACAGCAGTACATTTTGAACCTATGAATTTGACGAAATTCATATTATTGTAAAAATAGATCTACTGAATGTTCACCTCTAGAAACTTGAAATGAAATGGAACATCCGACAATAGTTTCAGTATCAACACATTGATTGCGTATCAGGTTTATGAGGTCACTAATGACAACACATTAATGAATGACGTGTTATCAAGAAGTACATTTCAAATTTTCTTAGCCTAATCAGCAAAATATGTATGACGGCAGACCTTGTGCATATTTCAGTACAACACTCGCAGAATAGTATCCTATGTCAGTATAAGATCATGTTCAATCCTGTGAAGATTGTAATATTGGCCGCAAAACTGTTTTATCCGGGGACTACGGTGTTCCGTTTGGACAATCGCGACTTTTTATTTAATACTAAACCGCGATGCACGATGGTACGATGACGAAAACGCGATGGCGCGATGGCACGATGATGAAACAACGATGGTACGATGGTGAAAACGCGATGGCACGATGATGAAATCGCGATGGTGCGATGGTACGATGGTGAAATGTCGATGTAATATCGCGTTTTCACCATCGTACCATCGCGTTTTCACCATCGTGCCATCGCGCCATCGCGTTGTTATCATCGTGCCATCGCGTTTTCACCATCATGTCGTCGCGTTGTCATCATCGTACCATCGCGTTATCACCATCGTATCATCGTATTTTCACCATCGTACCATCGCCTTCCGGTGGTCATGCACAGTGGTACAGTATATGTGTCAGTTAAATAAGGCTTGATACAATCTATGTACCTTCTACATCCTAACAAGAATAAGCTGAGTTTGAATAATACCTAATACCATGTGACTATTACACCCAACTTTTTATTTACTTCCATGCATACATAAAATACAAAGGACGTGGCCTTGAAGATTTTACAGTTTTAATGAACTGAGCACTGAACATTTTGTAAAACATTTTGCAAAACAGCAGAATCTAAATGGTAAATTTCGTCTCACAAAATACATTGAGATACATTCATCTATTGTTGACAAAAATACAAGTTCACGGGGCTACGCATTTCTAACCGGAAGGCGATGGTACGATGGTGAAAATGCGATGGCACGATGGTGAAAACGCGATGGTACGATGGTGAAAAGGCGATAATACGATGGTGAAACCACGATGGTACGATGATGATAACGCGATGGCACGATGGTGAAAACGCGATGGTACGATGGTGAAAACGCGATGGCACGATGGCACGATGATGACAACGCGATGGTACGATGGTGCGATGGTGAAAACGATATGGTACGATGATGAAAACGCGATATTACATCGACATTTCACCATCGTACCATCGCACCATCGCGATATCATCATCGTGCCATCGCGTTTTCACCATCGTACCATCGTTGTTTCATCATCGTGCCATCGCGCCATCGCGTTTTCGTCATCGTACCATCGTGCATCGCGGTTTAGTATTAAATAAAAAGTCACGATTGTCCAAACGGAACACCGTAGGGGACCGCAGATGGCACTACAATGCGTCAAATTTTCATTCAAATCTGTCAGATTTGGCAGAGATAAAAACAAAAAAAAAGCAAGTGTGGAGTTTGAAAAATCATTGAATAAACAAATAAAATTTATGTTTCGGTTGTCACAAAGTTTATTTGCTTATCTACAGAACACGATGTATATATTATGCAACGACTATGACTCACTGCAGACCTTGAGCGCCTGTATAAAATATACAGACTCCGGTATATACATTGTACTGGCTTCAAGCAATTTAATGTATATATTTTGTAACCATGCGACCGCACTTTGTCTTTTGTAGTAATATCGACAGATACTGGCTAATCGTAAAACCTGTAGAATCAGACAATATCGTCCTAGACTTTAGAGTGTTTCAGGTAGAAGAATCAGCCGACTGTATATATGACTACGTGACTATATACGATGGTAAGTTGGAACTGTCCATGTGTGCCGCACAACGCTTTGGACCCTTTCAAAGATATACCACACATTCTTAGGCAAAATAATATTATAGTATACTACACATTTTTACTTATATTTATACTGCAGATTAGATCTTTAGATTTCATATATTATTTGAATAATCAACCTATAAATCGGAAGAGCTATATTCAAACATCTGGGTAAACCAGTCGGAGCACTTGTCAACATTGTTACGAAACTTTTTTCAGGCGCATGCACCAGCGATCCCGTAATTGCAGAATTCTGCGGGTACGATCCGGTAACAATCGAGGAACCTACTGGACTCTACATACTTGTTCATTTCCATACAGATGGTTCAGTCGTTAAGAAGGGTTGGTCACTAACACATTATATTGGTAAGTAAATGTGGCTAACATATCTGAAACATTTTGTAATTATTATTGTATGTACATGGCAAATATATCACGTCATATTTTTCATCAAAAAAGACCAACCAAAGTTTCATTAAAATTGAGTATTTTAACACGCCCTCGTGATATAATTCCTTCGCATCTGAACTACAAACAATGATATTATTCCGCGCCAAAGCACTGTGCGGGATATACTTGTATTATTTCTTAAACAAAAATTATGTTTACTCAGCATAAATTTAGTTTCAGAGACTTTTTTAAATCGTTAAGGTACACCGATATCATTTGCGTTTTTTTTTTCAGTAAATTATTATTATATCAGTTTTTTGTCCTTTTATGTAAAATAAAGGTTTTACACAAGAATTTGCTTTGAGATCATTTACAAATTCTTGGAACTAAATAAGTCGCTAAATAAGCAAGCACAATGAGAAAAACAACATCGGGCATTTGCGATCAGCATGAATCTAGACCAGTCTGCGCATCCGCACAGTCTAGTCAGGGTCCATGCTGTTCGCTTTCAAAGCCTATTGTAATTAGAGAAACCATTAGCAAACAGCATGGATCCTGACGAGACTGCGCGGATGTGCAGGCTTGTCTTGATCCATGCTGGTCGCAAACGCACTATGTTGGTTTTCTCATGGTGCGGCTCATTTATTCAAAAAACAGCCACGTTCATAAATTGTTACAGTCATCACTTCATGAACATTTTATCATTTTTTTATGAAAACACATTTCTATAACATTCATATGTATTCATTCTTAGCCACGGTGTCTTAGATTAAATTTATTTGCATATATCATTATTATCATGCTCATTTCTACAACTTTGTAAACAAGGAAAAGTTAGTTCTAAGAAAGACATTTATGAAATGTTTTTCGTTAACTTTTGCAAAACAATTGCACTCAGAGTCAATGTTTGTTCAAATAGGTGTAATATTCATTTCCGATCTACGCTAAAACGTAAACTTCACTCGATTATTATTTCTGCAGAAATGACCATTTTCCCCATTATACATTTTTTTCGATGTCAGTCACTAAGTATGTCAGCTTTTCCTCGAACTTTAACTTAATATCTACAATATTGCAGTAAAATTTTATTACAGTTTAAAGGCTCTTAATACCGTTTGTTTAGAATGTGGCTGCCACATTTTCCGTCATGACTATAAAATTATTAATTTCTTGTTAAATCCTATTTCTGATAATTTATTTCTTTAGCATTTGCCACAGGTTTTAATATTGCTGAATATAAAATGAATGTTTTATTGAATATATTGCTTGTATTAACCCCCTTTATGGCTGTAACTGTAACAGTCCATTTGCAATAATGAAAATACTGCTTTTCTGACCATTCAATTACGTATAACATCTATCTGAAAAGCAGTTTCATCTGTTTTTAAGATAAAGATTTAAAGGGTTATGGACCTTAAATAAACCTCAAGTGTATACACTGTTATTACAGGGCAATATCAAGATCCCGACGCGGACGATGACGACGACGGAGTAGTCATAAAAGATTTTATCTACCCTGTAATAGGAATAGTGGTCATCTTAGTACTCGCCGGTATAATTTTCACCATTTTCTACTGTAAAACTAAGGGCCGTGTAGGCGCCGGCGAGGCCAAACCAGCTCCGAAAAGGCGGACAACTCATGAACTAATGACAGAGTTATCAAATAGATATTACCTTACTGAAACAGAAAAACAGCCAAAAGTGAAACGAAAAGCCCAGATATACCACCCAGAACCCAATCCACCAGGGCCGAACGTGAATATTATAAATAGAGGCCAGCTGCCACCGCACCCACCACCGGTACTCTCTGATCCAGCTTATCCACCGGATTTTATGAGTACGGGATCACAAATGCCACCACAGAATATAGCCCCGGTGTTAGCACCGGGCTCGAGTGTTGCGCCTTCAGCTTCACCCATACCACCTGGATCAGCCCCGTCAATGATCCCTCAACCTTTCGCATATTTAACCCCATCGGAGGCACGGGCTCAAGGACTTTATGGATCAAGTTGAAATGATGTGTGATATATAAACCCTTTCTGTTTACGGTTTGTTTTGAAGGTTGTAATATCACTGTTTTATACCATTCATCAAACGTCTTCTCATTGAGTTTTATGGGGTTGTAGTTTTCAGCAGCAGTATTATTTTATCATTTTACTTTCCTAAATGGAATGTTTTATGTCATAATCATCAGTTACAGTCAAACCTGAGATAAAGACCACCTATGGTTTGAGACAACGTCGCTACAGGTGTTCGCATTTGCAGTGCATTTAATTGTCTTTGTTTACAGGTTAAACGTCCTATTTTATATATAGCAAACACCTCCATGCCCGTTTGACCGTATTTATCAAAGTTTTTAGTTTACATTTCAAAATGCTGAAAATTAGTTCCAGCGAATATTTGCAAGAACAGTATAAAATTTACAGAACACAAAATCGTGGGGCAACCTGAATACTAATAGATGTTGGTGGATATAAAAACCAGGCGTTCTCTGAGCACCATTCCTAGACTTTATGAAGATAGAACTTTATAAGCAGAATGTCTCGTCTGAACATGCTAAATTTCTGAAATAGACTGATCCAGCATTCAATTCGGGCAGTACAATTTATTAAACGAAGGAGTGTCCATTGAAAATTTACTGACTGAATAGCGAACAGTGCAGACTGATCTTGGTCTGCACTGGTCGCAAAGGCAGAATAACTTACCGCCAGCAGGCTGAAGGGTATCTTTTGCATACAAGTCGTCCCATAATAGTTTGATAGGTGTGTTAATCTTATTTCTTTGATGCAAGTTTCGTAGCCTGATCTAGTTTATTAATAATTAACTAGTATGTGCCATTTTTTTATATTCCCCCCCCCCCTACGCTGATTATAATAGTAATAATATATATCACTAAATGTTCACTTTTGTGCCACTGTGCCTATACATGTATTTTAAAGATATACATGATGTGTTGTTTTAAAGTATTACATGAAATGGTTTAATAACAGTTCAAAATTGTTTGTTTGTTTAAACTTCTTCACAAGAGAATTTGTCCATTTACCACTTTCCAAGTTTTAGATGTGACAGATCCAGTCAGGTGAGTGCAGGCCCTGTACTGGCTCGGAACCAGATCCCAGACAGGAACAGTTTCTGGTCAAATAAAATGATTGCTTTATTTTAAAAATATTGATAAAAAAGTGTAAACCCAGTCATTCGGATATTCGATTTTCTTGTCTACGGATAGATATTCTTTTCACAAAATATGTTTTATATAAAATTCTAAAATGATACATCACTTGCGGTCACAAGGTTATCTTCCATAGCACTGAGGCTTGTAGATGCGTGTGGGAAAGAGTTACTTATTCAGGAAATAAATTGTATGGAAAAAATACACTTCATTTAGTTTATTCGATGTAACTGATAATTGAGTACGAGATTGCAAGAATGTTGGAGGAGGTTGAACCTTCGAAAAATAGCTGAAAATTTCGAGCAATCACATTGATCTATCTCTCTTTTTATTCTGGTTCCAGGCGCTGTAGTAACGCCTCAAAAACGCCATAATAGATGGAACCTGTAAAACATACAAAGCACAGCAGTCATAGTGTGTGTGATGTCGAATGATGGGAAGACATCCTTAAATCAGTTGTTATTAGTTTCAGGTTAATACAGCAAGGTTAATTTATAAAGTGATGGACACGTTATTGCAAGCTGCACATAATGTATTCTCTGTGTGCGACTTCGCCATTCTCCAGTGTTGCCTCGCTTAACCGCATTTACGCAAAATTTGAAGAAAATCTAAATGCCTACATAGTAACAAGAATTTGAAATCACACGGCAACTGGCGAGTTTCTAAGAAATGTTGTGGCCTGGGTAAGATTTTAGTCATCGTTATTTACAGGAGTTTGCTTGAGAAATAAATTTAGGCAGGTATGTTATACTTTCCCAGATTTTTTTGTCTAACACTGGCGATATCAGCAGTTTAGGAACACAGGTGGCAGTAGCGTACCTAGGATACAGTAAGGGATCATGAGCCATATACACTTCAATATATTACAATTATTGTTTTCTAAGAAAAAATGACAAAAATTCATTTTGAAATTTTTTTGCTTCTGTGACAATGAGCCATTAGAAAGGTCTTTATGAGTATTTTGACATGTACATTGCTTGCAGGTCCGTAATTTTTGTTTCAAAAAAAATATTTCTTATAAATGGCCGCCTTTTGGGCAAATGAATATTCTTACAGAAAAATCTTACTTCAAAGCCCAAACCGTTTACGCGCAGCGAGCGTGCAACGGCGTAAAAACGGTAGTTTTTTCTCAATCCGAGCAAATCCCGCCCATTTACCGCACCAAAGTCTGGTCCGCAACTGGGCTTTGAAGTAAAATTTTTCTGAAAGAGTATTCGCTTGCCCAAAGACGGCCAACCATTTGTAAAGAAATATTTTCTTTTGAAAAAAATACGGACCTGGAAGCAATGTACATGTCAAAATGCTCATAAAGATCTTTCTAATGGCTCATTGTCACAGGGGCAAAAAAAATTCAAAATGACTTTTTATGCCCCCGAAGGGAGGCATATAGTTTTTGAACCGTCTGTCGGTCTGTCCGCAATTTTCGTGTCCGGATTTTCAAATAACTTGGCATGAATGTGTACCACAGTAAGACGTGTCGCGCGCAAGACCCAGGTCCGTAACTCAAAGGTCAAGGTCACACTTAGACGTTAAAGGTCATTTTTTATGATAGTGCATGGATGGGCATATCCGGTCCATATCTTTGTCATCCATGGATGGATTTTCAAGTAAATACGCATAAATGTGTGGCACAGTAAGACGACGTGTCGCGCGCAAGACCCAGGTCTGTAGCTCAAAGGTCAAGGTCACACTTAGACGTTAAAGGTCATATTTCATGATAGTGCATTGATGGGCGTGTCCGGTCCATATCTTTGTCATTCATGCATGGATTTTAAAATTATTGGGCATAAATGTGTACCACAGTAAGACGACGTGTCGCGCGCAAGACCCAGGTCCGTAGCTCAAAAGTCAAGGTCACACTTAGACGTTAAAGGTCATATTTCATGATAGTGCAATGATGGGCATGTCCGGTCCATATCTTTGTCATTCATGCATGGATTTTAAAATAACTACGCATGAATGTGTGGCACAGTAAGACGACGTGTCGCGCGCAAGACCCAGGTCCGTAGGTCAAAGGTCCTAAACTCTTAACATCGGCCATAACTATTCATTCAAAGTGCCATCGGGGGCATGTGTCATCCTATGGAGACAGCTCTTGTTTTTTGTTTTGTTTTGTTTTTCTTAGAAAATGTGCCAACGTTAAATGACGCAACGCCGCTAAATGTCGCAACCACCGTTTAATGTCGCAAGGTTGACGTTAAATGTCGCAACCACCGCTAAATGTCGCAAAATCGTCTGCCGCTAAATGTCGCACATTTAACGTTAAATGTCGCAAAAATTTGCCTACCGTTATGTGTCGCAACACCAACGCTAAATGTCGCACTGCAAAATAAAGTAAGTTAAACAGTCTTCACAACTTAGAGATAAGATTTGGAAACGGCAGAATTGACCTTTCACTCTAATCTGCACGTTTGCTTTTCAGTGGTTCCGCACCATACATACGTTATATATTTCATATCTAAAGGTTTAAGCAATAACGTGGTAATCGCCACAGTACTAGATTTATTTCAGGTATGAACTATATAATTCTATGGAGTCCTGTTTAGCTCATGAGACATTAAGCACGCGCTCCGTATTGTCGCGCATTGTATCGCATGTTTTTAGTCGACCTGAATTTCGTTACATAGCAGGCCGGGGGCCAGAAATTGTTGATGGAGGATGGGAGTGGGGAGGGTGGGGGGCACCAGTTTAAAACAAAAGTTTCACCGGGGACGTGCGTTAGGTACGGGGTTCCTCGTATTTGTGGGAAAGTTTTTTATATACAGGTATGAAATGTTTGCCTGTGGTGCATTTTTCAGGTACGTACTAGAGGGGCACTCCCCTTATTTTAGGTGGTTAGCGTCTTCCCATTGACAATTGAAATATAAGTATTAAATGCTTGACTTTTATTGCATTTTTTGTTCAAAATTTCGGTGTATGGGAGAGGTTATCCCTGTCATTTTCGAGGGTTCAGGGTCTCTCCCCGGGAAAGTTTGAAAAACAGGTATAAAATGGTTGCCTCTGATGCTTATTTTTCTTAATTTTAAGGTACTGGAGGGGTACTCCAAATCGGCTTGGGCAACAATCCAGGCCTGAAGGATGTTGCACATTTCATTACCTCTCACGAACAGGCTCGATCAAACCGAGTCACTCTGCTATTATATTGCTAGGTTGCGTTTTAGGCTTGCAACAGATCTTTTCACATGTTTTATCAAACACGTTGCTTATCAATCTTATACGGAGCATTTTGGATTGGATAATACATTTTTGCAGAAATATATTATTTTTTATTTACATGAAGATACATATAAACGGAATTCCGGCAAATACCTGAATACAGGGGGCTACACTTACGAACATTTAATCGCCTTTAAAACCTTCAATTTTCAAAGAAAAATTTACATATCTTCGTGTTGATGCACTTGCAGAAGTGTGTTATCCATATCCAGGTTAAACATAGTTTCCATCAATTGTTTGTTTTTAAAATATTTCTTTACCATGCGCCAACGATAACGTGATATTTACAAACATAACTATAAATAGATTTAAATGAAGCATGTATAGGGAATTCAACACTTTTGTAACTTGTCAAAACCTAGATATTTCAAGTTTTCATACCAATTGCAGAGTAGCTCCTAGGTAAGGCATGCTGCTTATGTTCATCAGATTTTTTGCTACATAGGTTCGAAACTCAGAGACGGCAGAAAAATTTCGTTGTAGTTGTTGTTGCTGTTGTTTGTATTGAAATAGATTCATTCATTTTCTCTATGACACAACGACAGAGAAATACCTGAAGTCGACATGGAAGATAACAAAAGTTTATATCAAAGATAATATTAGTTAAACATTTAAACATTTAAATAGAAAGTGAATTATGAACAAATGTCATATAAAGACATATGCAAATACAAACCATCAAAGAAAGGAACGAAGAATACGGGAACAGAATTGAAAACAGATAGGAAACAACAACAAAACGACAAATTATCTGAAAATCAAATCTGCATGAGGATTCGAACCCGCTTAAAACGATTTCATGATTTTGTTGGTACCTGCATTTTATCCGATTGAGCTGTTTAGCCATATACTTATTTGATACCAGTAGTTAAATTGAAACAAATATTAAAATTTACAACAATTTCTAATTTATAACCGCCCTGATAGCTTAGTGGTAGAGCGTCCGCTTCGTGTGCAGGAATTCGTGGGATCCCCGGCCGCGTCATGCCAAAGACTTGAAAAAATGGTACCAGTAGCTCCCTTGCTTGATGCTCAGCATTAATGGGGAAACTGGCCTCTTCTCTCATGGCGATGGATTCCACCATGAATGAGGTGTCGAGAGTGATTAATATAAGTTGTACAACTTTCTTCACAATCGACCTGTAATAAATTATGTATAAAATAATTTATAATGTTTAAAAATACCGGCTAACAGTTGACAGGGGAAGAGGAGGTTGGGGAGGTTGTCTTGACCCAAAGAGTCCGTGTTTAAATCCACTAGCATCTTGAGAATAGCATGTATAACTTGTAAATGTATTTGTTATAACTAATCCACTATTACATATTACAATACAGTAACACGCCACATTGTTTGTATACATATCTCCAGGTACTATAAACGCATTTGAATTCTAATTTAAGTTCCAGTGACCCGTCCTTAAAGTGGATATTCTTTATCCCGATATATATGGCAAAATCTATATCGGGATAATACAATGGTCATAAAACATTATACTGGTCAGTGTGTTATACATGGTGTATACCAGAGGTATTATAGTTCTTTTGCAATGCTTTAATTGAAAGTGTACAATATTTAAATATGGGATTAAATTGAATCGATTCATAATTTTATCCAATGTGTTTTGTTACATTTACTTACAAAGTAAGTTAGTGTTGGAATTATTTGATCATATATTAATGTTACTTTAAATGAATTATGATCATTAAATAGATTTATTCTAAAGGTAAGACATTAAGATAAATATTTACATGCAAAACGTAAGAAAATAAAGCTTGTAAGTTTGCTATACGATTTCTATACATGAAGTATAACTTTTTTAAGAATATACGTTTGAAATCCAGAACATTTATGGTTTTAAACCATATTATCCCGAAACGAGTGAAACCGCTTGAGTTATCTTGATAGAGTTTGAAAAAAAATGTTCAAACGGTGTCAAAAGTTAGATAAGAAGCCCGAGCGCTTTCAGCTTTCAAAAAGCCTTTTTCAAGAGTATCATTAAATCAAAACAATAACTATGTATATTTTGCCTGTAAAGTTTGATTTATAAATGCTAACGAATGCTAAAAATTCGGAATATACATCAAATGAATTATGTATAAAGTCTGATTATGTTATGCTTTGTTTTAAACATATTTTAGCTATAAGACTTTACAAACTTCACCAGGTCATATTACTTAAAATGCTGAAGCATACATCGAAACAGAACACAAAAGAATTTTTGAACTTTCAGTGTTTCACAATAATTGATATATAAATTAAATCTCGTCCATCCAAGATTTTAAGAAGGTCATCTAGCCAAAGCTCTACATTGAAAACCCATGTTCTTTATGCACGCTTTGCAATGCTTGACACTGATATTTCGTTCAAATCTATCACAAGGCTTATAGCTATGCAGGAAAAGAAATATAAATGGTTCTATCCAAGTGTCCGAACGAGCAGGGACACCAGGTGTCTTCGACGACCGTCAAAAGCCAGATTGCCGCTGAGGAATTGTGACTTACTTGCACTTACAAACAAAACAAACCAACGATGACCAATGCAAGATACAATAGATGTTGATTTTGTCCTTTTCACTTAAAACCTAATATAAAGTGAACTACTCGAGTTGACGATCTAAAAAGTATATCTAATTTACTAGTATATGTTTTCACACTAACAACCGTTAGTACTTCAATATTGCTTAAACATACTTTTTTCCAATATAATATATAATAATACTTTGCTACTCTTTAAAACGAGTTTTCGTTAAATACCAGCTTTAATGAAGGTCCGTGAAGTTGGCAGTGGGATAGATATTAGACATTCGGATAGACATTCGAAACGAATGTAGATCTGATAGACATTAGACATCCGGATAGACATTCGAAACGAATGCAGATCTGATAGACATTAGACATTCGGATAGACATTCGAAAAAATCAAGCCGAATGCAGATCTGATAGACATAAGACATTCGCATAGACATTCGCAAAAACGAGGACGAATGCAGATCTGATAGACATTAGACATTCGGATAGACATTCGAAAAAATGAGGTCGAATGCAGATCTGATAGACATTAGAAATTCGGATATACATTCGAAAAAATCAAGTCGAATGCAGATCTGATAGACATTAGACATTCGGATAGACATTCGAAAAAATCAAGTCGAATGCAGATCTGATAGACATTAGACATTCGGATAGACATTCGAAAAACTGAGGCCGAATGCATATCTGATAGACATTAGACATTCGCATAGACATTCGAAAAAGATCAAGTCGAATGTAGATCTGATAGACATTAGACATTCGCATAGACATTCAAAAATATCAAGTCGAATGCAGATCTGATAGACATTAGACATTCGGATAGACATTCGAAAAAGATCAAGTCGAATGTAGATCTGATAGACATTAGACATTCGCATAGACATTCGAAAACATCAAGGCGAATGCAGATCTGATAGGCATTAGGCATTCGGATAGACATTCGAAAAAGATCAAGTCGAATGTATATCTGATAGACATTAGACATTCGCATAGATATTCAAAAATATCAAGTCGAATGCAGACCTGATAGACATTAGACATTCGGATAGACATTCGAAAAAATCAAGTCGAATGCAGATCTGATAAACATTAGACATTCGGATAGACATTCGAAAAATTCAAATCGAATGCAGATCTGATAGACATTAGACATTCGGATAGACATTCGAAAAAATCAAGTCGAATGCAGATCTGATAGACATTAGACATTCGCATAGACATTCGAAAAACTGAGGCCGAATGCATATCTGATAGACATTAGACATTCGCATAGACATTCGAAAAAGATCAAGTCTAATGCGAATGTCAAGCCCTATGCGAATGTCTAATGTCTATCAGATCTGCATTCGACTTGATTTTTTCGAATGTCTATCCGAATGTCTAAAGTCTATCAGATCTGCATTCGTCCTCGTTTATTCTAATGTCTATCCGAATGTCTAATGTCTATCAGATCTGCATTCGACTTGATTTTTTCGAATGTATATCCGAATGTCTAATGTCTATCAGATCTGCATTCGACTTGATTTTTTCGAATGTCTTTCCGAATGTCTAATGTCTATCAGATCTGCATTCGACTTGACTTTTTCGAATGGATATCTGAATGTCTAATGTCTATCAGATCTGCATTCGACTTGATTTTTTTCGAATGTCTATGCGAATGTCTAATGTCTATCAGATCTGCATTCGACTTGATTTTTTCGAATGTATATCCGAATGTCTAATGTCTATCAGATCTGCATTCGACTTGATTTTTTCGAATGTCTATGCGAATGTCTAATGTCTATCAGATCTGCATTCGACTTGATTTTTTCGAATGTCTATGCGAATGTCTAATGTCTATCAGATCTGCATTCGACTTGATTTTTTCGAATGTCTATCCGAATGTCTAATGTCTATCAGATCTGCATTCGTCCTCGTTTTTTCGAATGTCTATCCGAATGTCTAATGTCTATCAGATCTGCATTCGACTTGATTTTTTCGAATGTCTATGCGAATGTCTAATGTCTATCAGATCTGCATTCGACTTGATTTTTTCGAATGTCTATCCGAATGTCTAATGTCTATCAGATCTGCATTCGTCCTCGTTTTTTCGAATGTCTATCCGAATGTCTAATGTCTATCAGATCTGCATTCGACTTGATTTTTTCGAATGTCTATGCGAATGTCTAATGTCTATCAGATCTGCATTCGACTTGATTTTTTCGAATGTCTATGCGAATGTCTAATGTCTATCAGATCTGCATTCGACTTGATTTTTTCGAATGTCTACCCGAATTTCTAAAGTCTATCAGATCAGCATTCGTCCTCGTTTATTCTAATGTCTATCCGAATTTCTAATGTCTATCAGATCTGCATTCGACTTGATTTTTTAGAATGTATATCCGAATGTCTAATGTCTATCAGATCTGCATTCGCCTTGATTTTTTCGAATGTCTATGTGAATGTCTAATATCTATCAGATCTGCATTCGACTTGATATTTTTGAATGTCTATGCGAATGTCTAATGTATAACTGATCTACATTCGACTTGATCTTTTTCGAATGTCTATGCGAATGTCTAATTTCTATCAGATCTGCATTCGACTTGATTTTTTCGAATGTCTATGCGAATGTCTAATGTCTATCAGATCTGCATTCGTCCTCGTTTTTTCGAATGTCTATTCGAATGTCTAATGTCTATCAGATCTGCATTCGACTTGATTTTTTCGAATGTCTATGCGAATGTCTAATGTCTATCAGATCTGCATTCGACTTGATTTTTTCGAATGTCTATCCGAATGTCTAATGTCTATCAGATCTGCATTCGTCCTCGTTTATTCTAATGTCTATCCGAATGTCTAATGTCTATCGGATCTGCATTCGACTTGATGTTTTATAATGTATATCCGAATGTCTAATGTCTATCAGATCTGCATTCGCCTTGATATTTTCGAATGTCTATGCGAATGTCTAATGTCTATTAGATCTGCATTCGACTTGATTTTTTCGAATGTCTATCCGAATGTCTAATGTCTATCAGATCTGCATTTGTCTTCGTTTTTTCGAATATCTATGCGATTGTCTAATGTCTATCAGATCTGCTTTCAACTTGATTTATTCGAATGTCTATCCGAATGTCTAATGTCTATCAGATCTGCATTCAACTTGATATTTTTGAATGTCTATGCGTATGTCTAATGTCTATCAGATCTACATTCGACTTGATCTTTTTCGAATGTCTATGCGAATGTCTAATGTCTATCAGATATGCATTCGGCCTCAGTTTTTCGAATGTCTATCCGAATGTCTAATGTCTATCAGATCTGCATTCGACTTGGTTTTTTCGACTGTCTATGCGAATGTCTAATGTCTATTAGATCTGCATTCGACTTGATTTTTTCGAATGTCTATGCGAATGTCTAATGTCTATCAGATATGCATTGGACTTGATTTTTTCGAATGTCTATGCGAATGTCTAATGTCTATCAGATCTGCATTCGACCTCATTTTTTCGAATGTCTATGCGAATGTCCAATGTCTATGAGATCTGCATTCGTCCTCGTTTTTTCGAATGTTTATGCGAATGTCTAATGTCTATCAGATCTGCATTCGACTTGGTTTTTTCGAATGTCTGTGCGAATGTCTATTGTCTATTAGATCTGCATTCGACTTGATTTTTTTCGAATGTCTATCCGAATGTCTAATGTCTATCAAATCTGCATTCGTCTTCGTTTTTTCGAATGTCTATCCGAATGTCTAATGTCTATCAGATCTGCATTCGACTTAATTTTTTCGAATGTCTATGCGAATGTCTAATGTCTATCAGATCTGCATTCGACTTGATCTTTTTCGAATGTCTATGCGAATGTCTAATGTCTATCAGATATGCATTCGGCCTCAGTTTTTCGAATGTCTATCCGAATGTCTAATGTCTATCAGATCTGCATTCGACTTGATTTTTTCGAATGTCTATCCGAATTTCTAATGTCTATCAGATCTGCATTCGTTTCGAATGTCTATCCGAATGTCTAATGTTTATCAGATCTACATTCGTTTTGAATGTCTATCCGAATGTCTAATGTCTGTCCCACTGCTAACTTCACGGACCTCTTAAATGATATAGTATTTTACCTTAAACTTACCTTAACAGTAGAAGCAAACGGTTTAAAATTAGTTTGACTTCGGAATTTGAAAAACAAAATGTCAGTTTTAAAACAACTAATTTTGTAAAGGATCCAACCCCTCATCACGTACTGTATTTGTATCTGATTACATAATAAACTTTCATTAAAAAACAGGGAAAAAAGTACAAATAACACTTTTATTTATCAAGTTTTTTCGTTCGTTCAGCATTCTAAGATCTTCAATTTGTGACTCATTTACCTGTATTATAGGATGTTATTTTTGAATTACTATTTAAGAGGACCATATGTTAGCCTGGCTTTAGGCAGATGTGTCTATAAATAAAGGTATTATTAATATTATTATTATTATTATCATCATTATTATTATTATTATCTGTTAAATGATGAACTGTGACCAATACAAAATAAAGACAAAAAACATCTTTATACTGATCTGATCTTTCGGAACAACCAAATCGTTACGGTCTGAAAGTAGGCTAGCAAGAGTGAATTATTATTATTATTATTATTATTATTATTATCATTATTATTAACTGTTAAATGATGCACTGTGACCAATACAAAATAAAGACAAAAACATCTTTATACTGATCTGATCTTTCGGAACAACCAATTCGTTACGGTCTGAAAGTAGGCTAGCAAGAGTGAAAAATTTGAGGAAAAATATAGGATAACCACATTTTTTTGCGGATTTTTTATCCAGGATAATATCAAATTATGAATTCAGCTGTGCTGGAAAAAGTACGGAACACACGTGCTTTTCGTTAATTATGTTTATGTATTGCAAAAGGTTTTTTACACTCATTATTGTACAAGTTTTTTTCACTCTCATAATATCTTTAAATGAGAATATCTATTTAACGTTTGCTCCAAAATAACTTAAGAGAATAGTTCAAAACAAAAAATTAGTGACTAAATTTGAAAAACATAACAAACAAACAAACAAATAACTCATTCATCTACAACTAAATTCAAAATACATTATTTCTGTCAACTGACGGGTTTGTTTTTCTTTTGATGGAGAAGTGTTATTGGCCTTTTCACCAGTATTTCAGATATATAACGGCGGGTAAACGTACGCCTCGCCCTTGATTCAAACTCGCGACTCCGCGGTCCGTAGATCTGTGCTCTCCCTACTGAGCTTAGCGGGTGGGCTATGTCTGTAAACTGTAAACAATTACAAACATTTATCCAAGTATTTCTACACCGCCCAAAGAACTTCTCTTTGCAATGACTGCATTTAAGATTTCATAGACGACAAACTTCTAGACAAACATACATCAATGCCTTATTTGGAATAGCTCCTACACTTCTTTTGATAATAACAATTATATTTTTTATCCATATTTCATAAAATATACTGTTATTTTATCGTTTTTTCTTAAACCACACAATTTTTCTGTGTTAAGAAATCTGGTAAATACACATATTCTTGATGATTTACTCATATGATTTTACTTTCAAAACTCTTTGTCTTTCATAACATCTAATACTGGCCTTATTTTACTGACTGCTTAAAAGATACATCAGTTTCAAAAATTCCACAGGATATTTTACAACTGTGATTTACCGATTGACTGAACTTATTTCAGCTACTATTTATTTTCTTACTTTTCCTAAAACCAGACACTACTGCAAAAGAACAGTTGTTTCAAGAAAGCGACTCGTTCACGCTTTTAAGGCAAACATTTTTCTTCTCTTAAAAGTTCATTAAATGTGAGTAATGTGAAAGTAACCAGTGGTATAAACTTATTGACATATGATGTTTGTGGTATATCCTTATAAAGGCCCAGAGACGAGAGTTTAACGTTGCAACGCTTTTGAAATATTGGAGAACATCAACATTTTCAAGTTCTTTTATCAATATCTAGTACTTATTTCACTCACTTTATCACATTTTAGTGTAATATAAACATTCTATGCCTAACTGGGTGGAAATGATCATGCTGACACTGCCCGCCTCAACTGTGGGCGGGTAGAATTTTTGTCTTGCTTTGGAACAACTGGTGACACATGCATCATGATATTGTATCTATATTCAGGATTGATAGAGGAACAATTCCGGGAACATGGATTATTTGCTCAGGATAACAATAACTGTGATTTTAGCTTTCTCTAACACAGAAGTTGGTAAGATGTTATTTTTATATTGAAGATGAAGAGTAATCGGTTACCTCCCCTGAAACAAAATGTAATATCGTGTAAGCTATTACTTTTTATAGCATATATCAACAGTATTGCTCAAAACATGTAGATAGACGCGTTATATAGAGGTAATATATCAGGGAATATATCGTTTAAACGTAGATATTCAGAATAATTGTGTTTCTAATAACTTCTCAAAATAGTTACAGCGGAGAAAAGGTTTCATATCATATAAAATTCAAACTGTCTAGTACTTTCAAAATTAAAGTTAAAAAAATTTCAAAATTTTAAAATGTTGCTTTTTTACTTTTAAGTAACAATTTTTTCCATGTCCGCTTTACCAGACATTTAATATTAACAATACAAAAGAAAATGTTTCATATTCCCTACGGAATAGGGAAGTTGTCTATATGGGTTAAAGATGGCGACTATAAAAATGTTTTATGCCGTTCTTTATTCTCTTTGGAGGACTTTGATCGTGGTTTTACCATATTTAAACAATTGCAAACATTTACCACATAGCCAGATGCTTCCCTATATATTTATCCAGCAAACGCGAATCTGTTCCCGAACCTGAACACTATCATCTTAAGGAAGAAATGTGTCACCATATATTTCAAATATCTGTAGTCGATTTTATAATATTTTTGCTAAATATGAATATTTCAGTTAACGGGCAGTGGTGCTCTGGCTCGACGCTGTCACTTGTAGCGTCCAGCAGCTCCGTTGGGCAGATTTCATCTATATATTACCCAGCTCATTACGTAAAGTAGGTGTCTCGTTTTTCAGTTTTGCTGTTTTTTTTTTCCAAGTCTTAGTACTGTTCAGTTAGTCTAATTCATTTCTCTTAGCGAACTATTGAAGCATCATTTTCCGTCAGTAGTGAGTTTCCTAGTTAAGTAATCAGTGTTTTAGGAAGTAAAAGGATCTTATTAAAATGTATTTTGTTTTTGATTAGGTCAATGAAATGCCGCCATGTAACCAGCCATTATCATTTCTACGCGAACTTGCATTGCTTTCTTTGATTTTTAACCTTAAAGACACTTGCTGCAGTTTCTTGTATGAGAGATGGGGCAAAGATTTCCCAATAATAGAATTTGTTCAAACTGTGTATATGAACACAATTAGAAACAGAAAAATGCAACAACAATCACATTCGATTTTTTTCATGATTCTGTTTCTAACATAACGTTGTGTTCATATACAAAGTTTGAACACATTCTATTATTGGGAATTTTTTACCCAAAACTGCCGAAACCATCAGTAAGTAGTTAAAACAGTACTTAGTGTGAATATCTTTTTCCCCGATTCATTTCTAAGTGCAGAAATAGACTGACATTCTGTGTTTGAATTTCAGTTATGTAGACTGTACCTACGATATAACAGCTTCCGGTACAGATCAGGTTTTGTTTTATGTTGAGTACGAGGAGTGCGAGTTCAGATTCGACCATCTGAAAATATACTCGGATAACGGTATGTATATAATTAGTAATCTTGTGTTGAAATGCTTGCTTTACATATGTATGTCAACTTTGCATATCAACAAAGAAATATACAAGATATTGTAGGGAAAATTATTATTCCTCCACAAAATGTTAGAAGCAGTATACTATTATTTTACGTACTGAACGGAAGTTAAAGGCGTTTTCACACTGACCATGGATGAATCATTTTTCTGACATGTATTTCGTTTTGTAAGTCTAATGACGTTATACCAAGCAATAATCACAGTAAGAATATTCTAAGATAAAAAATATATTTCAGTAAAACACGAAATACATTTATATAATCGACTTAATGGTTCGTAAGAACGCAAAAAAGCCGTAAAACGAAATAATAATTCGTTTTTAAGAAATGATGAAACTTTGTACAAAATTAATGGTCCATTTTTATTTTCGAAATGTTATTTTGTTTTTACGAAATATGAAGAAAGCAATATCTAAGATAAAAGTTTCGGATGTCATTGTAGGGACTCTGTACTTTTCTTATGTTGCACCAGATAAATGACGTTAAACTATGGATTTCTTAGTTGACATGTTTAAATGTTTTTAGTAACTAACTACGAAATGTACAACTCGGATGGTGACTTCGCCCCCTACATTTACACGACGACTGGAGATACGCTGGTAGCCACGTTCGCAACAGACGGTTCAATAACATATGGTGGTTTTTTGATGAGTTATATCGCCGTGGATAGAACAAATTTACGTAAGATTTTGTTTTTCATTTTATACACCCGTCTCTGAAAGAGCGGGTGTATTATATAAGAACCATGGCAGGAGGGCGGGGCGGTTGGCGTCCAAAAGAATGTCCGCTCTCAGAGTCGAACAGTGTTCATCACCAAACTTGTTGAAAATGTTTGTGGGCATATCTCGGCCAAGTTCGATAACCATCCAAATCGCCCCGGACACTCTTGGATTAGGGCCCTTGAATTACTCGAAAATGGTATTGCAATTGAATGTTTTCAAGTTTGGCTTTAATCACGATTGGTATAAGATTTAAGAAAACTTTTCAGATGATTAAAATGATTAAAATGCGTTTTATGTGGATGCTATTTCCAAACAAATACATTCATTTTGGTCATTGAATGAGTTAGATAATACTGTTTGATATTGTTGTTGTTTTAGTTGTTGATGTTCTGCATATGACTTCATATGTACACATAAATCTAATCTGTTATTTTAATAGGTTCCTGATAAGAAGACATGAAAAAATCGTGCAAATCTCATATATGTCATATTCGTATATTATATTACAGCTGCATGCGGAAGCTCTATAGCAGCAACATCTTCCTACCAGCAACTAAGTTTCGTACACTTATCGTCGCAGTCTAGGTATGACAATAGTCATTCATGTATATACAGAATCATTTACTTAGTACATCTAATTCACAATCAAGAGCAAAAATACCTCGATTCTAGAATATTCCGTGGTCTTCGTATAGAGACGGCATGTCTTTAAGTAGGTATAGGTCTACAACCCAGTTAAGTGATAGGCGGTGTTTGATCTCAATGCCTTCATTCTCTAGAAAGAGGTTTTAATTTGAACTTAAAGCTTACTTCTCATTCCTAAGCTGTACGCTGTATGATATTTTATCAAATATGGTTTTAACCACTCACTTCCTTGGCTATAATATATGCATGGGATTCACGTGGGCAGCGAGCTGGAAAAAAATGCTGTAATATGGATCCAGAGAAAGGAAGCAAAATATCTAGGTTTATATACCAGGTTACATCTTATGCAAAGTTCTGACTAGATTTTAACTGTTTATGAAAAAATATCTGCAGTTGATTATGCTGTATTGAAATACTAACTTTTTACACATAGACCTACCACTAAAACAGGCAAATTCAACGACAATAAATATAAACTGACATTTCTGGTGTTTAATGTTTCCTATAAGAGTTAGGAAAATAGATTAAGTATATGAAATTGTTGGATATATTTTTTTCCAAAGTTTTCAGATACCATGTCACAGAAGTAATTGAAAAATTGAGTATTATATTAGCGGTATATTCAGATAATTTCCCAAACTAAATCAAACATTTTTTTTTCATAGGGGAAAGCGCCTTCGAAGAGGAATTTTCTTTTCTCTGGAAAATGTGGAATTTACAATTTTGTTTTCTTTTGTTGGCATTGCAGCTTTTTAAGAAACTTTAATAATGGAAGGCATATATATTCACATGTAATAGCAAAGCATATATATTTACATGAAATATCAAAGTATGAAGATGAATATTTAAACCACCATTTTCCCAGGTCTATATGCACATGGACTATCACCCCAGCCGACACAACAGGAACGTACTCAGTACAGATAGACATCCTGCTTGTGCATAATTATGTGGTAATAGAGGAAGGTGGAGGTTAGTATCTGTAAGCCAAAATATAGAAATCGGCCTTTTTTTCAGTGTAAATTGTTAATCGAATTCTTATGTTAAACGCCGGTCAATAGTAAAGTTTCAACAGAATTTATTTCAATCAAGTAAACGTAACATATACAGCATTGTAACAAATACAGATAGAATTAAGAAAAAATGTTACAAGGTAACTTATCTGAATCCTTTTCCTAATAAGCATTTTGTGTACATACGGTCAATAGTTTGTGTCATTAACTGGTCTGTAGCTTAAGACACATGTGATGGAAAAAATTAAAAAAAAAACACTTGTGAGAAAAACATCTTTGATATTCTATTTCAGATGTCATCTAAAAAGTATTTACTGAATGGTTTGGCGGTCAAGGGCTTTTAATACTATAAGCCGTCGGACCTATGGACATCGGGCAATAGTTTTGATGACCGACAAACCATTCAAGTATAGGCTAGTTTTGATGTCTTGCGATTTTATTTACTATTACACAAAGAAATCTGTTTCCTTTTGTTACAGTTTAATAATACATACTGTAAGAACATTAAGAAATCCTGTTAAATAGCTTCGTATCTAAGAAACCAATTATCATTACAGGCACGTATTACTACAGCACCCAGAACTCTGTGTACGTAAGCGCTGCATATCCATCAAGCGTACAGGTTACAGGAGAGTGGGGATCAGATTTTGTCGTACAGTATAAGCAAGTTCTTTCTACAGTCACGGGTAAGTTATGCGTCAATCTTATAGGCTACTAAGTGCATGTGCCTTTCAAGGGACTAACCCACACATTTTAGGCGACGTTCCAGTCGAAATGTTACTTGAAACTTGCAGATGTCCTTAGGCCTAAAAAAATTTTTTTGTTTCCGATAACATGCTCAAAACACTTAGGGTAGGTAGGTCGGAAAAAAATTCATTTTGGATTTTTTTTTTATTAAGGGAGTCTTTTTGGAAATTATTTTTTTGTCAAAAAATAAATACAAATAAGGGGGTTATGCCTTTAGAGCATCAGAAAGTTGATTTCTAACATCACTGACCATGTTTAAGGCTTAAAAAATGCAGTTTTGCAACTTTTTGTCAAAAAGTTTAAAAAAAAATATTCTCCAGGGCCATAAAAACATTTAGGGTCGGGCCAAAAATTTAGGGTAGGTCGGGATACCGGAAACAAACAATTTTATTTTACGCCTTAGAATATTGAACTGTAACTGTTTAAATTTTATATTAAACAATTTGGTTATCTGCCGAGGGTGGCTTTTCGTATGTTTGTCCGTAAAATGAAAGAATGGTATACCATATATAGGGAATTTTAAATTTGTCTCGAGCATACATATTTTATTCTAATATGACTCAAATTAATTGACGGTTACGTGTGATGTCAAAATAATATGTATAGCGTCAGGGTCTTTATCACGTTCATCAAAATTTTATCATAATATTATATGAGCAATAAGAATGAATTTAATTCGTTTTGGCAATTGTCGGATAGATGCTGATGTTTGGATATTAAACTATTTCGTCTAACACAACTATGTTTTTATTCATGTGTATTGTAACATCGATAAACCATGCTAATCGTGGTGTATCCGGCAATAAACCATTCTTACCGTGGTATATACGACGATAAACCATGCTTATGCCTTGATTAATTGATAACTACTATATGCAATTTATCGTCTTTATCAGGAATCATTCAAACAACGACATTAGCCAGCGATACCTCTGTGTGCGACCGCAGTTACAGAACCTCAACCAGTACCACACAATATCTTAACTCGCCCAATTATCCTGGCCAGTATGAAGAGTGAGTAAAATATTTTCTGTTATGACCAGAAAGAAAACAACAACAACAGAACTATTTTTATGTATATTGTCACTTCCTTCCGTTATGCATTATATTAAAAGGCATACAGACACTAAATAGAAAAATGGCGCGAAAAGAAATGGTAGTCGCATAATGGCGGATACAAATAGTCCTCAGTTTTTTCGCTGTGTAGAGCTATTTTCCTTATTTTCTTTGCAATTTTTTTGGTAAAATCACATGACAGATCTATGCTTGACATGAAGATAGCATTTTGATCATGAAATAACACCATGACAAAATTTTTCATGGAAACTTAGATCATACACCACCAGTATAATTTGGGGTCTCATTTTATAGCTGATTTTGCAGTTTGTGTGTTTGACTGAAATTTATTTTCTTGCATCAAACATGACCCCCACTTTTCTTTTGATTTTTAGTTAGCACTGACAATATTCTTCAAGAAAATGTAAGTTACAGAAATTTAAAATGGGTCCTGATGTGTGCTGCGGTCATTGGAAATAGGTCAATTTTATATAGAATAAAGAACAACAACTATTTAGTGTGTTATAACCAAAACAGTATCAAACACAGTCAAAGCATGCAACATTTAAATCGCAAATGATATGCAAAGTTACAAATATATCTTCAGACGTACGGTTTTTTTCATATATATATTTAAAAGTATAGTGATACATATGAGCCGCGCCAACAGAAGAAAAAAAAAACCAACATAGTGGCTTTGAGACCAGCATGGACCCAGACCAGCCTGCGCATCCGCGCAGTCTGGTCAGGATCCATGCTGTTCATTTTCAAAGCCTATATTCATTATTTGTTGAAAATATCTGTTTATGCAATGAAAAGGAACCAACAAGAGATTGAAACTAAATTTAATTTCTTTTAAACATCAGAAACATAAATTAGCTCATATGTCTAATTTCTATACGAGCCACACAATGAGAAAACCAACATAGTTCGTATGCAACCAGCATGGATCCAACCCAGCCTGAGCGTCCGCGCAGTCTAGTCAGGATCCATGTTATTCGCTTTCTAAGCCAATTGCAATTAGCGAAACCGTTAGCGAACAGCATGGTTCTTGACCAGACTGCGCGGATGCGCAGGCTGGTCTGGATCTATGCTGGTCGCAAAACCCATATGTTGATTTTCTCATGGCGCGGCTCATGTATATATCTTTAGACGTGCGGTTATATAGGGATAATACACGTTTTTTGTGTATCAACGTCCGCATAAGCCCGCGGGAATGTTTATGCATCTTTCGTTAGCTTTACTGTCACTCAGTTACTTTTAACGTTTACAGAAAACACTAGTTCTTTTTAATAATATTTCAGTAATTTGTACTGTACCGTTACTATAGAGGCGGACAACAGTTCCCAGTCAGTTTTTGTCAACATTTCCGACTACACTGTAGCTACGTTTGACAGTTTGGGAATTTACGACGGTAAGATGTTTTTTGCTCTTGATTACCAGTCAGGGGAGTTACTTAAACCAGTGATCAGAAAAATCACTAAACACAGTGATTTTTTTGCCCGTTCGTTTAGCTGTAAGATTTGTTTCCCTTTCACTTATAGATCAACATCACTTAGATAAGTGATCACTTCAAAGTTCACCAATCACTTAAATAAGTCATTTCTTGAATTAAATTAAAGAGGGGGATAACTCTATTTTTGCTACCACGGTTCCGTTTACGTACAGTAGTTTCGTCCCTTGATTTACCGCAAACACTTAAACAAGTGATCTCAAAGAATAATTTATATTTCAAATTATAATTTGATACACAATTTATGTGACAGAGTTATATTTAATTTCAGACTGGGCTGTATTTAATATACTTGTATTTAAATCAACTTTTTATGAGACGAGTCATCTTATCAACTAGGTATTGCCAACTTCTAATCTGGATTATTGTACAAACTGCAAATCAGTTTTCATGTGAAATCATTTTTCCGTTATTACAACTTTTATCTTTTTCTCAAATTTCTTGACTATTTTTGCCACAAAATAGGATGACTGTACATAACCTCTACATTGCCAACCACATTTTATGAACTAAAATGCCCACGGGCAACATGTCGAGCCCTCCCTTTGATCTCTAACTGTGGCCTTGACCTTTGAAATAGTAACCTGGGCTTTGCACAGGACGCTCCGTCTAGAATTGACATTCATGCAAATATAAACAAGATTCCACATGGCATAGTTATGGGCCGTACAGGACTGACATGACATTGACCTCCAACTTTGAGACTGGAATTTGGGAAAGCCACTCCATCTCACCGGGGTTTAAAATTTCATGCCAAATATAAACAAGAGCTCCGCCAAGCGGGGCAATATACGCCTGAAGGGTTACATCTGAGGATGGCAGCAAAATTTAAAGATCTTGACTGTTGAAGCCCAAAGGACAGGAACAAAAAAGGGGAAGAAATTTTTAAAAAAATTCTAAGTCCACAAAAAAATCTTTACCAGGTACAGGATGTATAAAAATATACCTAAAAATCGGAGGTAACCATCTTGTTGAACCAAAAAAAAGTGGTCTCGGTTTTTTCCCTACGGCCAATTATAAAAGTTTCAAAATAGCTATTTAAGTAACATAAAAGGGAAGTAATTAAAATTTTTTTTTATTGTAAGTGAACAAAAAAGGATCTGCCAAATAAAAGAGCTGTCCGTAAGACAGCGAAGCTCGATTATTCGAAATATTGTCCCAGAAGCAGGAAAATATTCCCCAAAAAGGTTAAATATCAAGAGTTTTAAGTTAAAAAGGGGACATTAATTTGACCAAAAATGCATATCAGAGTTATGGAACTTGCTGCTATTAACTAGTTTTAAAACCCGAGGCACATGTGAAGTTTCAATTCAATATCTGCAATAGTTTTGGAGATAGTAACTTGCATTAAAACTTTAACCAGATTTTTCTTTCATGTAAAACTTACCAGATTTTTCTAAGTCCAAAAGGGGGCATAATTTGCCCAAAATACATGTCAGAGTTATGGGACTTGACCCAATGAGGTTTGTAATTGATCTAGAAAAAGAAAAAAAAAGTTTCAAATCTATATGCATTTTAGTAATAGCTGTATGTACTTGCACGAAAAACTTTAACCGAATTTTCTACATCGAAAAGGGAAAAAATTGCTCAAAATACATGTCAGAGTTAGGGGACTTGACCCAGTGAGGTTTGTAATTAAATCTAGAAAAAGAAAAAATAAGTTTCAAATCTATATGCCTTTTAGTAATACTTTATGTCTTGCACGCAAAACTTTAACCAGAATTTTCTAAGTCCAAAAGGGGGAATAATTTGGCTAAAATGAAGGTCAGAGTTATGGGACTTGCTGCTATCAACTAGTTTTATAACCCGAAGACACATGTGAAGTTTCAATTCAATATCTGCATTAATTTTGGAGATAGTAACTTGCATGTAAAACTTTAACCAGAATTTTCTAAGTCCAAAAGGGGGCATAATTTGCTCAAAATACATGTCAGAGTTATGGGACTTGACCAAGTGACGTTGGTAATTGATCTAGAAAAAGAAAAAATAAGTTTCAAATCTACATGCCTTTTAGAAATAGCTGTATGTACTTGCACGAAAAACTTTAACCAGAATTTTTTAAGTCCAAAAGGGGGCATAATTTGACCAAAATGAAGGTCAGAGTTATGGGACTTGCTGCTATCAACTAGTTTTATAACCCCGAAGACACATGTGAAGTTTCAATTCAATATCTGCATTAGTTTTGGAGATAGTAACTTGCATATAAAACTTTAACCAGAATTTTTTAAGTCCAAAAGGGGGCATAATTTGCTCAAAATACATGTCAGAGTCTTTGGGCGTATGAAAAGATTGCTCCAGTTATGGTCCGGGCAAACAAATCCGGACAGAAACACATACACTGATTAGCCATGTCTTCCAGCCGCAAGCGGGCTCGACAAATGTCACATGTACTTTTTACATTATCACAGGATCAAACTTTGTTATATTTTTCGTCTATGTGTTACCATAGAAACCTTATTATTCCCATTTTGTACATGACATGTCCAGTTTTACCTATACCTAATTTTTCATAAAAATCCTTGTGACCCCTGAAAATGACTAAATAATAATAAAGCTTGTGCAAAGCTATCACATTTTTTTAAATAGAGCAAAAATAATTATTTTTTGACTAATGGATATACATGCCTTAATCATTTAACAATATATACATTTTATTTTCAATGCAAACAAGAGGACCATGATGGCCCCTAAATCGCTCACCTCTTCCCCATGACCCAGTTTGAGTATGACGTCGTTTTTTCTATTATTTGACATAGTGACCTAGTTTTTGAGCTCATGTGACCCAGTTTTCAACTTGACCTAGATATTATCAAGATAAAAATTCTGACCAAATTTCGTGAAGATCCATCGAAAAATATGGCCTCTAGAGAGGTCACAAGGTTTTTCTATTATTTGACCTATTGACCAAATTTTTCGAAGGTACGTGCCCCTCTTTTGAACTTTACCTAAAATATCATCAAGTGTACATTCTCACTAATTTCATGAACTCTCATGAAAAATATGGCCTCTAGAGAGGTCAAAAGATTTTTCTATTTTTATACCTACTGGCCTAGTTTTTGACCGCACATGACCCAGTTTCGAACTTGACCTAGATATCATCAAGGTGAACATTCAGATAAATTTTCATGAAGAGCCATTGAAAAATATGGCCTCTAGAGAGGTTAAAAGATTTTAATAATTTTAGACCTACTGACCTAGTTTTTGATCGCAGTTGACCCATTTTAAAATTTAAACCTAGATATCATCAAGATGAACATTCTGACCAACTTTCATACAGATCCCATGAAAGGTATGGCCTCTAGAGAGGTCACAAGGTTTTTTTATTATTTGACCTACTGACCTAGTTTTTGATGGCACATGACCCAGTTTCAAACTTGACCTAGATATCATCAAGGTGAACATTCTGACCAATTTTTATGGAGATCCATTCACAAGTATGGCCTCTAGAGAGGTCACAAGGTTTTTCTATTTTTAGACCTACTGACCTAGTTTTTGACCGCACATGACCCTGTTTCTAACCTGACCTAGATATCATCGAGATGAACTTCCAGACCAACTTTAATAAAGATCCCATGAAAAATGTGGCCCTTTAGAGAGGTCACAAGGTTTTCTATTATTTGACCTACTGACCTAGTTTTTGATGGCACGTGACCCACTTTTGAACTTAAATCTAGATATCATAAAGATGAACATTCAGACCAACTTTCATACAGACCCCATGAGAAATGGGGCCCTCTAGAGAGGTCACAAGGTTTTCATTTTGACCTACTGACCTAGTTTTGTCGGCACGTGACCCACTTTTGAACTTGACCTAGATATCATCAAGGTGAACATTCTGACCAATTTTCATGAAGATCTCATGAAATATATGGCCTCTAGAGAGGTCACAGGGTTTTTCTTTTTTTAGACCTACTGTCCTAGTTTTTGCTCGCACGTGACCCAGTTTCGAACTTGACCTAGATATCATCAAGATGAACATTCAGACCAACTTTCATACAGATCCCATGAAAAATATGGCCTTTAGAGAGGTCACAAGGTTTTTCTATTTATTGACCTACTGACCTAGTTTTTGTCGGCACGTGACCCACTTTCAAACTTGACCTAGATATCATCAAGATGAACATTCTGACCAATTTTCATGAAGATCTCATGAAATATATGGCCTCTAGAGAGGTCACAGGGTTTTTCTATTTTTAGACCTACTGACCTAGTTTTTGATCGCACGTGACCCAGTTTCAAACTTGACCTTGATATCATCAAGATGAACATTCAGACCAACTTTCATACAGATCCCATGAAAAATATGGCCTTTATAGAGGTCACAAGGTTTTTCTATTATTTGACCTACTGACCTAGTTTTTGACGGCACGTGACCCAGTTTCGAACCTGACCAAGATATCATCAAGGTGAACGTTCTGACCAATTTTCATGAAGATCTTGTGAAATATATGGCCTCTAGAGAGGTCAGAAGGTTTTTCTATTTTTAGACCTACTGACCTAGTTTTTGATGGCACGTGACCCAGTTTCGGACTTGACCTAGATATCATCAAGGTGAACATTCTGACCAATTTTTATGAAGATCTTATGAAATATACGGCCTCTAGAGAGGTCACAAGGTTTTTCTATTTTTAGCCCCAAACTGACCTAGTTTTTTGAAGGCACGTGACCCAGTTTTCGAACTTGCCCCTAGATCACAAGATGAACATTCTGACCAACTTTCATACAGATCCAATTGAAAAATGTGACCTCTAGAGGGGTCACAAGCAAAAGTTTACGGACGGACCGGACGACGGACACCGCGCGATCACAAAAGCTCACCTTGTCACTTTGTGACAGGTGAGCTTATAAAAACATATGAAACAAGTTTGAGATGCAACAGTATACAAACAAGTCCTTTGCCTTAAGAGGATCTTGACCATCTGAACTTTCTTCTGACCAAGTTTGGTAAAGATTTAAACAGTTCATTAAAATGTACCTTAATTACAGTTTTTTCTCTAAAGTTTATTGTGGGCACTTAAAATATGTAATACTACATATGAAAAGAATTATTTTTACTATTTGCTTTTTAATAGGACAAATTTATTTACCTTTCACTTAGACACAGACCGTAATCCAGCTGGCTGAGAGAAAACTCAAAGCCACGCAGTGCGCAACTGTATTTTCTAACAT
This sequence comes from Mercenaria mercenaria, assembly GCF_021730395.1. Lineage (NCBI taxonomy): Eukaryota > Metazoa > Mollusca > Bivalvia > Venerida > Veneridae > Mercenaria > Mercenaria mercenaria. Next base: position 96,827,257 of record NC_069365.1, read on the forward strand.
CCCTAATCTTTATGCCTTTAAGTTAAATTTCATTTGAGATACATTTTTACAATCTTGTATCCCATTTATGTATTTTTTATCAAGGACCTTAACTAAAGAACAGATTGGACAACGAAAGTCACAGGTTTACATGCTCATAATATTTAGTCTTTATAATGTTTTTTGACTAAATCAAGGGCAATAACTCTAGGCTGGATAAGTGATATCTCCTATCAAAAACTCTAGGTTCACATTATCACATGCTGAGTAATTTTCTGTGAAAGTTCATATTCTTCTAGAGAACATGCGGCTGAAACTTTGGGCCCCTTTTTTTGCATATGTTTTACTAAGTCAAGGGTAATAACTCTGGTTGGCTGTGTGAAACCTTGGGGCACAACTTCCCGTGCTGAATTTCAATCCTGTGAGGTTTGATAACTCTGGGTCAAATAGTATTTTAGGAAAAAGACACAATCTTTGGGTTTGGGCTGACGGACAAGGGGAATTCTAAAAAGTTCCTCCCCCCCCCCCCACAATCTATCTCTAGTAACCTTAACAGACCAAGTGGAACCATTATAATGAGCTACAGATCAAGGTTTTTTAAAGATCGGGCTGGCTGATAATGGGAATTTGCTGAAGGGTTTTTCTATTTTTAACTCTAAACAGGGGAATCTTTTAAAAAACAACATTTCTGCATGTCCTTGAATAATTTCTTCTGGAATATTCAACATTTCGCACGTCCTTGAATAATTTCTTCTGGAATATTCAAATGTCTCACAATTTGTGATGGTGCCTTTAAGGCTTTTATCTTCTATGAGTCAGTCTTTTCTTCTTAATGTTTCTTACAGTTCAGTTATCCAAAAAGCTAACATATGGTTCATCATCGACCGCATCAATAATCTGAAAATAAAGGAAAGCAAAGGGAAATGATTATTTTAATTCATCCAAATAACTGAAACAGATTAACAAGTTACCCCAAACCAAACAAACACATGGCCATGAAAGTTCATTGAAGAAATTATTTTCATTACCAATCGATACACTGCAATTGTGTGGTCTCAGTTTTTCCTTCGGCCCAAAACCAGTAATAAAAAAGTTACTAAATAAGCTATTTAAAGTTACATAAAAGGGGAAATAATTCCAATAAAAAATTATTGTAAGTGAACAAAAAAGGATCTGCCATACAAAAACAAGAGCACCTCAATGCAGAGACATATACACACAGTCATATGACCTTTGACCCCTAAGTGTGACCTTGATCTTTAAGCGAGCCATCCAAACGTGTTTTGCACGTCACCTCAATGTTGTGAACTTTTTTGCTAAGTTTTTTTTAAAATCATTCAATCGGTTTAAGATTATAGAGCGGACAGGAAACAAAGCCTATGACCATTGACCCCTAAGTGTAACCTTGACCTTGAAGCTAGCCATCCAGAATATGCGCTCTGCACAATTCGTCCTAATGTGGTGAAATTGGTGTCAAGTTTCTTTGAAATCCTTCAAGGGGTTCAAGAGTTATAGAGAGGAAACAATATTGTTAACGGACAGACAGACGTATGGACACTGGGGGTATAACATAATACGTCCCTTCTGACGTATAATAAATGTGGGGCCAGGAGGTCAATGCTCCATAGACTTCACTAATTCCAGCTAACAATGTCAGCATGCCAAAACTCATACTTATAATTTAGCATGTTTACTTTAAATGTGATTAATCCTTACCCTGCTTAATTTCTATAATGAACTTGTCCATCTTTCAATTTGGACAGTACCATTTACTGTTAAAAGGAATGCGTACCTAAAAGATTCTGATTGTATAGCAAACAGTGAAGATCATGATAAGACTGCAAGGGTGTGCAGGCTGACCATGATCTACACTGGCCGCAAAGGCAGAATCAATCGTGTCCAGCATGACAAGGGTTAATATAACAAACTGTTGCAGAAGTGTAGTAATTGCGCTTACTTCTCCAACATATTTTTTACATTCCTTCTTTCTTCCTCTGTTCAGCTCATACTCTACCTCAGTGTAGCTGCCAATCTTGAACTGTACTTCCTAAACAAATTACAAGATAACTGTACTGTTACGAACTGTGAGGCAATGTTTTATTATTAAGACATAAATACCATCAGCTGTACAGTATAACAAGAGCACCGCCTTGCGGGTGCTGACGCTCATCTGATTTTTTTTTTATTATAGAAATATTGTCCTACCCATGATTTTCTAAGTCTAAAAAGGGCCATCACTCTTGCAAAAAGCAGGATAGAGTTATGTTTCTTGATGTACAGTGTCCACTTATGATGGTGAAAAACTGTTGCAAGTTTTAAAGCAATAGCTTTGATAGTTTATGAGAAAAGTTGACTTAAACATAATATTCAACCAAGAAAATGATTTTTCTAAGTCCAAAAGGGGCAATAATTATTGCAAAAAGCAGGATGGAGTTATGTTGCTTGCTGTACAGGGGCAGCTTATGATGGTGAACAAGAGCTGCAAGTTTTTAAAGCAATAGCTTGATAGTTTTTAAAAGAAAAAGTTGACCTAAACATAAAACTTAACCAAGAAATCTGATATTTTCTAAGTCCAAAAGGGCCATAAATCTTGCAAAAGCAGGATGGAGTTATGTTTCTTGCTGTACAGGTCCCGCTTATGATGGTGAACAAGTGTTTCAAGTTTTAAAGGAATAGCTTTGATAGTTTAGGATAAAAACTGACCTAAACATAAAACTTAACCAAGAAAACTGATTTTCTAAGTCCAAAAGGGGCAATAATTCTTGCAAAAAGCAAGATGGAGTTATGTTTCTTGATGTACAGGGTCTGCTTATGATGGTGAACAAGTATTCCAAGTTTCAAAGCAAAAGCTTTGATAGTTTAGGAGAAACGTTGACCTAAACATAAAACTTAACCAAGAAATCTGATATTTTCTAAGTACAAAAGGGGCCATAAATCTTGCAAAAAGCAAGATGGAGTTATGTTTCTTGCTATACAGGGTCAGCTTATGATGGTGAACAAGTATTCCAAGTTTCAAAGCAATAGCTTTGATAGTTTAGGAGAAAAGCTGACCTAAACATAAAACTTAACCAGGCAACGCCGACGCCGACGCCAACGCCGACAACCGCTCAAGTGATGACAATAACTCATCATTTTTTTTTCAAAAAATCAGATGAGCTGATAATGATAAATGATAAATAAATCGAGAAAAAAGTACTGATTCACACAGAGCAACTAAGTTGAAAACCAGCTCTGTCAACTCAAGTTGGTTCATTAGTACCCATAGCACTATGACAAGAGTTGCAGGATATTTTCAGCTGACTACTTGATTGAATCACATATATTTGGGCAAGAGTCGGATAACCCCTTACATGAGGGTTTAAAATGAAATCACAATGCTGACAAGGCATTCAGCCAACAACATAAGACCACTTGGGCACAAACTATACAGTAAAATGAAACCTATCGGGATGACTTGAGCAGCAGTCCATTTTTTAGTTAACTTTTATAAGTTTTTTATAATCTAGGGATTAATATTGTTCCATTTGTAGTGAACTCCAGTCAGTGCATTAGCACAAACAAAAAACAATGTATTACATCAGAATATCAATGGATCATTTTAACAGGTAATTTTTTATTAAAATCACTCGCTTCAGTCTTCCAAATTGTTAATGAACTATGACTTCAAGGTAATGCTTGGAGAAATGGTATCGTAAATCCGGTAGGTTTATTACCATACACTGACATACTGAAAAAATTCATACATTTATGTAGACTGCATTTTTCAGTAAACCCCTTACTTGATTAACTCTACTGGCAATTTCTGGCCCCCTTCGTCGTCGTCCTTTTTAGTATTGTCCTCTGAAGTTTCCCATAAGAAACCAGCCAAATATGAACAATATATTAAATACAATTCATAACTGTTGGGACTTAATTTGGTTTTACTCATTCTGTGAATAACTCAAAAAGTGAGTTTCATGTTTAACATTAAGCAGTTTGAAAATTACTGAGAAACATGAAAATGAAAAAGACAAATGTATGGACAAACCAACATGATTAACTTGCAAATATAGCCCTCCTATAACTTGTATTCAAAAGGTATATTTCTTTTTAATTTCCAAATACTCATGTAGTGTAAAAGTTCAAAAATACCACTGGATCTTTTGTATCGTCTGTATCAGGTAATTTTAAAAGCAAATCACTCGAGTAAGTTATCTTTTGTGTATAAAAATTATTTCAGACATGGGATAAAAAATCATGCAGTATTCATAACCATAAACCGACAGACTGAGTAACATATACATTTGTGTAGACTGCAACTTACATGATTAAGCTCCACTGGCAATTTCTGGTCCCCTTCAATGTCATTCTCGTTAGATTTGTCTTGTGAAGATTCCTAAAAAGAAACCAGCTAAACATGAATATATGTCGAACTTAAATACAGTTCAAATCTGACATAACTGAAAGACAGAATTTAAATTCGATCTTTTTGTGATTACTCAAACCAGTGAGTCTCTTTAAAAAACAAGAGGACCATGATGGTCCTGAATCGCTCACCTGTCCCCACATGACCCAGTTTTAAACCGAGTATGATGTCGTTTTTTTCTATTATTTGATATTGTGACCTAGTTTTTGAGCTCATGTGACCCAGTGTTGAATCTGATATAGATATCATCAAGATAAAAATTCTAACCAATTTTCATGAAGATCCACTGAAAAATATGGCCTCTAGAGAGGTCACAAGATTTTTTATTATTTGACCTACTGACTTAGTTATTGAAGGCACGTGACCCAGTTTCGAACAAGACCTAGATATCATCAAGGTGAACATTCTGACCAATTTTCATGAAGATCCATTCACAAGTATGGCCTCTAGAGAGGTCACAAGGTTTTTCTATTTTTAGACCTACTGACCTAGTTTTTGACCGCAGTTGACCCAGTTTCGAACTTGACCTAGATATCATCAAGATGAACATTCTGACCAACTTTCATACAGATCCCATGAAAAATGGCCTCTAGAGAGGTCACAAGATTTTTTCATTATTTGACCTACTGACCTAGTTTTTGACGGCATGTGACCAAGTTTCGAAACTGACCTAAACATCACCAAGGTGAACATTCTGACCAATTTTCATGAAGATCCATTCACAAGTATGGCCTCTAGAGAGGTCACAAGGTTTTTCTATTTTTAGACCTACTGACCTAGTTTTTGACCGCAGTTGACCCAGTTTCGAACTTGACCTAGATATCATCAAGATGAACATTCTGACCAACTTTCATACAGATCCCATGAAAAATATGGCCTCTAGAGAGGTCACAATGTTTTTTTATTATTTGACCTACTGACCTAGTTTTTGATGGCACGTGACCCAGTTTCGAACTTGACCTAGATATCATCAAGATGAACATTCTGAATAACTTTCGTGAAGATCCCATGAAAAATATGGCCTCTAGAGAGGTCACAAGGTTTTTTTATTATTTGACCTACTGACCTACTTTTTGTCCGCAGTTGACCCAGTTTCGAACTTGACCTAGATATCATCAAGATGAACATTCTGACCAACTTTCATACAGATCCCATGAAAAATATGGCCTCTAGAGAGGTCACAATGTTTTTTTATTATTTGACCTACTGACCTAGTTTTTGATCGCAGTTGACCCAGTTTCGAACTTGACCTAGATATCATCAAGATAAACATTCTGACCAACTTTCATACAGATCCCATGAAAAATATGGCCTCTAGAGAGGTCACAAGGTTTTTTTATTATTTGACCTACTTGATTACAAGAAATATTAGCTGTTTTATTACAAACTTTATTTGTAACGATGCTATAGTTTCAAAAAATATAAATAGTTTAATGTAAATTACATAGACCTCTGACGGTTCTATGTTATATGTCAATATTTATGTCAATTATAGTAATACATGATATTACTAATGTAAGGTTTGGTATCGGCCTGAAAAAAAACAAACCCTGGCTTCACTTTGGAAGAAGATAGAAACTTGGGAAAATATGAAAGGGTTTGTATCTCGTAAAGAATAACTTGTACAACACTTCTGTAAGAGTATCATATGGTTTAGACATTTTTTTGGACCCGTAATAAAACCTCGGCAGTATTCGTAATTTCCGTTTGCTATTTCGGCATGTTTCGCTTATTTACGGAAAGCCATGTGCACATTTGCGCTTCTTAACAACCGAAGAATGCCGAATCAATTAATGTAAATACGGAAACGTACGGAAATTACCGAGTGCCATTACGGATCCACTACCTTAAACATATGTTGTTTTTTTTTTCAACTACAGGTCCAAACCGCTATTACAATCTGATCAGCAGTGATATCAGTACAGGGAGTAACTTCACAAGCAGTGCATCCAGCCTAACACTGCTCTTTCATACGAATGACTATGGTCAAAATAGAGGATTTGAGCTAACATATTACAGCGTTGATAGAGGTATGTTTTCACTTTCTGCTTGCCAAATTTAGCCGTTGTCGCCTGATCTTAATAAATATGTCAGCTGGCTCTAGTGTTTTAGATCTAAAACTAGAAGAAAACAAAAAGTAGAAAGGGTTGTTAGAGGAAAGTGACAAATACGTGTCAATCTAGATTAAACTTGAATGATTTTAAAGTTTAAATCGAACAATCAGTGGTTATAGTGAGATTTGAAGAAAAAAAATCGTCATAATCTGAGTATCTTCCTGTACTTCAAGTATCTTTCCTGTACTTCAAGCGTCTTTCCTGTACTTCAAGTATCTTTCCTGTACTTCAAATACATATAGACATATCTTAGCAATATTTCTCCGAATGATTTGTATGTATTTACTGGATGAATCAATGATTTATATCATGAATATTTGTAACAATTTGCTTGTTTGTTGTCTTGTTTCAAATTATCATTTGTTCCAGAAACACCTACATGTGACCAGAGCTATACACTTGATTGGAATGTTACATCAAGTGCCACCGAACAGACTATACTATCACCAAATTATCCGAGTTATTACGACAAGTATGTAAACAATGCGGGTTTTGTGACATTATGCCTATCACTTGCTGTAACCTTTTAATATGATCGCTATATTACATTTTAATTTGCTGTAAGATTGTAATAACTTAGTGTAATGCAAGAAATAAGTCCAATGATCAAGAAATGAAAAAGCACTTTTTCTTAGAAAAACTATGTATTATTTTCGTTTCATTACACCTCACATGTATTTTACTTTAAGTATTTCCCATACTTAGGACGTTGTTTTTACCACGGTGAGAAAACAAACAAAAAACTAAAATCTCTAAAATAGATACATGTAGTACTGGTAGATTTATTATATATATATCTAGTATGATAATCGCTTTCGTTTGCCATAATATATCATAGGTCCGCAATGTAATTTACTGGGTCGCCTGACCCAGGGGTCGTAGGTCCATGTAGGTCGCTCAACCCAGGGGTCGTGGGTTCATGTAGGTCACTCAACCCAGGGGTCGTAGGTCCATGTAGGTCGGTCAACCTAGAGGTCGTGGGTCCATGCTCCACGTTGATCTCAACCATCCCTTCTCACTGATTTTCCAGCAAGTGGTTCATATAAGCTTGAAGCTTGCATTACAATGTAAATAAAAGATGTTAGTAACTTTAGGTATGTCTTTTACTTTATAGCAATGACGACAGGTATTGGCTTATTATGAAACCTTTAGAATCTGACAACATCGTGCTAGACTTTCGAGTGTTCAAGGTTGAGCTTGCAAATGACTGCGTATACGATTATGTTTCCATATATGACGGTAAAATTTGTCAAGTTAAACGTTTCTTTTATTTCTTAAAATAGTAATATGAGCCGCGCCATGAGAAAACCAACATAGTGCATTTGCGACCAGCATGGATCCAGACCAGCTTGCGCATCCGCGCAGTCTGGTCGGGATCAGTGCTGCCGCTAACGGTTTCGCTAATTGCAATTGGCTTCGAAAGCGAACAGCATGGATCCTGACTAGACTGCGCGGACGCTCAGGCTGGGTTGGATCCATGCTGGTTGCATACGAACTATGTTGGTTTTCTCATGGTGCGGCTCGTATAGAAATTGGACCTATGTGCTAATTTATGTTTCTGATGTTTAAAAGAAATTAAATTTAGTTTGTACCTCTTGTTGGTTCTTTTTCATTGCATAAATAGATATTTTCAACAAATAATGAATATTATGTATACATCTAATAAATTCCCAATATCTAATAATACAATATAATCTGGGAATCAATCTTATAATAAACTAATCACATGGAAAGCATAATGAGTTTTTAATTTACATGTTGTAAAATAATATGTGTTAAATAAAACGATCAGTAAAAGCTATAAAATATAATTCAGGACTAAAAATCTTGACGTTATTTAGAAATGCTGCCGCTAAGTTGTCACACTGCTGAAACAGTAGGGTAGCTTGATTTTATAAATATTTACTCTTACATAACTTTATCTCTAGGATTTAACTTCTGAACTATTTTTTTCAGGCGCATGCACTAATGATCCGTTACTTGCGAAAGTATGTGGTGAACAACCCGTTACATTCGAGGACTCTACAGGACTTTATATACTAATTCACTTTCATACTGATTTCTCTGTCACAAAAACTGGCTGGAAACTGATACATTATATTGGCAAGTTACTTTTTGTTTATATTAGGAAATGTTTTTGTTTTAAATCAATGGTTTTTACTCATAAACCATACCATATTAGGAAATGCTCATGTATTGAAGCTTAATTGAAATTCGTTTTAGTGTTGCCTGATTGGTTGTAATTTAATTTATTCATTGACGAACATCCAATAATCACCAGTCTTTCAAAATCATGTTTTAACGAAGAAGATAGTTTGAAGCTGTTATTACTTGAATGCGAATACAATACATACGTTCAACTCCAATGAAATAATTATTTGACGCATTTTCGAAAAGTGCAACCGAACACATGTAGCTCCGGTGTACATAATGATTCACATACTATTATTCTATACCTATTTTGTCTATCCAATCGTGAACGTTCATTTGCAACACGTGACCGTACAATATATTACCGTATTGTACAGAACAATGTTAAATAACCTTTTTGTTCTATATCTATAAACTAACAGTATTTCATAATCTTAGATTCAAAAGTGTATATATTTCAGACGAAACTTTATTATCGCTTTTTTTTCTCATTTCGTTTAATTTGAATTTAATATGCTTAAATATAATTGCAGGTGAATACCAAGACCCAGATGCAAACGCTTCAACTGAAGATAGTAAAACAGGCGTTCCGAACTTTATATATCCAGTCATAGGCATAGTAGTAATCCTGATAGTTATAATATCGATGTTTATATATTTGTACTGTAAAGGTAAAGGTCGTGTCGGCGTCGGCGATGCTAAAGCATCATTGAAAAAGCGTACAACGAATGACCTTTTGAAAGAGATGAAAACTGGATCTGGTACCACAGAAAAGGATAAACAGCCGAAAATTAAACGGAAAGGAAACAAATATCATCCTGAACCGAATGCTCCTGGACCAGATACGACCATTATAAACATAAGAGAACAAAGTCCGCACCCACCACCAGGAGAAACAGATTCAGATATTCCACCGGCTTTCACTGGTACGGAGTCAGAAACGCCGGAACAGAATATAGCACCAGCAATAACCCAGTTGCCGAATACAGATCCTTCACCTCCTGAGCCGGATCCATGGTCTGCACTGATTCCTCCACCTTTCCCATACAAAACACCAGCAGAGGCTAGGGCTCTTGGACTGCATGGGTAGTCAGTTTTTCTCCTGCACTTGTTTAACATTTTGATGGCACACAGTAAACTCGTTTTCCCGTAACAGAAAGTACACATATGATAAAGACAAGATAATCTTTTATGAAAAGTGTGTTCACACAATGTGACTTAATTTTGCATGTCAATGTCCAATGTATATAAATTAGGCCGTTCTGTTCTCACTGAACACGGACAGGGAAAAGCATTATATATGTGTTTATTTTATTGTTTTGTAATTCATTTATTTATTTTATTTTTATTTTTGTTGGGTTTAACGTTGTACCCATACAATTATAGGTCATATGGCGACTTTCCAGCTTTGATGGTGGATGAAAACCCCAGGTCTTCCAGGTCACGAGCGGGCACCTGGGTAGAACCACCGACCTTCCGTAAGCCAGTTGGATGGCTTTATTTACATGAAGAATTCAACGCCCCGAGTGAGGCTCGAAACCACATTGATGAGGGGCAGGTGATTTGAAGTCAGCGACTTTAACCACTCGGCCACGGAGGTCATTTGTAATTCATATATGTCCAATATCACAACTGATTCTGTGATGTGTTTAGCTTGTGTAGTAGGTTATACTGCCTTGCTATATGAGCTAGCTTTTATAGCGACGTGGTATAGTGTCGTCTTAAGTGTGAGAGGTTCCAGATTCAAATCCTGGTCAGGACTGAAGTATTTTCAGTGCGTTACACTTGCTTCTATATGAACAGTTACTACTACCTTATGTTTGCGTAATTATATTTTCATCTACATGTATTTGCGTCTCAAATTAAAGCACCTAAGTTGTTTGTTTAGTGCCTCTTGCTTTCGTTTGTGACAATATTTTCATTAATTACAACGAAAGAATGTTGTTCCTAAATCTATAAGACGCATCTCATTTCAGTTTGTGTACATCTAGTTTCTCAAGTTATTTTATCATTATCTTATTACTATGCCCTCTCTGTTGAACCTAAGTATAATTAAAGTATATTTGTTTGATTTTTGAAACAACCTGTCCGCTATATCTTTTCACTAGTTTCTATTTGTTGCGGGACTATTTTGTGTTGCACGGCTCTGGTCGTGTTTGCAGTGTTCCTTGCTTCCGGGAAATCTACATATTAACCATTTATTTTTTTCTTTCTTATTCGTACCTGAAACTGACTTAAATTCATTAAAAGGAGATATTGTGTCTTGTCTGCAACATATTTAACATAATAAATCAGAAATACAGACTACAACAATGACAAAACATAAACATGTACTTGTTTTTGCTCCAAATAAAGAATGAAAACGTAAAAATAGATAGTTAGCACAAATTTTCAGTTGAAACATTTATCTGTATTGTGGTCTGATACTGACTGAAAATCAGTTAATCCATGAGTAGGAGAAAAATCCATTTTGAAGCCAAAATTCACACTGAGATGAGTGGTAACCGCGAAAAGCTTTGGTTTCTGTATCAAGTTCAGCTGTACTATCAGGATACTGTAGCCAGTCAGCTGTGTCTGGTTTTCCCGTCTTAACGAAGGACGAAATTTCACGTTGCACTCGATCTTCCCATACTGTATCATTTGATCCGCGGCCATTTGCTAAAACATTATTCATTGTGCCGAAAAAGCCAAATATGTCTATACCGTGATAAGCATAATTTACTGGATACATGGTACCAAACGGTGTCGCTGATTGACCTTTCGTATAGTACGTTGCAACGTATCGATAAACTGGTGACATTATTCCAGCTGCTATGACAGTTGCCAAGTAGTTCGTACCACAGTTGACTCGTAGATCACTGATCATAGTTGTAAGCTGAAACTCCGGCGTAGAGGCATTTTCTGGGTATAAATTCAAAGCTGCGTTAGCCACTATGTCACTGAAGTTACACAGTTTCTTTGTAACGTGGTCTCTATATTCGCTTGTACTCCATGTCCAGTTAAGAACTTCAACCGGAACAGGCGACTGGTCAGCTTCTTGGGCCGTGCTTCCTGTAATAGATGTATTTAAATTTATATATAGAGGATATTACATGAGTGTCTTTTCATATTGAATTTATTAAACGAGTTGAATAAAATTATAAAATGCGAGGCTCTGCCGAGCATTTTATCAATTTTATTCAACGAGTTTAATAAATTCAATATGGAAAGTCAAAAATGTAATATTCTTTTTATCACATGTTAACCTTTCTTGTCGAAACATCAAAAAATCGACTTTCTTTTACTATATAAACAAGACAATTTGACCGACGTCGCCTTTACTATAAATGACGTCGACGTCAAAGCTTTATTACACTAGTGTATTATCATTTTTATTTAATGGCTTTATTACACTCCCGCGACGTCAAACATGTGATAAAACATATTATACACTTATTAATGTTTTCTGGAAGATAATCTATTTCAGAACATGTAAATCTGTTGATTACAGGCGGAAAGGGAACCAGTGCTCGGCGTGATAAAAATTTATCATGGATTGTAAAACACAGTTCTTTTTTATATAAAATATATATTCTGAAGTGATATGAAGTGTAAAACTTACATTGAATTAATTATATATTATCTGAAACTGGTGACTATATGAGGTAAATTTAGACCAATCGCGTCGTACAATAATAATTTTAATAGTGCAAATGTGTGTATTCTAATAAACACAAACACACATAAATCAACCACAGACAAGCAGAATGATAGGGTCCGTGGATTGTTGTCGAAGGAGAGAATATATATTTTCCTCAACTTTACCGATAGACAAAATGTAAAATACAATTGTGTGAAGTTGGCGAGAAGTAAAACATTTGACATTGGAACAGAGAACGACAATGGACATTCAAAGCGTGAAGTTGGCGAGAAGTAAAACATTCGACATTGGACATTCAAAACAAAAAAAAAACACTGGACATTCAAACCCAGAACGACATTTAACATTTAAACCTAGAACAACATTGGACATTCGAAAAAAGAACGACATTGGACATTCAAACCCAGCACGACATCGGATATTCAAAACAAGAATTACATTGAACATTCAAACCCAGACCGACATTGGACTTCTCGCCAACTTTACGCGTTGAATGTCCAAGGTCGTTCTCTATTCAATTGTCCAAAGTCGAACGTCTCGTCAACTTTACGCACTTGAAATAGGAAGAGAGGTTAACCAAAATAGATTAATTAAACAATAATGTATTTAATTTAAATGCTAAAACATATGACCAATGTCAAATAAATTTAATAAATGTATTGGTTCAAACCTATCAACACTGGTACGTCCACACCATTTCCCCGTGCCCAAGCTTCGAATGGTGTCTCGTGTAGAACATATCCTGAAGAAATGTATAAATGAAATTAAATGATAATGTTTTCTGAAGTTAGTCAGTTACATATGCTACTATTAGGCTGCTATAATGCTACATGAACATAATAGTTCATGTCTACTCAACAGTTATTAAAGGATCTTCTGCGAGGGCACTGTGGCTGTTGTTCGGCCGCAGCCAGTACAACCAGGTCTTAATATATCACATCAGAAAATATATTCAGTGCATGATGAAGATGTGTGTGTGTTTTTTTTTCTCTCTCATTTCTGTCTACAGAGATTCAATTTCATTAAAATGACCACAAATAATTATACCAAAATAAAATGAATATTGATTAAGGGAGTATCGACGTGTGTATATTAACGTCTGCAGAAGCCCGCGGGGAAGTTTGGTCTCAGCCAAAAATATATTTCAAGGGCTTCTGCAGACGTTAATTTACAAAACAAACATGTATTGCCTATATCCTTACATAAAAACATGACATGATGACTAAATGTATTGTTTCCATATGTGATGACCTCATGATTCCATTCTGTTGTTCAACATGTTTAAATATCCATGCCCACAAATCATCAAAACTACCAAAAAGCATATATTGAAGGCTTTAAAATGCCTTTTTTATTTCTCTTACAAACATGACATTACCCTTAGTTTTGCATAATATAACTTAAAATTCGGTAAACATGAACAAAATTTCAAGAATAATAATTTCAAAGTCGAGTTATTTTTAGTATGAACACTTACTTTGAGTACGGAGGATTACAAACGCATTGATAACCTTTCAAATTTTACATGAATTTTGTGATACTTTTAAAATTTATTGATATGATTCCTGAGAACAAAAAATCGTTAAACACGCGATTCAATACACTCACGGTAATCGACAAAACCTGAACAGACGCCAAGTTGAAAAGGGAGTAGGCATAAACTGAGGGAGGAGCTCTGTAGAGGAGAGGACAGTGAACTAATACAACAAAATATGCATCTTTTATGCTAGAGAAAGACGTTATTATGGAAGAAAGAAGACGTAGAATCCGCGCAGGAATAGATATTTGTCTTTCTCAAGGCATTTCAAAGTAAAAATCAGGTAGTAACAGCAGGTGAATCGCTTGTTAATACATGATATTTTTCCCGTTAATACATGGGCGGTACATGAGCGGATCCATGGGCGGAGCCTGTGAAAAAAAAGTAGTTTTATGCAAGATTTCAGTTTGTGTGTATTTTGAGGAAGAATGTATAAAGCCATACCATCTACAATGGCCAAAGCACCGTCAAACCTCCCACGTTCAGGTAACGCTAGTAAATCGTCCATGGCCCAGTAAGGATAAACGTCCCACGGTATGCTAGTAATCACTTTCGAAGCTGACAGGTTGAAAAGACACGAAACGTCGCCACATCCTGCATTCCTTATAAAGATTTCATTATCTTTAAATGCTTCTGGTGCTGTTTTATTCATAACTGGTGAAGCACTCAACATCCACACTTTACTGAATAGACCTTTACAAAGGGGCGAGGAAAGTAGAGCTATGAGCGATGTTCCTCCGGAGCTCTGGCCAAAAGCCGTCACCTAGACGAAAATAATTAAAACACGCAAGTGTACCTATCAAATATTAAAATGAACAATGATTTAGATAGTTATAATTTAATGAGCCGAAAACACTTTACTCTTCGTCTGAAAACATTTCAACAATTTCTCAAAACCTTTATTCGATTGTGTATTAAAGACCCTCATCTGGATTTCGCTCTTATAACCTTTTAAGAGTTGGTTACTGATATACATTTACTAGTATTTAAATCAACATTTTGTCTCTCAATTTCATGAAATGTATGCACTGGAGTATGTGCTAAAGAACAGAAAATGACCTTAGATTTTTGCCTCGTAAATGAATGTCAGACTAAGAATGAGATTTAACTCACCTGACTTGAATCACCACCGAAACTGTGAATATTTTCCTGAACCCAACGCAGTCCTTCTATCATATCCATGAAACCATAGTTACCGGAAGTGTTTGTTGAAGAGCCATTTTTTAGCCACTCTAACGCCATGAAACCAAAAGCATTCAGCCTGTAATTTATACTGACAAAGACAACATTTAGTTTTTTAGCTAATGCCAGGGTCGGAGCATATCCAATATCATACTGGTTTCCGTTTCCAAACAATAAGTACCCGCCATGAATCCAAAACATTACCGGAAGTTTGGCATGGGTATCCAATGTCGGTGTTAAAACGTTTAGATAGAGACAGTCCTCGCTTCCAATTACATTCGAAATGTTCACTGAATCTCTCTGGACACATGGGCTTCCAAACTGTCGAGCCTGTAGAGTTCCTGTCCAGCAGTTATTGTTCTCCGTGCGAACTGGAATCGGTGGCCGCCATCTTAAATGTCCCACGGGTGGAACAGCATATGGAATTCCTTTGAACGAAAATCCACTGTCTGTCGTTGACCACTCACCGCGTACTTTTCCGCAGTTTACATGAACAGTTGTGTCCGCATCAGGCTGCAGTAAAAATCCGCTCATTTCTTTGAAAAATGCTACGATATTCAAAACGACAAAGAAGTTCAACTTGGACCCCATGGTTTTAAACTATGATAAATCTTTATGTATTTACTTTCAAATAATTTTCATGTTTTGCGATAACAAAATTTGGAAAGTTTATATACAAGATACAAAAGTAGGTCAGTACGCCTATCGTACTGGTAAGTTTGGAGAACATGTCTTGTACCACACAGGGTCAATGTCTTAACACTTTAAACATTAAGTAGGTCGCACAATTTCACAAACATAACTGATAATGCTCTGATAAAGAAAAACTGACATATTTTATTTAGAATTCAAGTGTATTAAATCATTTTAGTCAATATGTTTTACTTTTCTCACATAAACAAAGCAAATATTTAATATTCTACTGATAAGTCTTAGAGTTATTGATAATGATTCAATGCGTCTCTCTTGGTTCTTGCTTTTATTATTATTATTTTTTAAGAAGTAAAAATGCTTGTTTGGTATATACCTTATTGAGATATTCTTTCTTTGACGATTCGCAAGAAGTCACAGGCCTAAACACAAGAATGGCATTTTACTCTAATATCACACGTTCAACATAACATGTTTCAGCTATTGAGTTAAATCAATATTAATAATATACATTGTGTACGGGTGGACCGCAGTTCGATAAAGGACATTGTGTCTGAAATTATTCGTCCTCCGCCTCTGATGATTCATGTCTACTTGCGGAGGACAGGTTTGTACTGGTATAGAATCCAGGAACATCGGTTAGGTTACCTGCCCGCCGTTACATAACTGAAATACTGTTGAAAAACGGTGTTAAACCCAAACCAAACAAACAATACTATGTAACCGAGGACACCTGTATAACATGTTCCACCGCAGCTTAAATATACATTTGTGCCTTGATTTCAGTATGGCACTTTAGAAGAAGATTCGGAATTGGTGTCTAAGATAACCGAGCAACAATCCATTGATGAAATGGAAAACGGAAATTCACCCTAATTCACTGCTGTAAAGCTTGTTGCAGAAACTAATTTTATAACCAACAGGAATATATTTGCGAAGCTGACAATTCTTGCAAAGAAAATGTAAGAAATCCTAGCGATAAACAAAATCCTAGCAGTCCATATTTGACCAAGACACAGCAATTGAGTAATAACTAATGAGTATCAGAATTGCCCCGTCTATGTGCTAATAAAAGCCCAGTGTATACAGAATCAAACAAGAAGCGTAGCTATTGACAGAACACTTTATACTGTTTCATCAGGAACATACTTGAAAAATAGAGCGAGAAAGGTAAAAAGTTTAGACATCATTAAGAATCGTTCCATATTCCTTTACCAATACCATGTTCTGAATGTTTTTGAAAAACAAAGAGGCTCTAGTGAACTTTTGAAGATGGAACTTGCTTTTTGACATACATAAAATGCGGTCCTAGGGCAGTAATGCATGTGTGTTTTGATTCTGTTTGTTGCGAAGAGGAAAATCGCTGTAGCATTAGTGCATGGGTTAGAAAATTACAATAACATTAAAACCATTGAGCAAAAGTTATAAGAAAGTAGACTTATGCAAATGGAGATTGATAGTAAAATGGTGGGAGTGGGGGGGGGGGGGGGGGGGGGGGGGGGGGGGGGGGGAATGATACTATGTATACGTTGTAGTCGACTTACTAGTGAGAGTAGTGAGAGATTGTCTTGATAAATGCGTTTTGCAACGTATGAATTCCACCCAAATGTCAAAAAGGGACTAAAAAACGTTCCACTGGGCAAACTAATTGATAAGATTTCAAAAAGATTAACATTGAAATATATATGTTTTATACAATTTTAATTATTTGAGGGTACAACTGTATGAAACTAAATCATCAAGGGAAGGAGCTAAAAAACCTGTGTATCTACAATGCGAAACTTCCCATTGCTCCAGCAAAGAAGGACACTTCTTCTTGCTTGTATCTGATGGAACCCTACCTTCAGAATTCTATCAGTGTTTCGGAGATATTCTTCGTGAAAAGGCAGCGAGAGACTGCTTTCCAGATTCAGATATATTGGAAGAAAGTGAAAACTCGGACATTAAATAGTTGTTAACAGACTTACAGTATGAAAGAGTTGTATGCAACAGATAGAAAACATTTCTTTGTACTAATATCTAGACTATCTTATTTAGATATTTTATGGTATAATTAATATACAAGTATCAAAATATTTGAGTATTTTACAGTTATTTTATACATACTCTACTCAACATTTTTACTTGTACTAAGTGCAAACAGTCCACTAATTCTTTAAAATTTATGTTCATAAGATTTTGTAGTTTTGCTATAATTGCACTAATGATAGCGTGGCTTTCAACATAATTAGCATCATTACAATGTTCCATAACACTATGTGCACAATTCACATTTGAACCCTGAAATTATTTTGTATTTTGTTGTATGCGAGGTTCAGTTTTGTTCAATTTTATTATCTATAACAATATTATTAACTATACTATAATCGGGTATTACCTAAATGTTATCATTCAGTTTCGATCTTTACAATCTACAGTCGTATTAGCAGCCGGCGGCGCAATAAATACTTTCATAATTCCAATTCCAATTATGATCTTATCATTTAGTATTTATAAACACTAGCCTTGGCATAAGAAAACTGACAGCTAAATTCATTATTTCCATTTAATTAGCTGCACATATCTGCATTTAGAAAGGTAAGGTTTTTTTTTAACTCTTCTCAACTCTTGTCAACTTAAAACAAAATAATTAAATTAAAAAAAAAACACACACAAGAAAACAAAACTACATTACTTATTAAAATTAAATACATTCCATTATGATTTTATCAATAAGTAATTATATACGGTAGGCTCTGTAAAAGAAAAATAAAAAACTAAATTCATTCTTTCCATTGGGTTAGCTGCACACAGCTGCATTTAGCAAGGTAGGAGGTTTTTCTTTTTGACTTTTTGTCAGTTTAAGAAAATACCATGATTAAATGGGGAAAAAAAGAAATGAAAACTAGTTTTGGCATTTTTTTCCCAAAAGTACGTATTAAATGATAATTGAGCAAGAACGTAATAACGAAAATGTTGATTCAGTTGCCGAGTCTCTTACAAATTCGATACATGAATGTTCATCTAATATCTTTCGCTATACACGCATATGATGATTTCGATAACAATGTTTTTTAAGTTAAGCAACCATGGTTTAATGAAGAGACAAACTTTAAAGAGGCTAAAATCAACTTGTTGAAATTAAGCGGCCATGGTTTAATGAAGAGAAAAAACTATAAAGAGGCTGAAAATCAACTTGTTGAAATTAAGCAGCCATGGTTTAACGAAACGACAAAACTTTAGAGAGGCTGGAAATAAACTTGTCAAAATCATTCTAAGGAAAAATAATAGAGTACATTTCTGAATAAAGAGGAAACAGATTAATTCGGGATGGCCTGTATTCTGCCTGTATCATCCGAAGGAGTTTCATCAAGTTCTTGTTAGGGAACTGGTAGGTTACAATGTTGTGGTAGAGTTTTCAAGGTATTAATACAGTCTTTTTGAAATCATATTACAGTAATTGCTCAGGCATTCCTCAGGACTAGATGTTAAAAGCATTAACTGCAATTGCAATTCAAAGGTTTAGCGACTAGAAACACATTATTTAGTTTATATAAACTGCACTGTCTAAATAATATAACTAAACAGAGTTTTATTATTTCGATTGAATTAAAATTATCAAGTGTCAATTATGACCTCATATATTTTCTTTGACTGAAAGTCTGCCTAGCTTTAAAACTCGATGAAGCATAGCACGCAACCAAGCGAAACAGTAGCAAACTCGGTTTGACTTAGTTATTCAAAACGAAACAGCAAACGATTTAGCTCTGTCACAGAATTGCTGTAGGCTGAATGTATTATGTGTGCTTAAAGTGTGGTCACCATTATATTCCACGTTAATAAATATTTTGTCTTTAAGATTTTTCAAATATTTATTTACCTTAATTTCTTGCATCAGATCAGTACGCTTGCAAATACATTTATCTTCTTCATGTTCTTTTTTAATCGGAAAATAAGTATATTATACATTTCTGTAAACATAAATCTGTAAAAAGCGATTATACATTTCATATTATCGGCTTCAAGATTTTTAAGATTACTATTTTTTTTCGTTCCAATTAAATTGCATTTTATATTTTTTTTTCAGGATATAGTGTACGTGTTGTGAAATCAGATTCCGCGACTATTCGACAAACAAATGGAGAACATATTGCTCCTAGGTAAGTTGAACAATGTCACATAAATTACCCCACACCCTTCTAAATTTCTATAATGAACTTGTCCATCTTTCAATTTGAACAGTACCATTAATTGTTAAAAAGGTGCTTACCAAAACGATATCGACTGAATGGTGAACACTGCAGATCTTGATCAGAATGTACGGATGTACAGGCTGAACATGATCTATCTACTGTTCGCAAAGAAAGAATCAATCGTGTCCAGCATGAAAACATAAGATCATGACAAACACTATTTCCTCGTTGGTCACGGAGTATAATTTTTATTTTGAAAAAAAAAAAGAAAAACAAAAAACAAAACTGTATTTGATTTGCAAGTTTTCAATAAAGTTCAACGAAAACATGTCATCTCAAGTTAATTGATTTCGTTTTAATTTTAACATTATTATCATTAATTAAAAATATGTCATTTATAAGGGAAAATAAACGCATGCAGTTATGTTTAAAAACAGTTCGCCTGAAATAGGTGTGATGTTTTTGTAGCTATCCTGTGTGCTTCTTTAAAGTACAACGGCTTAGTTTTTAAAGATCTTATTTCAATCCTAAACTTCACTTTGAATAACACTGTCTGGCCATAATGTCGGTATAGATTAATTTAGAGGTACTATCGATAGTATGCGAAAATAAGAGACACTTACAAAAAAGAATGTAATGCGAAAAAACGGCAACAGATGCAAGATTTGAACAATACAAAGATTCACTATAAAATAATTCCATTTCCTGTCACTCTTCAATTGCGTCTACAAGCAAACTAGAGATATAAGTTCTTTAATATTAAATTTTCGTTTTATCAGCATTTTTGGTTGAGGATGAAAGGTTCAGAAAAACAAGGCCTTCTTAATATTTATTTTGTAAATAGCGCCCCTACACATCTGAACTCTGAGCCTTAAGCCCGTTCGCTAAGCTCGATAGGGAGAGCGTAAATCTACGTATCTCGGGGTCCCGAGTTCGGTCCCGGGCGAGGCGCATGTTCTCCGTGACGATTTGATAAAAAAAGACATTGTGTCTGTAATCATTCGTCCTCCGCCTTTGATTCATATGGAAAAGTTGACAGTTACTTGCGGAAAACAGGCTTGTACTGGTACAGAATCAAGGAGCACCAGTTAGGTTAACTGCCTGCCGTTACATAACTGAAATACTCATCTCATATAGCTCAAAATTTGAGCGGTTATATACATGTGATTTTTATGAATGTGCCATAATGCTTTATATGATGTATGTATATAAATGAGAATAATGATAGAATCTCTAACTGAAATACTGTTGTAAAACGGCGTTAAACCAAAAACAAACAAACAAAAACTTAGCCGTGGTATATCGGACTTTATCTCGCCTCCTACAAGATTCTTGCATTTCTATTGGTCAATAGACGTCACGTGGAGACAGGATATATTCCAAGTCCTGCTAGAACATTACAGATATGAATTTTGATTAAAAACAAAATGGCTGCCGCATCGCTAGGGTAATTAAAACAAGTCAGATTATAAGCCCAAGCTATAGATATCATTTCCGAGATAAAAAAAAAATAGTGTTTTCTTGCCGCTCTTATTTTTCCTATCTAATTTAGGTTCGTGAAGTGAGTGGAAATTATATAGAAGAACAGTAACTCTGTATGGCAAGGCCGCGATTGGCCGTTGACAGGTTGAAATGTTGTTTTAGTAAAATCATCGAAAAGCAAAGTAATTAACACATTTGTAAGACAGCAGTTTGTTGTAGGATCATTTAATCTACCTGCAAGATAAAGGAATTAACAGGAAACGGGACTAAAGCGGAAGTTTTAAGACATTTCTGACATCGTCTATTAAACCAGTTCATAACCTGTATAAATGAGCTTCTGTGTTTTGTGATTCTGACAAAATACAGTTCATTTTTCATTTTATGGCTGGTGTTAATCAACTGTAATCAAAGCATGAAAACCAGGTAAGATTTCAGGATTCCGGTCTGCACTGTAAGTAGCTTTATTAAATTAAATATAAAAATTGTGTCAATCAGTACAGCGAGGATGTAAAAGGTAGTCGGCAAGATAAAATGGTTACACTGCTTGTTGGTGACAGTATACGGGATATACGCTGTCTCCAAAAACTAATAATACCGTGATTGTTAAAGATATCCACTGGTCATCTTTCGCTAAAATATCTAAACTTACGATATCTGCTTTAAATGTATGAAGTACTCATCAAATGTATTTAACTTTACTAAATATACAAATTAAATTTGCATAAAGAGCTACAGACATAATAAAATGGCATGCAGTAATTATAGTTGATTATTAAAGAAAAAAAATAACAGGTATTTTTTTGTAGTAGTACATATTTATACTGTGTTTATCTTAACATGTAACACGTCATATTGTGTTTACAATTTAAAACCTAATGCACATTAATGTAAATACACATAGACTTGTTAACTTTATCTTTGCATAAACTATATGAAGTAATTGTTCATGAGTTTTAGATATGAAATTTGTGTCTTATATACACTGTACCTTTAAATAGTCAATGTTTGGTTTCCTTCAGCAAATGAAACCATGTTTGAATATTTCATTTCTAATAGGGACATTCTATAATTTTATATTTCTAGTATATTTCTTCACATTTTTATTCAAATACTTGATGATTTTATCATAATTTCATAACAATTATTACTTTATTATCATGCCGCCAGTCGTTTTGGCCGGAGGCGTAACAAATCACTTAAGCAGGGACACTAATTATTTTTTATATAATATATACGTACATTTTAATTATCTGGCCCAATGTTAAAAAAAAATAAGGTTAAATTGCAATTGAGACTAGCTATAAGTTCTGAATAGTTATTTAAAAATAGCCATTAACATAACATTTAATTTCAAACAAGCTTTTTAGATATATATGACAAATAGAGTTTCATTATCAAACTCGGCTGAGACTGAAATTGTTTTGTGAACCTGGGGCCAGTGTTGCAAAAGACGTTATTTCTTATACGCGCCGGTGAAGCGGGTCGTACTATGGAATAACCTGCGGTCGCGGGAAGTCTGGTAAGTATTGGCGTCCACAAAGTTGCCCGCTATCTAATTTGAGAATTTTTTCCCCATTATACATCAAATTTAGTCAGAATATTCATGAGAATATCTCATAGGACTTCAGCCAAGTTAGATAATCAGATAGAGTTTAAGTCGCTCTGGAGTTGAAGCACTTAAATTATTCAAAATTCGGAAAAAAAAATACGATGTCTGCGCAATAACTAGAGTACTTTTCTTGGAAATAAAGCAAAGGAATACCTGTACGGACTGTATCAATATAAAATTTCGGCAAAGATCGATCGATAAGAAGTCTCTAGAGTTATGGCAATTTGAATTAGTCAAAATATGCAGGAAATGAGTGTCCGATCATTAAGAAGAATATTTATAAGCTTAAAATATATTTGCTCGGAGGAAGGAAGGTTCGGCACTCTTGTATTTGCAATTGCAATCGTTCTCTAACAAATGTGAACTGTGAATTGACTTCTTAATTTTGGCCGCGAACAGAATATATTTTTAGTTGAAAAAAAAGATGATTTTTTTTCTCGAAAAAGTATATTTCAACATATTTATTATGAAAGATGTATGTTTTGTGTCACTGAAGGGAAAGTCGTCATTTAAGAAAAAAATGTTGAGAGAGAAAACAAACATGAACTAATAATAATTCGGTGATGAAAGTATTAAAAATTACATCAGATCGAAGTACGATTTATGTTTTAGAAAACTGAGCTGTTTACTCGCTTATTCTGTTACAGTATTCTGGCCTTTTCCTAAACAAAATTTTATTAAAACAAGAACAGATCACTGTCATATGAAATCTAGACAATGAAAATAGGACAAAAGTAGATTAATAAGAATAGGGTCGTTTCAAAAAAAATAATCCCCACCATAAGAATCCCTGCGATACTTAATGCTTTCAAAAGCGGCGGTATGTAATACAGAAAAAACTCAAAGTAGAAGTAAAAAAATAAAGAAGACCCCATTAAGGCTAAAAACAAACACATAAAAGACAAGAGAAAACTATACGTCTCTGTACACACACAAGTGTGGATGTTTAATATAATTGATTTTTTTGCAGCTTGTGTAGTCGCATTGTCATCTGTGGCTATTGGAAATGAAAACCCTCCAAGTAAAGTTATAGCTGATATCACAAGAAATGATAAGACCGTCTGTCGTGGCGTCCTTATTGATTCGCAGTGGGTGCTTACAGTGTCTGACTGTATTGAAAGCGGGTAAGAATACAACCTTAACAATTACAAACTTACATGTTCAAATGAAGAAAATCTAATTATTGAAACAACATCTTATAGTAATCATATTTCAATATCAATTTCAACTATACACCGTTTTAATTTTCCTACATTCTCCGTGCTGACTTCACATGACAGGAATATATACTAAGTACTGTTCTATTTTGAAATTACAAAATCTAATGTTATATATTCTTCCGTTCAGTCAGCTACAGTAAAATTATTATGTTATTTTTTCAGCAAAATTGAAAAATACAGTGTTATAATTGGTGGAAAATTTAAACGGACAATCACGAGCAAACAAATGGTAAGCCACATGTACAGTGCGTTGATTCATTTTTCTTTCCGTCTACATACGAAATCTTGTACAGTCCTGATATACCAGAAATTATAGCGGCTGATGAATACTGGCCCTGATATACCAGCAATTATAGTGGCTGATGAATACTGGCCCTGATATACCAGAAATCATAGCGGCTGATGAATACTGGCTCTGATACACTAGAAATTATAGCAGCTGATGAATATGTAAATGTTGAGTTCTGCTCAACCCGGAGCTAGAGGGCGTGGACGGTAGCATGCATTTCCACTACCGTCCATGAACAGGCTCAATCAAACCGAGCCTGCAACATTTTCGTTTTTGTCGTGTTGAGCGACCTGTGAAGTTTCTACTTTTCTCCATTTTGATACACCAGAAATTATAACGGCTGATGAATACTAGCCCTGATATACCAGAAATTAAAATGGCTGATGAATACTGGCCCCGAAATTTAACCAAAAGTTAAAGTGACTGATTTCTGCAATGTCGAGTTGTCGTATTGGCGGGGCAAAAGCACAACAGCACGACAGTTTCGCACAGAATGCCAACAACTCCACTGGTGTATTTCTTAGATTTTCATGTTCTTGGTGTCAGGATACTCACCCTCTTATCCTCCGCCTCTGCCAACTGTTTGTCAATATTTATTAGCAATTTAACACAAACTGACCACAGGTGACGATCACAGAACACGTTTTATTACACCGTTAGCGTTTCTTAAAATGCACTTTTTGCCATCAGTGTTTGTGGTGATCTCTATTTTTAATTTAAGCATAATTATCTATTCCCAAAATAATTTAATATATTAATATCGTACTTTGGTGAAAGCAGCACAAGAAAGGCTCGACGATCTGTGTTTGAAAATAACTGGAACAACTGTCTTACCATTGGTCGCAAGAGGCGACTAATAGGGTCTAAACATTTGATTGTGCTGATACACTGCGATTCTAGCAGGAATAAAAAAATTGATTTCATACCTCGTGTGTTTTATTTTGATGTAAATGAGATCATGGATACTAGTATCTGAAACCAAACTCTTCTGTTTGGCGCCATATAACCTGTTCATTGTTGGTCAAAACTTATACACAAGAGTAATACCAAATTTATATAAATGCATTTTTCACTCCCACGTTATGAAACATGTGGTAATACTAGGTCTTACTCACATTTGACAAATCAGCAGATTTTATGTCATTATAGTCTGATTGGCTGTACTGGTACATGTTTGCACTTGTTGTGTCGTACGTGCTATATGCTTCAGGTTGTACTTCAGCATTGACAGTTAGGAAGGAACAGCGATACAAAATTATTCCAGCTCTCTTCAACTCGACTGTGTCTAACAGCATTATACCCGGCCGCTATACCAGTTGCATTTATGGGTAAAGCTGTTTAAAAAGCAATGTTTTGAATATAGACTATTTTAGGGGAACAAGCGTAGCTAATACATAAGAATTTTTTATTTATAGATGGATTCTAGAGACAGTGTCGCACTTCTGAGCCTCTCGAAAAAGGTTAAAGTTGAACCAGTTGTCATTGCAAAACCTGGAGAATTAGTCAAGGTCAAGCTGTCCGGAAGTATGACCAAGATTATTGGAGACGACGGTAAATCTGTTCCTGATTTTCAGTTACTGTATACGTATTTAAATTGGCGGATACTTTATTTGACGATTTTCAATTGATTTGATTGCGCTGATTAATTTGGGCGCTCAAGACCAAAAGCCGCCAAAATGAAATTCCTGAACAGGTGCGCACATCCTGGAATAATTAGAGAGTTTGAGATTTCAACCTTCGCCTTCCCCTTCAACGTCTCTTGCGAAGTTAACGTATGAAGTTGAAGTTCGATTAAAATTCCTTGAGATTTCAAACATTAGAATGAACCTTACTTCTTTTAATCCGCCCATTCAATTTATCCGTAATTATGATCGTTTTTTTTCGTGAATTTTGATACCAATTGTCCGAAAGGGCAGGAATTTTACAAGAGGTTTTAAAACTGAAAAAATGAAATTAAATAAAAAAAACAGTTCAATTAATATAATCATCGCATGGCTATTAGAGCGATTACCAAAAAAAACAACAAAAAAAAAAAAAAAAAAAAAAAAAAAAAAAAAAAAAAAAAAACACACACAAAAAAAACGATAGAACAATCTGAACAATGTAAAAACTCGTTAGTGTTGCTCCAGACATTTAGGTTTTATATTAAATTATGTCAGTATAGTCAGTATACAATGCACGATTGTAAATCATACATGAGAGGAAATAAAAATGATTATTACATACCTAAAATTATTTTCCATTGGGTTTCAATGGACCGCGATCGTGCAATATTTTTCCATATCTTGATTTTGAACGCTTTAATATCGGACTAGTCCCAATCCGTGACTCTAGTTAACTCCCCTGACGGTCCGTCTATTGCGGATCTTGTTTCTTTAGATTTTTGTTGCTATTGTGTGTTTATTTAATTTGTAATTTATGCAACATTTTGTTTACTTTTACACTTTGATTAAGCTGACCTATTACTTCCTGGCACGTAGTAATTTATCAGACTGAAATGAAATGAAAGTTATAATTACGTCATGAGTTGGACTAATATAGCGCGTGGAATATTTTCTTAACGTTGTAATGGAAAGAATCGCGTGACGCCCATGGTGTCCACGCGCACGTTGCGACAACAAGTTGACGTCATTTTCGCGGAAAATATTAATGCGCGTCAGTTTGATTTGTTTATTGCGTTTTCGGAGAATATTTTTCCGTATTTTTTCCTGTCTTTCGTAATAGAACGATAATTTAGATATACATTAATCATTTGATAGTGAATATGTAATAAAAAGGTTATCAACTTTGTATGTAGATATATGCGCTTGTTCTTTCGCGGACAATATTGCGCTCCTAAAGTCGCGCAATATTACCGCTGCAGAACTCGTGCATATATCCACATACAAAGTTAATAACCTATGATGATCATATCAACGTGATAATGACACTCTGTTTGACTCTATATAATGCCAAATTCTCAGACAGCACAATATGTTTTTAATATACTATTTTATAAGGAAAGCATCTGCATATTCAGGAATTTTGGTTAGAGGCACACCAACATTAAACAGGGGATCACCCATTTCAGGGGTGGGAGTGGGGGGGGGGGGGGGGGGGAAGGGGGGTAGGGTAGGGTCACACCGAGTTTCAAGACCGACTTTCTTTGTAAAATGTAAGAATCAAAGGGGGAATTAACCCACAATGTCCCTCTGCCAGGCTCTGGTTCCGTGCATTTAAAGAATGGCTAACAGGAAACGTCTCTCATCATGATATCATTGTTCTGAAATTGTCTGATACTTCAGAAGAATTTTCCGTCTTACTAGTACCATTTTATGTTTATAATTGAAACGAAATTGTCGTATTAAGTGTCCGACAGAAACAGATAGATTTTATTTGGATGTGAAAATAAAATGGTCCACCGAATGATAATCGCGCGTAATTATTTATTTTTCAAGTAAAATGACTGTCATGCCATGTACCTCCATCCAGATTTCAGTCTTTTATGCCGAGTATGTGGACAGAATAGATGTAAAAAGAATGAAGTTTCGACTTTCGTGATATTACATCTTCTGACTTTCAAAACTTCACTTCATACGACAAAAAGGCCCATCTGGTATAATCGATACCGCCTGGGGACACAAATATGCCGTAGAAGTTAAAGTTTGAACAAAATCTCAAAGTTTCTCAAAATCAGTTGATAACTTCATACTTCCAGGTTCAATTCAATGTATTTAGTTAAAATCATTAGCTATACAAAACTTCATTATTCTTATACCTATTGATAGTGTTTCGCAACAAATTTAGTCTAATTATATATATGGATAATCAAATATCTTAATAAGCAGAAATCCTGAAACTAAGCTTTTTATTTCGCATAGTAACAAAGAGAAGTCTTAGGCCTACGTGATATTTCATGGAAAACTTTAGTAGCAACGTGTGATATAAATAAAATACACGCATATCGGTGACGTTTTACCCAAAATATATATGAGAGACGTTGAAGGGGAAGGCGAAGTTTGAAATCTCAAACTCTCTAATATCTCAAAAGCAAACTTACTTTACTTGTGTAAGATACGTTACGTTTATGCAATAGTCTCTATCCTCGCAACCCTCATTCACAAAGTTTGCGTTCATATTTACATGCATTGTGGTAAAAATTGGATATTAGACAAATACGTTTCATACTCTCACATTTACCTTTTAAGCTGACGACATTCTATGAAACCGAAAGAATGCAAATACGTATGTCATTCAAAAGTACACTTATATATTTCGCATTATACACATTTTACAGCATTTAAACTTTCCAAAATAAAAGTGTTATATACATATTATACAAATGTGCACGGATCAGAGAATCATATTAGTGTTACTAATTTTTGTTCAAAACAGGAAATTAATTGTACTAATTATGATATTGAATAAAAGGGATGGTCTAATGTGCTAATGAAATAAAAAAGAACATTTGTTTGGCCGGGACAACTGATCTTAATTGTCATTATAAATTCTATCGTATGTTTTCATTATCGCCATTTGTTGAACTTTAAATATATGAATAACTTTTGATAATATTACTACTAACATCTTTATTATATTATCCAAATGGATATACTTTCAGTCGACATTGATATCATACCTAACAAGAAATGTGAACAAGAAAAGAACTAC
Organism: Mercenaria mercenaria; assembly: GCF_021730395.1. Lineage (NCBI taxonomy): Eukaryota > Metazoa > Mollusca > Bivalvia > Venerida > Veneridae > Mercenaria > Mercenaria mercenaria. The sequence goes on from NC_069365.1 coordinate 96,856,338, forward strand.
AACAGAAAGAGGGGACGGGATTTGTGCTTTAACCCAGTTGATGTGCAGAAGCGTTGCTCCGTAAGTGAATTGTCAGTTAAATGCCGTGTACTTAAATGATATCTTAAAACGTACAAGTGAAATATAAAGTTACACTTATCGCAGCGGATACCTGCATTAAGTGATCACTTGCCTTTAGCAGTCAGTAAGGTAACTGTTTGTTTTATTAGCAACTACCAGACAGACAATATCGCTTCCTTGGCTTACTGCTTAATTTGTGTATGTATCTTAGCAATATCTCTTTTTATGTATAGTTCACATATCAAACACGGTAAGAAAACATAAACTGCTAAAATGGAACATACCTTAAGTATACACAATATGCTTTGAATGTTTTGCTGTTCAATGATTTAACTGATACTCATCGTATAGTTACGTCTAAATAAGTATTCTCTTAATGCATGCTGGCTTTAAAGAGGTTGGTCTGTGGAGTTAATATCACTGGCGTGAAAATGAAAATAGTTGGTACGCTAATGAAATAACGAAAGCGTCTTTTCCCCTCAAAAATAATTATTCGTAACAAAAAGATAAGCTGAAACGAGATCATTGTTTTTTCTCGCAGAGCTGATATATTTTTACACGACAATTAAAGATATACTTTGCTCATCTTTCTCTATTAGACATTGATTTAAATTTCGAAAAATCTTCATCAGATATATTCAATTGACTAAATGTATAAACTTACTTCGAAAAATATATAATAATTTTATCTGCTAACAGACATTTACGAAAACATTTCCATTTCGTGGCGTTACATATTCATACTGTGTTTACTTAATATAAATTTCTAGCAAATGTACATGCAATAAACGCGCCCGCTTAGCTCAATAGGGAGAGTATAGATCTTCGGATCTTTGGGTCGTGAATTCGATCCCCGGACGGGGCGTATGTTCTCCCTGACAATTTGATAAAAGATATTGTGTCTGGAATCATTCGTCGTCCTCCCCTGATTCATATGGGGAAGTTTACAACAACTTGCGGATAGTAGGTTTGTACTGGTACAGAATCCAGGAACACATGTTAGGTTAACTGTCCCCGTTACATAACTGAAATACTGTTGAAAAATGACGTTAAACCCAAAACAAACAAACAAACAAAGTACATGCAATACTGTAGTGAATAAAAATATATTAAGTCAATAAATATTAGCGAGCATGTTATTTAGTTATTGTTCATATTTTAAAATATGAAATTTGGACATAATAAATCTTTAACTGTGTCTATATAATGTTTTCTTATCAAAGATGGAAAAACACTATCAGTCTACTTTATTTGCGCTCGTTTCAGAATGTTGCTGGATCTCCTATACTGTCTTATAATTTCAAACGATGGGGTTTGTTGGGACTTACACTCAAGTCTAAAAACTGCTATGACAACCCTTCTCTTGGAGTTGATGTGACGAAGTACAGGGCATGGGCACGTACTGTGCTTAAAGGTATATGTTGCATTCCATCAAACAGATGTATCTATCAAAGACACGTGATATATTTAATAGTTAAAACACTGTCATGATGTCACTCCTTTGTGCTCGCAGTACTGTAATTTTAATATTGAACTGCTTTCAGTGGAACTCAGTACTGTATTTTCCACGTGGAGTCCAATACTTTTTTAATATTAGACAGCTTACTTGATACTGGACTGCACGAGGAAAACGGTTATAGTACACATTCAATTCACTCTTGTAGTCCAATATTTAGCAAAATCTGGATTCCATACAAATACAAATACATTATTGTAACCCTTTGAAAGCAGTTCAATATTAAAATAAAGTATTGAAAGTAAAAAAAAAAAAATTAATATCAAAACAAAGTTTTATGTATAGATGCCTAATCAATATGGAAGTAATCGCAAAATGTTTTAAATAACATTTTGCAATTTTTGCATGCGTCGACGTAGTCTTACTCCCTAAACGACACCTTCCTAGAGAAACCACTTCCCTTAAAATTATAACATTGGCCCGCATGCACTAGCAAACATATTTTAAGCCTTTAACGGCTGAAACAGAAACCTATTAAATTGTGCGTTTATCAAATGCGTGACATTCCGTAAAATGGGAAATTCCGTGTTTCTTTCAGAATATAACTGTTTATAGCAACCTGCATGTAACAAATTGCCCTCCTTTCTTGTGTCTGAAGAATTTGCTTATATATTTTCAAAGTGCCTATTCAAAAAGAAAAGTAAAAGCACCTGCAAATAAGGTGCCCCAGTTTTTTAAACACATAAGTTACATGACCCTTAGTTTTGTCACAATGTTTTGGAACTTTGTACTCGTTTTATTCTATTTAAACATATGCTTTAAGATGAAATACGGAGATATAAGTGAAAAATATATCTGATAAAATCAAAGTTAAAAATATAAAATATATTTTACAATACTCCATTTGGGACTACATTAAATATATTTCTCCTTAGGGTGCCTCGGATACTGTCACTCATCAACTCCTTGCGAAACTAACTTTAATAAGAGTAATTTCGGGTGTACATATCAGATTCATATTGAAACTAAGTTTTCCTTTGATTTTAGCTTCCGTCTCGCTATGTGCCGCGTGTTAACAGAAAAAAAATAATGTATCATTTAGTATGGACTGGATTTACCAGTAGCTGTATTCGATAATATAGTGAAAGGGTCTGTTCTGTAAGTCTTCTTGCACTAAATTTGAAGATATTCCTGTCTTTGAATTAATAAATCACCAAAACAGTATATTAACTAAATCACTTTATCATTGCCATGAATCCAGTATTTGTTTGCGAAATGTCACAAAACAAATGTCACAATATTTCTATCCTCGCTCCGCCGCTCGTGAGAATACTATTTTCGAAGCTCACTCCATGAAATCAAATTGCTATTCCGTACACACAACGCGCTTCGGACAGTACAATACTTTACATATTGAATCGTTTTCGTCTTACATCCTATACATTAAATGCAGTTTGCAAGCCATTGCGTTTTATGTAGAGATATTGTAACACAAATATTAATTAAATTGATCACAATAAAGGTATACCTTCGCTGGTTATTCCTTTGATCTCATAGAGCTGAATAAAACCATATAATATTTTCCGATGACCTGCAAGATTTTTTATTCTATACATATACGAAAACAGATTTCATTTCTTTAATTTCTTTGTCTTTGCATATTGGTTCCAATGCAAATAAGATTAAAATGATTAACCTTTCAGAGCCAATTCCATGCCATCCTTCGGAATATCGTTGCTCGGATGGAACTTGTTTACCAAATTCTAAAGTATGCGATGGTCAAATGGACTGTCCATGTTCAGGACAGGACGAACATTCTTGTGGTAAGATATTTCACTAGCATTTAAAAGCAGAAAAAGTTCACGTCACACACATTTGCGTATGATACCATATTTAAACCGAATAATTTCCATCTCCATCGATATTTTTGTTGTAATTAAATTGTTTCGTTCAAATTCATCCGTTCGCTATATGTATTATGGCATTTATGCCTTATTGAAAGTTTTATTGGCGTATATCAAACAAAACACTCAAAAGCGTAATTTCATTTTATCTTATTGCAATAAAATAACAATGTGTACGTCACAATGACTACGTCATGGCGTCATACGTCATAGCGGTGCGCTGGAAATAATAATAAACTACACAAAACTGGTAAATATTTGGTGGTGCCGTCAAGGATATAGGAGTTATCCTTGATATCGGGTTAGAATTGAAATAATATATCAATGTTTGTCGTTCAGATGCGTATTATTACATTGTTCTGGATATAATTGATTCGCCTCTGAACTGTAAACAATGATATTGTCAACGATAAAATCATTGTTTGGTATACATGTAGATCTATATTATTTCTGAAGTATCACATCACTTCAAAATCTTTAACTGGACGAACCTTAAATTCTAGTGCATCTTCTTACTATTCAGTTGATGCCTTCTTCTTTTAGGTTGTAGTTCATGGGGACGAAAATTTCTCGTTGGTTTCATCAATTTGCTTACCCTTGAAAATGAATGCAATGATCTAACGCCTCAGGTTTACTTAACATCAATGCAGCCTACAACTACACAAATCGAGGGACCAAATTTCAACTTGACCGTATCAGTTGATGGTTCGGAAAGAGTTGTCTTTCCTGCAAATGTCTATCCAGAATTACTTTCGAGGGGAAAAGTAACCAACTATGGCATTGAAATTACAAGTGACAATCAAATTACAGTGGTTGCTGTTGTATCTTGTGAAAAAAAAATACTGAAAAAGAGGAGATTGCTATTGAGGAAATTGATGGAACACTTGTCTATCCAGAAAACTGTATGTCAAATATGTATGTAATTGACGCTTATAGCGATTTGGACGCTTATGGATATGATGAAATCACTGTAGTAGGAATTGAGCCTGGGACAAGTGTAACCATCTTAACGTCGAGAGAATCAATAAGCGCTATTATTGATAGACGTGAAACACTTTTTTTTAGTGCCACGTATAAAATTGCAGCCGCTGTCGTGACTGCTGATAAAAATATATCCGTATTTACCGGGAACGACTATGACGGTCTGATTCGTAGCGGTAAAGGGACATTATTTGAACAAATGCCACCACTTGCTACTTTAGGAAGAGTCTATATTGCATCCATTATTGCACCCAGTGACGAGTTCGTTTATCGTATATCTGGCGCTTATGATAACACTCGAGTAACGATTCGAGATGAAACAGGGGACATCTTACAAACATTAAGTATAGATCGAGGGGAATATCGTCAATTTTACGTACAACAGAAGAAAAATAGTACGTTGCAATCAATAGTTGCAGATCAGGGTATCCTCGTCACCCAGTATGAAACTTCACAATCTGATCTCTTTAAAATAGGTGATCCTGCTGTTGTAGCATTACCAGCCCTGACCCAATGCGAAAGTGAATTCTCGTTTACACTTCCAATCTACATGTACCTCAACACAGTCGTCGTGTACATCAGTGAGTGTTATGGTACTGAAGGCTTACGACTGAACGGAGCTCCAGTTAATGAACCAGAGATTAATTCTGAAAAAATCGACATTCCAGGTTTTGGACGGTACATTGTTCTAACAATATATATAGTTCCAAAAAATCTATTGATACCAGAATTCACCACCTTGTCGCATACCACAAAAAGCGCAAAAATGTGTGCCATTCTACGAGGCACACGGTACCAGGACCACGCTTTGTGGAGAATCGGCGGGCTGATATAAGTACACGTTTCAATTGACTGGATGTCGATTATAAATAAATACTGAAGTAAAGAATAAATAGTTATGCATTGATTTAGAATGGAAATTGTATTTATTTTCTCTTGAAAGAACATGTTTTAAATGAAACAATTTTGACTAACTCTGACCTTTACTCTATTACACTACAGTTGCATTAATTATCTCCCTTTTTAGTGACGTTCATATTGTGTTCCTATCTCAGTAAATTCGTCAGAGTATTGGAATAATGTTTTTTTTACTCTAAAATAATGTATCTTCAAGATAGAAAGAATTTGTAATTATGATATTAATGAACACTATTTTTGTTTATAAATTTGTTACGTAGCTATCTTTAGAACCAGTCAGATAGTTATAGAAAGTCAACATAGTTCTCGAAGCTGTGACTCACTGTGTAGACCTGGAGCACCAGTGTTACACACTCCGGTATATACCGGATTCAAGCAATTTGAATGATATTTTTTCTATTGGGTTTAACGCCGCACCGACACAATTACAGGTCTTTCCAGCTTTGATGGTGGGGGGAAACCCCAAGGTGCCCCTCTGTGCATTATGTTATCACGGGCGGGCACCTAGGTAGAACCGACGGCCTTCCGTAAGCCAGCTGGATGGCTGTTTGAATTATAAAATATTTGATGTATATATTTTGTAACCATAGTTATACTAAACCTAACCTTTAGTCCGTATATCATACATATAATACACTAAATGCGTGCGGACATGCAATAATTTGCGTATTTTTGCCATGCGCTTCAATTGATAATCACTTCCAGGCATGCGCGAAGGACCGCTCCAGGTCTGCAATGAGCAACAGCGAATTCTTGATCGGACGATTTGTCATATGTATTCGCAACTTCAAAAATAGTGAAAAAAGCGGGCACAATAGTAATCAAACGGTTTTGACTTTTCTTTAGGCTAATTAGAAATACAGTAACTCTTATTGCATAAATTTGTTCCCTTTTATTCACAAACGTTAAAATTACGTATTTAATAGACTGTCAAAATACATTAATTCTTACAGCAATTTAATGTATCTTTAGGATAAAAGAGATTTGTATTTATGATGTTAGAGGAACTGTTTCTGTTTATAAATCTTTTATAATGCTAATTTCAAAGCAGTCCGATCGTCTTTGAAAATTTATATAAATACCTTGGAAAATAACTTGGTGTTGGGCAGCAACTTAAACCCTACGTCTAGTATGTTTGTTCGGGGTTTCTTACAGCAATTTTCTGCCACAACCTTAAGGGAGGTTCCCAAGTGGATCCTTGTTATTAGATACTTAGTTTTCTATCTCTAAAGTATAGGGGTACAGACAGCCACATTCTGTCATAACCCTACAAAAGGATCTCGTAAAAACTGAGTTACAGACGGCCGTCTTCAGTCAGAACCCGTGGGTTCCCTAGTGGATCCCTATCTTTTGATTTACTCAATAGACTACAATATTTATGATTTTGTTTTAATTGGTCTTTAGTTGATCTAACTTGCCAGTAAACTTAATATACCCAGTCTACGAACCCTACGGGTAGTAACCACCCTATTGAAATATCTGTCCCTTTTAGATATAGCATTGTTGGAAGGTTCATGCTGTGTGAAACTTAACGCAAACTTGAGAATTGCTCTTTAAGTGCATCTTAAGTGCGTGAGAGGTGTTGCACATTTCATTACCTCTCATAAACAGACTCAATCAAACCGAGTCTGCTATTATTCTTCTTGGTTGCATTCTTTGCTTTCAAAGGATCTTTTCACAGATATTTTAACAGGATTAGCTTAGGTTGACACTGTTTTGAGTCCAGGAAAATAGAACGGTTACAGTAAAAATGACCTCTTTGAGCTTCCTTTTAATAATTTTGTAAAATAAAATAAATTAATTAGACTAAGTTATCTTTTTATTAAAATACCGGAGTATCTCTTAAATGTTAAACGTTGAACTTTTCAAAAAATTAATACATGTACGAGATATAGATATTGTGTAAGAATAATTGTTCGTTTAAGGTATTAGGTCACTAATAGTAATGTTTACAAAATGGCCTTTGCTTGGAATATTCTGAAAGGTAACTGTGTTTTGCACTATTTTGCAAATTTTAAACAACTTTTACCATACCGTTTTTAAAATTTTTTGAATAACTTATGGTATCTCCTCAAGCTAAAGTCGAGACAAATTTCAAAGTGATAGCCACTATCCAAAACGTTTGCAGAGAACTCATTTTACCATTAATTTCAATAGAAGAAACATCAAACTATTGATAAACAATTATAAAACACAATATAAAAATGTCAATATCATTTTCTCTATGGTGCCTCAAGTAAACGGATTTAATGAGACAGAATTCATACTTCAACATTGAAAAAATAAGGTGGAATGATGTGTTTCTGTTTTGAATTTTGCTTACTCCATTTAAAAATAACCTTAGGGAAGATGTAAAACCTACCTAAATTTCTTCCACAATATATAATCTAAGAGTGAAAGCAAAATGGAGAACTTTCACCGTGAGTAACTCAAAATTTTTAAAGATTTGTAACTCTACCCCTTCTGTTTTAGTAGAAAATTCTCTTTGAACACCAAGAAATTGCTTATAAGATTTATATTTTTCCATTTTTGTACAAAACATCAATAATAAGTCTTGAAAGAAGTAAAAACTTAGTAGTAAAAAAGGAAAATAAGTAAAAAAAATTTGGTCCCAATAGGGCTTGAACCTACGCCCCCCTAAGAATTGCAGTAAAAGTAGATTTATGGTAGGAATTGAATACTCTTCAAAAAGGAGGTTCTCTATTAGTGATCTAATACCTTAATAATGAATCGTTTCATTTTAAAATTTCTTAATTACGGGTTCTATCGTTCGGAGTAAAGTCTGATTCGCAAAACTATTTAAACACCAATGTAAATATCGAAAATGTCAAGCTCAAAATCTATAAAGACTTTTGATATATGCTCCAGGAATATGCCTGCGCCCTTCTTTCTTGAACAATGAAATGCTTCCCCACCCCCACCCCCCTCGCCTTAAGTGACCTTGTCTTAGGCTAGCAGACAAACTATGTTGAATATAAGTTCACGATTTTTTCTTCCATGTCATATTCTTCAACTGATAGAAGAAGTAAAGTATAAACACTGTTTTAATCATACTTGCGTATGAATGTACGCATTGAATCATGAATTACAGCACGCCATAATACACCCCGGGTAGAAAGAAGATTTTTTAAGCATTGGCAAAAACAGGGGATAATCCTGTCTGATATCCAGGAATGCCCTTTCTTTAACTGCAGAACTAAACTGATGAGACCTTTACATCTCCTCAGCATCCGCAGCTTTCGATATATTCGAACTGGCATACCACAGTAGGTTGTCCGCGATAATCAATATTGGTTTCCCGATTGATACAACTTTTAGCATTTGATTATGTAGGGAAACAATTGTCAATGGTTAATTTCAAATAATTATTTTAATTTGTGAATTGTTTAGTAGGAATGATACACATCAATATCTCCCTATCAGTTTGATGTAAATATGTTTATTCTTCTGGCTCCCAATTGTTTGGTATCATCAGCACTTACACTGAGTATATAATGAAAATCACTAACATTTACAATTTTCTTTCTCTTTATAAAATAAAATTATGTATTCTCAAATATGACAACTTATTAGCACACGTGTGTGTTTTTACCTTTATGGACATTGTGGTAACCTATTTAAAACTTTGATAAGGTAAAATCTTCTTGCTTCCATTTAACGTGAAAGTTAATCATGAAACTAAAACATTGCGGATTTCTTAAATTAAAGACTTTTTGTAACTTACTTGGTGTTAAATTACAGAACTACATAATCAAAATGTACCAACAATTGGCCATTCAGTCCAAGAATATAAAATGATAACGTTTATAATAATAAGAAAAAAGGGAACAGAATATAACAGAGCAGAACAGAGCTTTTATTTTATTTAGGTGTTTAAGGAAAGTACAACCATTGGATTTGAAAATAACATGAAAAGTCAATTACAGTTACATTCTGGAAAAAATCGCAGATTGGTTATGAAACATGCAACATAACTCAGCCTCCTGGTCACGGCTTTGGTGGAATTATATAAACGTGAAATAAAAGAAGGAATAAGAAAACGTTATCGTTTATATCACGACAAAAGGTAAGCATATACACATGTACGAGGGGCGTTCAATATGTAATGTTACTCCGTATGTAGTTCCGTAACCGCTTGTTATTTTTAGATGCGGATTTCGGTACATTATAGAGCAATTTAATGGGAACACAATGCTATATAAATTATAAAATTCGGTAGATTCAAAGTAAAAATATAATCATTTGAGTGAAGTGTACTCAGGTATACTGGACAATTTTATGTCCAAAATATTGAGATTGTAATATGCAATTCATTGATTCTGCTATTCAACAACTAGAACTATAGTTCAACTTTCAGTTTAAACAGATAAAACAAATCATGATCTTCACAAAAACATTGGAAAACTAAAATAAAAAAGTTTATAACAGTATTAAATTGAGTGTGTATATTTTTATTCGAAAAATGATAAGGTGAGTACAATAAGCCTCTGCAATTTTGTCAGGCGCAATAATCATCTTTTAAAAAATTCTTGTATTTCAAGTTGATACTAGTATCTTAATTCTCGATTGTGAAACTAATTCCTACAACTTAATCGCTCTAAACAAACATTCCAAATGGAATCAACTTCGAGTTTAGATTTTTTTTAGTTGTATTGTAAAATTGAAAATGCAATAAATAGTTTAAAAGAAGCACAAACTCATCACAGATTGCTGTACCTCGTAGAAAAATGATAGAATTTTGTAATTTTACAAGTTATTTTATTTTTCTGAGACTCTGGATGCCTAGGACAAACCTAGATTATAATTATGGTCTACCTGATTATACCTCACTCAAATAATTATATCTTTACTTTGAACCTGCCGATTTTTATAATATTTAAAGCATTGTGCTCCCAATGAATTGCTCTATAATGTGCCGAAAACCGCATCTATATCCAGCGGTTACGGAACTACATACGAAGTAACATTACATATTGAACGCCCCTCGTACATACGATATTTATTTCTTTGCGTTTCATTAAATGAAATTTAGCATTCCCTAACAATTAGAATTCCACAGGTAAAGTCTATCAAATTAAAATACTTACAGAGAATTCTATAAGAATGATTAGACACATAAGAGTTAGAAATGCATTCAGCTTATCCATGACAACGCGTCCATAAAGTCAAATAAGTACTAAAGAGTAGTGTCCCCTTGGTATGGTCTTAAGTAACTGAAATACTTTTGTTTGATGAATATTTGTGCCAAGCCATCATATTATTCAGCCTTGAAAAGAGGAAAACAGCTACACGTACTTAGATCTGGTAAATAAACCGGATGATTGATTTGTACCTACTTTACCTCTCTCAGAAACCTTTGAATGATGGCATTTTTGTGAGCCTCAGTGCTGTGATGTATCAATTAGAGACCGCGAAAACCAGCTCTTGGATGCTTTTCCTGTAATTTCGTTGAACAGCTTTCAGATTTTCTCTACAAAACTTTCCAGTGACTGTCTTTCCTGACGGAGTGAGAATTTGTACAACAATACCCTTGAGTTTAAGAAGATGGAAAAGCAAGCAAAATCTTTATGACACTTATAGTTCTTTATGCAATTACAGGTCTATGGTCACCTCTTCGCAGCCACTATCTGCTGTGGCTCATAAACAAATATCCAGGTCTCATTTCTTGTTAGAAGCTGTGACATTGTACGATCATCTAAATTTGAGAACCTTTTCAGCATTCTATTAGCACATTTAACCCTATTGGCCTTATACTCCTCGGTTAGCATGCGAGGCTACCATCAGGCAAACAAAAGATGCTATTTCGGACACCGTGTATCTGGCTGCTTCATTAAGCAGACGTGCTCTATCACGTTACTTCTGTTTTTGGCCTGCCAGGACGAGTCTGCCTGACCAATTTACGTATTCACTTATTAACAGTTTTCTCTGATATTACATACCTCCCATTTGAAGTAGGCAGTTCACTAGTTCAATTTCAACATATTTTATAGCAAATATGTAGCATATGATACAATAGGGTACCGGTATTGTAATAGTAGCATGAACTAGAATGCTGTATTCGGCTCGAGTAAATTTTGCGCGCCTCGATGGTGTTATCAGACTTAGCATAATCAACGAGAGTAGAATACAACATTACAATAAACATGAATTGTTCGTATTTTTCATTTTCCATTTTTAATTGTTAATCCAGCAGTTGAATTATTTGAAGTTAATGTTAGTGTAGAAAGTACTTTCGTTTCTTAAAAAACGAACTAACCATTTGTATATACCAAACAAATCAAGAGTAAATGAAAATTTCCAAATTTCGAGAATGAATCCTCCATGAACAGAACTCCGCGGCTTTGTATGTAAACAAAAGACATATATGCCCGAAACACAGACACAGTAATTCAAACAATTAACAAGAAGAGTAAATCAATTAATGACACCTTGTACACTTTAGGTTTAATTATGCACTACACACCATGGTTCCCAAATATTTCCTGAGAACAGTAGAAGATCATGCTTAATCTTTGACACGACAGTTTTGAGCCGCGCTATGGGAAAACCAACATAGTGGCTTTGTGACCAGCATGGATCCAGACCAGCCTGCGCATCTTGTAGCATAAAATATGCTACATAGAGGATGATGAGGACTAACTGAATAGACCTGTTTAGGGGAATGAAAACAATAATTGATCTAGAAATATACAGCATTTGATGGATACGATATCTAACTAAACAAAAGGAAAAATAATTACTATTTTGTCGGTTAGAACTGTAGTCATTGGAGTAAATTCTCCATTGATAAATTCTATTATCTTTGAAAGAAAATGACCAATGTAATTTGAAATATCGCCCCACAGAAAACTAAACGATTGAACCATGTGTAGATACTTTGCAACTTGAAAGATGATTTCAAATATAAAGAAGTGAAGACCAATTCTCTGTAAGAACCAAAAAAAGTTGGAAACTCATAGTCACAGATTTCCTTTAAACCAATTTTTTCTTGAAGAGGGTACAAAATTAAGAAAATCCTGTTTTTCCTTTTTTCAATATATGTCCCGGTTACCATGGAAACGCGGATGCAAATCCTCAACTTGCTGAATTTTCAAAAAAGTAGGGGTGCATGCCTATTTTGTTATCTGGAAAGTACTAGAAAGTGTCCTTTATTTTCGTACTTGCAAATTTTAAAGGCAAATGAACAAGGTTTCATACCGAACTAATATTTCTAAAAATTTATTTGATTCTTGTATGATCTAGACTTTATCTGCAAGAAAATATATATTTATGGAGCAAAACATATGTTTATATTGTGCTCTGCATCTTGAAACGTGCACAGGTCTCAGCAGAAAAGTATATTTGTTTATATAAAGGGAAGATGATATTTCAAAAAGAATCATAAATCGTAGTGGGTCATTCAGACACATTCTTGTAGATTTGGGCCAAATTTTATGATTTGGGGCATTTTTGCTATTTTTATTACCTCCCCTTGATGCTCTTCATTTAGGAAATCACAAAGAGCTTATCTAAGTTTACTTCCTGGATTATACTGAATTCAGATTTCTACTCGGATTTTGCAAATTTTTAGTACAATGTATATAGATACAATGGCAGTCAGAGATTTTATGCTAAATGGGCATGTGATGCTTGGATGTGTCCCTTCAAACCAAGTCCACGTTTAAAATTTGCTGAATAGCGACATTGTTTGGGAAAAATACTCTGGCAGAAAAGAGTGTAAACTGGATAGTCAATTGGAAAGGTATACTCATAATATCCTAAATTCCAATTTCGGAAGAGAAGGAAGGACACCATATTCAGCATTCACTGTTTATGGAGCTTGCAGATTACATCCCTTGTGTCTGATGTTCACTTTCATACTAAACTGATTATGCATTTTACGTATTTGCAATAATGGTAATAAAAATTAAAGACCAGAAGTATATTTCATATTTATAATATACATTATATAGATTAAAATGTTGTTGCAATGCCTTCTTCCAATCATGCATGACTGCACGTCTGCGTGCTCTGTGCGTCGTATTTGGGGGGCTGCGTTTTTGGAACATGGTATTCCCTGTTTAATATTTGTCCTTGTCTTTTTTAATATGAACTTTTTGTCCTGTTTTTCGTTTTATGTAAGCGTTACTTTGGGATGCTCCCCGATACATTGTAGCACATATTACGGGAAAAATAAAGATTTGAAAATGTCATGAAAACGAAATGGCTTAATAGTGGCTTCTTTTATAAATTTAGGTACATGAAATATGCCTTTTTTGAATAAAACGAATTAATTGTTTACAGTACCAACGACTTATATCAGATTGTTTTGAATGTTTGGACTCAGTGTTGTTATATTTTCTGGTTGGTTGATGGATCATATTCATTTTCACTGTTATAGAATTCCTCTTAAGCCAACACTAGGGGGCGTGAGGTGTGTTTTTCTTTTCATCACCTATCATAAACAGACTCAATCAAACCGTGCATGTTGAAGGATCCTGTACATTTTATTTTGAGCTGTCTGTTACCCACACTATAGTAAGTTCACAAACTTCACAAAAGTAATTGCTTAATGATTAAAGTCGCATGAGTATTACTATTTGTAGTAAACCGAATGGTATTTTCTGATCATTTTCTAATTGTTTCAAAATGACAGCTACAAATTATTTCCAAAGTCTGGTCTGTTTCGTCAGGCCCTTAAGGGTGAATCTCTTGATGCTCTGTCTTCTGCAAATGCACTGAGTACAAATGTTTTTTATTCTTAAGGTTTGCTTTTTACATATACAGGAGCATTTTTGTGTTTTACATGCAATGCCGTTTGTTTCCATTTCGTGTGTTAGAGATTCACCATCCCGTGACTTTGGAACATGGTTTGGGCAAGTGTGAGGTTGGGTGCGCACCATAAACCGTTCTAAGCTTCCCAGTGGTGTTTTTGCCACTGACCGTTCCAAGGCGGTCACGTGTTCCTTTGTGTTTTTTGTTTTATCCTCGCTTGTTTGCTATGTGTGTGTGTGCGTGTGCGTGTGTTAGAAGTGTGTTCATCTTCTTTTCAGGGAGGCTGCGTGTTTGGAACGTGGCATTCCCTGTTTGATATTTATCCTTGTTTTTGAAGCTCTGAGAACAAAGCAATATCCAATCAAACTGCTGCCACGAGTAATGATCAATATTTTTTTGTGATATTAGGACAAATTAGTCCATCATTGAAGATAAGAAAAGCTTTATATGTCTGAAATGTTGAAACAACCTTGACTGCAAGATACAGTATGCATGTTTAAGTTATCTTATGTGGTTTTCCGATTAATCAACGTTTTTGCTGTCGGCTAACTATTTACAAAATAGAAAAAGTGGAAACTCCACAGGTCGCTCAATACAGATTTGGAACATTAAATCATAACAATGACTGTCTTGTGTTCCATCTTGACTGAACAAACAATTATCAGCTGAATTCAGTCAGCTTAATTGAATCAGCTATTGTGGATTGGGAGTACCTGTACTTTATGTTATTTGTCTCAAGTAATTACGGGATCCAGTAAGGCCCACAATGCTAGGTTGCATGTAATTGAATCTCCGTATTTCATATAAAGAGCGGTATGTAAATAGTTTAACAATTATGAGGTTGAAGCTTAACGACCAATTAATCGTAGATATTGCTATGAACATTGTTTTTGTTTCATACAAAATGGCGGGGCGCTGTACTTTCTTTGTTTACCTTTTTTAACAAGCGTCTCGTGATCCAGATGTTGTCCCAGTGTTTTCGCCATTTTCACGCATAATTCTGTCTGGCAATCTGTATCACCGATTGGTATAGATCATATAATGTCTTAGCTTCATTTTGAGACCAATTACAGCTTTTAACTCACTTGTTTTATCGAGCTATACGAGTTCCAAGTAGACCGCGCTATCATGCACGTTGTGTATTCTTGCACCGCTCTCATTCTATTTAAGTCCACTCAACATCTTTTGGGGGGCCTCCGTGGCCGAGTGGTTAAGGTTGCTGACTTCAAACCACTTGCCTCTCATCGATGTGGGTTCGAGCCTCACTCGGGGCGTTGAATTCTTCATGTGAGGAAGCCATCCAGCTGGCTTACGAAGGTCGGTGGTTCTACCCAGGTGCCCGCTCGTCATGAAATAATGCACGAAGGGGCACCTGGGGTCTTCCTCCACCATTAAAGCTGGAAAGTCGCCATATGACCTATCATGTGTCGGTGCGACGTTAAATAAAAAAAAATACTAGAAGGCTTAAACGGGCTACTACGCTGTAAATGTACCCTCATATGGCGGTTCAGACCCGATTAAGTTAAATAAACTTTTAACCTGTCACAAATCCTATATCTTTACCCATTTTTATAGTTTATCTATCATAAAGTTTAACCCACTTTAGAACTTGACCCAATCTGGAGCTTGACCAGATCTTTACTTGACCCATTCCGGTCAAATAAGATTTTCTACCTTAACATTTATTTTATATTATAAATTAGTCAAACTGTCTGTTATCATATGAAATTATAAAAGTGTACATTAGACCTGTGTTTTAACATTTATGTAGAAGGCCATATTGGAAATAAGTTGTATGTATACTATGTACTCTAAATATGTCACCTTCTTAAAATAAAGTTATTATTATTGTTATTATTATTATAAAATAGATAGAACTGGACACATCTTTCTTGTCTCTGTAGATTAAAACCGAACCCAATTTCCTATCATGTTGTTACCCCTATTTAACGCCTGACAAGCTGAAGCCTTCTTAAGTCCTAACTCATAGAAGAGAGAACATCATACTCATTTTAGGGGACACAGCAATTTTTTTTCTCGCAATTCAAAACGGTTGTTGAAATTCCGAGTTGGCCTACGAATCATTTTAAAAATATTTTAGACAAATATAATCAATATATTAAGATAACAAAAGAAACACTTTATCCGGCTATGGAAACCTTTATTGATTTTAAATATATACATTGCACAAGGAGGAGAGCTACTTGCAATCCGACAGCTGGTAGCTACTTCCTATCCGACAATTGGTGCTGTTGATTCCCTGGAATGAAAAACGATTTATATGTATTACAATACTGAGCAGTTATAAAAAGAATTATTCAATCGAATTATTCAATCTTGGAAATGTTATTAAATGGTTGACAATACGATCGTTTATTTTATTTTCATCTGTACTTGCGTTACACAATTTTCATGTGGTTTGTAGAATTCATAAAACAAAAAAATAAACCTTTGATCGATGGAAGGGAACAAACCGTTGTAAAACTATAACTTTATAACGTTCTTAACACACCTGTATACATTCTATATTAAAGTATCATCTTAATTACTCAAATAAGTAGACAACACATGTAATTGCAAACTTGCAACAACATCTATAGTATAGAGATGGTACCTACCCAAGAAAATCTAAGTGGAACAAATTGATCAATAAATTGAAGCCTATCATAAACAGTGACGGAAAGTGAAGAAAAACTAAACAGGTCCTTTTCCCAACAATTGAACATGCAGACAAAATATGAATTACAATTTTTTAAAACTCTTTGTATTCGATATACAATATGCACACTTTTCTCATGGCTAACACTGACAAGTATTAAAGTTGTGCTAAGGCCCTGCAAGAAAGTTTAATTCGCCAATATCTTTTATTATGAACTTTTTGGTACCATCTCTACTACATAAAACGCTTACATCATGCTGAAAAAGGTTCTATGCAAGATTACTTTTAAGTAAAACAAAGACACATATATATAATTTGTTAAAATTTGTTATCTTACACTATCATGCTAAAAACCCGTAAGGGCACATGTACTATTACAAATTCCTTTTAACGTAAACTGTCAACCCACTTTCCTCATGCAGTAATTGTAATATCATTCTAATGCAAAACTAGTTTTGAGCACGTGTTATGAGAACGCACGAACAAAAGAGCCTGTTACAAATTACTTTTTCTACCAAGTCCCATAATTATAAATGTTACGTAGAAATATTTTCATAATTAATGTTGTAAGCATGAAAATGAATAATTCTTACTAAAGTTCAATAGTGACGTACATTTTTATCTCGCCTGGAATACCGCTGCTAATTCTATTCACTTATTTGATAAAAGCGAAATTTGTTTCACATTATTTACCAATTCTGAAGTCATGCGTTATAGTAACTGCTTTACTATCATAGTTTTAGTAAAAGCATAGTTTAAAAGAAAGCAGTATATAATATCCGATTAGCTGTGAGATTTCAGATTTGTTCTGTGATAATGGTAATTGTTTGTCATCTCTTATAACTCCGTATTGAAGTGGCACTGTACTTTTATATAGTGACAGTAAACCTTGTTTATACAGTCAAACTTGCCCAAAAGGCCATGTCTATGAGGAGGCAACTTTCATTAAGAGACCACGTTTTTCAGTTCCCATCTGTGTACATAGATAACAAACTATGTTCATTTAAGAGATGTAAATACAGATTACTACTTACGCCATCTCACATACATATCCAACTCTTTGCCAGTTGCAAAACTCATCACTCCACAAAAAATCAAATATTTTCAATGCAGCTAGACAGTATTCACTGCCGTTTCTGTTGTTTGGTTGAGGAGCAGGAGCACCACCCCAAGCTGTATATGTCATTGGCTGTTTGTTGGTTCCCAAATCCAGGTATCTCGACTCTCCCAGTCGGTGGCACCAAGCCAGAAACCATCATCATTCTCTGTGTCTGAAACAAAATGTACAACGACAAGTAATACTTAATCACAGGTAAATTTCAATTGTTCATAAAGGTGTCACTGAAATCCATGCTTCGTTCATTTTTCTTCAATCTGTCGCTGGTTATACCACATATATTCTGTCGTTGGTTACACCGCATGTATTCTGTCGTTGGTTACATTGCATGTATTCTGTCGTTGGTTATAGGACCATTGAGAAAATATGTTTACATTTTACCCTACGACAACAGTAATCGCATATTCAAATATCGCACATAGACCGTGACCTTGGTAACAGCGTATACATAACACACAATAATTTGTTTTTATCCCCTTATGTACTATTCAGTAAACTTGCACCATTGTGAAAGAAGTCAATTATCGGGTTTCTTTTTTCTTCAACTATTTCTTATTTTAGTAAGTAATGCATATAGATATAAAGGTAACATCACGTTTATTTGCTTGACATTTTTCATTATCATGAAATTTGCAGTTACTTTTGTCATCAAAATCAATTATTCCATTTTCACTACAGTTCATTTACTCTATCACTTAGTATGTAATGAAATATTTATGATCAAATATGCCGCTGATGTTTATTCCTCACCATGCTGGATACGATCTGCACTGTTCGCTATTCAGCCAGTACATTTTTTGTAAGCACCCCTTTTAAAAGTTAATGGTGATGTCCAAACTGGAGACGGACAAGTTCATTATAGAAATTTAGAATGGAAAGTGATATATTTCAAACGCATTTCCAGCTGGATATTTGCAATTGCAAACACATCAAAATTCTAATTTAAGAAGGTAAGTTTCAAACATACCCATTCAAATTTCAGTAAATATTTATTTTGTTTTGTCTGTCTTGTATTGTCTGTTGCGTATGTTTTCTTGTTTGTTGTAAGCGTTTTTCCTCCGCCCCACTCCCCCTATTGTCCTCTCTTTTCCCTTGCATTTGCATCCTCTCTCCCTTTACTTTTAGTAAGTTTTCGTGACACCCCTTTGTTTTGGCAGCCGAATCCCAAGACGGTGCTTGATTGTTTTTTCCTACGTGTGTGGGTGCGTTTGTATGCTTGTGAGTCTATAAGGGTGCCCTACTGTTTTCTTATGTGTTGCTTGTTCGTTTTTCTATGTTATTTAGTTGATCGTAGTTGTGTGTTTTTCTTTGGTACATGAGTGTCTGCGCTGTTGTGGTTTACACTGTAGTGCGACTGTTTTTAAAGAACATGGCATTCCCTTGTATATTTGTCCTTGTTCAACTTACCCCTTCGGATTCCTCCCCCTGACCCCCACCCCCGACCCCATTTCGCCCCTTGCCGTTTCCTTCCCCTCCATCAATATTTAGCATAATTTAATATATACTTGTTGGATGTTTGAAGCAGCCCGTCTGAAATATTTTTTTCATTACAGCTTCTTTTTGTTGTGGGCCTAATATGTAAATGCGTGGCTCTAGGGCTATGTTTTTGGTGCGCTGTGCTTCCGAGAAATCTACCCTGACCTTAACTTACCCTTAACTTTTATATTTGAAATTCGGGTAAATTCCTCTTCCATCGCGCTACAATGTATGTGAGCAAATTAAGGCGTTTGCTTAGACATTCTTTGATTTTTAACACACTACTCACAATTAAATTTCAGAGCCTGATTTCTAAACCAATCCTGTTCTCCTTGTGTCTCAATGGTGATCAGATCGCTGTTGTGCCACTTACACATAAGCTGAAATAAAGGGAAAATGTGATTGATTCAAATATTTATGAACTGGTCACGATAGTAGTACAGGGTGAAGATATAGATTCCTGTTCAGGTTACTAAAATAGATTAACTGGAAAAGTGATTTTACCATTGGGTGCCATATCATCATCCAGCCCGGTGCAAACTTAAGATATTTGGAATGAAGGAACGATCAATAAATGTGTAACAAGTTTCCGATTCATTTATAATCTGATTACAGTAGAATATCTTCATGTTTGCCTAAAAATGGCTTAAAGCTGAAACGTCTCTACATTGAGTGAAATATGTGGTGTTGTTTTTTTTTTTATCAAAAAGTATTCTTTTTTCCAAAATACATGCGGTTCTTTACAATTATTCTATTACTGACACAAATATCAGATTCCGGTGTTAGTAACAACTTAATGTGGATGGAAACATTCAGTGTTTAGCTAAGGTTGTAAACCGTTCTAAATTTTTCAATATGGACACAGTGGTCGACGACAAGAAAAAGTGACCACTAATTCTGTGAAAGTAAAAACATTCATGTAAGACCTAAATATATAGCAAAAGATGCCCATTTTCTCGTAAATCTGTTGTTTTGTTTGGGTGGGGGGGGGGGGGGGTTAAGAAAACTGAAGTAATTGTAGAAGATAACCATTCCGGTAGCAAAGTGAGCTGCATCATGAAAAAACCAACATAGTGCGTTTGCGACCAGCATGGGTCCAGACCAGCACGCGCATCCGCGTAGTATGACCAGGAACAATGCTGTTCGCTAACAGTTTCTCCAACTCCAATAGGATTTGAAAGCTAACAGTATGGATCCTGACCAGACTTCGCGGATGCGCATGCTGGTCTGGATCCATGCTTGTTGCAAACGCACTATTTTGTTTTTCTCAGGGCGTGACTCAAATGTTTTTTGTTTTTGTTTTCAATTTTCATGGGTGTTAAAGTTTACAGATAATTTAGGTTTTTCATCAACACTGACTTATATTACTCCTTTGCAAACAATCTTCGATAACAAAGACAATCATTTAGATGAAGGAGCATTCGTCAAACAATCGACGTGACCTAGATGTCGTTGGCAAACTGTCACAAGACTTTACTCACTTTTCTTGTATATATGTATTAAATACTCTTTCCGTTAAATTTGATCTTTTTTCAAGACAGCTTGAGTTAATATCACGCGAAATAGCAAACATCAAGTTAATTCGCGATTATTGGATTAACATACAAAGCCCGCCCATTTAGCTCGTTTGTCTACGGATCGCGGGGTCGTGAGTTCGATCCTCGGGCGGGCGTATGTTCTCCGTGACTATTTGATAAATGACATTGTGTCTGAAATCATTAGTCATCCACATCTGATTCATGTCGAGAAGTTGGCAGTTACTTGCGGAGAACAGGTTTGTACTGGTACAGAATCTAGGAACACTGGTTAGGTTAACTGCCCGCCGTTATATGACTGAAATATTGTTGAAAAACGGCGTTAAACCCAAACCAAACATACAAACAAACAAACAAGGTACTACTAGTATATGATTTACAAAAAAACAAAGAGAAATATCAAACAGGGAATGCCACGCACCAAAAGCGCAGCCTCCTCAAAACGAACCCCCCAGCACGCAAACGCGTGCACCACACACACACACACACACACACACAAAGCTTACACATCAGGACAAAACGAACAACACAAACACACACACTCAAAGCCAACACATAAGGACAAGATGAACAATAAGCATACACACACGCGCGCACACAAAGTCAACACACAAGGACAAAACGGACAAACAAAAGAACACAGTGGGGCACCGCCTTGGAACGGTCAGTGGCAAAAACACCACTGGGGAGCTTAAACCGGTTTATAGCCCGCCCGCTTAGCTCAGTAGGTAAGAGCGTTGGTCTACGGATCGCAGGGTCGCGAGTTCGATCCTCGGGCGAGGCGTATGTTCTCCGTGACTATTTGATAAACGACATTATGTCTGAACTCATTAGTCCTCCACCTCTGATAATTCATGTGGGGAAGTTGGCAGTTACTTGCGGAGAACAGGTTTGTACTGGTACAGAATCCAGGAACACTGATTAACTGCCCGCCGTTACATGACTGAAATACTGTTGAAAAACGGCGTTAAACCCAAAACAAACAAACAAATAAACCGGTTTATGGTGCGCACGTTTGGTCATCTCTTGCCTAGAGTCATTCTGTATTTAAAGACACTTGCTGCAGTTTCTTGTATGAGAGATGGGGCAAAAATTTCCCAACAACAGAACATAGAATTTGTTCAAACTTTGTATATGAACACAGTTTTATGTTGGAAACGGAAAAATGTAAAAACAATCGAAGGTCACCGTGATTGTTTAAGAGTTATCTGCCCTTAAAACTTGATTTTCTTCAAATTTGCATATTCAATGAAGATAAACCCTGACTAAGCATGGTGACCTTCATTTTTTTCATAATTCTGTTTCTAACATGACACTGGGAAATAGTTTGACCACAGCATTAATTTAAAGTAAGACTTTGATTTTGTTGTTATAGTGAACAACATACCCGAGCATCTGCCCAATTTTGTATTTCCGTCTGAATCAGGTAACATTTTCCACCATAAGGGCTCCACCCAGAAGGACACGCGCTGTATACTAGAATAATATTTATGTCACAATAAAACATTTCTGAAAAGGTTTACCTGTATTTAACATAGCTTTGAAATGTGTTTAATAAATATTTCAATTGCTAGGGGCTGAACGAGCACATGACATTTCTTAAAAAGCTGAGAAATCCGAAGTTGCTTACGGATAATAAATCTTTTTAATTGTCTTTTACGGGTCCAATACCTTAATGTATTGAAGGCAAAATAGATAAGGGTCTTCGTTATCTTAAAGTAAATCATGACATAAACTGTATAATTATATTACTAATCAATATAGGTAAAAACCTCACAAAAAGAATAAAAAAGAAACGTTTCATGATTTTTCTGTAAACGCAAATGCAATATTTGGTAGATATGCAATCTGCAGACTTTTTAAAGCTTCTAGTCCACTGTCCGCGTTCTACAAATTTAAAATAAATTCTAATTAAAACACTCTTACGCAAGAACGACGTCACGTTTACGTGCGGTGACGTCAGTTTTTTTGTTGTGACCAAGAAAGAGCGCTTCAATATTTCATCTAGTGTTTGCGATTACGGGCATATCAGAATCAAAATAATTTATAGCAAAAGTGTGTTTTAAGTATAGGTTATAGATCATTTATTGAACTTCTAATGCAATTAAGTTTGCCGAAACGGAGCGTAGCGTAGTGAAGGCAAAACTTAATGCATTTAGAAGTTCAAGAAGTGTATCTATAACCGGCTTATAGTTTAACGCCCCGTTTCATTTAACTGACAGGTCAAAACCGCAAAAAGCTCTCCCTGAAGTAAACTAACCACGCCTTCTGTTAATTCATTGGCTAGTCTTATCTTCACTGATGATGGAGAAGTACATGTTTACTACAACTTTATACAAGGTCATTTTAGTGCCAACGTTAGCAAAACAGCGGTTGATCCAGTGCTGGAAGATTTTAATTTAGTTTATATCATAAATACATAGTAAACGACTAAGTCTTATCGAGTAGTTTGTGGAACACAATTTTATATTCTTATTCAAAGGAAATATAATATGCAGGTTTAACTCGTAATGATCTAACAGTTCAATTCAAGCAACTACATGTATAAATAAAACAAGACAAAGTAGAATCTAAGCACACCCTGGTTTATTTTTAGACCAGTAGAGGTAGTACAAGGTGCAGAAAGGTCAAACTAGAACTATGAAAGTACAACTTGTATTAAAATGAAACTAAAAACATAATTTGATATTTGAGCCGCGCCAGACGTCTGGTCAGGATCCTTGCTGTTCGCTTTCAAAGCCTATTGTAATTAGAGAAACTGTTAGCGAACAGCATGGATCCTGACCAGACTGTGAGGACGCGCAGGCTGGTCTGGATCCATGCTGGTCGCAAACCCACTACGTTGGTTTTCTCATGGCACGGCTCATTTATCTATTTGGTCCGTTTATTACACAGACACTGCAGTCCCTGCTTTGGTAATTGCTCCGCCTCCTAGAATGTGGGAAATCCATAGTAGGCGGAACAATGAATACTCATTAATTTTGAATTACTTCATGATTAAGTGGATCAGATTCTTCAGTTATGAAACAATATGAAATAACTTGGTTACTTTTTTGAAAATCCCTCGCTTGTCATTGGATAAAAACGATGTTTGAACTATAACACTATTTATACACTCGGATGGTAATACGTTGTTCAAATAATTTCACGAGGGCACAGCCCTCGTGAAATTATTGCGCCCAACGTATTACCACCCATCGTGCGTAAATAGTGTTAAAGCACTCTTTTGCTATAAATTATTTCTTAAATAAAAAGGCAACCTGATATTTTATTTAATCTATATGATGTAATGAGCGGTTAATACATAAATAAAGGATATACTACATATTTCACATCGGAATCCACGAACACGTATAATTAACTTCAAAGCAATTATTTGCGTATGCATATAATTTCAAACAATTATCCGCATATACATAATAGAGTTCAAAGCAATAATTCTCGAATACGTAAGACGTTTAAAGCAATAATTCGTGAATTAACGCATACTTTAAAGCAATTTAAATAGTATCAAGAAAATACAACATACCTGAAGCCAAAAGAGCTGAGCCAAAAACCAGCAGTAGTATGGTAGACATCATAACTTCAGAACTTAAGTTTCTGTTATGTCTATCGCTTATCTCGGCGAGTTTTTATATCTTTTGCATGTTCTGACATTTGATCTTAAATTTAAACTTATGTTCCTTTATCTTTGATAAGGGAGAAATGCATGATTAACTGAACCTTAATTTTCTCACAAATGTACGTAATTGCTACGAGCCACTATATTAGTATATATGCCGATCACGATCTAGAGTTTTTTTGTACTTGTAGCATATCGTCGCTTGATTTCCACAACGCCATATGTCAGTTTTGGTCAATTTGGAGTGTTTGGTATCATTTTTTTCGTCTCGCCGAGCTCTATTATAATCTCCTGATTGTTTCCTTGTGGAACGTATATAACTAGAGTAAATCGCATTTCCACAAAGCCCTAAGTCATTGAAAACACAATATAGGTAATTTCCACAATGCCACATATTGAAACGCCAATGATATTGTCAACATTATGAGGGACATGGCGAAGTTTCAACTAAAAAGGTACATACTTTGAAACAGCTTTTGCAGAGTATTTATTGCAAATAGTGAATATTTTACTTGCTATTTATTGCTTTTTACAATTTCATAAATTAGTGGTATATATAATTTGTGCCAAAAGAGCGCAACCTTTGCTGCAAACTCAATGTTAATGTGTAGTACATTTCTGGGTTGTTTTTGTACTTGATTGTTCTTTCAGTGTAAGACTAGTGTTTTATTGTTTTTATTAGTGGTATATATAGTGTATAAATAGAGAAACAATAGTGTCCAAAAAACGGTCAGTTCACACTTTTGATCAATAACATTTATGGGGTTAATGACCAACGAATTCCAGAATTCATACCGAACCACTATATTTACCAAAAGGGAATACCTAGAGTGTTTGTCAGTGGCTGAGATGTATGACATATATTGTTCAATACCAATATAATGGATTAAAACTGCTGAAAAAGAATGTTCCAAAACATATAAAATAGAATTCAATATACCTATGAAAGACAAATGTGACACTTGTGAAGAGATGGTTGATGATTTCGAGCATATAGATGAAAGCATTAGACAAAAATATGAACAATACTTGCAGGACAAATTCTATACAAAGGGTGAGCAAGAGGTTTGTAGAAATAATACAAACAGTTTGGTAATATGTTTTTATCTAGATAATGTCCTTTCAGTTACTAAAGGCAAATTTTTAAGACTTTTTCAGCAAAAGAAAGTTGAATATGTACAATCTGACAGGCCTATTTTTTCTATTGATAAAACTGCATATCATGCCGATGGCTGGCCGAAGAAGCAATGAAATAGCCAGTGTTTAAGGATTAGTATTACATTTAGTTAACCATTATGTCGAACTCACTTTGGTCCCAAAATAGGAATTACATAATTACATTTGCACTGAAAAGATTCATAATTGATAACGATAATGGCGAGATATTATAGAAGTTTTGTTGTCCAGGCCGTCTTTTATACAAAAAAATGATAGTGTCCATAGTAACATTAAAAATACTTTACTGTTTCAAGAAGTATACAGTCTAGTGTTTCTTATATCTAAAACATTTAAGACGCTGGCAACAGTAACTGGTGTAATCAAAATGTCCCAGAGTAACAGTTGGCTGTTTAAAAACATTATGTGTTTTTAGTTGACACACACATTTATACTGTATTCAGCTTTACATGTATACAGGGTGTACTATTTTAATCCGAATGCATAGTACTGTTCATACACATAAACTTGTTGATTATATGTTATTTAAATAGTATGCAGTATTTGTATGAGATTTGGGTAAAGTATACCTTTAAATTTCTATTATCTTTAAAGTATTGTATGTTGAAATTATGCAGTATTCATCCTGCTGTTGCGAATTTGTGTTAAGGAGTCATTTTAGATATCTTCACTACCTATAAAGTTTCATACTATTGATGTTTTATTCTAAAATTAATCAAAAGTTACATAGTTATGTTTTTTAAAAGCTGATTCTGGTAATGGTGAAATATATAGGCCTAAAGTCTGGTATACTGCGTCTTTTTGGTTTTGTTACAATTTTCATTATAAAGATGCTGAGATGGAAGTTATTTCTTGAATGTTAGTTTAGCAGGTAACACTGGTTGCATTGTATATTGAAAGCCATTCAGTATCGGTTGTTAGGAATTTGACAAAGAATTTTTGTAAGGAGATCATTTCGGATTATTGCATTATAGAAAATTGTTAAATAGTTCTTTGTTGAAAGTTACTGGGGCTTTTTCAGTTTTCATTAAGACTTTAATAAGTATGACTCTGTGTGAACATTCATTGCAATAATGTAGTCAGTGTTAAACATCGGAAAAGACAGTTTGCAAGGCAGATTTACCTATATTTTGAAAGTTCTCATCATTCCATAACGGCCTAACTCGAAGTTGCATTTTGGAATTAAATTTCAATACTTTAATATTCATTTTCATGTGATTTTTTAAAATCATTATTTTAATTTTTTAAAATTCTGTTTTATCGATTCTTTTGAAATTTTTACATAAGTCTGAAGAATACAAACTAAACAAGTTCTGAAATTTTCTATTTTTTTGACCCAATAGTTGCAAAGTTATTGGTACTTAAATTTTTGATTTGCATTTCCCAAAATTGCTAAAATGGCACTTGGTGCATTGTGGAAATAAGGTGACGATATGTAAATGTTGAGTTCTGCTCAACCCGGTATGGAATCAAGTAAATTGAACAGTCATGGTTCCGTTAGTGCTCTGTGTAGTGAGGTAAATAGTCTATTAGCCTTGGTTAATGGTTCGCCACTTTGAATAGCTTTCGACCACCGACAATAGTTTATATTTGTTCGGAAACAATGTCATGAGCCTTAACAGTGTTAGCAGAAGCCTTTTCATAGTTTGTCGGCGTATAAGTCTCAATTGTGGGTCTGCACTTGTGTGTTCATGGATGCTTACAATTTCTCGGCCGAAATTGGATAGAAGCCACTAGATAATTCGGTTGGGGATTGAGGGCCAAGTGAATTGTAGATACTGTTTAAATATGAGTTCATTTTAACTAATTTCAAAAATTGGCATTCCAGCATAGTCGTAAGTCACAATTTTGTGTCATTACCTGACGTCGAAGGTGGACCTCAATTTTTGTCATTAGATGACGTCATAGGTTGAAGGCAGTAGGATTTTTGAAGACTCGACTTAATATCTATTTTCAGTTATTCTGCTTAGTGGCTAGTCCGCTATAGACGTCTGGGTCGCATGTTTTGCTCACCCCCATGATACGTGAAGTTCTCATTTGACTGTACATGCCTTTGTTTCATAGTGCAAACCTATCTTCGGTACTTTAGTAAAATAAATGGTCAGTGACATGAGTAAAGCGTACCGTGAGTCACTGTTCCCTGCACATTTCCCACCGGCACCAGATCAGAAAGAAAAAGACTCCGTACGTGTTATACCCAACCCCTAGGTATTCTATAAGAACCATGGTCATGAACGGGAAAATATACTAACCCGTTTCAGTCGCGCATTTCATACCTATAACACGCATTGCGGTAAATGTGTACTATGGATATCAAACAAGTGGTAATTTATCTTCCATTGTGTACCGGTCATATTTTTTCAATACATTTTACCTTAGAAAAACAACGCGTAGTTTATAGTTATTTCAAAACTTGTTTGAACTTTCCTGGTGAAGTTCTGTTATAGATTACAAAACCATTCTGATTGACTGTTGTGAAAATGTATGTCAATCGTCATTTTACTACACGTGTTCGCTAAAATGTGAAAATGCAGCATAAATGTGCAAAATGAATAAAATAAACAGAACAGATGCAGACCAATGAACGATTTCAAATTAAAGATCACATACAAGATGAATTTCATTCATCATTTCGAGTTTTAGTGTAAACTTGTGATTATTTTAAATTCTGTTTGTGTTTGTTTACGTTTCGCCAAACATGAGCACACTGCCGTGACCTCTAGACCTCTAGACCTCTAGGGAAGGTCAAGCAAGTTTTTTCAGTAACGTTGACGAAAGCATAAAATATGTTGATAATCTCAGCAATATGAAATATTGAGACAATGTGACTGGTGCACGATGGAAGATAAATTATCGCTTGTTCAATATACTAAGTACCCATTCACCGAACTGCGCGTTTAAGTTGAGAAATGTACGATTGAAACGGGTTAGTGCACTTTCCCGTTCATGACCATGGTTCTTATAGAATACCTAGGGGTAGGGTATAACACATACGGAGGCATTTTCTTTCTGATCTGGTACCAGTGACATTTCCTTCATACGTTGCATTTGATTACGATGAGCAGTGTTATTTCAAATTAATTCATAAACACTGTTATATTAAGTGTATATAAGACACACTTACATTTATTTTGGTGTTCTTCTGCTCCCACATTTCGCAAAGTTAGGCATAGCTTTTACGAAGTAGTTACAGACAAATGATAGTCATAGAATATTGATATATATTTTAGCATGCTTGAATTCGTTCCGTTTTTCAGTATTTCGATGAATACTCGTAGTCTGAGCTTTTCAATGTGATATACATTGGCTACAGAAACACGTTTCCCCCTGTCCAAGTTAAAATCCGGGAGGGGCTCGTAATCCGTTTGAGAAATATACAATCAATTTGTTCAACGTACCAAATGGTAAGCGACTTTTAATCGTATTATTTAATATACAGATTCGAATGTAGCATGCAGCTTAATTCTCGTATAACATTTGTGATTATTTTTTTCTTTTCTATCATCAGAATGTAAATTTGTTGATTACTGTTTTCTGTTATAAGTAAGGTACTTTTGTACTCTAACAACTTCTATTTATAGTGAATAATTTTTCTCCCTTTGCAGTCATCGCTGGGGATAATTGTTCTTTCGCCGGACTCAAATTTTATCTTATTTATTTAATGTATTTTGTTTGTTCCTTAGCAGTTTTCGATGGGACAAATGAAATTATGTTATTTTCAATATATATGTTTAGCTCTTTCTTATAGTATGTGCATTTTAGAAATTATATCATCTTGTCTATTGCTATGAGAAATCTTTAAATAAAGTCGCAACCTTTTCCAATTAAACTGCGTTGTAGTTTTCATTTATACTGATGAATTAGTTATAGTGGGTATGACAGACGTATATGATCAGACGCTAACTCATCTGCCAACGAAGTGATATCATTATTCATTAACTTTATTTAAACAAGAGGGCCATGAAGGCCCTGTATCGCTCACCTGATCTATTGACCTAAAGCTCATCAAGATTAACATTCTAACCAAGTTTCATTAAGTTATGGTCATAAATGTGGTATCTAAAGTGTTAACTAGCTTTTCCTTCGATTTGACCTGTTGACCTAGTTTTTGACCCCACATGACTGTCACGGGGGACTTTTATGTGCAATGGGTTCTTTATGAGGAAGTCTGGAAATATATATATAATATATTTATTGCTATACAATGCCTATCAATCTATCTATTAGATAATGGCGGACAACAATAACAAAGGGGTTCACGGGAAGGGTTATGTGACGTTATAGGATTAGTATGGTACGGCATCCGTCAGTAGATTATTGTATTGGGATGTATAGGTCGTAGAGGAGAATGCATCATAAAATATTGGAATATCATATATAAATTGTATTGATACTATAGACCTTTGACAATTCTTATTTTATGACCTATGACATTACTCCCTCCTTTGTGAAAATGTCGTCCTATGGTGTGCTAAATATTCCAGTTTATGAGCCGGATAGTTACGTTCCGATGGTTTTAGGCTTCTACTTGCATATGCTATAACGCGATCGTATCCATCTTGCTCTTGATAAAGGACTGCTCCAAGACCAGTTCCAGAAGCATCCGTGTGAAGCTTAAACGGCTTACTGTAGTCAGCATATGCTAGTATAGGTGGATGTGTTAATGCGTCAATAAGGTTGTCGAATGCTTGTTGTTGTGTTGGTCCCCAAACAAACGGTGTTTTCTCCACTTTATGGCTCTTTGTCTGCTTCTTGCTCTTTTTGGTGGTAGAAGATCCGACTAGAAGATCGTTAAGAGGTCTTGCTTTGCTAGCATAGTTCTTGATGAAGCGTCGATAATAGCCAGTGAAACCAAGGAATGCTCTAACCTCTTTGACTGATGATGGTATTGGCCACGACTTGACTGCAGTTATCTTTTCTGGATCAGTCTCAATTCCGTTTTCAGACACAACATGACCTAAATATGTGACTTTTGATTGAAAGAATTCACATTTTGATGCCTTTAACTTCAGGTTGTGTTCTTCTAGACGTGTGAAAACAGCATCAAGGCGTCTGAGATGTTCTTCGAAAGTTTTTGAAAATATTATGACGTCATCCAGATATATTAGGCAGTCTCGAAGATTCATTTCACCCATGCAACGTTCCATCACACGTTGGAAAGTCGCTGGTGCGTTGCAGAGTCCAAAAGGCATCCGGTTGAATTCGTAAAAGCCAAGTGTACCAACTTGAAATGCAGTTTTATGTTTGTCCTTTTCACTTATTTCTATCTGCCAGTATCCGCTTCTAAGATCCAATTTTGTGAAATATTTTGCGCCAGACAATAGATGGAGTGTGTCTTCAACGCGTGGAATGCCATAAGCATCTTTTATTGTCAAACTATTGAGCTTCCGGTAATCTAGGCAGAAGCGAATTGTGCCGTCTTTCTTGCGGACTACAACTATATTTGATGAATATGGACTTTCACTATTTCGGATGGCTCCAGCTTCGAGCATTTCTTTCAAATGTTCTCGGACTTCTTGAAATAATGACGGTGGTATGCGACGATGGGGTTCTTTAAATGGTTTTTCCGTTTCAAGTTTGATTTCATGTTTTGACAGATTACATGAGCCTAAATCAGTAACGCTTTTCGAGAAAATATGATCCCATTTACTTAAAAAGGTATTGACTTCTTTAATCTGATCTTCTGATAATTTTGATCCTTCTAACTTTATTCCATCTACTTGTTTAACATTTTTCTTATTTTCTTTTTCAGATGCTGCTTGCTGGTGGACTTGAGCCTTTGACGGATGACTAATGGGAGCTGACCTGAGGACATCAACTTCGTGTAGTTCACAGATATTAGCTTTCTCTGGAATGGTTATAACTTTAGCTGACATATTAAATATTTTAACAGGAACTCTTGATGTTTTTCCTTGTTCGTTCAGCTTGACGACTCTGGGACATACATTGACTTTACTAGAATATCCATTGTCTGATGGTTCTGTAACAACTGCTTCACATGATCTCATATTTCTCACAAAACCTGACACTACAGTCGATTCATATGGTTGTAAAGTGACTGATTTTGTAGTTTTCGCAATACCTGCTCTAGTTGTACAAATTGAAGTAAATGCATTGCTCCATGCTTCTGGTATATCACTTCCATCTTTTAGCTCTAATCTTGCTTGTCTAATAACATTTGTGCCAATTACTAATGGAACTTTTCTGTTGTAATCAGTCATAGCCACTACTAAAGCGGGAACAGAAAATGCAGTGTCTGTTAGGCATGGTATTTTAACATCTATCTCAACATATCCTCGGTATGGAAGTTTCTCTCCGCTAGCACTGGTTATTTCTAAATCAAAGTCTTGTAATGGACGTAGTTGAGGTACAGGGTCTAAGGACTTGTAAAAATCTACTGCTATTGTAGTAACCATTGAGCCGGTATCTATAAGTCCAACTGTTCTATTTCCTTCAACTTCAATTTCGTTTTCATTACAAGATCCTACTATTCTTTCATACAATTCATTCCTAGGGCTTTGTTCATGGGAGTCTCTGGTCTGCCCTGCGACAGAGACATTTACCCGTTTAAAGGTTTGTTCTTCTTGTCGGTCTCTTTGTCTTTCTTATCAGACTTTTCAGATTTCTGTTCAGACTTCTCTTTCGGGGTTCTTTCATTTTCTGATTGAAGTTTGTTTCTATTTCTATTTTGATGCGATGGACTTCGATATCCTCTACCTCTGTACCGTGCACTATAACCAGCATTTCCTCTGAATCTGGCTCTACCTCTTGACTGCGAGAAACCATTATTGTATCTTTTCTCCTCTGAATTCTGGCGTCTTTTCAACTCCTTTACCTCCTCTTCCAATGCTTTCATTTTCTCAAGTATCATGTCTAATTTCGAGTCTGTTTCTGAAGTCCTTATCGGTTGGTGTATTTTCGGCTGTGTTGTTTTATCTTCTGTTATTTCACCTGGACTTGCTTCTTTCCTATTTTCTGTTCCTGTATCTATTTCAACTTCCTCCAATCTTGCCTTTTTCCTTAACTTCTCGAAAGAATCGCTAGACTCATAAGTCACTCTTGTCGCATTCTTCAGTCTTTCTGAAAATAATCCTCTCCAAAATCTCTCTTTTAGTTTGCCATCTTTTCTAGATTCATCAACTTCTCCTTTATCAACGGCTTGATAGAAAAGTGTTTCAATTCTGATTCCCCAATCTGTACAAGATTCATTTGATGACTGTTTTGCTGAATAGAAATCATGAATAAGAGAATCTCCACTTTTTACATTTCCATATACGGATTCTATTTTTCTTAGAATTTCTCTTGCAGAAGCACCAGGCTGTAAAGTAAGTAAAACTCTTCTAGTCTTTCCTTTGAGAGAATTCCGAACTAACTGGGCTATCAGGTAATCTGGGTATAATCCTGATTTCAATAAACAAGATACTTCTAACTTCCATTCCTCGAACTGATTGCCTTCAAATGATGGTAAGTATGGTTTTCCGAGGATAGTCTTCTCAAGCTTTGCGAACACATCTGTTTCACTTGGAATCTTGTTTTCTTTCTCATCACTGGAGGTTTTCTCTTTCTTTTCTTTTTCATGTATTCTCTTTTGTATCTCCTCTTCTTCTTTGTTCAGTTCTCTCAATCTTTCCTTCATCCGCTGATCTTCTAATTCTTCACAACTCTTTTTCTGTAATTCTTCTTTTTGCATTTTCTTTCTATCTATATCTTTCTCTCTTTTTTTGAGTCTTTCAATACGAGCCATAATTTCTCTTTCTTCTTGTCTCTGTTTCTCTCTTTTCTTCTCCTGTTCTGTCTTTTCTCTTTCTTTCTTTTCTTTATAGTTCTTTAATACTTGTATTTTCTCTTCCCTTTCCGTCTTTTCCTTTAATAACTTTCTATCTCTTTCTAATGTTTCTTCCCTTAACTGTCTATCTATTTCATCTTTTTGTCTCTGTAACTCCTCTAATCTATCAGGTTCTGTTTTTACTTTAGCATTTTGTCTTGTCCGACTGTTCTGTTTCTCTAACATGCCTCTATCTATATCGTTAACATTTCTAAGAACACTTTCATCTGTTCTTTGTTTATATGCGTTATGACTTGATGGCTGTGAAGGTCCTTTGGTACTTATACCAATCTTTGTTTCTGTCTGAAACCTTTCAACATGTTCACTACCTTTATTCTCTTCTCCTCTTGTCAACTGTCTATTATTTACTTCCTCTAATTCTTTTCCTAACTCTTTCCATCTCTCCAACAATTCAGCCTGTGTGTAACTCACTTCTGTTGCTTTCGAGTATTGATCTATTTCAACATCTTGTTTCTTTGCAGACATTTCTGTCGCTATTTCTTCTTCTAGATTCGCAGTATCTTCTTCTATTCTACTCCTCTGTTGGTTTCTACTGTATCCTGTCTGTACATTGTCCTTAACCATATCTCTATCTAAAACAGGATTTTCTGGTTTTTGAGTCATTCTATGACTTATGCTGTTTGATACAGTTTCATTTGGCACTTGGTCTTTTTCAATATATTTATTTGTTTCAGCTTCAGTATTCTGATAATGGATTTGTTCAGGGTATTCATTGGTAGATATTTCTTTGTGTACAGTAAAGTCTCTTGAATCAGTATGTTCATCTTTATCATTTACAAAACCATCCTCATGTCTGAATGACTGCAACATTATATCAAGTCTTTCAATTTCGCCTGATAAATTGATTTCTTTCTCTGGATTTTCTACACCTGTAAGACTCTTCGCAATACTTGCTTCTTCGTGTGTTGAATTACAAAGTGCTTCTCTCTCTTCAAAATCTAACTCATCTACAATTACTAAATCATCCAGGGGTAAACCGTGTTCGCTCAAATACTCATATATACTTTCTTCTTCATTTGGGTTTATATCCTCTTTATTTTCTCTGTCGACTCGCAAGTCCCTCCTTTGTTGTATTAGCAATTCTCTTTGCATTTGAAGGTTTTTCAACCTCTCTTGTTTAAGCATTTTCTCCCTTTGCTTTACTTCTTCCTCCTTTCTAATGGCTTCTTCTAGAAGTGCTTGTTTCCTTCTCCTTTCTAACGTAAGTCTGCGTAAATCATACGGTGAAATATATTCAGCCATCTCTTATATATTCTAAGTTCACAACAACCTTTCACAATGTCACTATCAATTTCACCAAACCAACCGATCACTATACTGTTATACACGTTTTCTTTATTACGCTTGTTTGTGTTCACTTTAGTTGCGACTGATTATGCAAACTATCACATCACATTCACTTTATTTTTATCACTTCACACAATATTCTGTTCAGAACTTGTTCATATAATACCCGGAATTATATGCAAATGTTTTATTGTACCACTAAGTGTCTAACTCCTTTACTGAATTATCAATGTTCAGCCTATTCTTGATATTATGTTTTCAACATATAGCTATATAGATTCCGGTATCTCCACCATTTGATATTTCACCTATGTTCCTTTTTGAAAGTGACATATCAAAGTTTTCTCAGAACTTCATACAGCAACACTTATATGCTCACTTTGATCAATTCACTTTCTATCCACTTGTTTTTATTTTCAGCTTGTACTAATTGCTTTATGTTCACTTTTCAATTTCACTTCAATTCAGTTTCATTCAGTACAAAGTGATCAATGATCAATAATATTTCCTTTCACTTTGCAAAGCCTATTTATTGTACATTGAGCTTTCACTTTCATTCAGTCTTCAATTTATTCTACTTCTATACACATTTTATTCACTGTATGCACTTTCCGCACTGCACTAATATTTCATATATTAGTTGTTTCTTTTCAACCTTTCAAATTTCACCTATAAACGCTTTCAGCACTGTACTAATATTGACCTATCAGTTTCCAAGTTTCACTTATAAACGCTATTTATTCATTGTATGTACTTTCAGCACTGCACTAATATTTCACAAATTAGTCTCCAAGTTTCAAATATTTCTTTTCAACTTCTCAATTTTCACTCATAAATACTTTTTATTTATTGCATGTACACTCAGCACTGCACTAATATTTCACATTTCAAATATTTCTTTTCAACTTCTCAGTTTACAATTCTTTTCATTCAATGAGATTTACTTTCTTCAAAATAGCAGTTTTCAAGTATTCAACTGAAGTCTATTTCATTTCAAAACCCTTTCAACATTTCATTCACTTTCAGGATTTTCAGTTTCAATGTTGTGGTTTGAGTATGAAATATATATGTGAAAACCTTGTATGTATGTATGTATCAAATGTAAATATCAGAACTTTGATTATTGTTTATTTTTGAACTTTGAAATTTTGTATGTTTTATGTGTTTTCTTGAAGTGTACAGATATGTTTGTGAATTAGAGAGAAAACAACTCCTAGGATCCTTACAATATGTCCTATATAACCCTATGAAAATATCAAAAGATATTCTTCATAGAGAAATATAAAAGTTATTAAAATAACTAATGCAGAATATATACTTCTGTATATATTTAGTACACACACACAAAAAAAAAAAAAACCTCCGACTGAGATTCGAACGCGCTATCTCTCGCTTCGTAGTCCGACGCGCTATCCACTGAGCTACGCAGGCTGTCTTGTATACACTCGATAAATATCGACCGTATTAACGCGCCCAGATTTATCGAGTGCAATCAAATAACTATCACAAATTTCCAATAATGTGATTATATTAAAGAACAATGTCCCGACTGATATCGAAAGCAATGTTCTAAATTACTTCTCTTCTTATAAGATATTTTTCTCTGAATTCAATCAAAAAATGATATCTTCAGAAAATAATAAACCTGTCTTGTACGAAAACTCCGTGTTCAAAATACCGCTGTGATCACATATTTGTACGCGCCGGTAATGAATTTATTATCATACAATATAATTAAATTATATCGTATGATACCACTGTATTGCTTGAGATAATACCTTGACACACACACAAAAATAAAATAAATATTAAAAAATATTGACACAAAAAAAGCAAACTTTCAAGGCCCGAGCTGGAATCGAACCAACACCTACTGTATCTCAAATCTTTTCTCAGCTTTTCTGGACAACGCTCTAACCGACTGCGCTATGGGGGCTAATGGATTATACACCAATAACTATAGGATTTATCGATGATATTGGAAAGGTAGTGTTTTGAAAGGAAGGTGTTAGACGTTTTATTGTGCCAGTGTACCTTTGCAAAAATTTATCAGCCGCCAACAAAACTATAACACTTAGTAGATATTTTAACTAAATTTTCAACTATAAGCATCAAATGCTATACTATAGTG
Source organism: Mercenaria mercenaria (assembly GCF_021730395.1). NCBI lineage: Eukaryota > Metazoa > Mollusca > Bivalvia > Venerida > Veneridae > Mercenaria > Mercenaria mercenaria. The sequence continues at coordinate 96,893,260 of NC_069365.1, forward strand.
TTTATTCACACAGTCACATGAGGGTAGAACCACCTGTCAAATTTGACAGCCTAGTGTCAAAATCAAGTACGTTTGTAAAATTATAAAATCTCAACTAAAACTTCTTACCAGTTACATGTATATCCATCAATATATAATCCATAAAAATATTTCTAATCCAGATTTATACACTACACACCAAATTCAAAAGTTTCAATGTGATTGTTTATGTCACACCTGTCAAACTGTCAAAGTATCAAACTTTGAAATTCACAATGTCTCCATGGCACGAATCCATTCTATATCCGTTGACGACGACTGTGATGGCTCCAACGACGATTAAGGCCTTCAAGTACGACGACGGAACGACAAATGCTGCAGCTGCTTACTTCTTAGTTCGGGTACCCAACGATTCCAATCCGTGCACACGAGTCAATGTTTACAAATATAGGGAATTCCTATTATCCGTATAGAACTATCCAATGGTCTGGTCGGTATATGGTTGTGACGTCACTAGTCTATATATTATCCGGGGAAATCCAGGTAAACACAGGTGTAGGGGAAAACCCAAAACTAACCTGTCCTTTTCCAAGTCTTGAATAGTCCATAATCTTGATAAGTCATAGTATCGTAGACTTTGCTCATACTCCTTTCTTGAGCGCCAAATATCACGGGGGACTTTTATGTGCAATGGGTTCTTTATGAGGAAGTCTGGAAATATATATATAATATATTTATTGCTATACAATGCCTATCAATCTATCTATTAGATAATGGCGGACAACAATAACAAAGGGGTTCACGGGAAGGGTTATGAGACGTTATAGGATTAGTATGGTACGGCATCCGTCAGTAGATTATTGTATTGGGATGTATAGGTCGTAGAGGAGAATGCATCATAAAATATTGGAATATCATATATAAATTGTATTGATACTATAGACCTTTGACAATTCTTATTTTATGACCTATGACATGACCCTGATTCGAATTTGATCTAAAGATCATCAAGATTAACATTCTGACTAAGTTTCTTGAAGATACAGTCATAAATGTGGCCTCGAGAATGTTAACAAGCTTTTCCTTTGATTAGACATGGTGACCTAGTTTTTGACCCCACCTGACCCAGATTTGAACTTGACCTATAGATCATTAAGATCAACATTCTGACCAAGTTTCATTAAGATTATGTTCATAAATGTGGCCTCTACAGTGTTAAAAAGCTTTTCCTCTGATCTGACCTGGTGACCTAGTTTTTGACCCAGATGACCCAATATCAAAATCGTCCAAGATTTTATTGAGAGTAATATTCTGACCAAGTTTCATTAAGATTGGGCCAAAATTGTGACCTCTAGAGTGTTTACAAGATTTTCCTATGATTTGATCTGGTGACCTAGTTTTTGACCCCAGATGACCCAATATCAAACTCGTCTAAAATTTTATTGAGAGTAACATTCCGGCCAAGTTTCATTAAGATTGAGCCAAAATTGTGACCTCTAGAGTGTTAACAAGCTTTTCCTTAGATTTGACCTGGTGACCTAGTTTTCGATTCCAGATGACCCAATATCGAACTCGTCCAAGATTTTATTGAGGGTAACATTCTGACCAAGTTTCATTAAGATTAGGCCAAAATTGTGACCTCTAGAGTGTTAAAAGTAAAATTGTTGACGACGGACGGACGACGACGGACGACGGACACAGGGCGATCACAAAATCTCACCTTTGAGCACTTCGTGCTCAGGTGAGCTAATAATAGCTGATTATTTTGCGTCTTGCTTATGGCTGTTGTCATTCCCTGTTATATGCGGTCAATTGGTAAAATAATTTCAAAAACATCCTTTAAAATCTAAACAATAAATACCAATACAGGAAGAGAAGGGATGACACCGTTTTCAGCAATCACTTATATGGAGCTTGCAGATTACATCCCTGTCTGATGTCTGATGCCCACTTTAATACTGAACTGTTTATGCATTTTTAATGATTTGCAGTAATGATAATTCTTAACATTTAGATGATTAAAAACCAGAAGTATATTTGCAATGTGCATTATCATTATATAGATCAAAATGTTATTGTAATGCCTCCTACCAATCATGCATGACTGCACCTCTGCGAGCTCTGGGTTTCGTATTTGGGAGGCTGCGTTTTTGGAAGATGACGTTCCATTTTTGATATTTGCTTTTTTTAATAGAACTCTTTGTGCTGTTTTTCGTAAAATGTAAGCGTTGCTCTGGGATGCTCCACGATACATTGTAGTACATTTTACGGGAATAACAAAGATTTGAAAAAAATCATGAAAAAGAAATAGCATAATAGTGGCTTTTTTTCAAATTTAGGTACATGAAATATGCCATTTTTAAATAAAATGAATTTAGTTATATACAGTTTTAAACCAACGCCTTATATCAGATCGTTTTTGAATTTTTGGACCCAATGTTGTTATATTTTCTGGTCTATTTGTAGGGTATGTTAATTTTGGCTATTACAGAATTCCGCTGAAGCCACCACTAGGGGACATGAGGTGTATTTTTCTTTTTGTCACCTATTATGAACAGACTCAAACAAACCGTGCCTGGTTTTGTGTTTCTTGGCGGCGTTCTATGTTTCAGAAAGATCTTGTAGATTTGAATTTGAGCTGTCTGTCACACAAACTGTAGTAACTACACAAACTTCACAATAGTAATTGTTTCTAAAACCCACACTGCAGGCTCATTATGTCTCCCACCACACAGTGGTGTGGGAGACATATTGATTTACTCCAGTCTGTCTGTGTGTCTGTCTGTCACAAAGCTTGTCCGCACTCTAAGTCGAACATTTCACATCCGATTTTCAATAAACTTAAACAAAATGTGTCTGACAATAAGACCTCGGCCAAGTTCGATAACTAGCCAAATCGTTCCAGGCGTATTAGAGTTATGGCCCTTGAATTATCAAAAATCGGCCTTTTTATTCTTGTCCGCACTCTAAGTCAAACATTTCTCATCCGATCTTCACCAAACTTGAACAAAATGTGTTTGACCATAACACCTTGGCCAAGTTTGATAACTATTCAAATCGGTCCAGGAATTTTGGAGTTACGGCCCTTGAATTACCAAAAAAATCGGCCATTTTACTACTTTTCGCACTCCAAGTCAAACATTTCTCATCCGATCTTCACCAAATTTGAACAAAATGTGTTTTACAATGAAGCATTGGCCAAGTTCGATAACTAGCCAAATCGGTCCAGGCATTTTGGAGTTACGGCCCTTGAATTAAAGAAAAATCAGTCTTTTTACTCTTGTCTGCTCTCTAAGTCGAGCATTTCTCATCCGATCTTCAACAAACTTGAACAAAATGTGTTTGACCATAAGACCTTACCCAAGTTCGATAACTAGCCAAATCCGCCTAGGCACTTTTGAATTATGGCCCTTGAATTACTGATTGGATCCTCCCGTCCAGACCAGCTAATTTTATCCACTCGTCTAGACCATCTAGAGAAACTAGACATATTTCATAGGGGCAATTGTGGGAGACATGCGCTTTTCTCAAAAGCATCTCTAGTTTTGTAATGACTTTCCGCAGGTAATAACTTCGAAATAACAAATTTAGATATAGGTAAAAGCTGACGATTAGTTGATAAATAGGCAACATAACTAAAAGAACATACTTAAATGATTGTCCATTTTTAAAACAAAATGTTAGCTACATACAGTTTGTTTTCACGTAAATTATGTATCGCTACTCAATCAAGTTGCAGACGACATGCAAATGAGTGATGACAGATGCAATTGCTTAGCGAGAAAACTTAATTAACAACAGTATTGATAAAAGTGGAATGAGTATTAATCTTTGTAATAAACCGAATGGTAATCACTGATCATTTTCTAAATGTTTCAAAATGACAGACACCAATTATTACCAAAGTCTCGCCTGTTTCGTCGGACCCTTTAGAGAGTTTTTCCTGATGCTCTGTCTTATGTTTTTGGTTCTTAAGGTTTGCTTTTCTCATAATTATACAGTAGCATTTTTGTGCTTTACATACTATGCCGTTTGTTTCCATTGCGCGCGTGCATGCCCGTCCCGTGACTTTGGAACATGTTTGAGGTAAGAGTGAGTTTGGGTGCGCACCATAAACCGGTTTAAGCTTTCCAGTGGTGTTTTTGCCACTGACCTTTCCAAGGCTGTGCCCCACTGTGTTCCTTTATTTGTTTGTTTTGTCCTCGTGTGTTTGCTGTGTGTGTGTGTGTGTGTGTGTGTGTGTGTGTGTGTGGGTGGGGCGGGGGGGGGGGGGCGTTGTAAACGCTGCCAACTGGGTAATTTCGTATGAATACACACCAACGTACTGGGGATACGCCTCTAACCAGGGAATTCTCCAGTTCATTTTAACTATACCACGTTATTCCTGACCTTCAAATTAGTCATCTCTCGAAATTTGAGCTTATTCTGAGCGATAGAAATTTATTCCCCGGTTCTGGTCACACACAATCAGAATTTTACAATAGTGTGTATCTTTCGCCATTTACTGCAGTTCCCCAGTTTACCTGTATACAACTCGTAGTACATATACACAAAGGTTTAAATTATTTTCACTAATTATCCCCCGACGAAAGTCGGAGGGATATAGCTTTGGCGTTGTAAGTCCGTCCGTCCGTACGTCCGGAGCCATATCTAGGAAATGGTTGGAAACATTTACATAAAACTTAATACTAGGGTACTATAAATATGGCAATTTCTGCATCATAACTTTTGATATATTCGACTTAGAACTATGAAACTTAAACAGAATTAACATCACCATAATGTGGTTGTGTACACACAATTTCGTTCGGATTTATTATGTAAATTAAGAGTTATTGCCCTTTAATTGTATAAAAATCCACATATTTGTACATAACAAACTTACCATTTGGTATAATTTCATTAAATTTCTTTCATTCTTTTCCATGAACATTTATTGTAAACATGTGAAGTTGTGTACCCACACCTGGTCTACCCTTTACATTTATCACACCCCTCCTCACCCCCCCCCCCCCCCGCCCCCACAAAAAAAAAGCATTCCTTATTTTAGATTTTTTCAAACAAATTTCATATACAAGTTCACCACCATGAGGTTATGGGGTCCATCAAGTTTCAGTCAGATTGCCCAAGTAACACAAGATTTATGGCCCTTAGAAGTTTCTAGTGTTAACTATGTAGGGTACTATGGATATGGCAATTTCTGCATCATAAGTTTTTATATATTTGACCTTGAACTATGAAACTTAAACAGAATTTAGAGCACTATAATGTGGTTGTGCACACAATGTCGTATGGATTTCTTTTGTAACTTCAGAGTTATTGCCATTTAATTGTCTAGAAATCCACATATTTGCACATAACAAACTTATCATTTGGCAGAATTTCATTAAATTTCTTTCATTTTCCATGAACATTTATTATAAACATGTGAAGTTGTGCACCCACACCTGGTCACCCACTTGCCTTGGTCACACACTCTCCCCCTTCCCCAAATTCATTCCTTAATTTAGATTTTTTTCAAAACTTCCGTGTATATTTATCAACATGCAAGTTGTACCATTCCCTCACCTCGCTCCTCCACCAAGTCATGCCCACCACTGATCATGCATCCTCTGCCCCCCCCCCCCCCACACACACCCCCTGCCCCCACTTCACCCAATTTTCTTTTCTTTTTTTTATTTTTAATTTTCCATCAATATTTATAATCAACCTGTGAAATTTTGTTTCCTCACCCGTTCCCCGCCCCCAACCCCCTAAAAAAATATATACATACATTTATATATATATACATATATGTTTCCAGTCCATGCCCTCAGCCATGTTCAAGATATCTTACTTGATTGTGTTCGCTTAAGAACATCTGTTCTTTATGTACATGTTAAACAGCAACACCTGGTGCCAAACCACGCAAAGACAATATTTCGTTCCACTTAAACTTTAAGCTCACATTTCAATTAACTGCATTTAATTTTAAAGCTAAGCTTATTATAGTAAGCATATCCCATTCAAAATAAATTCTTTAGTCACGATCAAAGTATCATACATTTATTATATACTCTTTAATTAAACATTTGTTTTCTGTTAAATTGATTTTGAGTAATGAAATTATTTGCTTCTTATTAACATCCTTAATTTTTTGCCGGATATATTTTTTTTCCATTCCTCACCACAGACCCTTTCGGCGGGGGATACCAATTTATCGAATTTGCTTGTTGATGACAAATTGCCCTAGATATCAGGGCTGTGAATGTCTATATTAATGACTTGATTTGACAATGTTAATGTTAACCTGAGAATATTATAATACACAGGAACACTACTCAAAATATACATTTTATATATACATTTTATGTATATTCATCGCATTATACAAACTTTATTATACTAATTCCTTTTGAATAACCGTGCTGTATTTGAAAAAATAAATGAAGTATTACCTCCAAAGATGTTCATATAATCAGCTCATAATGCAATTACCTATGTAAGTGCAACAGTAATTAATACTGCAAAGCCAGATAATTTTAGTACAGTTTGATTATTTGTAAAAAGAACAACAACATTTGTACATTAACTGTTTGATATTATTTACTACACGTCAAAGAAAAAGGATCTGACTCCAGTACGTTTAATTTTTTTTATTTATCTTTTTATTTTCTTTTTCTTTTTTGGGAGGGGGGGGGGGGGGGTAAGGGTAAACGTCGCACCGACACAATTGAAGGTCATATGGCGACTTTCCAGCTTTGATGGTTGAGGAAGACCCCAGGTGCCCCTTCGTGCATTATTTCATCACGAGCGGGCACCTGGGTAGAACCACCGACCTTCCGTAAGCCAGCTGGATGGCTTCCTCACATGAAGAATTCAACGCCCCGAGTGAGGCTTGAACCCACATCGATGAGGGGCAAGTGATTTGAAGCCAGCGATCTTAACCATTTGGCCACGGAGGCCCCATTTAAAATACTGATTAAGAACACGTGAAAATTGTAAAACCTATATCAAACAGTTCTATTTTAGCGCTGATTTTGTTCAGCAATTGCAATCAGTTGAAATTTATGATGTAAAAATGTTTCAACAAAGCATATAGGCTCATATACAGGTCAGAAGTTATTGTATTGTACGAAGATTCTAGATAGGCATAAGTATAGATATGGCATACAGTTATCTGAACGTGATGTTGTTTTTTTTTGTTTTTGTTTTTTTTTTTCAATTTCAGGGCCGTAAAAGTTAAAAGTAAAACTAAGAAATTTTGTTTGATGGAAGGGGACGACCTCACTCAATTGCTAATCAGTTATGTTAATTCAATAATATATATCACATCGTATGTGTATTGTGGTAGCACTAAATTTTGGTAGTTTGGGGGAAAGAAGAGCGAAAAAAAGATTGTTGTTGAACAGACAGTGACGATGAAATCGAAAACAGAACAACATACAGATGAGTTCCCTAGGTGCCAGAAAATGCAAAATGTAATATATTGAATGAATACCGATATCTTTATTTCTCATTACACAAGTACAGTTGTTAATGGGAACATGAAAACACAGACATTTTATTGCCGGGCCCGTGAAAAAAATGTTGTAAAATATTTTTATTGAACCGCCTCGGTAGCCTAGTGGTAGAGCGTCCGCTTCGAGTGAGGGAGGTCGTGAGTTCGAAACGTTAAAATGGTACTAGCAGCTTCCTTGCTTGGCGCTCAGAATTAAGAGGATAGTGCTAGGACTGGTCAGCCCGGTGTCAGTATAATGTGACTGGGTGGGGTATCATGTCACGTGTCTACGGCGTGATATTCCAGTGAGGCAGCACTATAAAGTTGGGCATTGTGCTCACTGCTACAAGTACACATCGTCGTTTATATCACTGAAAAATTGTTGAAAAAGACGTTAAACCCGAACACACACACAATAGATAGCTTTCAGACAGATAACGACATTATTCAGTTTTACATATTGATTTATTCAGTTACTTGGACAACGTTCAGGCGAAAAAGTCTTGGCATATACTTTCAATATAATCTTAAGTGTATGGTGGCTGATTTCTGCCATCTCGTTCTGGCGTGTTGGCGCGTTTGCAGAGCGCCAAGACGCCAACACGCCAGGACGACAATTATACGCGCCAAGACGACAAAATTCATATTTGTCGTTTTGGCGCGTTCATTTGTCGTCTTGGCGCCCCCGCCCACGCCAACGCGCCAACACGCCAAGACGACAAATGAACGCGCCAAAACGACAAATATGGATTTTGTCGTCTTGGCGCGTTCATTTGTCGTCTTGGCGTGTTGGCGTCTTGGCGCCCCCGCCAACGCGCCAACACGCCAAAACGACAAATGAACGCGCCAAAACGACAAATACGGATTTTGTCGTCTTGGCGCATATTATTGTCGTCCTGGCGTGTTGGCGTCTTAGCGCCCTGCAAACGCCGACGCGCCAACACGCCAAGACGACAAATGAACGCGCCAAAACGACAAATATGGATTTTATCGTCTTGGCGCGTATAATTGTCGTCCTGGCGTGTTGGCGTCTTGGCGCCCTGCAAACGCGCTAAGACGCCAGAACGCCTGGACGACAACTTCCCAATTTAGCGTGTTGGCGCCCCCGCCAGAACGACAAATGCCTTGTTTGTCGTCTTGGCGCGTATAATTGTCGTCCTGGCGTTCTGGCGCCCTGCAAACACGCCAACACGCCAGAACGAGATGGCAGAAATCAGCCACCATATAAGTGGGATACTCATATTAAACAAGCTTGCTAAAAGTAGCATCATACATTTGGTTATTGTACATATTGTACAGAATCAAAGGCTTTTAACAGTCTCATATGGAACTTTGTTTTATAAAGCATATATTTAAACGAACCTGGATTACTGGAGAAAACGTTTATAATTAACACAAACAAAATTTTATGACTACAAAAACGGGTCTGTAGCACTGTTTTTGGTAATGAATTTTAAGGTTTTGATCAAGATTTGAAATAAATGATAATTTAAGATTTGGTAATCGTCTTTTTTTCCAGAAGGCATAATTTATGTACAAAGTGTCGGCAGGTTTAAATACTTATTATATAATTGAAATATTTCTGCAAAATCACACATCCTGAACTGTATATATCAAATACAAACTGTGAACTATTTAAAGATAGTCTTTTCAAATTCCGGGCAAATTTTATCGAAATGTTTACCAATAGAAATCAAAACCTAATTTTCATTGCCATGTTTTAAATTTAACTGTATAAGATTTAAATAGAATAAATACATATGACGCCGTAAAATGTTAAGGCAGGTTTTGGCAGACAACCTTATCATATTTAGATTAGTAAACAGGAATACTAGCTTATCATGTTTAGACATGCTTGTAAAAATTACTATCAATGCTTATAGCTTTATTAAACTGTTTACTATGATCAAAATTACTCTTCATTCTAATTCAAAGAGGGCCCCAAAAGAAGAATAGATTAGCTAAATGGGACCGCTATAAATTAAGAATTTACTGACTTACTTACTTACTTACGTAACTGACCAACACAGTTTAACTGAACAACACAGATCAAAACATTTCCCTTTTCTCCGACACACTAACCTGACATTTATTAGGAGTGCAAGTGCATTTATCTTTAGTTTTTTTACACGAGCATTCAGGCACTATTGTCCTTTGTTTGAAAGAGCCATGTACGTTTGCTGGTAGAAAATACTAGTATACTGCTGTAAATGTAGCAGTTTTGTATATCAGTTTTCATGCTTCTACCTTTAAGATGTTATGCTATATTGTACATGTGTTCGTGATTTGGAACCCTAGATAGTGTTGTTTGCTATCAAATAATGGTCAGTTTCAAAAAGGAAAAGTGTCGGAAAACTGGAAAAAAGACTTTCCCAGTGTGGGATTCGAACCCATAACCTCCAAGAAATCTGAAAGATTACCTGAAAGCGTGTAAAGCAACCTTGAGATGGAACACTTAGAATAGGTAAGTCACACTTGACTGAGTATTGACCTCGAAAGCTGTTGTCATTACAAGCTGGCCAATCATACCCCGTGACCTTAGAAATAACCTCTGACGTTAAAATATTTTTTCCTAATTGAGGCGACTCTTTGGCTGAACGCGCTCTGCAGATTACACATTACTAAACCCGGGGGTGGAAAAGTGGAGTTGTTGAAACAGGCCAAACATTTCATTTGTCACAAAGGTTAACATACGTCGTTACCTTCGAATGCATGTTTAATAATGTGAAAACAAACTCCATTGCGACCCTCTCATTGTGCACAACAAATTCATGAATCGAATGCCCGGATGTTCCGGACAGATACTACTAAATTACAGCCATGAATTACTTGATTAATGACCGCTAAATTTGTTGCGTGCGAGGTCGAAGACTGTTAGCGCATCAAATCACGGCAGCCCAGATCACTAGTAAATTAGGATCCCATCACCAGCTATTGAAGGGATGAACATTTTTCAAAAAGTAACTGATTAAAACCAAACACTTGCGTATAATATCCATTTTACATGTTAGAAAAAAAAACACCAAGTTCCGTAAAATATCCACTATTCACTTTTAATTGTCCGCTATATCATCTCTATAAACTTCTCAAAACATTTACACGCGTGTACGATTTTCCAATAACACGTGGACATTACGAGTTTAAATCGGGTCAACGTGTACAGCCGGTGTTTCTTAATTGCCGTATTTTCTCAACTAAAAGTGGTAACGGATTTACTTTGTTGTTGAATTTAACAACTTATTTTAGCGTAATTACTGTGGAAATAGCGGACTTGACATTTTTTTTCAGGCAGTAGAAAACAACATAGATCTTTTTTTCAAAATTTTAGTTTTTTTTTTTTTTTGTATTTTGGTGCAGATATAAACGCCCCCTTGGTGCAAATGTAACGCCCCCGGGGCGCTTAAACGAGGGTTATGGAATGCCAATAAGGTAGAATGGTCCTGTCATTACGTCCAATCCTAGTGTTCCACACACTGATGACCAATATTTAAAGAAGAAATTGCAACCAAAATTTACAAGATGATCATTATATATTTATATAGATGTGCCCTAGAAGGAACTTTTGCTATGCTTTAACTTGTATTATTTGCGATTTGTCTCGGGCAGGAAATAACGGTTTGTATGCAAATCGGGAATTGCGTGACATTGCGGAGTTCTTGCCTCTACATAATAAAACATGAAATATTACTTTAAAAATATCCGTAAATATCTTTTTTTTTCCATAAAACAATCAAGTTTTCATTAGCTTATTATAGAGAAAAAGTGCAAATAAACCTAAATGCTATGTCATTGTTATTCTTCCTGATTTAGGGTCATGTGTTTGCTTCAGATCTATGTTATTCATATTAATCACCTCTATAACTCTATAGCTTTTCGTCTTAAATTTAAGACATTTTGCCTTCATTCGTAAGCAGGTAGTGAAACAATATCCGTGAGGGTCATGGGTTTATGTCATACTCTGCGGTCATTATTTGTTTACCATTTTGTAATATTTTTTTTCTTTTTGAAACATATTACGATTAAATAACAAATGGTACTATTTTAAGTTTTAATCATTATTATTTATACAATGTATTCATTATAATAATATAACATTTCAAAGATAGGAACGCAAAAACAAAAGTGAAAAACATATGAACTTAACTCCGATCGGGCCGTTGACTGTTTATGTTTAGTGCACTAGAATAGGGGTGATTTCCTTAATCAGAACCATTCTTATAGGAACCACTTATTTGTTTTGATTCTTAATACTATTTTTATTGTACTTACAATCACATTCAGTAATAACTGTCTTTGGAACGAATAGTATTCTTCTGCAAAGGGTAGAATGTTCGTTTACAATATTGCGTCTGTAAATCGGTACTTTGATTCAGACGGAATTGAAGGAGAAGTTGTTTACTTAGCAATTTAGTTAAAACATAAGTGGGGACTACAGTTTACAATATTCACTTAATATCGAAGTTCAACCGCTTTTTTTAAGTAACGCTTTTGATTGAAATATAAAGTTGGTATAACCAGATACTTTTTTTTGTGATATATTGTGTTTCTGCATCATGTATCTCTGGCTTGTTCTTCGATCGTTTGATGTCTTCTTAAAACAGTAATTTTAATGTTACCATTTGACATAGGCAACTTTGATTGAATTTTGAAAGGATTGACGTACCGCTTACAAAAAGAATATAGAATCTCTTCGATTGACTGACCGCCTCTGTGCTTGGGTGGTTAGGGTCGCTGATTTAAAATCACCGTAAGCTCTCACTGATTGAGGGGCATTGGTTCGAGTCCTGCTTCCGACCATGTCTCTTTTTGTATGAAAGCTGTCAGTTCATTATGGAGGATGGGAGACTATTACTGGATGCTCCCAGGAACAATTGTTGAGTAAACTGCCCGCCTACGTAACTGAAATACCGTTGAAAACGAATGTTAAACCCGTCAAATCAAATCAAATTCCTCGATTGACTTTAATCATATACACGTTATGCAACAAGTGATTCCGCATATATTAGTTTAATAGCTAGTTCCTCGTTTCAACTATACACACGCACCCATTTAGTTATACAATTGTACCTCATTTAGTCTTTACACTACTTCCCCGTTTTGTTGAAACACACAATTCCACATTTCGTCTATACACAAACACCCGGTTTGTTATACACTCACCTCAGTTGGTTTAAACACAAAATGCCCCGTTTTGAATGTGAAAAATCTCATTGCTTAACTATTGAAGAAAGCTTTAATCTAAAGCCTCGGATAATTTAAAGATGATAAGAATAAGAGTTGATAGAAATATGATAACTGTAGGTACAGTTATATAGACGTTCACACTTTGTGTGTGTGTGTGTGTGTGTGTGTGCGTGCGTGTGTGTGTGTGTGTGTGTGTGTGTGTTCATCTTCTTTTTAGGGAGGCTGCGTGTTTGGAACGTGCCATTCCCTGTTTGATATTTATCCTTGTTCTTTTAAGCTCTGAGAACGAAGAAATATCCCATCAAACAGCCGCCACGAGTAATGATCAATATTTCTTTGTTATACTTAGACAAATTAGTCCATCATTGAAGATAAGAAAGGCTTTATATATCTAAAATGTTGAAACAACCTTGACTATAAGAGACATTATACAAGTGTAAGACATCTTATATGGTTTTCCGATTAATCAACGTTTTTGCTGTCGGCTAACTATTTATAAAATAGAAAAATTTAAAGTGGAAACTCCACAGGTCGCTCAATATAGTTTTGATTGCACCAAAAATTGTCAGCTGAATTTAGTCAGTTTAATTTAATCAGCTGTAATTGTGGATTGTGAGTACCTGTACTTTACGTTATTGGTCTCAATTAATGGTATTAACGGGATCTATTAAGGTCCACTATGCTAAGTTACATGTAATTGAATCTCTGTATTTCATATAACAAGTGGTTTTAAGCATACTTTGACAGTTTAACATTTACTGAGGTTGAAGCTTAACGACCAACTAATCGTAGATATGCTACAAATATTTTTTTCTCGCAATTCAAAATGGTCGTTGAAATTCCAGGTCGGCCTGCGAATCGATCGATTTTAACATATTTTAGACAAACATAATCAATATAAGATAACAAAAGAAACACTTAATCCGATTATGGAAACATTTATTGATAATAAATATATATATTGCACAGGAGAGCTACTTCCTATCCGACAACTGGTAGCTACTTCCTATCCGACAACTGGTGCTGTTGGTTCCCTGGAAAGACGATTTATATATTTTACAATCGTGAGCAGTTATAAAAAGAATTATTTAATCTTGGAAATGTTCTTATTAAATGGTTGACAATACGATCGGTTTTTTTTAATCTGTACTTGCGTTACACAATTTTAATATGGTCTGTAGAGTCCATAAAACAAAAAAATATAGATCTTTGATCGATGGAAGGGAACAAACCGTTGTCAAACTATGGGCGCTTTTGTTTGTAACAAACTCAGTTCGGTTTCAAACCGGTTTGCCAAACTTCCGATTTGTTTTGTAAAACTGGTTTTGATCTCGAAAAGGTTTGTGTCATTTGTTTTCAAAAACCGCTAACCGGTTTGTCAAACCGACCAAACTGCCCCCGGAGGCGGTTTGTTCGGTTTGTTGTATCCGAAATTTATTGCAGTTCGAGAAAAAAATGGCGGACCGTGTGGACCAAAATGGAAACGGGTAAAGAAAAAAATTAAGAATTGGTTCATTTCTAGTGAAAACCTGTGGTAATCTTTATGCTCAGCCGAATTCATTTGTCAATAATTACTTCTAAAAACATTTTCTTTGATTGGCATACATCGTTTTCATCAGTTTCTCTAACCATCGAAATATTCCATTCATTTCGTTCCAAGATTATTCGACCTCCAACAGTCCAAAATCCAATTACTGTTATAGAATAAAGTTTTAATTTATAGTAAATGTGTCTGTTTCTGAAGGATAACATACATATGCAATATTTTGTATTTAAATAAATGTCTCTGTTGCTAAGCAAGGGATCACTTCTTGTAGTGTAAAGAAACACACTTACTTTTGTAAGAATTCTAGGTTCAAGTCCTAGCAAGAAGCCCTATGCACATTGACATAACTTTATATGCACATAAACATCATAAGTATATAAATGCATAATTATGCAAAGCAGTTCTCTAGCCTGACTAAAAGATGCAGTTTTAAATTTTAAGAGCAAAATGAGTATTTTTTTTATTTTCATGCATACAACTATTCATATCAATGAACATTTCATTTTCCAACTAAATTTTCATTTTTTTATCCCTGACAAGATATTAATTGAAAATAAATTGACTGACAGCTCTAAGACCTGTTAACTTATGCAGAAAAATGGCCGAAAAACACTGCAAAGTCATAAATACTTGTGGGGGACTAATTTTCATGGATTTCATAGTTGTGTAATTAATTTCTAACAAGCCCATAAATACCATCGTTTTTATCTTCAAAAGTTGAATTCCATAAATTCGTGTCCCCATGAAATAGCCATTTCAATATAGACAAAGCAGTTATCAACAACAAAAATAAAATGACTATTAAGTCTGTAAAATAAGCTGGTCCTTGTTGTCAAATGTTGTACAATTTATTACAATGCTAACTTCGGAAACAAGTTTGCACATGTTTGTTTCAATTGATAATGCATTGTCTCATTAGTGCCTTGATGATGGCGACTTTCCCCTTGTAACTCACAGGTTCTGTTGGTTGTTCTAACTGAGCTCGTAGCTTAGCCAGTTTGTCTGCCTCTTCATTGCCTGCAAGTCCACAATGGGATGGAATCCACTGAAGTGCTACTTTGCAGGTTATACTCAGGCTCTGCATTCTCCTGGCTAGCTGCGGAGCTTTATTGTTGATCAAACAGTGCATCTGTAAAAAAGACGACTGAGGAACTTTCTTCTGCCGAGTCTTCAATCATTGAGACGGCCTTCATGGGTGCTTCAGTCTCTGCCTTGTAATTGCTGCAGTGTTTTCCTGTGGCTGCGTGTAGTGTAGAGAAATTTCAATTCACCGAAATACATATAATTATATACATAAGTATCAATTATGTTTAATAATGTATATCCATGGTTTCTAGTCCCCCTTGATACAGTGGCATAAAAGTTCAAAATATTAAGTATTATCTGATCAAGTCAGGGGTGTCATTGGATGCCATCCAACTCACTGTTGCCAGGTTTTGGATGTACAGTGTGTCATCAGACAAAAATGTCAGAGATTAAATATGTCAACCATTTTTTTAAGAATCTTAATTAATATTTATTTAAACAAGTTTTTGTGAGGTAAGATACACTTGCTGGCCTAAAATACAACTGGTTACTTAAATCAGTTCAGCACCAGAGTCAGAGTATATGTGCTTTGCTTGAACCTTGAGTAGTATAACATCATCTAGTTTTGCACATTAACTACATCACAACTGTCAAACTTTGCTGAGTGTGTCTAAAACAAGGAAACAGCAATGATTTCAATTTAGGAGTTATCCCTGTTACAAAACACTTAATCTCTAATTTTCATCAAATTGAAATAAAAAAAGGTCTGCTGGATAGTGGATACAGTTAAATGATTACATCTCAGTCTTAGTCTTTGTGGCCGGATGGTTAGGGTAGTTGATTTTAAATTATTTGTCCTTCACTGCTGTGTGTTCGAAACCTTGCTCAGGGTGTAGAATTCTTTCATGTGTGGATTTTTAAGTAATCAGCTGACTTAAAGGACAGTGGCTTAACCTAGCTGCCCGCCCATGCCTTAAATTATGCATTGAAAGTTGATATATGATCTATAATTCTGTCAGTCTGACATTAAACTTAACAAAAACAAACATTTGTAGTCACTCAGTTGGTCTAATGGCTTATGTTGTTGAGTGCAAAAGGCAGTGACTCAACTGTCTATGCCATAATTAGCCTTGCTATATACACATGTTAAATAGTGTCGGCACATGAGGAGTAGTAACAGTAGTACATGTTATTTAATATGTTTGGCTCTTAGATACAAAATCTGTCATTTATCTCCATTTAGAATAAATTTAATCACCAGTTTTTCTAGATTCGTCATTTTGTTAATACAAACCGCCTGTTTGTTCAAGAACTCATTTTAACAGAAACCAGTTTAAGTTTATCATCATTTTTTATCCAAACCAAAACTTCAAACCCAAACCGGATTTTTGCAAACAAAAGCGCCCTGTGACTTTATAACGTTCTTATTGAACATGTATCACAGCAATTGCTAACATACCTGCATAAATTCTATATTAAAGTATCTTCTTAATTTCTCAGATAAGTAGACAACACGCGTAACTGCGAACTTGCAACTACATTTAGAGGTGGAACTTACTCAAGAAAATCTAAGTGGAACCAATTTGAATTGACCGATAAACTGAAGCTTATCATAAACAGTGGTGAAAAATGAAGAAAAACTAAACAGGTCCTTTTCCCAACAACTGGGCAGGCAGACAAAATATGAATTACAATTGTTTAAAACCTTTTGTATTCGATATACAATATGCACACTTTTCTCATGGCTAACACTGACAATTATTAAAGTTGTGCTAAGGCCCTGCTAGAAAGTATAGTAGTGCATAAAATAAAGCAATAATGCGCCAATACCTTTCAATTTGAATTTTTTTGGTACCATCTCTACTACATAAAACGCTTACATCATGCTGAAAATGGTTCTATGCAAGATTACTTTCAGTACAACAAAGACACATATATATGATTTGTTAAAATTTGTTATCTTACACTATCTTGCACTAAAAACCCGTAAGGGCAAATGTACTACTGTAAATTCCTTTAAACGTAAACTGTCAACCCACTTTCCTCATGCAATAATTGTAATGTCATTCTAATGTAAAATTAGTTTTGAGCACGTGTTTTGAGAACGCACGAACGAAAGAGTCTGTTACAAATTACTTTTTTCTACCAAGTCCAATAATTGTTACGTAGAAATATTTTCATATTTAATGTTGTTAACATTAATGTCAATAATTTTTACTCAAGTTCAGTATTGAAGTACATTTTTGTCTCACCTGGAATACCGCTGCTAATTCTATTCACTTTTATTTGATAAAAGCGAATTTATATTTCATATTACTAACAATTTCTTAAGTCGATCGTTATATTATAGTAATTTCTATACTATCATAGTTTTAGAAATACCATGTAGTTTTAAAGAAAGCAGTATATAATATCCGATTAGCTGTGAGATTTCAGTTTTATTCTGTGATAATGGTAATTGTTCGTCACCTCTTATAACTCCGTATTTGAGGGGCACTCTACTTTTATATAGTGACGTAAACCTTGTTTATACAGTCAAACTTGCCCGATAGTCCACGACTATGAAGGGGCCGCTTTCATTAAGAGACCACGTTTTTCAGTTCCCATCTGTGTACATAGATTACAATCTATGTTTATTTAAGAGATGTAAATACAGATTACTACTTACGCCATCTCACATACATATCCAACTCTTTGCCAGTTGCAAAACTCATCACTCCACAAAAAATCAAAGAATTTCACTGCAGCTAGACAGTTTTCACTGCCGTTTCTGTTGTTTGGTTGAGGAACAGGATTACCACCCCAAACTTTATATGTCATTGGCTGCTTTGTTGGTTCCCAAATCCAGGTTTCTTGATTCTCCCAGTCGGTGGCGCCAAGCCAGAATCCATCATCATCCTCTGTGTCTGAAACAAAATGTACCACGACAAGTAATACTTAATCACTGGTAAATTTCAATTGTTTATTAAGGTGTCACTGAAATCCATGTTCGTGCATTCTGTCGCTGGTTATACTACATGATTGTATCCTGTCGTTGGTTATACCGCATGCATTCTGTTGTTGGTAAAAGGATCATGGAGAAAATATGTTTACATTGTACCCTACGTCAACAGTAATCGCACATTCAATAATTGCACATGGACCGTGACCCTGGTAACAGTGTATAAATAACACACTATAATTTGTTTTTATCCGCTTATGTATCATTCTATGGACTTGCACCATTGTGAAAGAAATCAATTATCATCTTTCATTTTTTTATGCCCCCACCACTTTGGGGTCGAGACGGGGGGGGGGGGCGCATATAGATTTGCTCTTGTCCGTCCGTCCGTCCGTCTGTCCTTCCGAAAATGTTGTGTCGCGCGTAGCTCTGAAAGTATTTGACGTAGAGTCACAAAACTTTACAGGAATGTTGGTCAGCATGTGTAGTTGTGCACCTGGGGTTTCGCGTCCGGATTCATTCAGTCATGTAGAAGTTATGGCCCCTGACTTTGTAAAAATTGGTCATTTTAATGTTGTGTCGCGCCTAGCTCCAAAGGTATATGACCTAGAGTCACAAAACTTTACAGGCGTGTTGGTCAGCATGTGAAGTTGTGCACCTGGGGTTTCGCGTCCGGATTCATTCAGTATTGTAGGAGTTCTGGCCCCTGACCTGGGAAAAAATTGTCATTTTTGGCCCCTGACCTGGGAAAAAAATGTCATTTTAATGTCATGTAGTGGGCGCATCTGTGTCCCATGGACACATCTCAAATTTATTTTTTTATTACTTCTTATTTTAGTAAAAAACAAAGAAAAATATCAAACAGGGAATGCCACGCACCAAAAACGTAGCCCCCTCAAAACGAAACCCCCAGCACGCAGACGCGTGCACCACACACACATACACACACACACCCAAAGCCAACACACAAGGACAAAACGAACAACACACACGCACACAAAGCCAACACATAAGACGAAACGAACAAACAAAGGAACACAGTGGGGCACCGCCTTGGAACGGTCAGTGGCAAAAACACCACTGGGGAGCTTAAACCGGTTTATGGTGCACCTAACCTCACTCTTACCCCCACCATGTTCCAAAGACATGGGACAGTGTAAATAAAAGTAATCCCCTCCAGGTGAATCTCTTACACACGTAATGGAAACAAAAAGGCATGGCATGTAAAACACAAAAATGCTCGTATATAAATATATAAAAAACAAACCTTAAGAACCAAAAACGTATGTACTCAATGCCTTTTCAGAAGACAGAGCAACAAGAGAAACACCCTTAAGGGCCCGACGAAACAGGCCAGAAGACAAATATCAAAACAGTTCAGTCCTGGTAGGATTTAAAAACTGCTTATCATAGAGTCCTCCCCCTCTTCCGTCAGACGCAATCAAAGAGGGAAGCGTAGTGTCCAACTGTAAACGGGTTGAACACTAAACATGAGGTATGTCTCAAAACAGCTGGGTCGTAACCTCTTTTAATAAAACGTTTGATAATCTTTCCAAATACATTTGGAAAATTACCGTGACCCAAGATCTTACGAAGTTTGTAAACCACATCCCCGTAAAAAACGGGTTTAGAAATACCTTCTCGCAGAAGTGTCTTTAAATTACTATTGAATTTTAAAACTAAATCAGAATTACGATAATAAAATTTAGCAAAATATTTACGCAATTTGTAATAACGGTAGCCTTGCTGAAGAAGTTTACCTGTAATATATTGATTACGTTCATTGAAATGCTTGACATGACTACACGCTCTGGCAAATCGAATTAATTGAGAAATATATACCCCATAAGATGTAGCCTGAGGTACATCCCCATCTAAATGGGGAAAATTTACAATACTAAAATTAAAATCATCCCTCTTGTCATAAATTTTGGTATGTATAAAATTGTCATAAATAGAGAGATGTAAATCTAAAAATGAAGCATCAGTATCCGAATTGTTAGTTTTAATTAACTGAAGCTCCCTAGGATAAATAGTACCCACCAATTGACCAAAAAACGGATTATCCATATTAAGAATATCATCTAGAAAGCGTGATGTATTATTAAATGCCTTTATAATATCTGCCTGCGTATCTGGAGAGAGGCTCAACATAAAGTCTCTTTCATAACTTATTTTAGTAAGTAATGCATTTAAATATAAAGGTAACATCAAATTTATTCGCTTGACCTTTTTTCATTATCATGATATTGGCGGTTATTCTTGTCATCAAAATCAATTTATTCCAAAAGACTGAAAACTGAATAATTTGATTAAACGCCTACTTTTATACAATGACATATTCAATGGCGTTGTACATAATAATAATAGTCATGTTTATAACAATATTAAAAATGACAATAATGATAATAGCATCTTTATTGTAACAAACGGTCATGACCGCACCCCTCCCCTTGCGGTCATTTTACCCCTATTGCTTATACCAGTGCTTAAAGCATTACATGGTATGCATAGATCAGCTGCATAAGAAGTTTCAGTTTCCATTTTCACTACAGACTGTCAGTTCATTTATTCTACCACTTAGTATGTAATGAAATATTTATGATCAAATATGCGACTAATGTTTATCCCTTACCATGCTGGACACGATCTGTACTGTTATTCAGCCGGAACCTTTTTTGTAAGCACCCCTTTTAACAGTTAATGGTTCTGTCCAAATTGGAGACGCACAAGTTCATTATAGAAATTTAGAATGGTAAGTGATTTATTCCAAACGCATTTTCCAGCTGGATTTTTGCAATTGTAAACACATTAAAATTCTAATTTAGGAAGTTAGGTTTCAAACATACCCATTCAAATTTCAATAAGTATTTATATTTCGGGTAAGTTCCTCTCAAATCGCTTTACAATGAATATGAGCAAATTAAGTCGTTTGCTTAGACATTCTTTAATATTTTAACTTTCTACTCACAGTTAAATGTCAAAGCCTGCTTTTTAAACCAATCCTGTTCTGCTTGTGTCTCAATGGTGATCAAATCGCTGTTGTGGTGCCACTTACACATAAACTGAAATAAAGGGAAAATGTGATTGGTTCCAATATTTACGAACTGGTAAAGGGTTATGATACAGCTCCCTGTCCTGTTACTAAAACATATTACCTTGAAAAGGGATTTTACTATTGGGTGCCATATCATCATCCAGCACGGTGCAAATTCAAGATATTAATAAATTTGCAATGAAGGAAAGATCAATAATTTTCTGGTCTCTCGGGATTATTGATTTCAACTCATTTAGATTTGAAGATTGAATACTGCTTAAGCCGGTGCTAGGGGGCGTGGGCAGTGTTGAATTTTCCATTAACTCAATCAAACCGAGTCTGTAATTTTCACTGTTTGTATTATTCTCGGTGCTTCCGAGGGCTCTACTTTTCAAACTATATTTAAACTGAAATGTCTTTATACTGAGAGAAATATGTCTTCTTTTTTTTTTGTGTGTGTGTGTGTGTGTGTTTTGTTTTTCATCAAGAAGTATTCTTTTATCAAAGTGCAGCGGTTTTTTACAATTATTTTATTACTGACAAAAATATCAGATTCTGGTGTAAGTAAAATGTTTTCAACGTTATGTGGGTAGAAAACATTCAGTGTTTGGTCAAAGTTATAAAGAGATCTGAAGTTTTCAATATGGACACAGCTGTCGACGACAACAAAATTTCTGTGAAGGAAGTTGGAGCTATAGACAAACTATTTATGTGGTCCGTGGCTATGCTCAGATGTAAAACATTCATATAAGACCTAAATATATAGCGATCCCTGCCCATTTTCTCGTAAACCTGATTTTCCGGTACTATTCAGTGACATGATTTGAACGAAAAAATAATTCTGTTAAAAAAACTGAAGTCATTCTAGAGGATTACCATTCTGATAGCAACCATGAGCCGCATCATGAGAAATCCAACATAGTGCGTTTGTGACCAGCATGGATCCGGACCAGCCCGCGCATTCGCGCAGTCTGGCCAGAATCAATGTTGTTCGCTAACAGTTTCTCTAATTCCAATATGCTTTGAAAGCTAACAGCATGGATCCTGACCAGACTGCAATAATTTAGGTTTTGCACTCTGTCCATTTTCATCAACACTGTCTCATATTACTGTCTGCCATCAACACTGACTTATAGTTCTGCATTTGCAGACAGTCTTCGATAACAAAGACGATCATTTAGATGAAGGAGCATTCGTCAAAGAATCAAGAAGTGTTTTGCAGAGTCGTCGTGACCTAGATGTCGTTGGCAAACTGTCACATGACCTTACTTACTTTTCTTGTATATTTGTATTAAATACTCTTTCTGTTAAATTTGATCCTTGTTCAAGGCAATTTTGAGTTTTATATCATGCGAAATAGCATACATAAAGTAATTCACGATTATTGGATTAACATACAAAGTACTACTAGTATATTATTTACAAAGACACTTGGTAATCTCTTGCCTAGAGTCATTCTGTATTTAAAGACTCTTGCTGCAGCTTCTTGTATGAGGGATGGGGCACAAAAAACTATGTATATGAACACAGTGCTTATTTAGTTATTTAGGAGCTATCTGCCGTTAAAACTTTATTTTTCTTCAAATTTGCACATTAAAGGGAAAATAAATCCTGAACAAGCATGGCGATCTTCAGTTCTTTCATAATTCTGTTTCTAGTATGACATTGTGTTCATATACAAAGTTTGAACAAATTCTATCATTGGGAAATAGTTTTCCCAAAACCTTAAATTAAAGTAAGACTTGGATTTTGTTGTTATAGTGAACAACATACCCGAGCATCTGCCCAAGTTTGTATTTCCTTCTGAAACATGTAACAGTTTCCACCATAAGGGCGCCACCCAGAAGGACACGCACTGTATACTGAAATGATATTTAAGTAAGAATAAAACATTTCTGAAAAGGTTTAAGTTATTTAACATAGCTTTAAAATGTGTTTAATAAATATTCCATTTGCAGTCTAAGCTAGGGGCTGAACGATCACATGACATTTCGTAAAAAGCTGAGAAATCCGAAATTGCTTACGGACAATAAGTCTTTTTATTGCGTTTTACGGGTCCAATAACTTAAGTTATTGGATGCAAAATAGATTCATATTCATATTCAAAATATTCATTTTATTTTGCTCGGACTTTCATTATTCTGTATAATTATACACCTAATCAATATAGGTAAAAATCTCACAAAAGGAATGAAAAAACGTATCATGATTTTTCTGTAAATGCAAATGCAATGTTTGGTAGATATGCCTTAGCAGCTATCTGCAGACCTTTTTTAAGCTTCTAGTCCACTGTCCGCGTTCTACATATTTTAAAATAAATTAAACTTGCAACCTGATCTTCTATATAATCTATATACTGTTATGAGTGCCTAATAAATAAATAAAGGAAATACTACATATTTCGCATCGGAATTCACGAACACGTATAATTACCAAAGTTCAAAGCAATTATTTGCGAATGCATTTAGTTTCAAACAATTATCCGCAAATACATAATTAAGTTTAAGGTAATAATTCTCAGATACGTACGACGTTTAAAGCAATAAATTGTGAATAAACACATAGTTTAAAGCAATTAAATAGTATCAAGAAAAGACAGCTTACCTGCAGCCAAAAGAGCTGAGCCCAAAACCAGCAGTTGTATGGCAGACATCTAAATTTTAGAACTTATGATTCTGTTATATCTATCGCTTATCTCGGCGAGCATTTATATTCTTTGCATGTTCTGACATTTTTTCTAAATTTTAAACTTATGTTCCTTTATCTTTGATGAGGGAGAATGGCATGATTAACTGAACCTTAATTTTCACACAAAAGTACGTTATTATTACGGGCCACTATATTAGAATAAATGCCGATCACGATCTTAATTCTTTTGTACTTGTAGCATATGTAAACGTTGAGTTCTGCTCAACACAGTACGGTATCAAAGGGGAGCGGTGGTCTAGTGGATAAGGTGTCGGCCGCTCAATCCCGGGGTCGTGGGTTCGAGCCCCACTGGGGTCACGAACATGACTTTTCATATGACACCAGTACTGGTTTTCCAGGAAGCGGACTCGAGAGTGATTCCAATAAGCTTGAAGCTTTCATCACAATCGAGCTAAAACAAATTAGTATAAACTAAAACTAAACTAAAACTAAGTAAATTAAACAGTCATGTTTTCGTTAGTGCTCTGTGTAGTTAGGTAAATAGTTTATTAGCCTTGGTTAATGGTTTGCCACTTTGAATAGCTGTTGACCACCGACTATGGTTTATATTTGTTTAGGAACAATGTCATGAGCCTAAACAGTGTTAGCAGAAGCATTGGCGTAGTTTGTCGTCGTATAAGTCCAGTGTGCCCAATCACGTGATCGCGTTACGTCATTTTGAGCTCGAAAGTGAAAGTGGAAAGGTAAAAAAGAAATTATAAATCAGGGCGTAAGATTTTTATTCAATACATTGTGTTAATATCATGCACATGATTCGAAACCTATTGGAAAATGCTACTCCCGGTACTTACACCTTTTATAACAGGCATGCACAGTCAAATGAGAACTTCACGTATCATGGGAGTGAGCTAAGTATGCGACCCAGGCGTGTATAGCAGACCAGCCACTGAAAACTGATATCAAGTCGAGTTTCCACACTACAAAATCCTACTACCTTCAACCTATGACGTCATCTAATGACACAAATTGAGGCCCACAACCTGACAAATCGTAAGCGACTTTTAACTGTATTATACAGATTCGATTGTGGCATGCATCTTAATTCTCGTATAGCATTTGTAATTTAATTTTGCTTTCCTATTATCAGAATGTAAATTATTTTGCATCTTTTTGTTTGTCTGTTTGTTTGTTTGTTATGGGTTTAACCCCGTAATTGAACAGCATTTCAGTCATGTAACGGCGGCAGTTAACATAACTAGTGTTCCTGGATTCATTCTGTACCGGTACAAACCTGTTCACCGCAAGTACCTGCCAACTTCTCCACCTGAATTATCAGAGGTGGAGGACGAATTATTTCAGACACAATCGTCACAGAGAACATACGCGCCGCCCGGGAATCGAACTTGCGAAACCGCGATCCGTAGACCAACGCTCTCCCTACTGAGCTAAGCGGGCAGGCTTGTAAATTTGTTGATTACTGTTTTCTGTTATAAGAAATGTACATATACAGATTTGATTGTGGCATGCATCTTAATTCTTGTATATCATTTGTGATAACATTTTGCTTTTCTATTATCAGAATGTAGGCATTTACCTAGAGCATTTCATTTTCAAGGGAAATAATAGTGGTCTGACCGTATTATTTTGAAAATCACATTTGAGTTTTTTTTACGTGCGCACCGGTACGATTGTGTGGGGAGGCGAAAGTTTGTGGAAAATTGTGTTCTTTTATAAACAAGGTAAGTTGACAGTCTTTGATGAAATATATATGTGATAGCTGACACATAGAAGAATGTTTTGGTTTATATTTATTGTATAGGTTTTGTGAAAATAAAGAGACAGATGGGGAATTCTGTAAATTTCTTCTTATATGCAAATGAGCTGAAAATGTATTGAAATGAATAGATCAGAAGTGTGTGCCTTTCCAGTAAGTTTTTCCCTACCTTTAGCGATAGTTATTAAATAGTATAGACATCAGCCTCTCTGTTGATATCAGTACCTGCAATTTTCAGCCTGTGATTAGCTGTGGAAACTTGGGACTTCCTTTTATTAAAGATAAAAAGAGATCTAAGCTATATTTAGACTAAAGTTTGTTTCAGTATAACAGCAGCTAGGGAACCCTTACATACTGTCAAATATTCTTTAATTTGCAAGGAAATATAATGCATTTTCAAGTGCTTGCTGTTTCTTATGTTGTGCACACTTGATATAGGTCAATATGAACTATCATTTTACTGAGGTTTGAAGATTTTTATAAAAAAAATTACCTCCCTTTTTAAATATATTTTTTCCTTCATTTTTGGATTTGATTATTACGCCATTTAATTTTTAGCAATAATATATCAGATTGCATTTAATTAACTCCCTTTATTTAACACGTAAAAAGTCTTTTGTGTAATGACTATAATTATTTATACATTTTAGTTT
Source organism: Mercenaria mercenaria (assembly GCF_021730395.1). NCBI lineage: Eukaryota > Metazoa > Mollusca > Bivalvia > Venerida > Veneridae > Mercenaria > Mercenaria mercenaria. The sequence goes on from NC_069365.1 coordinate 96,919,529, forward strand.
CAGTTCCTGATACATGCTGTTGCAGCCTTTGACCAGTTTAGGAGCTGTTGAAATATCCACAAAGATACTACATTGATCAGTGGTATATTTTGTTATACATCAAATTTCATTGAAGTTAAAATATACCATACATTGCTTTTCTGGCAGTCATGCTGCTGTGACATCAGAACAGTTACTGTGACTTTTTCATAATCAGGTTCATGATATTTTTTAATGTTTTACAATAATTGCAGTCTTTTTAAATATTTAATGCAGTTTTCATTTTCATTAATGATTTTAATTTGGAACATAAAGTAAGCTTTGATATATTTTATTTTATTAATGTTATTATTTAAGATCAATTAATAGAAAAATTCTCTATGAAATGTATGGTCCATGTTTTAATACCAAAAAGAAGAAATGAATAATTATTTTATATAATTTTCATTTTCAGTTTTAATTGTGTGTACAATTGCTTGACCTGCTTTACCCTATGGCATCCACTGATGTTACCATTTTGAATAAATGCAGGGGATATTATGTTTTTATATGTTAAACAAAGTTCTTTAGCATTTATGTGCTGTATGACTGCATACTTCTGAAACAGTTGTACAAGTCAGCTATAAGACTGACATTCCTGACAGTATGTGAACCTACTGGACTTTAAGTCAGCATGGCATAAACATTGATTTTCTGTAGCTTTGTGTATTTCTCAATTTAATGGTTTACTAAGTACATATCTCCATTTAAGATAATATTGATAGACCTGTTTTAGTAATAATGTGTGACACCTCTGTAATGTAAACATTGTAAAAATAGAAAGAAAATTTACTTTGATAACAAACATTGAAATATTGTCTGTAAATAATGACATGGCCCTCATTAATCTTCGTCAGTATTTTCGGACGTTTTTGTTAATTTACGCAATATTTGTATTTTGAAAATATCTATATTACTTAAGACTACCAGATACAGTTATCGGATGACACGGTGGTGCAGTGGAAAGGTGTCTGACTTCCAAGCATGTTACCACGGGTTCGAAAATCACAATAAATAATTTTTGGTATAATGTGATTTTATCGATGCCTGTTTTATTGTTACACTGTTTTATGTATCATATTCTAATTGTTTCTCTAAAGCATTTATTTTCGGGAAACGTTGGTGACAAGCACTTTGTATGTTTGTATAAGATCCTTCTAAAACCATTTTATTTCATTTTTTCTACAATGGTTAAATATGATAACATTGTACGACTTGAACCAACAACCCTGAGCATGGCAGCTTAACGCTTTGTCGGCACAGCTACTTGCACATATGACATTACGTTATCAAGAAATTATATATATCTTATAGTTATTCATGTTCGGACACTGAGAATTAATTTACGGAAATAAACGGATTATGCATGAGTGCCAGGTCAATACTTACGGACAATACAAATTCTTCACTATATTGTATCAGTCAGAAAAAAACACAAAGAATTTTTATATCAATAAAATAAAGGATATAATTTAGGTAAATTATAGTGTTAAAAAAAACATTGCCAGCTTTGCACATCACAAAGGCAACATTTATATTGAAGTGTGCAGCTTCTGTGTTCTGTTAAGCTGATTTGAAATTTATATGAAATGATGAGAAACAATACTTTTAACTTTGATCATTTTTCACGTAATGTCTTCAAGACTGACAATTTTTTCTTTGGTATAAAATGATTAAAGCAGTATTGTATTATATGAAAATACATGTATGGCTGCATAGTTGCCTAAAATTCAATGTAAAATTATGAACAAGTTAGAGAATCTTTAGTTGTTTCTCTTCATTTAGCTTGGTTAAAAGAGAATCTTCTTCTTGAAAACCACCGGTCAGATTTACACCAAACTTCACAAGAATGATCACTAGGTGGCTCCCATTCAAAATTATCAAAAAAATTTAATTTTTTGCTAAATATTAAATATTCAGACATTTCACTAACATGCTTTTACAATAATACTTAAAATGTCAGATCTTAAAGAATTATTTAGAAATCGTAATGTTGAAAGACAGGTTCTTTGATCAGTCTCCTTGTTGAATCGATTGTTTTTACGTTTATGTTCACTGGGAAGGGTCCTAGATAATGAGAAACAATACCTTTAGAACAAACCTCTTTGTACGTATGTTTGAATGTTTGTATATATTTGATGTATACATGTATGTAGACGTGATTATCGGTTGATTACAGAAAATTGTTTTGTTGGTATGACACATCGACACACATGAAGCCATATCGCAGCTGTCCAGAAATACTAGTGTAGAAATTCCCAAAAAAAAAACATTCAATTATTTTAGGCATGTTCAGGTATCCGGATAAAACCAACATCATTCCCTAAGCAACTGGATTGGTCCATTTCAATATTCAACCGAAATTAGGATTCGAACCCGCTGCGGTAAAGGGTAAGAAACTCGAAAGTAGCAACATTTACCTATCGGCAACTGAGGGCTCTTCGATTATAGAATAACGACGACATATGGAAACGCACATATTTCCTAGAAGATTTTTTTCTTGTAGGAATATTTTCAAAATGAAATAACGTTATAACAAATTACTCTACATACAAAATACTTATCTTTGCACCTAAACTGATACCATTTCAGAGAATCAATACCAAATAATCAATTATTCAAAATGTAATATTGTAAACACGAACTGCCTCTAAATCAATGCCTTTAACGTCTGTATCAAAGAAAATTTCTAAAAGATACATCAGTTGATTTACTTTTTTAATAAATGTCTAAGACGTTTTTTTTTTTCTTCAAAATGTAGACTCCCGCGTTATAAAGAATTACTGTCATACTGTAAACATGAGCTACATCAAAATCAATACCTTGAACAACTGTGTCACAGAACATTTCTAATAGGTACTTAAGTTGATTTACTTTTTCAATAAATGTCTATATTCGTCTATATATTCCTAAACAGTGTTAAGAATGTAAGGGTTATTTGTAATAAGATGCGATTAACGTTCATTTCACGCATTATCTTACATTCTTGAGCAAAGGAAAGTTGCTTTGCATTATTATTCATTTAATGTAATATATAAATTTTGATTTCAATCGCACATCTAAGCCTATTTTAACAATAAAATCTGGAAAGTAGGGTTAGGGTTTAACAAGTCCGTTATAGCAAATATCGAAGAAAACAAAAGATAAATCTGTTATTATTATTATCTTTATTATTATTTTTATACCATATTTGTATAACACTCTTTATGTAAAATGAATATACGTTCAAAGGTGCTTAACAAGAAATGGCAAACATATACAATAGATATTTATAAAAAAAAAATAAAAGCAATGATACGTATCCATTCTGCGTTTTAGATAACTAAATAATAATTAAAATAATTAAATGCAAAACATGGGTAATTACATGAAAATTAAAACAATATCGCACTTGCAATACATGTATATCTATGGATAACACTTCACAGATAATGCCTATTCTTAAGTCCATACATTGTTGTATTTGGAAACAAATAACACCATTGCAACCCTTGATATATGTAAATACTAAAAACATGTTCGTCTGTATAAATACTTCATTAACGTATAACTTGAAACCACAGTATGAACTTGTACTCCCACAAATAACTGCTGGAAGTTTGTTTAACAGATTACTACATGATTTTATATTTACATCTTGTTGTGTATATTTAGCGAAATGTGGTATGTTTCTGAGGATTTTAAATTTGATACTTCAGTGTAAGATAAGCATAAGATGTGTAAATATACAGTCAGAATTATACGTGTTTATCAAAACTTGTAATTAGATGTTAAAGAAGATGTAAGTAATGTTACGCTACCTACGTAAAGCCAACTCAGAAATGACAGAACCTCTATTTTTTCCGTTTCTTTTTCAAATATTTCTAGAACATGTTTTAATACACCTGAAAGGGTTTCTTCGTCAACATCTGTCTTTCTTGGAAACAAAGAAATCAGTCGACTGATCTGCCTAATTAATGGTAGAATCTTAAACAAAACAGTTGTCTCATTCCTTCATATCGCTAACATTTTCAAGTAATTCTCTATTTTCACAGAGTTGTCTCATATCTTAAATCTTGCTGTGAAAGAAAATGATTTGTGAAAAAGTTTTTATTATATTTTTAAAAAGAAAGGCAGTTTTTTTTCATATCAAATTCAACTACTACGATGTCTTAAATCATTTAAAGAAGTGAAAGAATGTTCAAAATCGGTTTATGGGCAGTTGTTTTATACATATTTGACACTGATATTAAATAAACTTTGAAAGCAGCTCGGTCATAATTTTGAACACTAGACACATTTAACTGCAATAAATAATCTAAATCCGACACCAATTTTGTAGTTATTGAACGAAATAACATAATTATTTCTGTTACAGATGAAAATAAACACAATGTGATCACGTGATCAAATCTAACTTCTGACAGTATAGTTCACTTATGCTATAGACCTTTATCCCATCCAGTTTAACAGGTTTTTTGTTGCTTTTCTTGGACTTTTAGACAAACTCATTATCACCCACTTCCCCAAACTTCTCACAAACGTATATTATAGGAAAAAACGTGCAGACAGTAACATTGTTCAAAAATACTACTTTTGGCCAAGCGAATGTCAATTTATCAGAAAAGATCTGTTTTCCATAATTATAATTTTTACATTGTAACAAAATATTTCCACTACTCCATGAAACAAACAAGAAAATAATCTTATATAATACCGTATATTTTACAGGAAGCTTTAACCTTATTATAATGGGCATATCTATTTTTTTTTTTTTTTTTTTGGTAAATTCTCGACCGAATTCTTATTATAACTGTCAGATGCCCTTCAACATAGGTAAAATATACATACAAAAGTACTTTACCACTCTTGTCTGACCATGTCTTTATAGTGGTCTTCTTCACGCAATATTTATTGTTGTGCAACTCTTACATGGATGTAAAATGCATTAAAACAATTGAATGTAAGGGTAGGGTCGGTATCCTCGTATAGAGCTGGTGTTTTGTTAGGATGGAAACAAAAAAGTGCATGGACCAATAAATAAAAATAGATCCTCTAAACTAAATCATACTAAAACTTGCACTTTCAGTGGAGTCATGAATACTTCACAATTATCTATACTTGTCTTAAAATCGCTTCAAGTGTATGAAGTAAAAACTCCCTTCTGAAAAATTTTCGCTAATTCACTGTTTGCAACTTCATCATCGAATCATCACTTAAGTTGTTTTAAGTTTGTGTCTATCATTTATAGTTACGTAGTAGGTCATTGAATATCCATACCAACCATTTAGACTCACACGGGTACATGCATTGAACCACCAAGCACTACGGCCATCGGATGCACAGTTGTGATTAGGTCTACCATCTTGGACAAAGTCGTAAGTTGTAAAATGGTGACCATTGTTATACACAAACATAGTTTGTGTTGAACCTACATTTGCAACAGAAATAAAAAAAAAAACAAGTAAGAACAATGAACAAGATCTTTATATTAGCTTGTTCAATTAATGTATGAGCCATTAAGGAGCAGCTACAGATAAAATTGAATTGAAAAGAGAAAATTAAAATAAAAAAGAAAAACAATTGGAAACGCGTTTTAGTGTATGTTCTACAAATACTTATATCAGTATGAGTATTATCATGTGATAATACATAGTAATTTTTTCAAATGACTGTACAATATGTTCATCAATCTGATGGCATTTGTGACGTCATTATATAAAAAAAAGGAGCACCGCCTTGCGGGAGCTGACGCTCATATGATTTATTTGTATAATAGAAGTATTGTCCTACAAATGATTTTCTAAGTCTAAAAAGGGCCAGCATTCTTGCAAAAAGCAGGATAGAGTTATGTTTCTTGGTGTACAGAGTCCGCTTATGATGGTGAAAAAATGTTGCCTGTGTTAACTCATTAACGCCTGCAGCCATATCGCCGCTTAATTACTGGCATCAATTTTCCGATACATTCCTGAGCCACTTATCAATTTATCTGCTTTGTATGCCTGTGGATTTTCACTGATAATCAATAATCGATAAGATCTAGGCATCCTTTGATCAATATTAGGGACAAACATCTGTTTATAACAGGTGAATAAAACTGAAATTTTCACATCTGATACTACAATTTATGATCTATTCAAAATTCTTAAATTTAGTATTATTTTAATTTGCAAAATTGTTTCACATGCCTACTGAAGTAACACGAATATGGAAAACTGCAATATTCAAGAAAGATTTGACAGGAAAAAAACAGCCATTATTTGATTATTTTATATTTATTCAAATATCATTTACCGCTAAACTTTAAAGCAAGTGATAATATAAAAGAACAGAATTATGTTTTATTTAATAAAATTAAAAATACTGAATCAAAAAGAAAGACTCTGCAGTATAATAGAATGAGAAAATCAAACAGGACATACCTAGAAATAACTTTGTAGTTTCGATATTTAGTGATGAGTGTATTAAAAATAAATGCTTAAATAATAAATATTTTGATAGTTTCGATCGCTTCCGGGTTTTATAAATCTTTAGTGTAAAATATTTAATAAGTTGACTTTGACAGCAGTCCAATCGTTAGTACTCTTACTAGCGTAAAATCACGTCACGCGGCATACAGTACTATCAGGCTGATAGCGCATTTTTGCGATCTTCGGCATACACGCTTGTTATCTTTTGACGGATAAATACGACATGCGGTACTCGATAAGAGTTAAAATGAACGCATAAATGCGATTTGCGTCCTTAATGAGTTAAAGCAATAGCTTTGATAGTTTATGAGAAAAGCTGACTTAAACATAATACTCAACCAAGAAAACTGATTTTCTAAGTTCAAAAGGGGCAATAATTATTGCAAAAAGCAGGATGGAGTTATGTTTCTTGAGGTACAGGGTCAGCTTATAGCTTTGATAGTTTAAGAGACAAAGTTGACCTAAACATAAAACTTTACCAAGAAAACTGATTTTCTAAGTCCAAAAGGGGCAATAATTCTTGCAAAAAGCAGGATGGAGTTATGTTTCTTGATGTACAGCGTCCGCTTATGATGGTGAACAGGTGTTGCAAGTTTCAAAGCAATGGCTTTGATAGTTTAGGAGAAAAGTTCACATAAACATAAACCTTAACCAAGAAATCTGATATTTTTTAAGTACAAAAGAGGCCATAAAGGATTGGGTCATGTTTTCATTATACAGGGTCAACTTATTATAGTGAACAAGTGTTGCAAGTTTCAAAGCAATAGCTTTGATAGTTTATGAGAAAAGCTGACCTAAACAGAAAACTTAACCAGGCAACACCGACGCCGACGCCGACGCCGGCGCCGATCAAGTGATGACAATAACTCATCATTTATTTTTCCCAAAAATCAGATGAGCTAACAAGAGGGTGATGATGACCCTGTATCGCTCACCTAAGTAATATGAGCTACATGTTTCAAATGTCAAACTGATGATACAATATTAAGAAAGTCAGTAGGTCACATTCATGGTCAATGAAATTCAGTTTTACGATTTGTGTGCAAAACTGTGTAATAAAATAGAAAAAATGGAAACTCCACAGGTCGCTCAACACAACAAAAACGAAAATGTTGCAGGCTCAGTTTGATTGAGCCTGTTCATGGACGGTAGTGGAAATGCATGCTACCGTCCATGCCCTCTGGTCCCGGGTTGAGCAGAACTCAACATTTACACATGCTAAAAGTACAAAAAGCAATTTAGAGACATCCGCAGATGTATTCAAACGGCGGTGAACATGGAACCTTCAATGATACACGTGTTGAGGCGTGTAATTCCATGAAGAGCGGCGTTTGGTCCCCATATAAAGTAAAGGGTTTGCCCCAAACGAGAAAACAATGGGCAGAACTAAACAAACTGGAATTCAAAAGGGGATCTGAGGTTATGGAGCCTGCGTATCACAGGCACTTTCAAAAGACAAAATTAAAAAGCAGGCCCCATATCCATGGGGTGATTAAACAATACCCAAGGCTATGAAAGCGGGAGTATTGAAACCACCCTGATCGAAATGGTCATGTTGAGAAACTAAACAGTACCAATAACACGACATAAAAGTCATGCTGAACGATCTGAGATGATCAAAATATAACAGCCCTGATTGAATGTACGGGGAGACTTTTTACGGCCGCCACACAAGTTACAACTAACTGTATTTGAATACCATAAACGATAGCATATATATCATACTTCTTTGTAGAAGACAGTGAAACAGAATATCTAACAACTGTTGAATATTAATTTAATCCATACATTTTCGCTCACCTTAGCAATGCTTAGGTGAGTTTTCCTGATTATTCGATGTATGGCGTCCGTCTGTCGTCTGTCTATCTATCCGTCAACATTTAGCTTGTGTATGCGATAGAGGCTGTATTTTTCAACTGATCTTCATGAACTTTGGTCAGAATAATTACCTTAATAAAATCTAGGACGAGTTTGAAAATGTGTTATCTGGGGTCAAAAACTAGGTCACTAGGTCAAATCAAAGAAAAACCTTGTGTACGCGATAGAGGCTGTAATTTTCATTTAATCTTCATGAAATTTTGTCAGAATGATCACCTTGATAAAATCTAAGTCGAGTTCGAAAATGGGTTATCTGGGATTAAAAATAGGTCATTAGGTCAAATCAAATAAAAACATTGTGTATGCGATAGAGGCTATAGTTTTCAATTAATCTTCATGAATTTTGGTCAGAATGATTGTCTTGATAAAATCTAGGTCAAGTTTGCATATGGGTAATCTGGGATTAAAAAGTAGGTCATTAGGTCAAATCAAATAAAAAAAGTTGTGTATGCGATAGAGTCTATATCTTTCAGCTGATCTTCATGAAATTAAGCCAGAATATTGCCTTGATAAAATCTAGGTAAAGTTTGAATATGGGTTATCTTGGGTTAAAAATTAGGTCACTATGTCAAATCAAAGAAAAACATTGTGTATGGGATAGAGGTTGTATTTTTCAATTGATCTTTACGAAATTTGTTCAGAATAATTGCCTTGATAAAATCTAGGTTGAGTTTGATTATTGATTATCTGGGATCATAAATTAGGTCACTAGGTTAAATCACACAAAAACCTTGTGTTTGCATTAAAGGCTGTATTTTTCAATTGATCTTCATGATACTTGGTCAGAATGATTGCCTTGATGAAATCTAAGTCAAGTTTGAATATTGGTCATCTGGGGTCAGAAAGTAGGTCAAAAGGAAAATAAAAGGAAAACATTGTGTATGCGATAGAGGCTGTTTTTTAACTGATGTTCCTGAAAGTAAGTCAGAATGATTGCCCTGATGGAATCTAGGTAGAATTTGAATATGGGTCATCTGTAATCAAAAAGTAGGTCACTAGGTTAAATCAAAGAAAAACCTCGTGTATGTGATAGAAGCTGTATTTTTCAACTGATCTTCATGAAATTTTGTCAGAATGATAGACTTGATAAAATCTAGGACAAGTTTGAATATGGGTCATCTTGGTTTAAGAACTAGGTCACTAGGTCAAATCAAAGAAAAACCTTGTGTATACGACAAAGGTTGTATTTTTCAGTTGATCTTCATGAAATTTGGTCAGAATGATAGCCTTGATGAAATCAAGGTCAAGTTCGAATATGGGTCATCTGGGATAAAAATAAATAGGTCACTAGAACAAATCAAAGAAAATACTTGTTTTTGCTCTATTTTAATGATAATTGGTCAGAATATTTTTTTCCATGAAATCACTAGGTCAAACAGTGTTTACACTGTTATGGTGTATTATGGTGTGTTTCTCAGGTGAGCGACCTAGGGCCATCTTGGCCCTCTTGTTTAATTATTCAATACAAAATTTGTTCTTTAAACCACGAAGGAATACTTACCGAACATTTATATTATTATTATCATTATTAATATTATTATCATTATAACACCAGATTTATATAGAATAGAAAAAAGTGGAAACCCTAACCCTAACCCCTAGAGCCCTTTTCATGATAAACACGTTCAAAGGCGTTTTATATATAGCAACCGCAGCCACACAGGGCGCGAAATGCATCATAGAACAGACACAGAGCGATCAGACAAGAGGGACTACATGACTACATGAAAAAAGTAAACAAAGGTTTGCTTTCTATTCTTCGTTTTATCGGTTCAAGAACGTTTTGAATTATTAGAACAATTATAAGACTGTTGGTATCTTCTTTGACATCTGTAACCTTATCTTATACAGGGCACTTTTCTAGCCTTATAAATAATTTATCGTCCAACCTCTGCCGTCTGTGTCCATTTCACAGTTAACTGTTGGTGCCTTCTTTGACTTCGGTAACTTTAGTACAGACCACTTTTGTAACCTTATATTAAATAAAATTACCGTCCAATCTACGTCGTATGCGTCCATGTCACAGTATATTGTTGGTATCTTCTTTGACTCCGATAACTGTATATTATACGGGCCACTTTTGTAACCTTATGAATAAATTAACCGTCAAACTTCCCGCGTATGCGTCCATGTCACAGTAGACTGTTGGTATCTTTTTTGACTCCGATAACCTTATCTTATACAGACCACTTGGCGCAGAGGGATAATTCTCTGAAATTTCTTTGCAGCTGGTTTCTGAAACTGACAAAAAAGATTCCTGGTGTCAATATAAGAAAACTGATAATATATCAAAGAAATGAATAATTTTCTAAAAACACGTTATTAAATATTATGAAATGATTTTAATTTGGGGAATTTGTAGAAAATTGCATTATTGTGGTATGTTTAGGACGCACACCCATTTTTCAGATTAAATTATACCGAACGCTGGACATGATATGTCGTGCGCTCTAGATAATAAGCCGAGATTTCGAGATAATGTATTCGTAACAACATAAGGGTAATGAAAATTCTAATTTGTCTCCCGAATTTCAAAGCTCAGGCAGTTATTAATATGCCAAAGTAAGCCAAGGCACCCAGCGGCTAAGTCATTATACCAATCAAACAAGGTGAACAGTGTTCATGAAATGCTCCTTGAATAATTAGTTTTGATATGTTGTTCTGATAAAACATGTAGAGAAAATAATCTACGGTTATAGTAACCATACTTTTAAGATATCATTATGCCATTAACAACACACAGAAACAATTACTGTTTGTAATTATTCTAAAACTGAACGTCAATCAGTTTTTAAACAAAGTTATTAGGTAGAATGTTTCTTGAATGACTCTTCATAGTAATAACTATTTCGTTAAAAGGAAATCATTGCGTTTTTATGAAATGTTATTTCGTTTAAACGAAATAGTTATTTCGTTAAAATGAAATGATTTCGTTTAAACGAAATAGTATTTTACAAAATGTTATTTTGTTAAGACGAAATGATTTCGTTTAAACGAATTAGTTATTTCGTTAAAATGAATGATTTCGTTTAAACGAAATAGTTATTTCGATAAAACGAAATGATTTCGTTTAAACTTATTTCGTTAAAACGAAATGATTTCGTTGAAACTTATTTCGTTAAAACGAAATGATTTCGTTTAAAATAGCCGCCGGTTTCTTTTTGCCACGCCGGTATTTGGCAAATTCAGCCCATATTTATACGCGCTTTACAAAAATGAAAATTGCCTTAAATTGTTACATTAACCCACCTATTTTAAAGTTAGTATGTTTTGATATGATATCATTACTAGTTTTTTGTAAATCAGTACGAGAAAATTACATTTGCCATGGCAAAAGCGGTTTTGCCATGGCAAATCGGTCTTTTGCCATGGCAAGAAAATTCGTGATTTTGCCATGGCAATTTTTTTTTCATTTTTCTTAAAAAGTTATTATGGTGACTTTCTGTACTTATCGCTGTCAAATATTAACATATGCCAATGGGAATTAGACACAATACTTTAATAACAGTTAACTTAAATATAACATTCAAACAATAATACACAATTGGAGTTCACTGAGCCTTTACCGTTACAATAAGGTAACATTAAATGAAAAGTCAGAAAGCTAGTGTGGAAATTTTAGTGCTGATCTGCAAGTTTACACAAGGTGCTGATCGGTACGTGGCAACTAGAGCTGTCTGCGAGAATAAACAGGTGTTGGTCGCTACGTGGCAACTAGTTTGCTTGTTTTGAGTTAAACGCCATTTTCCAACAGTATTTTAGTCATGTAACGGCGGGCAGTTGACCTAACCAGTGGTCCTAGATTCTGTACCAGTACAAACATGTTCTCCGCAATTAAGCTGCCAACCCTCCCACATGATTCAGAGGTGGAGAACAAATTAGTTCAGACACAAAGTATTTTATCAAATCGTCACGGAGAACATACGAGCCGCCCGGGAATCGGACTCACGACCCCGCGATCGGTAGACCAACGCTCTCCCTACTGAGCAAACGGGCGGGCTACCGTGGCAAAAAGTGCCGTCAGTGAAATTAAACAAATGCAGATCGCTACGTGGCAACTAGTGCCGTCTGCGAGATTAAACATGTGCTGATCGCTAGCGGCAATTAGTGCCGTCTGTGTAATTAAACAGGTGCTGATCGCTACGCAGCAAATAGTACCATTTGCGAGATTAAACATGTGCTGATCGCTACGCGGCAACTAGTGCCGTCTGCGAGATTAAACATGTGCTGATCAATACGCGGCAACTAGTGCCGTCTGCGAGATTAAACAGGTGCTGATCGCTACGCGGCAATTAGTGCTGTCAGCGTGATTAAACAGGTGCTGATCGCTACGTGACAACTGGTGCCGTCCGCGAGATTAAACAGGTGCAGCTCGCTACACAGCGATTAGTGCCGTTTGCGTGATTAAACAGGTGTTGATCGCTACGTGGCAATTAGTGCTGCCTGCGAGATTAAACAGGTGCTGATTGCTACATGGCAACTAGGGCCGCCTGCGAGATAAAACAGGTTCTGATCGCTACGCGGCAAGTAGTGCCGTACGCGAGATTGAACAGGTGTTGATCGCTACGCTGCAACTAGTACTATCCACGAGATTAAACAGGTGCTAATCGCTACACGGCAACTAGTGCCTTATGCGAATTTAAACAGGTGGTGATCCCTACGTGGCAACTAGTGCCATCTGCGAGATTAAACATGTGCTGATCCCTACGCGGTAACTAGTGCCGTCTGCGAGATTAAACAGGAGCTGATCCCTACGCGGCAACTGGTGCCATCCACGATATTAAACATGTGCTAATCGCTACGCGGCAACTAGTGCCATCTGCGATATTAAACAGGTGCTGATCCCTACACGGCAACTAGTGCCATCTGCGAGATTAAACAGGTGCTGATAGCAACGCGGCAACTTAGGTGCTGATTGCTACAATGGCAATAAGTGCCATCCGAGATATTTAACAACTTTGTGGCCAGCCGTACACTCATCAAGGGCTAGAAAACGTGTCTTATTCAAACAAGACATCTCAGCGTCCCTTGCACTAAATACGTTTCTAGAAGGCACAGACGTGGGTCAGCAAGTAAATGCATAATCAAAATTATTATCCTTACTGATAGATAAACATGCTCCCTTACGCACAAAAGCTATCGTTCTTCGACATAGCTGTCCGTGGTTTACAGACGAACTTCATGATGCTAAAAGAATTAAAACGCACTTTTGAGCGGAAATGGCATAAATCTAAACTAACAATCGACCATCAACTTTAAAGGGACCAATGTGCTACCGTGAATAAACTCCTAATTTAAGTCTGAACCGACTACTTCTTCTGATAAGGTGAAGTCATGTGGCACTGACCACAAAAGTTTGGCCAAGATAACCAAACATCTACTAGGAGACAGCCATGATGCTTCCCGTCCCTCTAACTCATCATCAAAGGAACTTGCGCAGATGTTTAGTGACTTTTTCATCGAGACAATTGAAAAAATTAGGAATGACATTATTTCGCATAGCCAAACTGACTGTGATTCAGTAGACTTGCATTGTTCAGAACCCCAGGAAGTACCAAAATGTCTAACTGATTTGGCTCCTGCAACGATAGAAGAGGTAAAACAAATCATACAAAAATCTCCAAATAAATCCTGTGAACTTGACCCTTTACCAACATTGTTTTTTTGAAGAAATATCTTGATGAGCTCTTGTCGTTGATAACAAAAATCAAAAACACATCAATGGAATAAGGTTATGTACCAAAAAGAGTTTAAAAGTGCTAGGATAAGACCTATGCTTAGGTCTTGAACCAAACACACACAATACCTACAGGCCTGTATCTAACCTCCCTTTCATTTCAGAAATCTAATACAAGGTAGTAGATGCGCGTCTTGAGCGGCACCTGAGTCGGCTTTGATAAAGGTACAGAATGACATCTTCACATCTACCGACCAAAATTATGTAACAGTCCTCATGCTACTCGATCTGTCTGCAGCTTTCGACACACGATTGACCGCCCAACAACGTTACACCGACTCGAACATCATTTTGGTGTCACAGACAAAGCATTTGCATGGATGCCATCATATCTTAGTGACCGCTATCAAACTGTGTGCGTTGATGGTGGGTTGTCGACGCCTATGTTGATGAAATACAGTGTGCCCCAGGAATCAGTGCTTGGTCCAAAGAACTACATATCATGTATATCATGTACTCTTGACCCGTGGGTATCATATGCTGACGTCATGGACTTCTTCATCATTTCTACGCCGATGACTCTCAATTATACCTATCTTTTAAGCCGAAAGAGGCTGCGGCTAGAAGTGAGGCTTTGCGCCGCATTGAGAGCTGTCTGGTTGAAGTTGTCTCGTGGATGCATTGCAATGTGCTGAAGCTTAATGCTGATAAAACGGAGTTTCAAAGCGTAACTCCAAGTACATTGTGACGTCTCTTGTAAAGTCGGTACTACTTGATAAATCCACAAAGTGTGTTAAGAATTTGGTTGCAGTATTGACAGTTATGATATTGTAACAAACAAGTAACTCTGTGTGCCGGCGTATATCAAATCTTCCAGAATAGTTTATCTGACTGCGTATCTTTACATGATCCACAAAGACCCTTATCAACAGCCTGGTTACTTCACGGTTAGACAACTGTAATGTCTTGTAAAGTGTTATTCCAAGCAGCACACGTAACAAGTTGCAACATGTCCAGAACACGGCAGCTCGCGTCATCACTAAGACGCCCAGTCGCAATCATATAACACCTGTTCTGAAGGAGCTTCATTGGTTGCAAGTAAAATACAGGGTGCAGTACAAGATTCAGACCCACACCTTTAAGGCTTTACACAATTAGTCCCCTGCCTATATTAGGGATATGATACAAGTGTATAAACCGGTCAGGAACCCAAAGTCACAAGACACGCTGTCACTGGTTATGCCAACAACTAACACAATGATGTATGGCAATCGTAGCTTTTCGGTCACTGCTCCAAAGCTTTGGAACTCCCTTTCCGTCAAGATCAGGGAAGCTCCCACACTAGCTTCTAAAAACCCACTTCTTTGTACAATATTTTGTTAACTGACCGATACATTGATGCTTTTGTCTTCTTCATAAAACAACGTAGAACAGTATTTAATTCTAGGGTTACTTAAATACTTTTAAATATGTATGTATGTTTGTCTTGTTTTATCAATATCTTTTGCATTCATGATTTTTGCTAATGTAGAATGCATTATTTTTGCATGCGTATTTGTTTGTATTGTTTTGAAGTTTATTCTGCAAAGCACTTTTGAACGTGTACATGTGCATAAAAAGGATGCTGTATAATTGTGGTATAATAAATGAATAAATTATTCAGACATCATTTGTAATTAATCGTTTAATTTGAATGATAATTTTATCGGATTTGATGATCCTCGAAAGAATGAGTGCTTATTTCTCGATTTTTTTGTATTGAATCACATTTCGTTTGTTTGATAAAGTAAAGATGAAAATGTATCGAGAGTCAATATAACGTTAACGCTACAACAGTCAGTAATGCGGTGTCATAAGTAATAACATCACATATAAGACGGTGCATACCTTTCTTGACAGAAAGATGAGAGATCACGGTCTAATAACAAACAGCTAAAAGGTCTCAAGATTTCACTTATATTTACTCAAATTTTTATTAACATAAAACATTTTAATAAAACTATTCATACTACAGTACAAAGTAACTATTAGTATATTCTACGTATATATTTAAACATGTACTCAACTTTAAATGAAAATGGACAAAAATACTTCAGACACCTTTTTCTTCCGCCAAATCGTCATGAAGTTACAACGCACTGCTCAGTTCATAAACTCGTTACGTCTCGAATGATATGATTGTTTTCTAGTTACTGAGTTACCCGAATGTGCAGTAGTCATGAGTATGTGAATACAAATGAAAATATACAGACATAGAACTCGAAGAACGTGCAAACAGGAATTCGATCGGCTAAACAAATCTAATTTAAGTCCTTGTACCCTGCAACATAGACCTAATTATTTTACCGGCAAAAGTTTACTCCCTTAAAATTGTTACAAAATATGATTTTGATAACTTTAGAATTATAATATATGAAGAAGTTCTCTAAATTTTAGTTCCAAATGTTATGCTAGTTACATTTCAAGTTCAAACATTTCGTATACAGATAGATATATATCATACTTAATCTTAAATTAATCAGCGAAATAAGGCAAAAACATTCAGTGTTAATATAAATTACGGCAAATATTACCAGACAAAAATGAATGTCAAGTCCATCAACACGAATATTTTTTGAATCAATCTTTAATGGTTCAGGTAATCAATTTGGCAATAACCTACTAAAATTATTTACTTTGAACTTAAGGATGTGCAAATATGCCTTTCATGTTATCTACAATGTACCACCGCTTTTTTCATTCTTATTCTAATGCTTAGAGGTAAACTGTATACGTATATAAAACTTGCATATTTATCAAACGAATGATTTCTTATATATATCATTTCCAAAGAGAAAATGTATACATTATTCTAACATGGCTCGATTTGATTTCCAGTTAAACAAAGAAGAAAGTCAAGCTCTTTATATTCTGCGATAAACAACGGAAGACGCGCGGACCGGTAAGAGAGCATTGTGATGTCAATTGTGACGTCAAATTACCACATGACGCCCGATACATTACTCCTTGGGTAAATGAAGTCCAGCATAATATTTGTTAATGAGCATGTCAGAATGAAAACAATCAAGGCCTTCTTGTGATTAATCATCTAATTTACCAAGGTTCATCGTTCAGATGCTTCAGTATTTTACAATTTTCAATTACTACGCATCTGAACTTTGAGCCGTGGTAAATTAGACGATAAACAACTCGGCGGCCTTGATTATTTGTTAAATTAATCTGAAATATATTCCACATCTGATAGCATTTCCTCTGCACCAGCTAACCTTAGTAAGTACACTATCTGATCATTACATCTATAATTAGCAATCTGTAATGCTGTATGACCTGAATACGTTTTAGCATTGACATTTACTCTCGGCTTGGATAACAGATATTTCATCAAGACAGCATCACCATATTCTGCCAATATATGCAAACATATTTTCCCGGATTTCATATCAAAAGAATTTATGTCGGCATCTTTGTCAATAAGTAAGTCGATCATATCTCTATCCCTATTTATAGTTGCTAGAAGAAAACAAGTTAAACCATCAACATTTCTTATCTCTAGATTCTGAGGTATCGGTTGATATGGAATTTCATACGTGTTCAGTTTAGTCTCAGAATATGTTACTGGAGTAAGCAATGTTTCGGCAATATCTCGGAAACCTTTCAGACAAGCGATATGCAAAGCGGTATTTCCTCTCCAATCTTGTTTGTGCACGTCTATTCCTGCAACAACAAGTCTTCTTACTAGTTCACTGTTGTTTGCCAGGGTCGCTAGATGTAGTGATGTCTGAAACATTCTGTTTTGCCTCGATAACCATCTGTAATCCGGAATTAAATCTATCAACATCATGGCTATATTAACTTTTCCGAGAATAATGGCTACCATTAATATGTTATCGCCGTCCCTATCCGGTTTTATTATCTGGAAATACCAGGTGTTAGAAATTCTGTCTTTTGTCTCATGTCTATGTGGTTCATTTGCTGACAAATTACATTTCCCATTTCTGTCTCCTATATAATAAGCACTATCTAACTCGAAATCCAGATATAATTCATCTAACGTATCACATAAACTCTCCGATGAGTTATTCGTTTTAATTGTCATAACAGTCATTTAGTATATTCGCAAAATGTTGAAAAGAAATAATTACGTATGATCTATAAATAACAACACGTTGAATGGATTCAAAAATAGTAACATGTAGGGTTTCCAAGTATGCTAAATATACTTTATTGGTCTTTATCGATAAAATAGGTTAGTTATCTTTATCTGTTGTGATAAGTGAACAAACAAATAATATGGCCCCGATTTCACAAAAAATACTAAATTAAGTTTGTTAATTGATTTAAGTACGTTATTTTGCTTAAGGTTTTACTTTTTTATACAAATTGGCAGAGATTTTTGCTTTAACAATATATTTATATTCTGTACATTATACTGTTTATCAGTCATGTTTATCTAATTGAATACATATGGTATTGTTAGGCTATTTATAGAACAGAAAAATGATAACTACATACTATAGTCTCATCAAACAATTTGGTTTCGGTGAAGCCTATATATATTCTTATAATATTTTTTTTTCATTTTCTGGTATCGGACGCTATCTAATAGGAAGAATGTTAATTAATATCTCTCACTTTGTGTGTATGTAACGTGGTAATTTCTTACAATGAAAGCATAGCAGTGTGTGACCAGGAAAAGATTCAAACGTTGTGAAGCTTAGATTAATATCTTGGCATGTATACAGTTTAAAACTTTTCAAACTGATCATTTTATAAAATTATCAACCGGCACGAATTTCCTCAATGGCCATTTAATAGATCCCTTACTACTTAAGGTTCAATATGAAAATGCATGATTATGTTTATTAGTATTTCATTTTTGTTGTGTATTAAGAACAAAAACGTTTTTACATTGTAGTGGATAAATGTTTTAAGAAGAAATTGCGGTACATTGATTTGTTTTATAAACGCATCACGTAAATATTTATACACAGTCATGATATGTTACAAAGAAAGTCAGGTTGGTTCGGTGAAAGTGACAATATTGGTCTCGTAAATTGAGTAATTGAGTTTTCAATAAGTATATTTAAGAAATGATCGAGAATACCTTGCAGAAAAAACAAAACAAAACAATAAAAGAAACGGAAGAGTATGACCCCCATTTTAGCAAAAAGAATAATCTAATTTCCACGTAACTTTTAGTCCAGCGTTATTTGATCAAACTTTCAAGCAAAGTACAAATGTAATACAGGTTTTGTTTTAACTGTTGCTTAAGGTATATGTTCAACGTAACATAAACATACTTAAAATATTTAGGAAAGAATAAAGCACAAGATTTGTAATGTTTCCAAAATAGATTACTCAATCAAAATTTACAATTAGTAAAACAAAATTAAGCATGGGTAAATATTTTATAAAGAGTCATAGTAAAAGAAAAAAGTTAAGGGTAGATTTCCTGGACGCACAGAGAACCCAAAGCACAGCCATATAGAGCCATGCATGGCTAAGTAGGCCCACAACAAAAAGAGGCTGTAAGGGAATTTTTTTGTAGTCTTGTTGCTTCAAACATCCAGCCACAAGTACATTTAAATTATTTTGCAAAATACAGAAAAGGAGGTGGGGGTGGTAAGAGGTGGAGAACAGGGTCGTGTGGCGCAGGAAAATGGAGCAAGGATGAATATTCAACTAGAAAAGCCACGTTCATAAAATGAAGTCTAAAGCATTAAAACAATTATACCGGCATTGAAAGAGATTGCTAATCAGAAAATTGAAAATTTGTATAATTGAATAGTTCAGAACAAAATATATTTCTCAAATTACTCCCTTTGACAAGATCGTTGATTCATTTGAATGATGTCCATTTAAGCGCTCACTAATATCTTGCAGATAATATATATACATGCAATTTCAAAGGCTTATCCCCTTATATCATTTTTGATCAATGAATAGATTTTTAAGATTGAACAGATTTTCAAAGCCGATACACGCCTGGTAAACTAAAGAGCTACCTCTTTATGTGGTATAAGCAACTTCCGAGTTGTCGCGATAAAAGAACAACAATAAAGGCGTGTGTCATCATATATTTTGCATTTTTACAGTGTATCGAATATCAAAACTCGGGGAATGGTATGCGATGTAGATATGATACGATGGTAAAATTCAACAACAACACGTGAATATTCATCTTTTATCAACGTTTCGGCGTTTACGCCTTCATCAGGATAAATACATAATAAAACAACGGACGTGACGTCATGAAGTAAACGTTACGTTGAATGGCGGAAACAACATATACTGTTTTCTTTAAAATGTTACATAAATTAATGTGAATAACAGATAGCAAGTTTAGTACATTACGGATCTAAGAATACAGGATTTCCTATAGTAGTATATATAAAAAAAACATAAATAGGAAAAAACGCAATAGTAGTAAACAAACACATATACATGTAAAATTCATTATACATTAAACAATGTTTTTGAATTAAGTCTATCAGGATTGAGTGTTTTTAACTTATGAATCCAGAATGTTTCCTTGCATAACCGGTTAATTTGATTATTTACCACATCAATAGGCATAAATGTGAAGTCGTCAATACTATGGTCATCTTGATTAAAATGACCAACAACCAATGTGGAATATGCAGGATCTGTAAAATTAGATATGTCAAATTTATGGCTATTCATACGCCGTGAAACCGGTTGCATAGTCTGCCCAACATATTGCATATTGCATCTTTTACACGTTATTAAGTATACAACATCTTTAGATTGACAGTTTGTATCATATCGTAAAGAAAATGTTTCTCCTGTAACTGTACTGCTAAATGATTTTTTTATGTAGATAAGATCAAACTTTACAGACAACTTTAAGTTTGCTAATTCATTCTTAATTTGTGGTCGTGTTGATGTTTACCAACAAGCTGATTTTGTAGTAAATTTGGCCATTGCGTCATGAAAGCACTTTAATTGTCAAATATTTACAATTTAACTAATATTTAGAAGTAAACCGAGTAGGCGTGAGATAGCTGTAAAATAAACAATGCATTTGGAAATAAAATATGTACCAAAAATGGTTCGGGAGTACAATAATTCACTTTTTATTGTGAGAGATAGCTTTGTCGTGAAGGAGATAGTCATGTCACTAAGGAGACAGCTCTGTGTTGCATGAACAGAGCTCTGTATAAATAATCTAAAAGTTCCAATATTTACTTTGGGTTGTCCTCATTTGAAATAATATAAAGTTACTGGTCCATTTGATATATATGTACATATGTATGATTTTTCCAAATATTGTATTGATAAAGGTTTTTCATGAGGTTATAATTATAGGTTATTAGCTTTGTATGGGGAAATACTTCAGTGGAAATATTGCGCGACTTTAGGAGAGCAATATTCTTCCGCTGAAGAACGAGTGCATATTTCCAGATGCAAAGATGATAACCTTTTTATTACATACGCATCTACACGCATAAATATTATGTAAATATCATAAATATGTTCAACAGCCTGAATAGGATTGACAATACTGAACTAAATAGGAAAAATAGTGCAACAACACACACTGAATTACGTCACGCACCCGATATGAATTTCAGGTGTCAGTGTATAGGAAAATATTGACGTTTCCGGTACCAGTGTAACTTAACAGGGAATAGAATCGAGTATGTAATAATTTTTCATTGTGAATAGTTGTACATTCTGTTTATTTTTTGCTCAGGTGAGTTACTGTGATCAGTCCATGTCCGTCGTCGGTCGTCTGTCTGTCTCGCTGTCAACATTTAGCTTGTGTATGCCTTTTTGTTTCCATTATGTGCGTAATAGATTCACCTGGAGGGGATACTTTTATTTACACTGTCACGTGTCTGTGGAACATGGTAGGGGTAAGAGTGAGGTTGGGTGCGCACCATAAACCGGTTTAAGCTCCCCGTGGTGTTTTTGCCATTGACCGTTTCAAGGCGGTGCCCCACTGTGTTCCTTTGTTTGTCCTAATGTGTTGGCTTTGTGTGTGTGCGCGTGTATGCGTGTGTGTGTGTGTGTGTGTGTGTGTGTGTGTGTGTTGCGTGTTTGTGGTGCACGCATCTGCGTGCTGTGGGTATCGTTTTGGGAAGTACTGGCATTCCCTGTTTGATATTTGTCTTTGTTTTCTTTGGCCTGCATACAGTTACAATGAAACCATTCAATAAGAAATTTGCTTTCGTCTTGTGAAACTTTACTAGTTCGTCAAACTTAGTGGAGTGGAAAGGCAGTGTGTTATCGTCTGTATAGTTGTATAAAGTTCCTCTCTGAATAAAATAGAAAATGTCGTTTATGAATACATTAATCAAAAAGGCTCTGAAAGAGCCTCGAGGAACTCCCTTTTGTAAATCAGCCTAAGTACTTACAATTTAACCTATTTTAATTTGTTGCTTTCTGTTTGAAAATAAGATTTAAACAATTGCACAGATTGGTCAAAAACCCCATAACAGGACAACTTATGTAGCAAAATATCATGAGAAAGGCAGTCAAATTATTTAGATAAATCCATAAGAATGGCTGCTACAAATTCATTTCGGTCCAGAGCAAATTTCCAGTCTTCCAGCAAACTAATTACATGTAATGTAGTTTGACATCCATGAATATTTTTAAAAGCACATAAAAAATTATCAAAAATATTTTCAAAATAAGAAGACATTTGATCACTAAGTACTTTTTCAAAATTTGGATGGCATGGGAAGTATGCTTACTGGCCTGTAATTAGACTTTTCCAAGGGGTACTTTTCTTAAATATAGGATTGACTTGGGCCTTTTTCAGCTGATAGGGAAAGACACCTGTTTCTATAGATTTGTTAACTAACACAGTGATAGGCTGAACAACAGCATCTTTTCCAGTTTTTATCAGTTTCACATATTTTTCCAACGCCAGTGGCCTTTTAAAAAAAATCAAACCTATTTATAATTCTGCTAATCATGTTTTCATCTGTGGGTTGGAAATTAAATTCAGGGTTAGAAATTTTGTTCATTTTATCCTCAGTTTTAGACGGGCTAGGATGATCATTACAATCAAAAATATAATCCTTTCCAATATCCTTAGCAACAGTTGTGTTGTAAAAATCATTGAAAAACTCAGCAACTTCACTATTTTCAGTTACTATTTTATCTTTCTTATTTAAAGTAATTTTACTATGGTTATTATTTCTTTTTCAAGATAAATATGACTTAATAGTTTCCCCAAAATAACACATCTCTCTTGGAAATATTTAAGGATTTTCTTCTTAAGATTTGTAACAAGATTTCTTGAGATTCTTTATTTCTCCCAGGTTTTAGATGTTTTATTCTTCAAGTATTTGTGATACAGCATTTTTCTGATAAATAGTCTGTGCTTCCGAGAAATCTACCCTTACTCATTATTTTTTACAGGAACATGCTTGCCAATAACTGATACTACTTCATTCTCAAAAGCACTATACACAGTATATATATTTTCTGATTCTACAATTTTAATATTTGTCAGGTCTGATACAAATAGAATTACATTTTACTTTCTAAAACTTCTGTAATTAAACATGGGTTTTTCAGATTTGGGCACTTTGTTGTTTATAACAGTACTAATAAAGTTATGACAGTCACTAACACAGTTGAGAAATTTAGGGTTTTCTTGCACAAATGCTTTTTATTTGTTAATATCACTACTGACGGTTGCATATTCCGTCGTTATTCATGCTTCGGGGTCTGTAGATACACGATATTAATAAATATTACCTCAAAAGTCATAGATTCAAGATCTTCTGCTTCTAAATCCTTCCTTCTTCTAGCAGGGATGTCAGACCTGATGAAGCATGCAGTAACTCCTCCGTGACAGTTCCTGTCTCTGCGCTCAAGCTTGTACCCCGGAACAACAAACAAACTGTCCAAGAAAGATGCATCTAATTTAGTCTCTGAAAAATATAACATATCCACTACTTTGTCAGACAATATTTCATATATTTCTGAAAATTTGTAACGTAAGCTGTTTATGTTAAGATGCAAAACAATAAATTTCAAGGAATGTTTTTTCCGAAGTTCACGCAGTTCATCAAAAGGTGACCTGATTTTATTATCACTATCACAACTATAGTCTAAAATATCTGGCTCGTGATCTTCTTCATCTGGTTCGAAATAAGAGTATGAAAAATGGAAGTTGCTGCAGTCATTACATATCCATGGTGGGCTATTTGTACTTAGATGATCATAGTCAGCTGGGGTCAGGTTTGCACATTTCATATGCCATCACAGGTAACAAGTTTCACAGTAAATGCCACGGTGATTTTTAGCAACTGCACTGTTGCAGTGTCCGCACTGATACCTTACAGGACCAGGATTTAACGAAATGTTCCCACATAGAATGGAGGACGAATGATTTCAGACACAATGTCTTTTATCAAATCGACACGGAGAACATCCGGTCTGCCCGGGAATCGAACTCACGATCCCCAGATCCGTAAATCTGCGCTCTCCCTATTGAACTAAACTTGCGGGTCTCAGTAAAAATGAATATATATGTTGAGTCAACTTAGAAGTAAACTAGGAATGCCTTTTCATTGCAATTGTTTTCCAATGACATCAATGGTTTAGTGCACTTACGTTTAGTTGCTATATAAGAATAATATCATAGATAGGGAGAAAGAACTTTCATAGAACAGGTCATACCAAAACACCTCATCGTCAGTAATCAACGCAAAAATATTTGTTTCTTAAGACTTCTTTAATTGGGATATGATCTTGGAGTGAAGTATAATGAAATAATTATGTTACATCATAACACTAAGCAACTATAGAAAAAGATCAGTAGAATCTCTAAAGTAAAAACAACAAAAAAAAAAAAAAAATAAAAAAATAAAAAACAGATTTTGTATTTCAAAATGTGAAAAACGCTATCAATGTAAATTATTTCATTCACAATTTACATTTTACAACATTTGCTTAATATGGGAACACATTAATAAATTATGGAAGACCGACTTTCTGATTGATTGACACCTCACGTTAACTGGTCACGCTGACCTAGTAGTATCCCGTCAATGGATACAAACATAACACGTGTGGTTCTGTTAGAACGAGTTGAATTCGGTTAATTGCAAGGTCTAACAAAAGTTTGGTGTTGGATTTCTAAGTGTATAGATAAAAACAAAAAACATATTTCTCAAATTATGCCCTTTGACAGAATCGTTGATTCGTTTGAATGATTTCCATTTAAAGCTCAGTGATATATTGCAGATAAAGTATAAATAATTTCAAGGGCTAATTTTTTTTTTATAAATGAATTGATTTAAAATTTGAATTAAAAATCAAACAGATTTTGAGATATTTCTTAAATTAAACACCGTGACAGGATCGTTGATTCGTTTGAAAGATTTCCATTTATGTGCGCAATAGTATATTGCCGATAATATATATATAATTTCAAAGGTTATAAATGTCACTCCCCATATATCTTTCTTTTTTAAATTAACTGAATTAAAGATCGAACAGATCTTGAGAAATGATGAGGAAACCAGTAGTATTGCCAATCCTAGTGTTATGGATATTAATTCGACCAACAGATATCTTCAAAACCTATTTTGTCTGAAATGATACTGTGTGTGTGTGTGTGTGTGTGTGTGTGTGTGTGTGCGTGCGTGCGTGCGTGCGTGCGTGTGTGTGTGTGTGTGTGTGTTTTGCAGCCTCGTTTATATATATATAATACATAAATACAACTGGTGAAAATTTCACAGAAACACGATACACATAACCTGAACGTATTTGATAAATAATATTTCATTGTTTATCTTTACATAGACGATTTAATTGATAGTATCCATAAAAATTTGAAAAGATCTTATGACTTCCTTTATTTCCCACTGCATACAAACCCTTAACGCCGAGTAGCTGTAGTAACATCATTAAATTTAACTAGTAGTTGCTGTAACATTGTAGCTATCTAAACTTTGTCATGTGCAGTTTTTTTAGGCTGGTATTGATTTCACCTTTACTTACGATAAATATCTGGGGTAAAAGTCATTTAAGAGCTGATTAAAACTGAACACTTTGGTTGATGGATGAAAAATTCCATAGGTTTTCGAATGGAATAGAAAATATTTTCTTAAGAGGTGTGCAGGTACTGTGAGCAGTATTATGTTACAGCATAATCCGTTGCAAGACTCCTGTAGAAATAGCTTACGTCATAAACCTGAATTCCCTTGGTGGTGACACTGCAGCAGAGTTCAACTACAAACCCGACTTAGATTCAGTTTTTTTATATTTAATGGTCCTTTTGGATCATGGAGTCCATTCAACATAAGTATGATAGAGTACCGCTTAAGCCGGTGCTAGGGGGCGTGAGAGGTAAAACCGAGCCTGCAACATTTTCGTTTTTGTCGTGTTGAGCGACCTGTGAAGTTTCCGCTTTTCTCTATTTTATTACTTTGTGCTGATGATTGTTAATAAGGATATTAGTTTTTCGCTGCCAATCGATAGACCCTTTTATGGTAATTTCAGCGCGTGCATTATTTTACCGGCATGATCTTTAATGACCAGGCTTTACGAGAATCATCCAAATTTTACTTGTTCTGCATGGCATATTAAAGATTTTTCTCTTTTAACGGTGCCGCCGCACATGACAATAAGTGGAGACATGAATTCTAAAGCAGGTCTCGACTGGTTTAAGTATAGGGATATCTGAAATATTCAATAGTTGATTGAATAAAAAACGTATTGTTATCAATCAGGAAAAAATGTCAAAATCATGCAAAACAAAACTTCTGTGAATGCACATGCAGTAAGGCGGAGATATGTATTCTAAAGTAGCTTAAAGTATAGGGAAATCCGTAAGATTCAATCCTCGCAGATAATAGTTGATTGGATAAAACCTTATTGTTTAAAATCATGAAAAAGTGTCAAAATTATGCAAAATAAAACTTCTGTGAACAGAAATATTATATAAATGCTTGTTTTAAACTGACACATTAGCATAATGGGTGAGATGCAATATACCTATAAATTTCCTGATACAAAGCGGATGGGGTAAAGTTGTAGAAAATTGCAAACAATTTGATCGGTGAAATATATATACATACTTATAATTTTTGGTATCTGACAAACTGTTCAGTTGTAAGAATTTTAATGGTTATTTGTCACTTTGTGTGTATTTGACATAGTCATAGCCAGTGCTAGGGGGCGTTAGAAATTTTTCACATCTCATTACCACTCGTGTAGACTCAATCAAACCGAGTCTGCTATTATTCTGCTTGGTTGCAGTCTATATGCTACCAAAAGATCTTTTAACAAATTTTATTTACAATGGAATCGTACGAAAAAATCAATGTGTCTGACCAGGAAGAATGCAAATACTGTGCAGCTGAGCATGTAAAACTATTCAGTTCTAAATGTTTCAAATGATCATTTAAAAAATGCCAATCAGCACCAGTATTTTCTAAATGGCACTATAACAGACCTCCGACATTCGACAGATTAAACAGATTGTTGCGGCGAAAGTGAAAATTTTGGTCTTCTTAATTGAGTACTTGACTATTCAATAAGTGTATTTGTAAACGATCAAGAATACTTAATAAAAGAATGAACAGTAGAACAACTGTCCTTTTTGAAGACTAATAATCTAATTTTCACCAAACATCTTCACTTCAAAGTTATTTGATCAAATTTTCAAGGGAAGTTATACAGGTTTTGTTTTAACTATTGCATAATGTATAATTATGTTCAACGTAACATAAACATACTTATTAACAAGAAAAGATATGGCACAATCTTTGTTAAGTTTCAAAAAATAGATTACACATAAGCACGGGTAAAATATGTGTAATGAAAAAAGTTTTCAAAACATAGATTACACATAAGCACTTTTATAGTATCAAAGTAAAAAATAAAACAATTATCCCGCCATCGAAGAAGATTACTAATAAGATATCTAATGGAAATTTGCTCTCGGATTTCTAAGTGTATAATTAAAAACAGAAAAAGTTTCTCAAATTACGCCCCGTGACAGGATCGTTGATTCGTTTGAATGATTTCAATTTAAGTGTGCAATAGTATATTGCAGATAAAATATATAATGTGAAAGGTTATAAATGTCAAACCCCATATATCCTTTTTATGAATGAATTGATTTAAAGATCGAACAGATCTTGAGAAATGATGAGGAAAACAGAAATATTGCCAGTAATAATAATAATAATAATAATAATAATAATAATAAAGACTTTATTTATAGAGGCAACACAGTTAGGTCTAGCCCAATCTTCCCAGTCCTAGTGTTATGGATATCAATTCGACCAATAGGTTTCTTTATTACTTGTTTTGTCTCAATTGTTACTTTTCTATTATTTTGTGTTTATTTTTACTCAGCCTGTTATATATAATACATAAATAAAACCGGCGAAAAATGCACTGAAGAAATAAAATGATTTTTTTTGGTGTTCTTGCGTGCTCATAGTTGGACCGGTGGTCTAGTGGTAACACGCTTGATTGTCAATCCAGAAGCCAGAGGTCCGGGGTTCGAATCCCGGTCAAGGCACTGGAAATTTCTGAGATGCTCGCGAGTGTCTCCCACCTAACTAAGAGGCCTGTACTGGTTCTTCCCAGGAAAGACGGCTTCGCATGTATCGGTGCTATATATCGGGCCAGTTAAAAACCAGACTGTCTATTCGCAAAGAGCTAGGCTAAGATAGCCGGACAGGCCTGTATCTAAATCTGTTCTCTCTATCTGTTCTGGCGGCTTTATCTCACTCTGTCCCTCTGGTCAGATCGCTCTGAGTCTACTTGTGGAGGATGAATTTCGCGCCATGTTTGGCTGCGTTTCTATATGTAAAGCGCCTTTGAACGTGTTTATCATGAAAAGGGCGCTATATAGATCTGGTATAATAATAATAATAATAATAATAATAATAATGCGAAATGAATGACAGAATAGGATCGGCAAATCCATGAATCCTATTTTGTCGTTCATTTCGCATGAACACCGAAAACAATAGTTTCATTTCTTATATTTACATTATATTTCCTTTCCATTTGTAAGAAGATAATATTATTTATCCTACCCTCATACAAGATATAGCGCAATATCGGCCTGCCTAATAAACTTTGCTTTATCTAGTCAGTGTCAAGATATCTCTTTTGCGGGAACTTTTGAAATCACCTATTTTATCAAAATTTTGCATTTAAATCATCACCATTGTATTGGAACTTGTAAAATGAGTGGTCAAATCAAAGGTTTTTATCCTGAAACAAAAAAGTTATTGCTATTTTTCACTTTTACAGCGCTTCAGCCGGAAATTTTGAAAACAATTTTTTTCCGAATTTTTCATTGAAACTGTTATCATTGTAATTTAAATGTTCTAACTAAGAAAATAAGTGGTAAAATCAAAATGTTTTATCCAGAAACAAAAAAGTTATTGCATTTTTTCAATTTTCCACAAACTGAATTACACTAGCAAACGTCATATTATATGACGTCAAGTCTGCACGTTGTTGTTCTTTCCAACGACTTTTTCCTAATTTTCTGAACAGGTAGGATAAATAGAATGTTAGATTACTGTCTGAATAAATTTAAATTTATTAGGCTCGTCTACGAAAATATATAAGGCTCGGCAGAGCCTCGCCTAATATATTTTCTTCAACTCGCCTAATAAATTTAAATTTATCAGACAGTAACCTAATATTCTCCATATATTGCAAATATTTTGTGACATTTAACATTATAATCAGCTTCCCGACCATTCTGTTCACCGGACGGAACAAATGCGATGTCATCTGAGGGACGTTCTCCGTGACTATACGCGGACGTCGCCAAAACAGCGGTCGGTTATCACTAAGCAGCGGTGACATAACTTTCGCGCCTTTCCTTTTGCTGTTTATACGAAATGAACATCACACTTTTAAATGGAAAAGAATAGGGCGAATGTAAATATATAAGTATGACACATAACTTGAATGTATTTGATATAATCAAATTTGTTTGTTATTTACTATATAGAACACAATACAATAATATTAGTGGTGTACATCTTGGGTTTGGGTTTTGAGCATGGCTAACGGCGAGTATAGACAACTTTAAATATATATGAAATAATAGACATTTATTATGATTTTGACAGGCTTTTAATGTCCAGGCTTTACCAGAATTATCCAAATCGCACTAGTTTCACATGGTATATTACAGATTTTGCTCTTATTAAATATTATCGGGGCCGCCGCACATGTCAGTAAGTCGTAGACCTGTATTCTAAAGCAGCTTCCGATTGGTTTAAAAGATCCGTAAGATTCAATTTTCGCAGATATTAATTGATTGGATAAAAACGTATAGTTTAAAACCAGGAAAAACAAATGTCAAAATCGTGCAAAAGTAAACCTTTTTGAACAGGGATATTATTATTATTATTATTATTATTATACCAGATTTATATAGCGCCCTTTTCTTGATAAACACGTTCAAAGGCGCTTTACAGCAACTGCAGCCACACAGGGCGCGAAATCATCCTCCACTAGTACAGACACAGAGCGATCTGACCAGAGGGACAGAGTGAGACAAAGCCCCCACAGAGAGATCAGAAATCAGATACAGGCTTGTCCGGCTAACTTAGCCTAGCTCGTTGCGAATAGACAGCATGGTCTTTAACGTGCCCAGTATATAGCACTGATACACGCAAGGATTGCCTGGGTTCCTGACCAGTACACCTCTAGTTATACAAATGTTTGTTTTAAACTGACACATAGCATAGTAGGTAAGCCGCAATTTACCTCGAAATTTCCTAATACAAAGGGAGGGGGTGACTTTGGAAAAAAAACAACTTAAGAAATGAAATGATATTTTTTCCAAATGAACGACAAAATAGGATCGGCAAATCCATGAATCGCGCTAGCGATTCATTCTTAATTTGGCGACCCTATTCTGTCGTTCATTTCGCATGAACACCGAACAAATAGTTTTATTTCTTATATTTACATTTAATTTCCTTACTATTTTTAAACAAAATGATATAAATTGCACATATTTTGTGGCATTTAACATTAAAATCAGCTTCCCGGTCATTCTGTTCACCAGACGGAACAACTGCGACGTCATCTGAGGAACGTCCTTCCTCACTATACGCGGATGTCGTCAAAACAGTGGTCGGTTATCACTAAGCAGCGGTGACGTAACTTTCGCGCCTTTCCTTTTGCTGTTCGTACGAAATGAACGTCACACTTTTCAATGTAAAAGAATAGGGCGAATTTAAATATAAAGAATTAAATCGGTGAAACCTATATACTTTTTACATACATTTTGTAATAACATGTGAACAAATATACAAACATACATACATGCAAAGGTGGACTTGGATTAATGTGGATGCGGGGAAGGTGATCACACATTATAATTAGTAAAAATCAATATATATGCTCAGTCAACTTAGAAATAAACTAGGAATGACTTTTCATTGTCTTCTAGTGTTATCTATCAATGAGTCAGTGCACTTACTTTTGAGTTGTATATATAATTAATATCATAGACAGGCGAAAAGAGAACTTTCGTTGAAACAGTTCATACCAAAACGAATTAAAATGTGTTACACCTCATCGTCAGTAATCAACTCAAAAATATTTTTGTTTCTGAAGACATCTTTAAATGAGATATGATGTTGGAGTGAAATATAATTGAAATACAGATGGTACATCATAACACTAAGCAATTTATTAAAATTCAGTAGAATATCTAAAATAAAAAAAAAACAACAACCACAACAACAACAAAAAAAAAAAGGATTTCGTGTGACAAACACTGTCAATGTAAATTATTTTATTCATAATTTACAAATTACAACATTTGCTTAATATAGGGACACATCATTGAAAAGACCGCCTTTCTGATTGATTGACACCTCACGTTTCAGTTGACTGGTTACTTTGACCTAGTACTAATAAACTTTGATAATGTGGCAGTTGACCTCAATACAACTGACACTGCTTATTTCCCAATAAAGGTAAATCCAATAACTGCTTAGCAATAGATCTATGACAGAGTATCTTTGAACATCCCTGTACGTATTGGACTCAACTGCCACATTATCAAAGTTTATTAGTAACTAGTATCCCGTCAATGGATACAAACATAAAATGCATGGCCCTGTTAGAACGAGTTTAATTCGGTTAATTGTAAGGTCTATTAAAAGTTTGGTGTTGGATTTCAAAGTGTTTAGTTAAAAACTACAACAAAAATATTTTAAATTACTCCCTTTGACAGGATCGTTGATTCGTTTGAATGATTTCCATTTCAAGTATTATGCAATTAAATTTTTGAATTGAAGTACACTTCTGTTATTTAAGATCATGATAATCTACAAGATTTTGTATAGTACTGTAAAAGCACATATTTCGCTGTGTCAAAATTTGAATTTGAAATATTGAGTATGTTTGCGAGGTTGTGAAATGGTAACCCAGCTTGTTCCGACATTTTTGTAAGTCGGATGTACGTACAATGTACCGTTTCTATTTGATATGTTGACGAACGTTTGTGTTATGACGAGATTTTCTCGATTTCTCCATGAATTTCACCAAGCATCATATATTACACAGATTGCTTTTGAAAACTCTTTGTTTTACACACTGATGTACTTATCAAAATAACGAATATCTATTTTGTTTAATGGACTTGGTGATATTAATTTTGTAGTTTTATAACATGAAGCTGTTTATTTTGTCTTTAAGGGAACACGGTATACAAGTCGTCTTGTTCAGCAACAAGTTGTGGTGCCTGTCCTTCTTGCACGGCTTGTTCCACTTCTAACGGATGTCTTACAGGACCAGCAACATACAATATTGTTGTTCGTTGTTATACAACTTCCTATGACAATGATGACGATGGAACGTCTACCCTGACTGTCAGTGTGGCTGAAGAAACACCAGCATTGACCATTAGCCTTCCAGGTATTGACAACTGAAAAAGCAAAAATTTTCTTTCAATTAACAAAATTGAAGTATTTCTAATATTTCATTATCAAGAAATCGTGTTGAACTTTGCAGAAGATGAAAATAAAATATTTCTAATTTGTAGAACCGTCATTTTAATTCCTTACTTTGTTGGATGCCATACCAGTATGCAAGTGTAAAGTAACTTCCCAATCTATAAATTTCACGTTGAGTACCTTCTCTCAAGCGAAAAAGTAAAATTTATAGTACCTCTAGATGGAAAAACCGTGAGTTTTCTGACACTTTTTGTGTACTTACTATGGTTCATGATTTCTGCCAACGACGTTATAAATTTGTTTTGAGCGGCGGCATTTTTTGGCGCTAGTAGATGATAACCGTTGCTACGTGACGATAAGGCCGTCCACAATAATCGAGGATAGAACAAAAAGACGTTGGCAGACGCAACTGCAGAGATAAAATTTAAAAAAAAACATGAAATGAAACTAACTTATTAATTTCTTTATCCTTATCCTTTAGATAAACATAAAAGATATATAAAGATATTGCCTTCATTTTGAATTCTAATACGCTTTTCTCTGTTAAAACACTCTTACATTAGAATGACACCACGCTAATGTGCGGTGACGTCAATGTTTTTGTTGCGACCAAGAAAGAGCGCTACTGTATTTTATCTACTTTTTTAGACTAAGGGCATATTGGAATCGAAATAATTTATAGCAAAACCATATTTTAACACTATTTATACACTCGGGCGGTAATACAATACAAATAATTTCACACGGGCGCTTAATTTCACTCGGGCTGTGCCCTCGTGAAATTATTACGCCCGACGTATAACCGCCAATCGTGCGTAAATAGTGTTAAAGCACTCTTTTGCTGTGAATTATTTCTTAATCCTAATATGTTTATCGCTGTTAAAATACCCCTACGATAGAATGACGTCACGTTAACGTGTGGTGACGTCCATGTTTTTGTTGCGACCAAGAGAGAGCGCTTCTATATTTTATCTACTGTTTTACATTAAGGGCATATTATAATTGAAGTAATTTATATTGAAACCGAATTTTTACACTAATTATGCACTCGGGCGGTAATACGTCGTACAAATAATTTGTAAATTATTACGCCCGACGTATAACCACCCATCATGCATAAATAAGTGTTAAGACAGTCTTTTGCTATAAATAATTTCTTTAAAAAATCGTTTACACATGATTGTGAATAACTCCAATCTGACTGAAGTATATCTCCTATTACGCTACGCATAGGATCTGAGAACGACCTATTCATAGCCTCGTTCTGACGACCCTTTAGCAAGCCAATCAGAGCCTAACTTACAACATCTTGCAAATCTACCTGTAGCCTTGACTTTTGATAGTTACAATTCTTATGTCGTAAAGTATCAGATAGCCGGCTAGCTCAGTCGATAGGCCACTTGCTTTGTAAGCGAGGGGTCCCGGGTTCGAGCCCTAGAATGACTGCACATTTTTCTTACTCTTTGACATTCGAACAAGTCGTCCGATTGGATAAAATAAAAATAGCAATACTGGAAATCCAAAATATACAGAAGACGAATGTGAATGGGTCGTTCTCAGATCTTCGTTCAGAAGATCAAGTACTTTAGTCAGATTGGAATAACTCTGGCCTCTGGTAGATACATATCTGATACTTACAGACTTACCGGTATATAATAATTTATTTTCCTTATGTCTGTGTATGAGATACTTAAATTTGGTTCACTGCATCAAATGTTTTGAAAAGTACCTTTTAACAGTTAGGAAAAATAGTGACCTATCACGCGGTATTTCATTGGAGATACTAGTACTGGTTTGTGCTTATATGATTGGCTAGCTCTGAAATGCACGGCGTTCAAGCCTAAAATGCATCGCGTTAAGTCAGGAAATTTACGGCGTTCAAGCCTAAAATGCATCGCGTTAAGTCAGGAAATTTACGGCGTTCAAGCCTGAATTGTATCGCGTTAAGTCAGGAAATTTACAGCGTTCAAGCCTGAATTGTATCGCGTTAAGTCAGGACATTTACGGAGTTCAAGCCTGAAATGCATCGCGTTAAGTCAATAGTGTAATCAATAGAAAATAAAAAAAAATGTATGCCTTTGTCTAAAAATATTGTTACACTTCATTTCATTATTTAGAACAGATAATACGGTATTGTACAGCTGACGTTATCCCTAAAGCTGCTGTATTTCGATTTCAATAATTTAAACATATCAAAGGAAAAACTTCAAAGTTACAAGTTATTGATATGATTATTAATGATATCATACTTGAGATGTATAAGATTCCAACTAATGAATAATTCTATATTGTTTAGGTTCGGTGGATGCGGATAACTCAATGAACGTTGGCACTGTGTTAACGACAGCGAGTAAATCAAGTGGACCTGTCATTGTGCAGTATACGAAGTCATCTGCTGTTTCAAACACATACCTGCTCAATACAGCCAACATGTTTGAACTGAACACAGGTAAAACCCATTTTTTGATGAAACACTATTGTTTAACGAACGACAAAGATACAGTCAATAGATTAACTGCCATTAAGTTCAATGACCGCAAACCTTTGTTACACGTTTTCAGTTCCATAATTTGCATAACTTTGACCTGATAATTATACTTTTCAAGCTGGACAGGTCGGTATATGACCTACATTGTGTTGTGTGAGACTCAAAACCCAACAAAAACAAGAAAGGAAATAAATATTGATATCAAAATAATGTTGTTTTCAGCCAACGGACAAGTTTATGTGGCCACTGACCCTTCAGTAGAGTATGACTACACTTACAGTATGGGAATATGCATATACAGTCGCCGGCAGGAGTCCTGTGGAACTCTTCCTATAAACTTTGGTATGTTTGTGTATATAACGACTAAACATTTGATAGTTTACACAACAAAAACTATTAAATGGAAACATCTTCAAGAAAAGAGCTTTCTTATATTTAGGAGTATAGTTTTTATCACATACTGGTTTTATACTTCGTTGAATTACCGATGACCCGGAAACTATAAAATAGGTTTCCGTCTGGACGTCTGAATATTTCATATCGGTTAAGTGAAGTTCTTTTCATGTGTGTTGTTGTGTATCAGAAATGATGTCAAATTTATTCAGGCTGCGGAATACATGTATGTGTAGATAAGTTTGTTGCTCTGTATTTAAAAAAAAATGCGCTCGTTCTTCGGCGCAATATTTGTGCTGCAACACTAGTGTATATTTCGCGACACAAAGTTAATATCCTACACTAATGGGATGGTGTGTTATAGTCATAGAAACATTTTGTTTATATTATATGCATTCATAAAACAGCTGTCTTATTTAGATAAAAAACTTACCTGCAATTATCTGCATACACGCAGGAGTATGACATGTAAAATTATTGTTCTGAAATAATAGACTCGGTTGTCTAAACAGACAAGATAGCTGTGATAATAACACTTTCTGGGAACAATAATCAAAAACTTCACGTACGTGTGATGTTTAAAATGTGTACTTGTGACGATATACGTAATATTATCCAAAGGGAATTACTTCGATATCCTTACAGGTTGAGGATATCGTCCCGTAGACCGTCCAAGACCGTACTCAGGCACTACAGTAACAGGAAAACAATATCAAAACAACTATATTATAGTAATAACTAAGAATCTTTTACAGACGGGTGCTTCCAGACCCCAAACTGTAACGATCAGACAGACACCACCAGTTTCAGTGACCAGATTGCAGTCGGAGCAACATTGTTTACCATGACATATACTAACCCTTCGGCTCATTTCACCGCAATCAGTTCCACATGGCAGAATTTGAATTTTGTAAAAGTTTCTTCAACACTAGCAGAAGCTTCCATACACTTAACGACAGGTACACAGTTTTAACTTGTATTTTGTGTTAAAGTATCAGCACACTAATAGTCAATATTGAAAGTCTGCACAAACTCTATATTTCTAGTATCTATACCCAAAAGTAAGTTGAATTCAAACATTTAATAAACTTTACCGTCAATTATGAAAATTAATACAATATTCATTATTTCGGCTAATTATCGGATTTTGATCCATCAGTCGACAAGGATCGTCATTGTAAAAAGAGCTACATAACTTTTTTTAATCTATTCTCTGATTAAAACCAAAATTTATTCAGTTTCAAAGTAAACCGACTGAAAAATATTAACATATTTATCTGCACCCCTTATCCAGAATGGCCGCCTTTTCTAGAAGATTTTTTTACCAGACTTTTCTTAGACATTTTTAAAAGTATGTCATGTACATGGGTAATGAGCACATCAAAATTATCTTGATTCTTATAGAAAATAAATATTAAAGAAAAAGAACAAGTAAATCCTGCAAATAACTTTGTATATTCGTGTAAATGGGATTGTGTATTCGTTTTAAGAAGGCTGTACATCTGTTTGAGGAGTCTGTATATTCGTTTAAAGATATTCACATATTCGTGTAAAGAAGCTCGTACATTCGTGAAAAGAAGTTCGTGTGTTATGTAAAGTAGCTCTTATAAATATTCGTGAAAAGAAGTTCCTATATTACGTTAGGAAGTTTGTAAATTCGTGTTAAGAAGCTCGATTTTTCAGGTAAACAGGCTGAAATCGGTGCAAAATAGCACATATAATTATTCGTGTGAAGAAGCAGCTTGTATACATGTACTCGAGTAAAGAATTCTGTGTAAAAATTCGTGTTATGGAGTTCTTATATTCGTGTTAAGAAGTGTGTATATTCATGTAAAGCAGTTTGTATATACGTTTAAAGAAGTTTGTATATTCATTTAAAGATGCTCGTATATTCGTGTAAAGAAGCTGGTATATTCATGTTAAGAGGCATTAAAATTCGTGAAATTAAGCTGTATATTCATATAAGGGAGTTCGTATATTCGTGTAAAGAAGCTCGTACATTCATGTAAAGAAGTTTGTATATTCGTGTTTGGAAGTTCGTATTTAAGGATAAACAGTCTTTTGTTCGTGTATAGGAACTCACATATTCGAGTAAAACGTTTGTATATTCGTGTAAAGAAGCTCATATATTATTTGTGTAATTTAAAATTTTTTATGTATTCGTGTTAGGAAGCTTGTATATTCGAGTAAAAAAAGGTCGTATATACTTGTAAAGAAGCTTGTATATTCAAGTAAAGAAGCTAGCAAATTCGTGTAAAGATGCTTGAATATTCAAGTAAAGAAGTTTGTGTATTGTATATTTGCATTTGCATTTTGCGGTTACCGTAATGTAAGAAAGGCCTGCGCAATTGCAGAAGGTAACTGGGATTTATATTCCTGCATATTTATCCTTGTTATTAAGGTGTTCTGTCTACAACTGGGAACGTAACAGTATGGCCAGACTATCCCCATTCGACACACACCTTTGTTGTAAGAGTTAGCAACCCGGGACATTCGTGCTCATATTCCGCCACGTGCACTATGACCATGCAGTTCTCCTTTACAAACTGGGTAAGATATTGATTAACATATATATACCTTAAAGACATAGTATATATCATTCCGAAGTTGGGGATTCGATAATATTGCAATCTGACAAAAGTACATCTCCTATTACGCTACGCATAGGATCTGAGAACGACCTATTCATTGCCTTGTTCTGACGACCCTTTCGCTAGCCAATCAGAGCCTAACTTGCAACATCTTGCAAATCTACCTGTAGCCTTGACTTTTGATATTTACAATTCTTATGTAGTAATGTATCCGATAGCTGGTTAGCTCAGTCGGTAGGCCACTTGCTTTGTAAGCGTGGGGTCCCGGGTTCGAGCCCTGGATCGACTGTACATTTTTCTTACTCTTTGACATTCGAACAAGTCGTCTGATTGGATAAAATAAAATTAACATACTGGAAATCCAAAATATACAGACGACGAATGTGAATGGGTCGTTCTCAGATCTTCGTTTAGAAGATCAAGTACTTAAGTCCGAATGATAATATTGCTATTAATCAATTTAAAAGTGTAAATTTCTTGAAGTCTATTTCTTATTTCTTGAAAGTTTATATGAAATTGTTGAGTTTGGTGAAGATCGGATTGTCGAGTACAGCTGATGCTGCTTGATGCATTTTGATATAAAAAACTCTGACAAGTCCACTGCAAGTTTTAAATTCTAGCCCAATACTGAAAAATCAGCCTTATTTGGAAAACGTAATCTTAATGGATTTAAGGGTAGGCTTATCTCAGTGTTGTTATATTTTCTGGTCCTTCGGGATCATTGATTTCAACTCATTTAGATTTGAAGATTGAATACTGCTTAAGCCGGTGCTTGGGGGCGTGGGCAGTGGGTTAGGGTTAGGGTTAGGGTTAGTGTTGCATTTTCCATTACTGCTCATGAACAGACTCAATCAAACCGAGTTTGCATTTTTCACTGTTTGCATTGTTCTTGGTGTTTCCGAGGGATCTGTTTTTCAGATTATATTTACTTCACAACAGCGGGTGTTAAGTGCTGTGTGGCGGCCGTAAAGTCGCCCCGACTTCATCTCAGTGTTGTTATATTTTCTGGTCCTTCGGGATCATTGATTTCAAATCATTTAGATTTGAACATTGAATACTGCTTAAGCCGGTGCTAGGGGGCGTGGGCAGTGTTGCATTTCCCATTACTACTCATGAACAGACTCAATCAAACCGAGTCTGCAATTTTCACTGTTTGCATTGTTCTCGGTGCTTCCGAGGGAC
Organism: Mercenaria mercenaria; assembly: GCF_021730395.1. NCBI lineage: Eukaryota > Metazoa > Mollusca > Bivalvia > Venerida > Veneridae > Mercenaria > Mercenaria mercenaria. The sequence continues at coordinate 96,959,155 of NC_069365.1, forward strand.
CTGCTTTTCAAATTATATTTACTTCACAACAGCGGGTGTTAAGTGCTGTGTGGCGGCCGTAAAAAGTCGCCCCGACTTCATCTCAGTGTTGTTATATTTTCTGGACCTTCAGAAATCCTCAACCTCAGGCTGCAGTGTCGTGACCACACCAAAGGCTGAAATCCTAAACATCAGGCTGCAGCGTCGTGACCACACCAAGGCTGAAATTCTCAACCTCAGGCGCCCGAAACATCAAACAATTAAACTCTAGACTACATCTTCTATATCAAGTTGATGTTAAAGGCTTTTATGTCTGTATCATAAATGCATTTTATTTGTGTATCACAAATACATTTTATTGTGCATTGTAGGCTATACGTTTCATCAGTTTGCCCACCACATACAATATTCACGAGGACACGGACTCACGAAGACTGGTACACAGTATTATTACGTACGATTACAACAACCCGGATCATGATAATGTCACGTGTGTAGTGACAGCCAATGAGGACACAGCTCTTCTTGAACTTACCCACAACGGAAACTATTCTTATGACTGTAAGTATTTATTTTGAGTTTTCAGCTGCAGTAATGCACTTTGCTAATTTCATTGAATGCATTTATAATAATTACAGGCTATCTAATTATTCGCACTAAGCTAATGGTAGTCATTCCAGTCATACGGTATACGTCATCATTCATGATAAAAATTACAATCTACAGATCAGCTTCGTTCGCTCGTCCTGGTAGTATTTTTGCGCCTTCTATAGCTTCGAGCCAGCGGAAGTCCCTGTACTATATACTTCTACATATATATCTAGGTCCGACCTGTCACATAAACATGGTCTTTATGATGTAATGCATATCGTTTTATATATAGCAGTACAAACTCGCTATACCAATTTCTGTTCCGTACTAATTCAAAACAATCATTCTGCGTTCCTAATAGCACGATATGAAACGTAATCCCCTGCAAAAAATTAATATCGACCAAACACGTATTAAGGGTCAAAATTGTTCTTTGAAAATCAACAGGATTGGTTAAATCAGTTTATTAATTTTTAAAAGGTAGAATATTAGCATAAACATTCTGCCAATAAAAGTAAGTCTCCTTGTCTGGTAATGACTAGAGATCATCTTTAAAAGTATGACGAGAAACAGACAAAAATAACATCACATACGCAGAAAATAAAATGTGTGCCTTTACGCATAAGATACCAGATTAATGAAAATTATCTCTCCCACCACACAGTGGTGTGGGAGACATATGGATTTACTCCAGTGTGTGTGTGTGTGTGTGTGTGTGTGTGTGTGTCTGTCTGTCTGTCACAAAGCTTGTCCGCACTCTAAGTCAAACATTTCTCATCCGATCTTCACCAAACTTCAACAAAATGTGTCTGTCAATAAGTGCTCGGCCAAGTCCGATAACTAGCCAAATCGGCCTAGGCACTTCGGAATTATGGCCCTTGATTTACAGAAAACACTCAAATTTCTTGCGTAGTTTTACCCCTAAACCGGCGCCTATACTACTAGTAGGCGTCCTTTTGGTATCAGGAAAGCGCTTGCACATGTGGATTAAGTAAACAGTATAGGTCAAAGGGAAGTAACAGTTTTCCCATAGACTTACATTGTAATGTTTTGGGTTATAGCCCTTTCCTAACATTTAAACTTTTGATGCCACCTACCCAGGGTGAAAGAACTATTCAAGGCCTAAAAGAAAACAGCCAGAAATATACATGTTGACCGTCATTTTTGTGCACTTTTTTCACCCGCATGTCTGTAAGCCCCAGTCCGGCAGTGAATTTTTGTTTACATTTCATGAATATACCAAATCACTAAAACAAGCAAAATTTTCAAACAAAATACACTTCAAATATTTTTTCCTCCATTAATCATGGCTTAGAACTTCAATTTAAGAAATAAAACAGTTTTCAAACATATTCAACAGATATTTCACCAATGAGAGACCACTTTACATCTTAAATATTTGTCTCCAAATAGTTATTTCCCTTTGACCTAAAGAGATACTTTTTTCTTTTTATATGAACAAAATATTGCTCAGAATGATAAAATAAACATTTACGAACTGAGATATGATTACCTTTTTACTCGGATACCCATATGCTGAAAATCGCTGACGAAATTTTGGTGGCGGGATCTGCCTGCATTTTGAGATAGAGATAATGTTTCACTTGAATCAAGAAATCCATGATATTTCAGTCACCGTACTCCTATTATTTTACCCATATGGTTCAAATGAGGAATGCGTACTAATAAATGTCCCGTCTAATTGCTTGCGTGTATATTTCATGAATACGCTGATATTTATGTCGACGTTGGGTCTATTTCTTACCCCACCCACCACCAAAATCGCGTGTTTTCATAGATTTTGCACCTTATGCGCCTATCAGACAACTTTAGGATGCAAGAGTGTAATCAAAACTGAACGAATATATAGCAATAAGTGGTACAGTCAAGAAAATTAATAAATTGAAATCTATATATACGTTAAACGGACCCCGGGGAGCAGTCAAAATAAGCACCTGACGTCCAGAAATTGTTGGAATTTGACTGCTGATGCTACATTCTACAGCTTGTATTAGAAAATATGACGTGCAGAACTTGTTAAAAGTGTAATGTCACTGTTAGATATTTACGTTTTACCAGACTGGCAAAAACAAAAATGACATAAATCTTCATGTAGTCCCGAAGATTAAGGATAAAAGTAGGAACATTCTCAAATGAACACTATTTTTAATGCCTTTTTCAGTTTCTGTAAAAGAAAAAATGCATTACAGGGGAAGCACCATGCATTTTTGCCAATGTGTTAACACAATCTAACGAAAAATGTCATTTAAGTTACTCAAAATAAACGGGACATCATAAAAATAGGCAAAAAATAAGTATTTTGCTATTAAAGGGAGGTAATTCAGATTAGTATTATCATATATTGTCAATCGCGATTGATAAATTGTTTCCCTTTATGGTGAAATACCGTTCATTCCGTATTTCTCACATAATTAGCTATCTGCTAACGCAATTACGTGACTATATTTCAATAAATCAGCAGTTATTTTAACTATAAAGCCCCCTATTTACCGTTCAAATAAACCTTTGAAAGAGATACTTTTTTCATTTTTCGAAAATAGTACAGAAAATAAAGTAAAATTGACACCAGCGACTGTTTCAAATACAGATTTGTCTAAATTTTATGCAAATTAACACAAAATGTATGAGAATGATCAAGATCAAGGTCCAGCTGTATCATTTCAGACATTCACTGGGCATATACTTTTTTTTATAAAAAAGAACGCTATCTTTATTCTTTTTGCCAAATAATATTCATTTCTCGGATTTCCGATTTACACAGAGCTATCTGGTTCCAGTTATTGCTTACTGTATTCACAATTGTGCATATATAAGCTTGAAATTCAGTCGAAATCATATAAATATGCATAGAACAGCATATACGCTGCAATATAGCTTTCTGAGGCAGAAAAGTACCTCTCCGTCACACCAAAACCAGTAGTAATCCCATTTTTATGATAAATTTTCATGAAAAATCTATGTGAAGACACGTTTTATGTTTTAAAAGTTTTAAACCAGACACTATCATGCAAATAAAACACATTCATCGTGTATTTCTCTGTTTACAGCCACCCACATGGCATGGCAATATAGCAATTCAGGGTGCTCTTTAGGTCAAAGGGAAGTAACAGTTTTCCCACAGACTTACATTGTAATGTTTTGGGTTATAGCCCTTTCCTAACATTTAAACTTTTGATGCCACCTACCCAGGGTGAAAGAACTATTCAAGGCCTAAAAGAAAACAGCCAGAAATATACATGTTGACCGTCATTTTTGTGCACTTTTTTCACCCGCAAGTCTGTAACCCCCAGTCCGGCAGTGAATTTTTGTTTACATTTCATGAAAATACCAAATCACTAAAACAAGCAAAATTTTCAAACAAAATACACTTCAAATATTTTTTCCTCCATTAATCATGGCTTAGAACTTCAATTTAAGAAATAAAACAGTTTTCAAACATATTCAACAGATATTTCACCAATGAGAGACCACTTTACATCTTAAATATTTGTCTCGAAATACCATATACTTTTTCAACCAATCAAAGGCCCTGTTAGTTATTTCCCTTTGACCATATAAAGACTGACTTACTATTTAGATGATTAGGCAGTTGCGGGAGACATGCGCTTTTCTCAAAAGCATCTCTAGTTTTACAAGCGCAGAAAACAAAGAAGTAACAGAAAAAACAGCTCTTCAGTGCATGAATATGACGAAATATTCACAATAGACAAATGGAAATCTATTAAAGGAATGATAATTTTATTAATTACCTAACTTCTTATATAAACCACTTGTCAACAATTTGTGATGTTGTAGTTTAACTTCAATTTACTTGCCTAAAATCATTGTTAAGAACGAAATGAGTTTTTTCCCTTACTGAATGACTTGCCGGTCATTAGATGAATATTATTACAAACTCATTGTTAAACACTGTTTAGCTACAATAGAACCTTACGTTTAAATTTCATATAAGGTGCGTGATGTCACTTTTTACGTTAGTTTCTTTCATTTAAATGTTCTTGAACGACGCTAATTTTAATTTTGCAAAGGCTAAAGAACAGATTTATACCATTTATGTAATAATTATGAGTGTAGAATGTGTATGTAATAAAAGAGTTATTAGATTTACATCGAGAAATATGTACCCGTTCTTTCACGGAATGGTATTGCGCTCCTAAAGTCGCGCAGTATTCCCGCCGCAGAACTCATGCATATATCTAACCTATAATTTTCATGAAACTCCTCCCCATATAACTCTACGTTGAATAGTTTATGCTATTGATGGGTCTATAGTTCAACACCTGATTGCTAGACTAACGTCAAAACGTGTAAAAAAACTTTTGAAATATATTACTGATGTGATGTGATAAAACACTTGTTGAAAGACTCGCAGATAACAAACTCTAGCAAGCCTAAAAATGGTTAAAAAGATTTATATGGCTAAATAGGAAATGATAATAAACGTTACAGAAACGTATGTTGCATAACATAATGAGACACTTAACATGAGCTTTATATAACTCTTTCAGCATGGTTTATTTATAAGAAAGTATGCCAGGATCCTGACTGTGGGTACATTGGTGCTGCCTTCCTCTGTACTGTGGGTATTGGATGTTTGAACTACGACTTAGATGACGAATATACGATCACCATACAATGCAGTGACGCTTATGGTTCAAGTGACACGGAAACCTTCACTCTGCAAGTTACAGAAAATCAACCGCCATCTTTCACAAATACACCAAGTACGTCGTTGCCTATTGGCACTAAAATACGTGAAGTGTTTGCAAGGCTATTCATGTTATGTTTAGAGTTGTAATGCACTAGACATTGCACGTCTAACAGGCTACGGCTTCCACATACTTGGAACGCCCATTTGCTCTGTTTAAAGTAAAATATGCATGTATGGCTTTGACGGCCACACACTTCAAGAACATATTTCACATTTCAGAAGTTTTATACAATTTATTTACATGGCCCACATCATATGCGTTCACAAATACCAAACATTATTACATTCCTTATTAAAATAGTAACAAAACTGCATTGCAGAAAGTCTTGTATACCAGACCAGATAACAGGAAGCGGGATATAAAATCGGAAGCGGGCACTATAACCGGTTACTGGTCCGCCATGGATGAGTCTCGTAATTTGTGGCGTCATTTTACCATCTGTCGTCGCGATAAAAACACTTTAACATCGATATTTTACATCATTTTCTGATTCAAGCAGTCCAGTAATCGTTATTGTGCTTAGTTATACAATAAACAATGTGGTTTTAGCACTCTTAAACCCATATCGGATATGTTTCTTTACTTTTCAGCTACAATCACAGTAAACACTGACAATATAGCACATTTAGATAAAGTGTTTTCCATCTACTACTCGGATTCAGAAGGTGAAACATTAGACTACAATTTCACCATTACACCGTCTACACCTTCTTTGTTTGCGTTTGATACTCGGGGCAACTATTACGGTGAGTACCGTAAAGAAAATTGTATAAAAGGAATATATTTCAGACGAGGCCGTAATCTGAATCGTCACTGACACACAACACAATGGCTGAAAAAATATAGAAATATTTTATTTATCACGATAGTAACAAACGTTTATTTTTCTTTTTAATGTAAACAGTATACGAATACATAGCACTTCATCACATGCTGTATGATGCAAAACAAATTCTACGTCAGTCATAGGTTAAAGGGCTGTATCGACTTGCACCTTGAAATAGCGTATTTTATTGCTGCATCGTTTCCACCAAAAGATATCTGCAGCTTACGTTCCAGTTTTAAAATTAAGATTACAATATATGACGTTCAAAACTTTTCATAAAAGAAACCGTATAAGGCTCATTACTTTTAAAGCAGTGTATGGTTAATTTTATTATTTGTATTGTTTAGATGATCCGGCTAATGTTACAGCCACTATATTCCAATGGGACCTAGTTAATAGTTCCTTTGCTGTTACCTTTTGTGGCCGAGAAAGAAGAAATATAGTCTGCTCTTCGTTTGATATTGACATCCGAGGTAAGGTGAATTATATATATATACTTGGAATTAAAGAGCCATCAATAACATCTCAAAAAGTATAGCAGACATGTGCTTCAAAGTCCAATGACAATTACATTTTACTAACTTTCAATATACAAAAATGGATATGGGGTAGAAAAAGGGGAATAGAGGTTTGAAGAAGGGGAAAACAAGGGTGAAAATTCTAAAGGAAAATCTTCTGTAACAAAATCTCCCAAGAACACAAACCACATCAGTGCAAGCATGGACGCGCCGAAAGCCAAAGACGCGCATGTACAGATAAACACAAGAAAATGAACCAGACACATTGGATAAAAGGGGGAAACACAGTGGGGCATCACTAAAAATGAAGTTGAGCGTAACGGTTCTGGCGGTTGGGACTTGCGAAAAGTAACACAACCGACAAACAATACAATATAAATAAGATAACATATAATATGAAACGAACAAAAACCAGTTAAATATAACAGCACCGCCTTTGAATGTTCAAGGAAACTAGTGACAAGGTAAACGCGTTTTGAGCATGCCAACTGCTAACTTTCCCGATTAAAAACAAATTTCAACGAGTTAGACAAATCAGTAGAAATAAAATAATTCTCCGCTGAGAAAGACTAAAATATAAGTGACAAAATACAAGATTATATTTGGTACAACATATAAGTACTGTCAGTCTAAGGTATAAGTACAACAATGTACTCCAGAACTTGTCTGAAGTCATAGCACAAAAAGCCTACCCTTTAAAGGCAGTACTAAGCACGACACAAACTTTTCTTTATTTCATGTAACATTATTTTTCAAGTGCTTAAATTCTGCTATTTCACGTAAGGGCGAAAAGTAAAATTTGCTTTTGGAAATGACATTGTGTTGATTTTACATATATAACAGTGCGATTTTTTATATGAGCCGTGCCATGTGAAAACCATCATAGTGGGTTTGCGACCAGCATGGATCCAGACCAGCTGCGTATCCGCGCAGTCTAGTCAGGATCCATTCTTTCTCTAACAGTTCTCTAATTGCAATAGGCTTTAAGCGAACAGCTGAATTCCTGACCAGACTGAGCTGTTAATTGCATGCTGTTTTATCATGCTGTCCAAATACTCTATGTATACGATTTTCACATCACGCTCACGTTTATAACCTTTATTCGCTAAATCAATTACTTCTTTCACTGTTTATACCTTTATATATTCGCTAAACAATTTATTTCAGAGTATTGTGGACCTACACCGGTATGTAGCGATGACTCAACGACAGTTACCGATCAGTTTGTCACAGGTGCCGAGCTGTTCCAAATAGATGTAACCGGAAGTGGATACACGTCACTCTCTTACGTCACAATATCCGAATATTCTAATCTGTTTTCTGTGAATTCGGTCACAGGTATATTTACAAAAATAGAAAGTTAAACGTTTGCATAAGGCGTCGCTTGACACTGAACGTAAACAGGTCGTAATAGCGGGTTGATCTTATCCAACACATAAGACGAAAAATTTACATGCTTTCAAAAATAAGGCAGCTATTAGAACAGTGTATTCTAAAAACTTCATATAATTAATACGTGTCTGTGTACAAGTCGAGGCCAAAAAGAAACTAAAACTAATATCAGTAATAGTTCATAATTATCAACATTTAATAAACTAAATGTCATATCCTTGAATTACCATTTAAAAATGATTATACCACAGTGTAGCTGTTTTGTAGGCAGTGTAACATCAGCAGCAGCCTTAGAAGCAAGGAGTCCTCCTGGCTCAACCACTTACTCTATAGTTGCGAATGTTTACGACACCGCTGCTTGTGCTGTCGCAGCTTGTGCTCTCAGTGTTGAAGTCACATTTACCAACTTTGTATGTATAATCGTACAACATTATTGCAAAACTAGCATTAATCTATCGTGATTAATTTTGAACTATGTATAAGTTAAAACAGTCTGACGTAAGGTGGTCCAAAACATGATTTCACCGACGGAACCAGTCAGTCATTGTAGGAAAAGCAATAAACAAAACAAGCAATCAACTGGTGCTTTTGAGCATATATATATCACGGTTAGCGTATTTTATTTAATATTATTGTATCCAGAAAGTGCACAGATAAATACTCAAATCCTAACACAGTCCTCCTTATTCTCTTTATTGGTATGGTGGATTAACAATATACCCGGATATATACGTTTATTGTAATGTAAAGTCAATGTCTATCGATTTATATCAAAACACACTAAATTTGATACGTTATGTAACAGACAAACCATTTTTGTATTATGTTTCAGGATATATCTATCGACAACATGGGAAGTGTTAATGTTGATATTCATGAGGACGAGCAAGCGTCTGTGACACTTGTCACCATAGCAACATCAGATGACAACACTATCGACGGGGTCACTTGTGAGGTAGACAACGCCGCATCAACACCAGCAAATAACAACATATTCTTCGCTGTGGAAACAGACACTGGTTCGAATGGTTAGTATATCTATTCCCTGATGACTGCTTTTATAAAACATACGCAATAAAGACTAATACATCCATCAGCGGTAGTGCCTTTCACGTAGAAAATGCAAACATAAACGACTTGAATGAAACACTGAATTTATATCTGAAAATTATATTTTCATTAAGCGTATACATTTTTTCCATTCTAGTCCAAACAAAAATCCGCCATTTAGTTTAATCAAACATTAATTTGAAAGCCAAGGACGGACCGATTTCTAATGTTGGCAAAACTTGTGGTTCAACCCTTTTATATTTTCGCACCTTTGCAAAGTTACCGAATATTTCTTAACGTACAATAGTATTATATATGTCTTGATGTATTGATAGTTTGCTGTTGTATATATATTTACATATGTATCAGTAAATTATTGTCTTGATGTGCATTTACCATAATGTCTTGTGTGATTATTACAATAAAATATGATTAAACTAAACTGTTCTATTATTTATTTCTTTGGTTTCGATGTCATATTTATCTATTTTACTTGATCTATTTTCATTATGTACAAATACATGCATACACTGCCATGGTAGTGCGTATGTCGAAAACGTATATTTTTTATTTTCCATCTATTTTGAACTAGTCAGATATGAATGAATTTTATAGATCTATAACACACTTACAGTTTATGAGTTAGTGAGCAAAGAGGGACCAGGATTTGATTATGACGTAGCAGACACGTATACAGTAGTGGTTGTTTGTGAAGATAATTATGGTTCCTCTGACACAGCTACTGCTACGGTGAGCATACTTGAGAACCAGGTACCAACAATGGATAATCTAAATGGAAAATATATAATCCAATAATCGATATTATCTCGATGTTTGTACTGTTAGAATAAAAACATTTACAAAGGTCTGTCTGTTTCTTAGACAGTCTTTGCACAAGGTCCAAAATAATTCTGGAGAAAATATAATGATCTGTTTGGAATATGATTCATATACAATTCTGAAAATCTTACAGAAATTTTAAACCATGCATTCTTTAGTACACCAAACAAAATGTAGAAAGTTCACAAACATTCTGATACATTTCATAAAACGCTAGCTGGAGACGTCATCAATGTAGATCCGATGACGGTAGGAGCTGGTGACGTCATATTTACTCTACAAATATCAGACGACGAAGGTGATCAACTGAAGTATTCGTGTAGTGTAACGAACAATTTCGTCCCTCTACAGTGTTTATCAGGTATCAATGTTTTACTATGTCTTAATCAACTTATTTACTTCACAACAGCGGGTGTTAAGTGTTGTGTGACGTCCGTAAACAGTCGCCCCGACTTCATCTCAGTGTTGTTATATTTTCTGGTCCATCGGGATCATTGATTTCATTTCATTCAGATCTGAAGATTGAATACTGCTGAAGTCGGTGCTAGGGGACATGGGCAGTGTTGCATTTACCATTACTGCTCATGAACAGAGTCAATCAAACCGAGTCTGCGATTTTCACTGTTTGCCTTGTTCTCGGTGCTTCCGAGGGAGCTACTTTTCAAATTTTATTTAAGTATTTATGTTTAGTTTGTAGTTTCTTGTTCTGTGCCGATACGTTTAGTTATTCATACCCCCTAAAACCTTAATATAAAATACATATCTCGGCCATTTTCAGCGGGTACTGAATTTAGCGAAATAATAAAAATTTAAATGATCATATGCTGTATATTAAAATAAAAAATCATTGGAATGCTTTTTTAAAATAACAGTAAAGTCTAATATCCTCTGGGGACGAATCAAGAAATGTGGTTTAAGGCAAAGCACGTAGATTTAGATGGTCCTGGGTATGACCTACTAGGAAGAGATTTGGCAAGTACAATTTACATCTCAACTGGTGTCATCTGATGTTTATTTGAGATAGTTTGAGCATGACATTTTGATACAATGTCATCTTTTAAAGTTGTAAAATACCTAAATTAAAATATGCATCCATATTTTAAAATACATTTACATTTTGCAATGAACACGTTGTCACTACATTGTTAATGATCACATGGCAATGAAAGATTTTCTGATACGTTTACCTTAAAGTTGTAATAGGGGCCTCTGTGGCCGAGTGGTTAAGGTCGTTGACTTGCGATCAATTGCCCCTTACAGATGCGGGTTTAAACGTCACTTTAGGTGTAGAATTTATCATGTGAGGAAGCAATTCAGCTGGCTACTGGAAGGTCGTTTTTTGCCCAGGTGCACGCCAAGGCCTCAGACAATGTCTTGAGGGTCACCTGGGATCTTCCGCAACTTGCCATATGATCTAAATTATGTCAGCATGACAGTCACTATAAACACAATAAAATAGCTATAAATGGGTTCCCCGGACTAAATATTCAGCCTGTAATACGACTCATGTTTTCTTGTTTTAAAAAATCAAATCACACAAAGATTTCATATACTTTTACTACCACACGCCATTTTGAAACATTTTAACATTGATAAGTATCATGTAAATATAATATAAAACTTTTACGATGAGGTAAGACAGTGACGTAACTTGTTGTTTTTTGTTCATGTTCGTCTCTCACAGCGTTTTCAGCTAGTTGTATATTTGAGAAATTTTAACGAATTTTTGTGACTCGTAAAATAAGTAAATGTTGATGTTGTCATTGTTTTGATGTTGTTGAACATTTGAAATGTTATCGATTACATATTATGCTAAGGGTGAGTTGAATTTACAGGAAGACTTTTCAGTAAGTTTTCCTCTTTCTCCTCACTACCCTTATCGCCTCCTCTCATCATTTGCTCTTGCATTTGCGCTTGCTTGCATTTGCACCCGCGCCCCTCCTTTTACTATGAGCAAGTCTTGCCCACCATAATTTTGGCAGCCGGTCGTCCGTAGGCGGTGCCCGACTGTTGGTTTTCCTGCTTGTTTGTGTGTGAGTGCGTGTGTGTGTGTCTTAGGCGGTACCCCACATTGTTATTACGACTTACGTGTGTATGTGTGTGTGTGTGTGTGTGTGTGTGTGTGTGTGTGTGTCTTTTGTACGTGGATGTGTGTGCTACTGTGGTTTACGTTGTAAGGTTACTTTCACTTTTGAATATTCATACTTGCTCCACTTTCCCCCAAACATCAGACCTTTTAATCTACCCGTTACCCCCTCCTTCACACTCCCCTTGCCCCCATATCGCCTTCGCTTTTTCTGTATTTTCATGTAATTAAAATGTACTTGTTGGATTTTAGAAGCAACCCGTCTATAATATTTAGTTATGACCTTGTTATGTTCCATGTTGTAAAACTATTTGCCATTTGCCGACCGTACAGCCAAACGTATAAATACAAGTGCACAATTTTCGTTTCGCCATTGTCTATGTATTTTGGAATATGCAAATACTATTTTAACATGTTTTAAACTTAGCACTCCCCACTACTACCCACTACTACCTTGTTAAACATATATCTGTAGATGGTGTTGTGTCACTAAGAAGGAATGTTAGGATTCCAGACGAAGAAGGGGAAATGTACAATGTGACATTATGTATAGAAGAAAGTGCTCACAATCATACAGTCTGTGAAACCCTCAATGTCAATATTTCATGTAAGTACTGGAGTTTGAATTGTAACATTACAATGAATTTCAGACATTTTATTTGCAGTGTATGAAACAGTGACTGTTGTCATATTGGTTATCAAAATTATGTTTCTCTTCACCTGTCCTGTCATTTAATGCATGTACCTTATATTATACTAGAACTATATTTTGAGCTCTTGTATTTATTCAGGTCATACTGATATTTTACCAGAAAGAATAACCAAGATTAATGAATGTAACCAAACGCATCAATAAAGATATCAAGTCGACATTTTATTATTAATGAAAACATTTTCTTTATTTCATCCAAGCTTTTGTAGACCGAAAAAAGAAAACATGTGTAATATATAACAAAAACAAGATTATTTTCTTTGCATTGCTTAATATTGTAGCGTCCAAAACAAACCCAATACTGAACAACCTACCTTATAGCGTAAGTTTTGATGAGGATTCTGCCGTTGATGTCACGCTGTTTACCGCGACTGTAGAAGATCCGGACGCACTGGATGTTCACACATTCTCCATGACTGTGTATCCCAAAACATCCAGTTCAGCATTCGCCCTTGATGCAAATAGTAATGTATTATTTCAGGGATATTTGAATGTATACAAGATAAGAAAGCTGTATTTCTATCACAATTATTCTAGTATTATAGTGTAGTCCTAATTAAATAACTCTAAACAATACTGTAAATAATTAAGACGGTAGCATCCAAGGTAATATTAACGGAAATTTATTCATTTTTCAAGTAATAATATTCAAGTAATATGCATCCTTTTTGCTATAAAGCATACATCATAAAATCAAGATAAAATCAATGATAAGGTATCCATTGTTTTAATCGAAAACTATACAGCAATATTTCAAGATAATATTGATGGTAAAAATATCAATCACATTCATTTGATAAAATTTCGTACACTATTATTTGAAAACATTATCGATGGCAGTCTTTTTGCTAGAATATAATATATCATTATTACAAGAAAATATCGATGGTAAAAGCTATGCTGTCCTTTTTGCTAGAGAATCGTGCATCATCATTATCTACCTGATATATTTCTTCTATGTAATTTTCAGCTTGAGTTTTAACTTTGCAAGAATCACTTGACTATGAGACGCTAAACCATTACGAGTTTTTATTCAGCGTTAGAGATGCCTATTTACCTGGTATAGAGGATAAATATCTCAACCTGTCCGTGCTGGATGTTAACGAAGCTCCTTCACTAACATTGGCTGAGACAACTTATGCTACCATAGAAGAAGATGTAAGTGAAACCATCTCTAGTATTTTTGTTTCTCCCCAATAGTTTTTAATATATTTGTGTGTGTTATAGCTGTTACTGCTGTCACAGCTGGCTCTATCTCACTTACGCAGGAACTTTAACGTCTTCCCCAATCAATATAAGTGTATGTTTTTCCGGTGACCATATTACCAACAAACGCTTTCGAACAATTTCAGTTGAAAATAAGAAACAAGCTATTCCAGACCTGGAAAGCTGTGCATTCACCATTGATAACTGGAGGAAACAAAACAAACTTAGAATGAACAGGTTTAAAATCTGAATTCATCTTATTCGATAGAATTTTACAGGGTTTTAAACCATGTTTAATGGTATGTGCATCCAGTAGTGATAGTCATATTTAATTTTTCAATCGGCCAAACTCCATCTAACTTGACTGAATTAGTATCGGACCAAGCACCAAGAAGTAGTTTAAGGTCTTCAAGCTCTGTTACAGGTGTAACGAGGTATCATTTAGGAAGCGTAAAATATTTGGTGATAGAGGTTTTCAAACTGTAGAGCCGAGAAAAAATGCAAGATGAAAATGCTAAAAAATGAAATGAAAAGGAAGCCATGTCTAAAGATTTATAAAACCATGTGACCTGTCGTTTTTCAGTCTGGATACACTGTAGCAACATTGAATTTCACTTGCACTGATGTTGACCTCAGGCAAACTACGAGTTTAACAATAACGTCTGGAACACACATGAGCTACTTTTCACTTGACTCATCTACAGGTGTCATGACGTTTGCTCAAAATTGGGATTTCGAAAATGGCATTATTCCTCCGCAGACGACTTCTTTAGGGATAACATGTGATGATGGGAACGGATTAAGTGATGCTGGAACTATTGTTATCAACATTGCAACAGTGAATGAATTTTCGCCTGTTCTAAGTACAACTGCAGAAGACATTACTATATACAGTAATCAAACACTTCTAGATCCGTTGTTCACAGTCACAGCCACTGATAACGATTATGGTGACGACGGTTTGTTCGACTTTTCAATAATTGGGGAAGGAAAGGGGTCAAAATATTTTACTATTAGCAGCACAGGACAACTTTTTATATCCGACTACATTGACTGGAATTATAATCATACATTTGAATTCACAATACAAGTGTCAGATGGGGAACCTAATCCACGTACATCGCATGTTAACGTGATTGTAACGTACATAACGTCGTACAAGCCAACGATCCCAAAAAAAGAAAGTGCGCGATGCATTTTATGTACTAACATTGGGAAAGCCGTGGTTTCTTCTCTGTGTGTTGAAGCAGCTCTAATCGTGTTCTTGTTTGTTCATATGTGCTGCCGTATGAAAGCCTATCAAATTTGTCAGCTTAAACCTAAACCAAGTCTGTAAGTATACCTTAAATAAACAGCAAGTACATGAATATAGAACACTAAAATTTGTCTGTTGGCCAGGTGGTCTGCCCGTCGTTCCAAAATCTACCAAACATACTAGTATCTTAAAACCCTTAAATGGATTTTCACATAACTAAATCTTAAGGTCCATAATATTTTAAATTTTTATCTTAAAAACAGATCAAACAGCTTTCTAAATATATATGTTATGCGTACTTACATGGTTAGAAAAGCACCACTTTTAATATTGCACATGGTTTGTTTACTTATAGTTAGAGCCATAAAGGATAACAATAAAAATACAATAGCTTCTATAAAACATTCTAGTATTTTCAATAATATTCAAACCTTTGACAAATCTTAAAAAAAAGTAATTATCAGATATAGGATTTAACAAGAAATTAATATATTATAATTATGTTCATAACGGAAAATGTGCCAGATACATCTTAAACAAAGGAATTATTAGCCTTTAAATATTCATAATAAATAGATTCACGCATATTCAATGTCGTACTTATAGGTAAAAGTAAAGAAGTTATGTTTCATGCACACATTATATAGTCTAAACCATATGTTTGATAAAAGTAGCAATATTTGCACTTCTATGGAGAGCCGGGTCAAAGTTTATTTTATGCCTACAATCTGTAAAATATTTTCATTAAACTATCGTCTTCTAAGGTCAATGTCACTGTTCGTGGCCAAATGTCAATAATGTTATTTCATGTCCATTCCTTATCTTCTTAATGTCTGAACGAATTTTCAAGTAACTATAACCAATTGTCAATCGCATCAAATCAACTAATATAACAAATATGAAGACATGAATAGAACACTGTAAAAGTCTTTAGGTAGTTGCTGCATCAGTATCTAAAACCTTAAAGGGATTGCCATAACGTATTTATCCGGAAATATTAAATTGGTATCCGTACGAAAATGGAAAATCAGTTTTATGATATTTATCGTAACATGGTTAGAAAAGCCTTTTAATGGCACTGTTGTTATATATAACCTAAAGGGTCAAAAAATAAAGTTTAAAACATTCTAGTATTTCAATAAATTCAAACTTAAATTCTTAAAATAATACGTAAATTCAGATTTCATTTAATTATGGTCTACAAATTGCCAGAAAATAAACAACGGAATATTAGCCTTTAATATTCAACAAATGATCAGGCCATGTGTTTATTGTCAAATGTAAGAAGTGTTCATCAACAATCTACATGTAAAAATAATTTGATGAAAAGTTAGAATATTTGATTTCATAGACTCCATTTGATATTTTTGCCGTAGATCTAAATATTTTCATACATCGCCTAGCAATGTCATGTCGTGGCCAAATCTATTTATTTCTGCATTTTTCTCTTAATTCTGAAGATTTATAAATCAATTGAGTGCAATCAAATCAACATTAGAAAAGTATGAGTCAAAGTGCAGATACTAAACTTTAATTCAAATTCCTTATATTAAAATTGTGTCAAGGGTTATTGCTCACCTTGTGTGATAGCGCTCGGTTTTCATATATGTATATTTAGAAGTAGTAAGTTCCTATATGATTGATGATATACTTTTTGTGCGCCTGCCTTGATTTCACTCATGTCTGCAAAGTCCTTATAACATCTCCATGCAAGACAATGCTTACGCTGCAAATGGCGTCTGTCGAACAAAATTAATAAAGCAGATTCGTGAATTGATTAGACTTTGTATGTAGACCAATTAATCAAACAGAATAATTATATCTGTAAAAAGGATCCTTTGGGAGCAAAGAATGCAACCAAGAAGAATAACAGCAAACGCTGTTTGATCGAATATGTTCATGAGAAGTAAGGAAAAGTCTGTTTTTGGTTGTCGAAACATCTTTCTCTGACGTCATTTTCGTTATTTTTTAAATGTGCGGTTACGTCTGATTCGGACATCTATACTACATTTGTTTGTAAATATCTTTTACGTCTTTGTTTGGTTTATTTTGGACGTTTGTTTTCACGTATTTTTAGAGAAATGACGTTTTTAAGATTAGTTTACGTGTACTTTAGTAATGTCCTAAAAAAATATTTATTTTTTTAAATATGGATTTGAACACATTTTCACGGTTAACCAACAAGTATTCCAGGCATATATTTGCTCTTGGTCAAATTTGTAATGATGTAATCAGCATGTTTTTTTTACCTTTATTCATTTTTCTGTGATTTTAAGCTTAGTTAGTGAGTCTGAATTTAAGACTTGCTTTTTCCGTTCATTCTCAAAAAAATCTTCAGCACAGTACAGGTAAAACATTGGTCCAAGTATCATTTGAAATGTCTGTGCGATTGTATATTGTTTTTATCATTTCCCGTAAATGAAATATAGGTAGAAATCAAACAGTGTTTGATAAATTACAAATAAAATAATTAATTGATGCACTTAACAAATATACTAGATTGTACTCTATTACCATTTCTGATTAAAATATCTGACATTGTTATATTAGATATTTTCAAGAAAAATGCAGAATGTTGTTGTAAAAAGACATTTTTTAAATGAATCACTTTCTGAAGTTTAATCTATGTGAATATTATTATTGAGGTGTGTCGGCTGTAAAGTGTCTCCCTGTACTTGGTCTTTGTGTTTTTATTTCTTCAGGTCCTTTGGGATTGTGGAGTACATTTATTTTTACTATAACACATAATAATAAAATTCCGCTTAATCCTGTGCAAGTGGGCGTGAGGGGTGTTGCACATTTCCTTACCTCTCATGATGAACTCAATCAAAGCGGATCTGCTATTATGTTGCATTATTGTGTTCTGTGCGTTCAAAAGATCTTTTTAGGTATTTTACGCACTGCTTTGCAGAACCTTTCTGTATATAATTTATATAAATGTTCTATCTTATATACTACTTGAATATTGCGCCTACAAATACCAGAAAAAGCCACCAGAATACAGACGTGACTAATAGCTATGGCAGTTTATAGAGGCAGATCATACAAAGAAAAGTTATAAAATGCTCCATTTTAATTGCAATATTACAATGACATTGCTTTCCTTGCCAAAGACGTCTTTATTTGGTAGGAAAAACGACACAAAACACTTCTGTATCTGGTCACAGAAATCGCGACCATAAACAACCCGATAAAAACGTCGTCAAGACATCATTTGTTTGCTAGGGAATACCTTGATGTTTTTCTTTGGTCTTCATAGTATATTTCTTGATTCAGAAGAAGTGTTTGTTACGACAAATAAATAACTTTACGTGACAAGTTGTTGTACGTGCGTCTTTGAGACGGCATGATGCAACTCGGAAATCACCATATCCTAAACAGATACCGTATCCTGGATATTCAAAACTGTACCTACAATCATGTTATATTATGTTATCTTGTAACTTTCCGGAAATGTTCAAGTTTAATGTACAACCAGTTACAGATGACTTTTATGTTATGTTATACATGTATTACCTTGTTACCTTCCAGAGATTCTGGTCCTTATAATTTAGTTTTCGATTCAGAAGACATATTCTGTTCGGAGTGTTTTATCGTCCTCCAAATTCTGATACTATTTACAACAATCTTGTTGAGGATTCTATCGGTCTTGCAATTGATACAAATATATCTGATGTCATAATAACCGGTGACTTCAACTACAATGTATTCAGTCCGATAACAAATCGCAAAATTACTTCAATCACACAACAATTTAATCTTGAGCAATTAATTGATCAGCCAACTCAGTTTACCGAACACTCCGAATCTTTGATTGATCTTATTTTTGCTTCCAACAAGAACAACGTTCTCTATTCTGGTGTTGGTGAACACTTTCTTGACCAAGAACAAAGATATCACACTCCTGTATTTGGACTTCTTAAATTTCAAAAACCAAAACGCCACTGCTTTGATAGACTTATTTGGGAATACGACCGCGGTGATTATGATAGTTTGAGAGATGCTGTCAAAAATCATCCATGGGATAACTACATTGATGTAGATATCAACACATATGCCAATAAAGTAATAACAACTGTATCTGACCTTGCAAAACAAAACATTCCTAACAAGACTATTAAAGTAAGACCCCTTGATGTACCTTGGATGACAAATGACATTCGAAGAAATATACGTAAACGCAAACGTTTATACAGAAAGGCCAGAATAACATCAACACAACATTACTGGCAAAAATTTAGAACAGTTCGAAACGAAACAATCCTAATGATACGCGAGGCCAAATCAAATTATTTTCTTAAACTTTCTGACAAACTCAAACGCGGTTCTCTATCGTCCAAGGATTGGTGGAAAACTCTTAAATCCTTTACTTCTAAACCAAATAAGATAAACATTCCCCCTCTTCAAGACCTTAACACCACCCAAACAACATACTCTGACCTTGATAAGGCTAATCTTCTTAACGACTACTTTGTTCAGCAAACAAATATTGACGACGACAATAGAGAAGCACCTGACCTTGGCCCTCCCAACTCCTTGTCCTTTCTATCTGATCTAATTCTACGCCCAGTCGAAGTTGAAGATGTCCTCAAATCATTACAAGTTGACAAAACAGCTGGACCAGATGGTATCAGTAACAGACTCCTACGAGAAATTTCACATGACCTCTCCTTCCCTCTTTGTAAATTATTCAATGCATCTTTACAATCTTGTACACTGCCGTCAGCTTGGAAAGAGGCCCATGTAACTGCTATTCACAAGAAAGGCGATGCATCACTTCCAAGCAATTATCGGCCAATTTCTCTTTTAAACACAACTGAAAAGGTGTTCGAACGTCTGGTTTTTAAGCACGTCTTTAATCATCTTCAAGATATCAACTTTCTAACTACAGCTCAGTCCGGTTTCATTCCTGGTGACTCTACTGTCAATCAATTGGTCCTCATTTACGAAACACTTTGCAAAGCTCTTGATGATGGGCTGGAAGTTTGTGTCGTTTTCTTTGACATAAGTAAAGCCTTTGACAAAGTATGGCACAAAGGTCTTTTATCCAAACTAGAATATGCAGGTATTACTGGACCCTTGCTCTCTTGGTTTCAAAGTTATCTATCAGATAGGCGTCAACGGGTTATACTTCCTGGCACTCAGTCATCATGGGCTCACATTAAAGCAGGAGTTCCCCAGGGGTCAATCTTGGGACTTCTGCTATTTCTTATCTTTATTAATGATATTGTACAAGAAATACGATCTTGTATAAATCTCTTCGCAGATGACACTAGCCTCTATGTAATAGTAGAACAGCCTGATTCAGCCGCAACTCTTCTCCAGTCAGATATCCAGACAATCTCATCGTGGGCCAACAAATGGTTAGTAACATTCAATCCATCTAAATCTGAATCTCTTCTTGTAACCAGAAAACGTAACCGTCCGCAACATCCGCCTCTACATATGTTCAATCAAGAAATACCCGGGGTCCTTGAGCATAAACACCTTGGTGTTTTTCTTTCTAGTGATTGTACATGGCATAAACATATCGACTACATCACAGACAAAGCATGGAAACGTGTTAACATCATGCGTAAATTAAAGTACTCACTAGACCGTAAATCCATAGAAGTTATTTATACATCTTTTATTCGGCCGATATTAGAGTATGCTGACGTTGTTTGGAGCAATTGTGCCCAGTACGAATTCGATCAACTTGACAAAATTCAAAACGAGTGTGCACGTATTGCTTCTGGGACAACAAAACTCATCTCTTTGGAAAATCTACACCAGGAAATCAATTGGGAACCCCTATCGGAAAGAAGATATAAGCACAAACTCGTTATATTCTATAAAATGCAGGCAAATCAAACACCCGATTATCTCTCATCTTTGATTCCCGACGCTGGTAACCCACGATACTCACTAAAAAACTCTGATGACATACATAATATACATGCCAAATCTGCTTTATATTACAACTCCTTTTTACCTTCAGTCATTCGTGATTGGAACCAACTACCAGCAGACGTTCGCAACTGCTCAACTTTGTCAGCCTTTAAAAGTCAAATTTACAAGAACAAAACGAAAACGCCACAGTATTATTACGTTGGTAGCAGAAAACTCCAAATTCTTCACACACGACTTCGCACTAAATGCAGTTCCCTCAACCATCACCTCTTTATGAAAAACATTTCTCCGTCTCCTTTATGCACGTGTGGAAAAATTGAATCAAACTTCCATTTCCAGTGCTTGCCGTAACGTCTTACTACTTAATCTACAAAACTATGAGATTGATCTCAACACATTGCTCTTTGGAAACCCATTCCTTTCAGACCAGGATAATACTATAATATTCACGCATGTTCAGAATTACATATCTGAGAGTAAGAGATTTTCGTGATGCCTTTCCTTTCATTCCGAGACAATACTCCCCCCTATCTTTCTCTGCCTTTCCTCTTTCTGATTACTTTAGTCTTTAGTACTTAACGTTGTTCTATTTTCTATTTTTAATTATCATTATCATTTTACACTATACAGATACTTGTATCACGACCTATTCCCACTACGAGTATAATATGATATAATGCTCTTTTGTGTTTACATACAAACTTTATTGTCCGCCTAAGGAGAAGAATTCTATAAGACATGTCTTTCATTCTTATCCTTTCCTTAGTATCATGTTAACTTGTTGTTGTAAATATACAAATCTATGTTATGTACTCTTGGGAATAAATATGTTTAAACTAGACGAAGCTTTTTAAAACAAAAAAACGGGTTGTTCGTCTTTGAGACGGCATAGCGTAATTTCTGTTTACGGGAAATAGCCAAAGCCTAAACAGGTACCATATCCTGGTTGTTCCAATCTCTACCTAAAAGCAGTTACAGATGAATTTTATGTTATGTTATGTTATCTTGTAATCTTCCAGAGATGATTCATATCTATACTGAAATCAGTTAAATAAGGTTTGCTGTCGCCCTTCATACTCACTTTCATTGTCTCAATTTGTGTATTTAAGAAAAAGTTTGAGTAAAAAAATAATGCTTGCCAAATTTTGCAGACGGACTGTGAGTGATATAAAGAAAGCAATACAGGACAGGTCGGATACGGATGATCCGTGAGTATACAATTTACATACGTAGGAAACTATCTTTTCAATTCATTCAGCTGTATTCAGCGAATAAACACCGAAAGTGGTATATCTGCGGATGTTTCTAAATTGCTTTTTGTACTTGTAGCATGTGTAAATGTTGAGTTCTGCTCAATGCGGGGCTAGAGGGCGTGGACGGCAGCATACATTTCCACTACCGTCCGTGAACAGGTTCAATCAAACATAGTCTGCAACATTTGTCGTGTTGAGCGACCTTTGAAGTTTCCACTTTTTCTATTCTTGATACGAGTAGTTTTTCATTGATTTAATAGATATTCAATAGAATGATAGCAAATTAGTTATTTCTGGGACTATAGCAACTAACAAATATAAAAAATTGTAACAAATCAAATACATTTCAAATAAAACAAAATTCTTCACAATGTCTTAAGTTCAAAAAGAAATGAATTGATGTCATAAACTTAATGTAGTTCGAATTGTTAATGAGCGTTAAATGCAAATGCTGTATTTGTTTAAATAAATATCCAAGGAAACATATTCAAAGTTATCTTTTTATTGATAATTTGTTAACATGAATTTCAAAATGATCTTTGTAAATGTTTCCGCATTATTCCCTATTTACTCCTAATGCTTCAAGCGTGAAAACCATAGGTCAATAAAACATTGAATGATGATATACTTTTTTTGGCTTAGGTACCGGCCAGGATCAGAAATGCTGAACAGAGCTTTGCCAGATGACAGACCTCCTTCTCCCTTCATGTACAATGTACCCCCTAGAGTGAGAGCTGAACCCCCAGCTGCTGCAGAATACATCGAGCCGGGACCTGCCATCAGCCTAGCAGATATTTCCGGTCCCCCAAAACGTTCAAGCTTTGATCGAGTAGCAAAGAGTACCACTGCACGAGTTACAAATATGAAGCCGAAAATGGATAACGTTCCTTCTCTTTTCCAAAATAAAGCGTATGCACCGACAAGCATGAATGAACCAGGGTCTGTTGTTGAGACAAAGATGTACAAATTTACTAAAAATGATCAGCTGCTAGCACCGTCCAAGGTTTCAAACAAACACACAAGAATCAGCCCTCTGTTTGACAGACCTGATAAGTCCGTTTTATACAGGTCAGTACCTTTCAGTCAAACATAGTTCGTTTGGAAACATTGAAATATTTCTGTTTGATTTTCTCTGACAGCTTTATTTGCTAGTATGCCTCATTATATCAGTTGCGGTATACCCGAGTTTCCGATGACAGTGCTATGGAATCGTAGTTAGTTACACATGTACTTATTTCATTGTACATGCTATCTCTAGATTGTATTAGCAACGTTAATGTGTTATTTACCATTTAATTAAAAATTATTGCGTTTTAAAAGAACCAATAAACCAGTTTCCTTTTACTTATACTGTAACAGTATGTTTCTGAAAATTTCAATATGTAAAATCTTTCGCATACGTCTTCCTACAGCTGTCATCTTTATTTTCAGTGATAATTCAAGGCATATACCAGAAATTGGAGAACCTGTTAGTGCGTTAGACTTCTAAGACGTTTCTCATTGACTCTCAAATTATGTAGAGTGTGGTTTCTTGCCAGTCTATTCGTCGCTTAGTTTTGTTATATTTAAATTTTGAAAAGCTGTCATGAATGTGATAACGCAAATCATTAGAGATAGTAGACCCGTAAAAGCAGTCTACATTTACAGTGCGATTTCGTATTCACGTTTGTTATTTCGGCATTCTACGTCCATAAATACTCAAATGGGCAACTAAATGGGTTACCATAACAATCGCTGATTGCCGAGGTCTAGATCTCAAGCGGGTAAAATGCAGTTGTGCAGAAATTCACTAATTTAAACTTTATACAACGTTGAATAAAGATAACCGTGTGTAATCCGAAGAACATTTGGTGTGAATTTAACATTTACAGTCATTATACCTCATGTAGATGCTCATTCATTGCTTAAACTTGATTATTTTATAATTTGATATCTAAATGCGCAGAAGAACTATTTTGGTTTTCTGTGTATGATCATTGATCTCATCTCAAAAACACTAATTTGTTTTTTTCTGCTTGTGTGGCTTTAAAGTCACATATCCAGTTGGGTATTATTATTCTTTTGAATTGAAACTACAAAGATCAAAGTTCACTAGGCGCTTATTGATATTTGATTGAAAAGCGTGCGTCTTATAACAATATTAACAAGTAAAGATAGGACTTACAACAAAGTCGCCACAATTAAGGATCGAGATTATCTTCAGTCTTTTTCGTAAAAATGAGACTCTATATACCTGTGACAATGTGTCTATATCTTATTGGTGTTAATATGAGCCTTCCAATTAACTTAATTGACCATTTATGTATATTTTACCAATAAATAGCTGGGTCATTCATATTTTTGGTATAATAAGATAAATATTGCATTCTGTCGAAGTAAATATCAACATCGGCTGACGCCTCGGTCAAAATTCACATTTCGTAATGTAAACATTTTTTTTCATATCGCCCTGTCATGAAAGCAATATTTAGATAGTATCGGTAATCGAGAAGGAATTACATTATTATTAGGATTATTTGTTTTTTAAGTATTTTAATTTTGCTTTTATTTCAACATCTCGTTCGTTATATTCTCTAAATATTTGTAACTCCGAAAATGATTACTCGCGGCAATACTATCATTGCATTTTATCACGCAACTACATGATATTAATATTATACCATACAAATGGCTGATATCACTTGCCTGATATCTTGTTAGTATCAGGTCATTGACCCGACATCAAAATTAAGCTCCTCACAAGTTGACAGGCTAGCTATTTTTCTAACCTGATTATTTAATCTCGATTAGTATTTTAACTATGTCTGTCTGAACTTTCATCACACAGACAGTAATACTTAGTGACGTCATTATCGAAAGTTAATCATGACTTCACAATGTTTACATTATCATACATTATAGATGATTCTTGGAAAGAATTATAATACACTTGACACTGTACTTATTTTTTGATTTATGCGTACTACAAGGCATACACTTTTCTAAAGTAGAAACAAAAGTCTTTGTTTTAATTATAATTCTGAATTTCTCGGAACAATGTAAATTTAGTGATTTTAAAATCTTTAAATTCTCCTGACTGAGTGGAGCTGGAATTGAAATTTTCAATGCTTGGTGCATGCGATGTAGTTGCCCGAGTCAAATGTTGAAAAGTATGGAAATCATGAAATAAAGCATTGTTCTGATTTATGTAAGAGGATGATGTTTTATTTTACGCAAGTAAGAGTCCACTTAATATTAGTTTTATTAGCTAGAATATCAAAACGTCAATAAACAATATCCAAATTGAATTCAAGATGGAAGCCGTATTGTTTCGTTCAGATGTTTCAGGAGTTGATGAAGTTTAAAATCCGTAAATTATGAATCTTTTTATTTTTTTGCTTCAGAAGTAAATTTTTCAAAAATAAGAGATGAAGACATGTGTTGTTTTAGGCAGGTTGTATAAGTTGCATGATAAATACAATAACAGACAATTGTCTTTTGATATAAATGTTATCAAGTTCGGCGGATATGGGCCTATCAACATTGACCTGATATAATTGATATCAAAAGACAGTAGCCTGTTATTCTCTATAAAAGTATTACATTTTGCACAAGTTGTTGATATATAGTGGGTAATCAAATCAAGTGGATTTACAGTCTCGCTAAAATGTCTTATTTTTGGAGATTCATCAATAACACAATAATCCTGCTCAATAGCTCAATGGTAGACTGCCCACTCTGAGTGCGGGAGGCCTTGGGTTTGATCCTTGCCTCGTCATACCAAAGGGATGTGAAAAATGGGATTAGTAGCTACCTTGCTTGGCACCCGGTATATAAAGGGTTGCACAGTAGGTAAAATAAACTTAGGTAAGTATCTGTTATTTAATACCTTGTTGGTCGTACATGAAATTTGTATCCCATGTATGAAACATTAAAGGTTGCATCTTCCTTTACACTTATACATTTTTGTTTAATCTATTTATTCAATTCGGCAACGACAATGTGTATGATCAAATCTTTATTTCTCTACATTAAACTTCCTTGGATGAGCAAATCATTTATCCGGATGTAAATATCACATTTTCCATATCAAAAGAGATCGAACGTTTTTAGTTCAGATGCGCAAGTTGGTGAACTCAACGCCTCAGCAAACATGCAGCCTTCATCCATGAGAGATGGAACAAATAATACATTATTTTCTACAACTTGAGATTTTCACCTTACTTTGACGCGGACTGTGGACAACGGACTGCAGACTTACAATAGGTGTTAGAATAGTTTCTCATCATATATTGAACAGCAAAAGAAACTATCGTGATGTTTAACTAGTGTATTTTTAATAATAAACTTAAATTTATAAAGTTGACTTGTTTTCTTCACACTGCGTTACACTGTATGGTTTCTTTTGCTGTTCAGTATACGAAAAGCTTTGCAAGCTAGGAAACTTACTTAATACGTCTCTTTTCTGTATGGTTACTTTTGCCTTCATCACAGTGTATTGCGAAATCATATGTTACCATGCATATCACTGCTAATGCAATACTCGTATTCCTTTAAAATATCTGGAATAAGTTTATTTATGAAACAATTGTTGAAATGCATGTAACGTAAAAAGTATCCAGAACCATTTAAAATCGTTCGACGTTATATTTTAGTAAAATTGAAAAAAGTGGAAACTTAAAACAAAGTCCATGGTTGTTCCATAAACTCCGGAAAAGGGTACTCTACATGAGTATGTTTATCACCTTCAAGCTCAAGAACAGGTTAAACGTCATCTCAAGTTTGGAGTTACCAGTACCAAGTAAAGGAGTAATTTGTATCTAGATGTCGTGTAATATAACTACACATTTTGCTTGTATTAGTATCAATTAAGCATACACAAATCCGGTAAAATAAGAAACGTCTAACTTTACATTCCGCTTAGGAATACACCAAAATCGATTTACGCACTTTAAAAAAAAAATATATCAAAATTCGAACGTTTATAATCATCTTATTGAGGGAAGCGTTAGATATCATGTACTGGGACAGGCTACACACTGTGATTTTACACCAAACATTCAATTTGTTTGACGGTCGTGGGTTCGATCCCCGGCCGCGTCATACCAAAGACGTAAAAAATGGTACTAGCAGCTTCCTCGCTTGGCTCTCAGCATTAAGGGGATAGTGCTAGGACTGGTCAGCCCGGTGTCAGTATAATGTGACTGGGTGGGGTATCATGCCACGTGTCTACGGCGTGATATTCCAGTGAGGCAGCACTATAAAGTTTGGCATTGTGCTCACTGCTACAAGTACACACCGTCGTTTATATGACTGAAAAAAATGTTGAAAAAGACGTTAAACCCGAACACACACACACACACACACACACACAATTTGTTTGACGCATTCTTAGTAATGGTAATGCTCGCTTGATGCACACCCTAAGTGTGAAAGTAAATTTCATAAAGGACTTATAAACCAATTAACAAAATTACATTATATGGCGGTGGTAATCAGATTTGTGTCGGATTTCAAATGTACAGCATTAACAATGTTTAAACAAAGACTATTTCTCAAATTACGCCCCTTGAAAGGATTGTTAATCAGCTGAAAGGATTTCAAAATAAATGCTCAATATTACTGTGCCGATAAAAAATGATTAATTTTAAAGGTTATAAAAGTATGTTACAAAAGTAAGTCGCTATATATTTTTCACAGTTGGTTCGAATAAAATTTTTAACAGATTTTTGCAATGAGGAAAACATCAGTTTTGCCAGTTATAGTGTTATGGATTTCAATTCGACCGACAGGTAAATTTCCTCTTATTATTCTCTGCCAGTTTCTTTTTTCTAGTTCATCGGCTCTTTCATGAACAATACATAAACTGATGAAATGTTCACATTCGTAAATAATTGCCCGAATTATCAAGCCATGTGTTCTATTGCTACAGCTAACGTCAAGCTTCAAATCTCACAGTGACAAATATTTTGTATACGACTGAAACTTTAATTACAGGAATAATATTTTCTGTCAATTGTACCCGACTGTATGACAAAGACCGAATGGTTTTCTTCAGGAGTTTGGATTTCATTATCAAACATCACAATTTTAGCGCGTTTGTTTGTGACTAGTTTGGAAACCCTGTGACTTTGTTACTTCTTTCTAAGTTCAATAATATTTCATACTAACTGAATTTAGCCTTTATTATTCTGCTAGGTTGTGTTATATATGACTCTATAACTGTATAAAACTCCTATTTATTTTTCTTGGTCTCACGTTTAAAAATGAATCAAGAGTCGTCAAATATTTCCAATTTGTCCACATGATAGATATTTTTTGCTTTGCAGTTTTGGCAGCATCAGTTAACCTCAGCCCAGGAACGGTAAATTTGAATGAAAATGATGATTCCGGAAGAACTTTATCGACCGTTTCAGCCACCTGTTACCCATCAACTAATAACTTAATCCTTGGTATTTTTGGTACTACTCAACATACTGTAAGTTGTGAGACCTGCACGATCTCTTCTAATCCAGACCCTGGTCTCTTCTACTGGTCAGGTATGAGTTTCTATTTTCGGAATCAGAATTACTAACGAAATGATTAATAGTCACAGAACATAAGTACAGACTCGTATGTTTGCATAATGCCCTACTGAAATGGCGTTAAAATGATATCTAATAAAAAATGTCTGATTTCGCATTATTTCATGTTCTTGCAATTTGAAGTACAAAATATAAAACACTTTGAATTCCATTATGCTCCTGCCAGTTTAGATCATAATAACATAAAGAGTTTTAAGTAATAATAAATTTATTTAAACTTACTATGTTGCAAAAATTGCATTCTAGAAAATTCCATATGTTACATACTGGTGTATGTATTACAAGTATAATTTCAAGTTATACAACATATAATGTTTCCTTTTTAAGGAGGGAACACGGTATCCAAGTACTCTTGTTCAGCAACAGATTGTGGTGACTGTCCTTCGTGCACGGCTTGTTCCACTTCTAACGGATGTCTTACTGGACCAGCAACATACAATATTGTTGTTCGTTGTTATACAACTTCCTATGACCATGATGATGACGGAACATCCACCCTGACTGTCAGTGTGGCTGAAGAAACACCAACATTGACCATTAGCCTTCCAGGTATTGGCAGCTAAAAATAGTAACAATCTTTCAGAATTCAGAACATATATATTTCTTATACTTTCTAATTAGGAAATGGTATAAACATCTGCAGTGGATGTTTATTATATTACATGTATATTCATGGAACATTAGTTAGTCTGCAAAATTTTCTTGTGTAAGGTCACGGCAACTTTCCTATATTTGAATCGAACGTGGGTGATTTCTCTACAATTGCCCTGGGATCATAACTTGTCTTGAAATAGATTGTAAGACACTACCAGTTTTGGCTACAGGGTATTGATACAAATTATATTAGTCCCCCCCCCCCCTTGTTCAATAAAATAAACTAAGTAACGCAGACCAATGGTTCGGGTCTTTACATTATTTAGATAGTACCATAAATTACCAGGTTAAAAGTGTAATCTGCAATCAAACATGTCAAACTACACTGAATGCTTTGACAGGTACAATTAACATTGTACTATTTCCGAGAGCGGTAATTGTCTTACCTAAATGCGCTTTGTTTTATCTCATTCATGAAACTAATCAAATGTGTATATTACAATTGTCAAACAACTACTAAATAGTAGAAATTACCACCAGATTCGCAGTTATAAAATATCAGTTCATTTGCAGCTGCATTTTCTCGCTGTCATTTTTTCATGGAGATCTCTGATAGATGCCTCTATAGAAACTTAGGTTATATGTTCTAATATCTTTTTTTCAGATTTTGCATGTGACCGATTACAATTTTTATAATATCGTGATTCTTATTGTTTGAGGAAAATAACAATAAAAAGTAATAAGAACAAATTGTCTATAAAACACAGCAGAATGTTTTACATGTTCTGTTCTGTTTAAGAAGATGTTCATATAAGCATGGAATACATGTAGCTATACTTCTGCTTTTTCTCTTCTGTTAAATGCTGAAATTATGCCAGATTTCGTAAACTGTGTATAAGTGTAGCTTCAAACGGATAAAAGGAACATCGCCTTTGCTTAAAGGTATGTATACCTGATGTACTCCTCAAAGCCGCCGCATTTTATTTCCAGAATTAGTAACTTGAATATCATACAGGATGTTACGATCATTTGTGATGAAAACATTTCAATTATTTAACATTTCACGTTATTGATTTTGTGTTGTTTAGGTTCGGTAGCTGCGGATAACTCAATGAGCGTTAACGACGTGTTAACGACAGCGACTAAATCAAGTGGACCTACCATTGTGGAGTACACGAAGTCGTCAGCAGTTTCAAATACATACCTGCTCAATACAGCCAACATGTTTGAACTGAATACAGGTAAACTCCCTTTTTCTTGAAACACTTTTGAACGACAAAGTTTCGATATAAATAGCCACGTTCTTTGTTACACGTTTTCAGTTCCGTAATGTTCGTGACTTAGACCTGATAATTAAACTTTTGACACATCTTTCATATTAATCATAAATATAAATAGATTATTTAGCGTAAATGAGATTCATCAAAGGTTTTAACAATTAAACTGTAAAATGATAAAGCAAGTTTCTCAGAGAATAAACGACGGAGTTACTATTATTTTAGTTGAACAGAGATAACAGAAAATAGTAAGTCTATTATCTCAAAGACTATCTATCTATTGTTTTAATCATCAAATATGAGCAGTGACAGATCCTAAAAAGTGGCTCTTAAAGTTTTAGCTAGCATATACGACTTTGTTATCTGACGCAGGACGAAACTTAAATCAATATTTAAAGAGTTTGCCACAAAAATATAGTTGAAAGGCTATGTTTAAATGATAAATGGAGCAAAGCAAAAATTAATTAAAATACAAATGAAACTACTTACGATATTTAAAAGTGTGCAAAATACTTGTTTGTCAATGCATGCTTTTAGACAGAAAATATCTTCACTGTGGCGGTACTGTCTGTACTGACCTGACACTCGTAAATCTTCCTAAGTTTCGGGCGTCTTCGTTCGTTTACGCAATATTTGTATCCTGAAGATATCTGTATTACTAAAATAACTTAAATAGTTTACTGAGGACACGGTAACATAGTGTTAATATGTCCGACTTCCACGCATGTTACCACGGGTTCGAAATCTCCTCTGACCATTTTTTATTCAATGAAGTGTAATGCAATCGATATTGATTTTATTCTAACTTTATTCTGTGTAAACATATTTTAAGAATTTTAATTGTTTTCTCTTGTAGTATTTGTTTTCTTGAATCTATTTCAATAAATTAACCATAAAAATCATGTTACGTTTGATCAGATATGTGACAATTTTCCTGGCTGTAAAGTTTGCAGATAAAATTTGAAAGAACTGATAAAGTCAGACGTAGGACTTAAACCCACGACCCTGAGATTGGCAGCTAAACGCTTTGTTCGCACAGCTATCTGCACATGCGACATTATGTCAATTAAGAAATATATATGCAATAGCTATATCGCTATTTAGGTTCGAACACCGAAATAAATTTACGGAAATGTATAGAATAATCATGAGTGCCAAGTAATATTTACGGACAAGACGATTTTTTAACACATTCCTAAAAAGACTCGTAAAAATCGTGCAAATCATGTGACTTGGTGCATTTCTCTGTTTTGACCACTGGAGGTTTTTAATATGCAGAGAAAATTTCCAACTGGCTAACCGTTGTTCTGTCCAGTCGCCTGTAGTCTTCCACCACCACGTGACCTAAATTGTTTCAAGTGACTTCAAACCTAACAAAAGCAAAAAAGAGAGACAAAGAGAAATAGCATAGTAATATTATTTTCAGCCAACGGACAAGTTTATGTGGCCACTGACCCTTCAGTAGAGTATGACAACACTTACAGTATGGGAATATGCTTACACAGTCGCCGGCAAACGTCCTGTGGAAATCTTCCAATAAACTTTGGTATGTTTGTGTAAAAAATGAATTAACACTGGTAATGTACATGACAAAGGGATGAAATATTAAGGAAATTTTTTCATATAATGAGTATAGTTTATAAAACATACCCGTTTTTAATTTTCCATATTGACTTCTGAACTGAATTTCATATCGGTAAAGTTACGTAATTTTTATGTTTGTCGTTGTGCAAACTTTTTCCTTTGCATCAGTAATGTCAATTTCATTCAGGCTACTAACAGGCTCATAATATTTATATAGTATTGATGTGTGTAGAAACGTATGTATTAAAGAGATTATTTGCTTTGCATCGGGAAATATGCACTCTTTATTGATTCTTAAAGTCGCGCAATATTTCCGCTGCAGAACTCGTGCATATTTATTGATACAAAGCTACAGAACCCATAATAATTGCATGATATGTAACTTTTTGTTTATATTCTATACATTCGTAAATACATGCACAGTATCTTGACCTATATTAGTCGGCATACCAGCGGCAGTATGTGCGTGTAAAACTATTGTTCTCCTCCGCCCCTTATAACTGTAATCAGTTATCTTTAGTCATTGAAAAGAATTTAGAATAAATGGTTATCATAGACCATGTTCATTGAAGTTGAAAACGTATTTATGGTGATTGTTGCAAGTATAAACCAGGTAAGTGTGAATAAAAGATAAATTTATTGATGTATATAAGTTATCACTTTCTCATATTAACCCCATTGCTAGTTGTCAGGACTTGTGTAATTTGTTGGAAAGATTGATGACCAAGGGCTAATAAAAAAGTTAATTCGTCTAGTGTTCCAAAGTGTCAATTTCATACGTTTCCTATATTGTAACATAAAGAGCATTGATTTAAAATATATATACATTTTTAAACCTTGTTAAAAATTTGACAAAATGCTACCAGTGCTCCCTATCACTATTAAGTTTGTTTTAAAGTGAGGACAGGTGTTTGCTTACAGTTTTCAGAGCAGAGACGAAAAGGAGGTGGGTGAGGGGTCCTAAACCTAAGTGTATTTTAAATAAAATTTAACAAACGACTCAAGTGACTCATTGCATAACAACAATAAAGTAGAAACTTATGATAATAGGTTAGGACGATGCCTAAACATAACCTGTTAAGATGAAAGTAGAACGTTCGAAGGGGTTTCATTCCGGCAAATTTCAATGTTTAGGCTATTATCCTGTAAACAGTGCACAGACACTACAGTAACAACAATAATTGTACAATAATAACATAGAACATTTTTACAGATGGGTGCTTCCAGACCCCAAACTGTAACGATCAGACAGACACCACCAGTTTCAGTGACCAGATTGCAGTCGGGGCAACATTGTTTACCATGACATATGCTAGCCCTTCAGCTCATTTCACCGCAATCAGTTCCACATGGCAGAATTTGAATTTTGTAAAAGTTTCGTCAACACTAGCAGAAGCTTCCATACATTTAACGACAGGTACGAAATGTTACCTTGCATGTTCCAGTAAATTAGCTTGAATATTCTAGAAAAGAAACTTGTATATTCGTGTAAAGAAGCTTGTATAAAAAGCTTGTATATTCGTGTAAAGAACCTTTTATATTCATGTAAAGAAGCTTGTATATTCGTGTGGGGAAGCTTGTATATTCGTGTAAAGTACCATATAATATTAATGTATATAAGAGTACAAAAGCTTATATCCTTATAAAGAAGCTTGTGTAGTGATGTTCTCGAGTAAAGAAGATTGTATATTCTAGTAAAGAACTTTGTATTTTTATGTGGAGAAACATATATAAGAATCTTGTATATCCGTATAAAGAAGCTTGTATATTCGTGTACAAAAGCTCGTATATTCGAGTAAAGAAGATTGTATATTTAGTAAAGAAGGTTGCATTTCGAGTTATATATTTGTGTAAAGACACAGGTTTACACGATTTTCTTACTTCGAAACAAGTTTTCTGGTATAACAGTACTAAATAAGTTATAAAGCAACACTTCAGATAATGGTGGACAGAAAAACAACCTCGGATTCTCGATTTTTTTCCAAGTTAAAGTGGCATTCAGATATTTTATGTAAGCCAGTTCCTGTTTGTATTTCATTGTGGACCTATATCTGATTTTTGGTAAATTTTTGAAAAGTTATTATTGCAATTAAAGAAATGTAAACAGTCTTTATCATACAAATTTTCTAGTTGCCAGTTTGAAAGATGTTCCACATTGTTGACCTGTCAGACAAAACAATCTCTTATGTGGTATATGACTCTTACCCTTCTTTATGTTTTAGTGGATTGTAGGTCATATAGGCTGAAAACTAAAATAACCATTACGTGCCGTAACAAATTTTAGCGGTTTATTTATTTCTTTTTTCAAAACTAGTTTCATATAAATTTAATAGTATTTTGAAGAAAGAAATATGAGAAATCATAAATATTACGATACGTATTGCAGATCTAATCTATTTTTAACTGAAATTAAAATGTGAATAATAAAACTGACACGAGGTGTCTCGCTCATTGTCAATAATTATCTGCCGATTCGTTTTAACAGATCAGAACAAAAGACAATTACGCCTTTTGTCACGGGTTTGAATTGAGAAGCTAAATAATGTCCTTTTGAAATAAGAGACACCACTTCCAGATATTGAAAAAAATATGTTCCATTTATTCACAAAATGTTAGATTTAAACAAAGCAGTTAACAATTTTATTGGTATTATTTACTCGATAACAGAACTCGACAGTTAGTTATGATTAATTACGCTCTCCGCCGCGAAGGTAAAATTTAACCCTCTTCCTTTCCATTAATGGCGTGTGGCTTGTCGTATTGCCGTGCATCGTGTATTTTTGTCGTGCGCTGTGTAGCTTGTTGAATTTTCGTGTGAAGTATTGGTTATTGTGCGTCGGCATGAAAATGCGACACAAAGCAACATGACTCACGATAATGAAATACGACGCGCGCTATTAATGTCCCGATGTTGTCTCATATCGTCGCCCGTCGTATCGTGTGTTAGACATCTTCTCGCATTGACATGCGCCATGGTGCGCATCTTATCATACTGCCGCGCGTCATATCGCATATCGTGTGTCAACCCAGAAGAGTAGACGGCCGGCGCATAACACGAAGCGCGTCTAGTGTCGTGTTAGTTTGTCGCGCGTCGTGCCGTGCGTCATGCCGAGAGCCGTGCGTCGCTCCAACAAACAGCATAAACTAAACAGGATTATTTAAAAATTGGATGTGCGTTACCGGTTATGAAAGTAAGGTCTGAGTAGTTTTAAAAGGAAACCGGAATTTAAATGCCTGAATTTTTGTTTCTTACAAAGGTGTTTTATCCACAACTGGGAATGTAACAGTATGGCCGGACTATCCTCACTCGACTCATACCTTTGTTGTAAGAGTTAGCAACCCGGGATATTCGTGCAATTATAACGCCACTTGCACTATGACAATGCAGTTTTCTTTTACAAACTGGGTAAGATTTTGAATAAAGCACTCACATATATATATTTATATATATATATATATAAATCTCCCCTGCCTACGGAGTTATAGATAATGTAACTTTAACCTTCTTGACTTTGTTATTAATCAGCAAGTAGGAATAATTACCTTAGAGCCTTACTCATTTCTTTATTAAAGTGAGATATTTGTTCATCTCAAATTGTATACACGTCAGCTGCGCACAAGTGATGCTGCTAGATACATTTTGATATATATCTTTAAAACGTTGAAATATGTACGCTCTGCAAAGTTAAACGTTAATTTAAACTATTTCATAAATCAAAGTAATTCTGAAGGCTAAGTATACTCAGCGTCACTGAAAAGTTACCACTCTAATGGCCCTTATATTTTAAAAATCGCATTGGACTGTGTTAAATGCGTAACAATGACTACATTTTTGACGCAGCTGAGACGTCACTGGTGTAAAGATTTGTCAAATTCGATTAACTCCACGTGCACGTGCAAAATGACTTTTTCCAGCAATGGCGACATGTACGAATCTTTTATCGCAAATTATTCATCGCACTTGAAAGTTAGTCGACAGACTAAAAGGAATACGTTAAAAAACACAGAATATCCTTGCTAAGAATGCCACGTTTAAACTACGATCGACGCCATCAGGCCATTAGCATGGTTGACGCCGAACTTTCATGTGGCGAAATTGCACGTCGTATGTGCTGTTCTCACCTGACAGTCATGAAATGGGTTAGGAGACATTATCAGACAGGGTCTATGAGTAATAGAGCGCGCACAGGCCATGAAAAAGTGACGTCGATGTTGTATAAAACAGTAAAGAGGTATATATTAGGTGGTAACTTTTCAGTGACGCTGAGTATAGATAAGATTACGTATATTGGTAGTCGCATGTGTCATAATTCATTTTATTTATGTATCATCAATTCATTTCATTTGTGTATCATAAGTACATTTTTTTCGTGTATTATAAATACATTTTCATATGTGTATTGAAGCCTATACGTTTCATCAGTTTGTCGACCACATACAATATTCACGAGGACACGGACTCTCGGACACTAGTGCACAGTATTACTACGTACGATTACAACAACCCAGATCATGATAATGTCACGTGTGTAGTGACAGCCAATGACGACACAGCTCTTCTTGAACTTACCCACAACGGAAACTATTCCTATGATTGTAATTATTTTCAATTCCGATGACAGTAACGCACTTTGCATTAACATTATTCCTAGTTTGATTGTAGTTACTTTTATATATTATAGTTGTAAAAATAACCAGCTGTATGATAAGTCACACTATATTTTGAGATTTTAATGTTTTAGACTAAACTTTATTGTTTTGTACGTCAAGGTCTATAATCTACAGTTCAGTTTTATTCGCTCGAACTCGAGGGAATCCTTAAAATATGTGCGAGCCATCAGTAGTAGGAGCCACCTGAAGTTCCTGCACTAGATACATTTAGTTAGGTCGGACGTAATATGAATTAAGGCACCGCCTAGCATGGGAATTTATCTTTTATATATCCACTTACAAAGAAATATCCAACCCTTCGTTTACATTTCGTGTCATCATACCTCTTACAGCGAATGTCATACTTTGCAAACTTTACAGGAAGTCGTCACGGTGACGTCATTCACCACGTTCTCGCACTGGCTTTAGGTTTTGTTTTGTTTGTTTGTTTGCACTCACGCAGAAACTTGGAGGCCTTTACACTAACTTACTGTTTTAAAAGTGTTTTTCAGTTGCATGTACAGTTTTCATTACGTAAAAGAAGTAAAAGAATCATGTTGGCGCGGTTTACGAATTTCTGTTACTGATTCGGGGTGTTCGGATGTCCATGCAGACAACCAGTCATGCAGACAACCATTCTGTGGTGTGTGCAAAAACCGGAACCGGAAAACATACAAAAATTGCCTCAGTATATGCAAAACCCAAAGACGAATAATTATATACGGACGTTACCGTTTGTTGGATTTTCAACCCCTGTTATAGAAATATAGTCTTTATGGTGTACTAAATATCGCATTATGTATATCGATACGTAAACGCTAATATGAAATAAGGCATTTTAGCCTCAAAGCGAACTCAAAGAAATCAGATTTAGCTAAAAATATATGCATCATTTATATGTAAAGAAACTATTCACTACTCAAAAGAAATCGCGAGAACCTATTCACTTGAAAATTAAGTGTACATTTAGTGTCATCATACCTGTAGCAGCAAATATTATACGCTGCAAAATTTATGGGAAGCCGGTGTCAGGGTGACGTCATTGCCGCGTTCCCGTGGCTTTATGCTTATTAATGACTTTTTCCCCATTTTCTGGCCGATACTTGATCTTTTAAATAAAAATAATATTTTTCAAACAACCAGAAATCTTTCTTGCATTTTTTTTTTGATTGAAGAATAATTTTCAGCAATCGAATGAAGTTCTGTATTCACTGCAGAAAGAGGTATTTCCTGTGAGCACCTGTCCGCTAGGGTGTGCTTTTTAACAACTTCCAACGAAACTTTTTAAATCCATCACCTAGTGTGAAAGTATACTTGCGTTACCCTAAAGCTCGATTCTCGAGCTCGCTAATATGAAATAAGGCAAAGCCTCAAAGCGAGCTCAAAGAAATCGGATTTAGCAAAAAATATTATGCACCATTTATTTGTCACAAAGAAACTACTCACAAGAATTCAGGAGAACCCATTCACTTGAAAAAGTCTACATTTAATGTCACCATACCTGTAACAGTGAATATCATACGTTGCAAAAATTATGGGAAGCCGGTGTCACGGTGACGTCTTTACCGCGTTCCCGTTTCTTTCTGCTTATTAATGACATTTTTTCCATTTTCTGGCCGATGCTTACGGTGGTATGTTTAGGACATGCAATTATTTTTTTAGGATTAAATTATTTTGAGCGATCAACATCTTATCTTGTGCGCACGACATCTTATCTTGAGCGATCAACATCTTATTTCGAGCGATCAACATATTATCTTGAGCGATCAACATCTTATCTTGAGCGATCAACATAATATCTTAAGCGATCAACATCTTATCTCGTGCGCACGACATCTTATCTTGAGCGATCAACATCTTATCTCGAGCGATCAATATATTATATTGAGCGATCAACATATTATCTCGAGCGATCAACATATTATCTTGAGCGAACAACATCTTATTTCGTGCGCACGACATCTTATCTTGAGCGATCAACATCTTATTTCGAGCGATCAACATATTATTTTGAGCGATCAACATCTTATCTTGAGCGATCAACATAATATCTTGAGCGATCAACATCTTATCTCGTGCGCACGACATCTTATCTTGAGCGATCAACATCTTATCTTGAGCGATCAACATAATATCTTGAGCGATCAACATCTTATATCGTGCGCACGACATCTTATCTTGAGCGATCAACATCTTATCTCGAGCGATCAATATATTATATTGAGCGATCAACAGATTATCTCGAGCGATCAACATATTATCTTGAGCGATCAACATCTTATCTCGAGCGATCAACATATTATCTTGAGCGATCAACATATTAACTCGAGCGATCAACATCTTATCTCGTGCGCACGACATATTATCTTGAGCGATCAACATCTTATTTCGTGCGCACGACATCTTATCTTGAGCGATCAACATCTTATCTCGAGCGATCAACATATTATCTTGAGCGATCAACATATTATCTCGAGCGGTCAACATCTTTTCTCGGTCATCTTATCAATATCTATTAAGGACCTTTGTGTGAATTCAGACCATTAGTAAAAACATACGGCTGCCACCGTTTTTGTTTTTGTTTAGATTATACTTATAACCGTTTCACATGTTTGCAGGGTTAGACATTTAAATACGAAAACTGATAAAAAAAGGCAGCAAAAAGTAAGTGATGATGCAAAGAAATAAATTTAAGTCCTTGACAAAAAAATAGTCTGTAGGCTTCGCATACTATGGAAATCCTGGAGGGACAATTGATTTCCGTACTTCCTACTTCTGACTTCTAACTTTTGCACTTCTCACTTCCAACTTCTTGACTTCCTACTTCCTACTTCTAACTTCCACACTTCTGACTTCTAACTTCCTGACTACATACTCCCGACTTCCAACTTCCACAATTCTGACTTCCAACTTCCAAAAAGGAAAGTTGGCAGTCAGAAGTGCGGAAGTTTGAAGTCGGAAGTCAGGAAGTTAGAAGTCAGAAGTGTGGAAGTTAGAAGTCAGAAGTGCGATAGTTAGAAGGTGAAAGTAAGAAGTCAAGAAGTCGGAAGTAAGAAGTGTGGAAGTTGGAAATCAGAAGTGGAAAGGCAGGAAGATAGAAGTCAGAAGTGCGGAAGTTAGAAGAGGGAAGTAAGAAGTCAAAAAGTCGGAAGTAAGAAGTGTGGAAGTTGGAAATCAGATGTCGAAAGTCTGGAAGTTAGAAGTGATGAAGTTAGAAGTCAGAAGTGCGGGAGTTAGAAGAAGGAAGTAAGAAGTCAAGAAGTCTTAAGTAAGAAGTGTGGAAGTTGGAAATCAGAAGTTGAAAGTCAGGAAGTTGGAAGTCAGAAGTGTGGAAGTTAGAAGTCAGAAGTGCGGAAGTTAGAAGCAGGAAGTAGGAAGTCAAGAAATTGGAAGTGAGAAGTGCAAAAGTTAGAAGTTAGAAGTGGGAAGTACGGAAATCAATTGTCCCTCCAGGGCTTCCATACTTCGCCCATATATTAAACGATTTCCTTTGTTTCCCTTAATTCATACATGCAACTTTTCTGCGCGAATTAATCAGTCGAACTGAAATTTGTTACTGTTCTAACATGCAGTATGCACATTGGTTATGTTCATTTGATTTTGAAGATAGGATGACCAATTATATGCATTGCTCTCCCAATTGATGTGATAAACTTGTACATGTACTTGTGGGAAGTTTTAGTAACAGCGGAATAGGCGGGACCCTATTTAACAACTTGTTCGTATGCTTTACTGATGAACTAAATGCACACACAAAGGGCCTTAATATATATTAATAAGATGTCGTGCGCACGAGATAAGATGTTGATCGCTCAAGATAATATGTTGATCGCTCGAGATAAGATGTTGGTCGCTCAAGATAATATGTTGATCGCTCGAGATGTTGATCGCTCGAGATAATATGTTGATCGCTCGAGATAAGATGTTGATCGCTCACGATAAGATGTTGATCGCTCAAGATTATATGTTGATCGCTCAATATAAGATGTTGATCGCTCAAGATAATATGTTGATCGCTCAAGATAAGATGTTGATCGCTCAAGATAATATGTTGATCGCTCGAGATAATATGTTGATCGCTCGAGATAAGATGTTGATCGCTCAAGATAAGATGTTGATCGCTCAAGATAAGATGTTGATCGCTCAAGAAAAGATGTCGTGCGCACGAAATAAGATGTTGATCGCTCAAGATAAGATGTTGATCGCTCAAGATAATATGTTGATCGCTCGAGATAAGATGTTGATCGCTCAAGATAAGATGTCGTGCGCACGAAATAAGATGTTGATCGCTCGAGATAAGATGTTGATCGCTCAAGATAATATGTTGATCGCTCGAGATAAGATGTTGATTGCTCAAGATAAGATGTTGTGCGCACGAGATAATATGTTGATCGCTCGAGATAAGATGTCGTGCACACGAAATAAGATGCTGATCGCTCAAGATAAGATGTCGTGCGCACGAGATAATTTAATCTTAAAAAAAAATAACATATGTCCTTAACATACCACCGTAGATGCTTGATCTTTTAAATGAATTTTTTTTTCAAACAACTGGAAAGCATTCTTTCATTATTTCATTATTGTTGAGTGATGAATATTTTTTAGCAATTGAATGAAGTTCTGCCTTCACTCCGGAAAGAAGTACTTCCTGTGAGTACCTATCCGTTTGGGTGCGCTTTTCAAGAACTTCCGACGAAACTTTTCAAATCCATCACTAAGTGTGGAAGTATACTTGCGTTACCTTAAAGCTCGATTCTCGAGCAGGCCCTTCGGGCCTGCTCTTCGAGCTCGCTATAAAAATTGTTTCGCACTAATTAACACTTATTACATAGACCATAAAGCAGTATAAATAATTGCGTTCCTTAGAGGGTGATATGAAAAAGTAAATCTCCAGGAATCTGAATGTCGGCCGAAAACAATTGAGCCGTGCCATGAGAAAACCAACATAGTCTGGTCAGGATCCATGCTGTTCGCTTTCAAAGTCTGTTTCAATTAGAGCAACTGTTAGCGAACAGCATGGATCCTGACCAGACTGCGCGGATGCGGATTTTACACGGATGCATAGGAAATGCTGCATACAAGATAAACAGAAACGTATGTTTGATAACTTGATAAAATCACTTAATTAAACATGGAAAACATGAACTATATTACACTTTCAGCATGGTTTATTTACAAGAAAGTATGCCAGGATCCTAACTGTGGATACATTGGTGCTGCTTTCCTCTGTACCGTTGGTATCGGATGTTTGAACTACGACTTAGATGACGAATATACGATCACCATACAATGCAGTGACGCTTATGGTTCAAGTGACACGGAAACCTTCACTCTGCAAGTAACGGAAAATCAACCGCCATCTTTCACAAATACACCAAGTACGTTGTTCTTTATTGACCCTAAAATACGTGAAGTGTTTGCAAGGACGTTCATGATTATTTATGTTATGTTCAGAGTTGCAATTCACAAAACATTGCACGTTTAACGCGTCTGTTCATGGCGCAAGGTCAAAACATTGGCCAAAGCCAACAACTGATGTCAGTGCAGTAGTTATTTAAGACCTGTTTTAGAGAATTCCTACTTCAAAACTGAGCCGAAATGACTACATTAAAATATTAGAAAACATAAAGGTTACAAATGTGTTCAAAATAACTGTGCATAAACAGTCTACGGCTTGCACATACTTGGAACGCCCATTTGCTCTGATTAAAGTAAAAAATGCAAGTATGGCTTTGACCGTCATACACTTCAAGGACATATTTCACATTTCAGAAGTTTAATACTATACATTTATATGGACCACATCCTATGCTTTCACAAGTATGAAACATTATAAGATACCTTACTTTAAAATGTAAAAAAAAAATCTTTATAGCGGAAAATCGTGTAACCCGGGCCAAATAACAGGAAGCGGGATTTATAAGCGGGAGCGGGCATTATAACGGTTATTGGCTAGCCATGGATGGGTCTCTTAATTTGTGGCGTCATTTTACCATGTGTCGTCGCGATAAAAACACTTTAACAACTATATAATTAGATTATTCCAACATTCGGGTAATCGTTACTGTGTTTAGTTATATAATAAACAACTTATTAAATGACAGCGACGTTCCGTACTTGGTTATTAACACTCCTAAACATATATTGGCTATGTTTCTTTGCTTTTCAGCTACAATCACAGTGAACACTGATAATGTAGCACATTTAGATACAGTGTTTTCTATCTACTACTCGGATGCAGAGGATGAAACATTAGACTACAATTTTACTATTACACCGTCTACACCGTCTTTGTTTGCGTTTGATACTCGGGGCAACTATTACGGTAAGTAATGAATAAAAAATAAAAAGTCACTGACATGATGACTGGGCCAATCCGCAAGAAATTCAATCACTCCACATATACTTGTATCATTACCTCGATGACCCAAGTAATACGCACGTACAGAGAACACAATGACTGAATAAATATAGAAACAATTTATGTACAACCATAGTAACAAACTGTTAGTCTTTTTATAGTAAAGAGTATACGCATGCGTAGCATTCATCACATGATGTATATTCAAAACAATTTTTTTCTACGTCAGTCATAAGTTTAAGGACTGTATCGATTTGCTATCTACCTTACAATGGCATATTTTATTGATTCATTTCCACCAAAAGATATTGTTGTAGCAGGTTGAGAATAGTGATTACTAAAGATGACGCTCAAATATTTTCATAATTGAAACTTCAAATAAATTTTTGTTATCTTTAAAGCAGTGTATTGTTAATTTTATTATTTGTATTGTTTAGATGATCCGGCTAATGTTACAGCCACTATATTCCAATGGGACCTAGTAAATAGCTCCTTTGCTGTTACCTTTTGTGGCCGAGAAAGAAGAAATATAGTCTGCTCTTCGTTTGATATTGACATCCGAGGTAAGGTGTTATATTATACATATAATATATATATTTTTATTATATACCTATATAA
Source organism: Mercenaria mercenaria (assembly GCF_021730395.1). Classification (NCBI taxonomy): domain Eukaryota; kingdom Metazoa; phylum Mollusca; class Bivalvia; order Venerida; family Veneridae; genus Mercenaria; species Mercenaria mercenaria. The sequence continues at coordinate 97,003,135 of NC_069365.1, forward strand.
ATTCTGTAATAAAATCAGCTTGTATTTCACAATAAAATATGAACAGACAGACAAAAATTCCGTATTGTACCTTTAAATTCCGTATTGTACCTTCCGTGTTGTATGCTGCCGGACTATTTTCATGACCCGACACATTTCTATAAATAGCGCACATAAAAAAAACTTCACTTAGTTCCATTTAATATCGATAAACATTGAAAATTTAGCTCAAGAACAAAATAAGAATCATAATGATAAAGGTATATAATAAAAGGGTTACTATAACAGTAGCTAGATCTAGGATTTAGTATTCGGCTCTCGTGGATTTTGCAAGGTCGGATCACACGAGGCGCGCCAGATCCGATCTGGCAAAATCCACTCGAGCCAAATGCTGCATCCCAGATCAATCTACTGTTATAATAACCCTATATATATATATATATTAGCAGTAAGCACAAATTGTGTTGGAATAAAAGAAATTGAAAGGTAAGTTAAAGTTTCATCGGAATCACAGAGCCATCAAATACATGTCAGAAAGTATAGCAGACGGTTGCGTTGAATGTCCAATGAGAATTACATTTTACTTATGTGCAATATACAAAAAATGGAGATGGGTAGAGAAAGGGGAAGAAAGGTTGGAAGAAGGGGAAAACAAGGATGAATTTTCTGTAAGACAATCTCCATTGACATCAAACAACAGCAGCGCAAGCATGGACGCATGCAAAGCCAAAGACACGCACGCACGACGAGCATGCCGACCGCGCACTTTAAAACAAATTTTATCAAGTTAGACAAGTCAGTAGAAATGAAATAACTCCCCGCTGAGAAAGGCTAAGATATATGTGACAACATACAAGATTATATTTGCTACAACATACAATGTATCAATAGTGTCCATTTAAGGTACTTAAGTACGACGAGCATGCCGACCGCGCACTTTAAAACAAATTTCATCAAGTTAGACAAGTCAGTAGAAATGAAATAACTCCCCGCTGAGAAAGGCTAAGATATATGTGACAACATACAAGATTATATTTGGTACAACAGACAATGTATAAATAGTGTCCATTTAAGGTACTTAAGTACACCAATGTACACAACAACTTGTCTGAAGTCAGAACACGAGGAGCCTAACTTTTAAAGACAGGACTAAGCAAGACATAAACTTCTCCTTATTTCAGGTTATAATATTTTTCAGGTAGGACAAATCCTTAACACCACATCAATGGTATTTTATAAGGTGAAACTTCAAGAAATTTCTTGTTAAGGAAATAAAACCTGTGAAAACATCAACATGTTTAGTTAAATATTCAACTTTTCAACCATACACGTATATACTACATAATGTCAAATAGAAACATGTATCTATTCACACAAGGGGCAATTAAATTCAAGTTTCTTGCCCTCGTATTCCGCAAGCATTTCATATACAGGCCTATTGGCGCATAAGAAATGACATTGCGTGCTGGAGGCCTGACATGTCACCCAGCGTGACGGGTGCTGGTCACCGTTGTTTCAAACTGGGCACATTTAAAATTGCTCCTCAAAACCATCACTGTCCTCCTCATCATAAACTAGTTTGCTCATATTCATGTCACTGTCTGAGTCATCGCTGACGCATGTTCTCTTTCGTTTCTCCCCTTTCGTTTCTTCTTTTCCGTTCCGCTTCCTGCATGACTTTCTGTTCCTCTCACACTATCTTCATGATCAATCTCGTTAACTCTCTTTTACGTTTTCCCTCCATTTTTTCTTCATTTTCTTCGCTTTTTCTACCTTTCTTAGTTTCTTTGCCTCTTCCTCTTCTTCTCTTTTATGTTTCTTCTCAAATAGTTTTGCTCTACATTTCTCTCCCGTGATAGCTTTTGGCAATATTTCTTTCTTTGCTGCTGTGCTGTTGTATGTGCTCCAACAGAACAGTCCATGTTCGATACCTGAAACGCGACTGAGGGACCTAAGATCAGTTACGAATATTGCATACAAGACTATGGAATTAACGCTATTGAATTCAACTCTTTATTTATCTATTTTTATTTATTTATTTATTTATCTATTTATTTATTTGTTTATTAAAATGAATTGATGTATGTATGTATGTATGTAGGTAGGTATAAAATGAACTGATGTATGTAAGTATGAATGTGCTTACGTACGTGTGCCCGTGCGCGTGTGTGTATGTATTTTTGTATGTGCAATAAATTGATAAATATATACAACATGTACGTACGTGAATACCGACATGAAAACTATGGAATTAACGCTATTGAATTCAACAATTTATTTATTTTTATTTATTTATTTATCTATGGAATTAACGCTATTGAATTCAACTATTCATTCATTTTTATTTATTTATTTATCTATCTATTCATTTATTTATCAAAATAAATTGATGTTTGTATGCATGTTTATTTGTTTGTTTGTGTAACAAATTAATTGATCAATGTATTCACCTGAGTACCTACGTATTTGTTTACGTATTTGTTTATTATGATACCTTGTCAAGGATGGTTGTTCTTTGAACGTTAAAGGTCCTTGACGCTTTGAGAAAACCTATCGCTTTTGTTTGGACCGCTGTTACAGCATTTTTCAATGACACTGTCATACTTCAATTGAGAACTTATTTTTAAAAAAAGAGATTAAATTTTTATAATGCATATCAAATGACAATAAAATATTTTAAACCTCCAATACTAAGAAAACATCGATATATATTCGGAAGACACGCGCCTACAAATTTTCTATTCCGAATACCCCGACTGCAGCGGTAAACAAAGCGTGACGTCATTTACATGCCCAATACACAAGGTCGTACCTTTCTGTGCAGCCGACACTTTCTACGGAAAACTAAAATGAAGCCAACAGTTTGTTGAAACATGTGAAAGACAATGTTAAATATGAGGAATCTTGAATGAAATAACATTTTTGATAAGTTTTATCAGTAATCAAATGTTGACACTGGTTTATATTGTATTGACAAGTATCATGCCTGACAGGTATCTTGCCATTTTTGTGGTTGTGTTTTCATAACGCATTTTAGTACAAAGACAGTGTTGTTCATATTATGTAAGACAATTGTCTTAGTAATGATAAGACAGTATCACCTTTCAGATTATTAAGTATTCAATCATAGAAAGAATTAAGCATGTTTAAAACTTTTTTTAACTTCTAGCAGATATACATGTAAGCAGTTAGGTCAAGTTCGCGCCATTTTTGTCCGAACAGGTGTTGTATTCAAGCGGTCATAACATAAAATTTAGCCTGGTGACCCATACATGTTTAGTCATTTTTATGCCCACAATACAATTATTTATACACAAGAAAAACAGGAAAAATATTCTATAGTTTTTTTCAAAATTTAAAAAAATATTCTTTACTATGGGTATTTTTCATTGAAAAAAGTTCACAAAAATGAATATGAAATAATAGTTTTTCATTTGTACCCATTATTGTAAGGATATATTATTACAAATATGACTATGATATCAAATAAGTATATAATAACATCTGTAAAAAGAATAAACCTTATTGCGCTGTCTTGATGTATATTTTAGTTGGTATTTATAAAAACTCAGACAATTATGAAAATGTTGAAAAATCGCTGGCAGTTTCAGCAACAGCGGGTGTGTTCAAAACAATCTTTTACAAAAACAAGCCTGGTGAACCATTGTTTTTATTTGTTCATTGTTTTCAGCACAAATTGTCCTATCATATATATGAATTAAAAAAAATCTGTATAAGGAAAAAAACTATAGGAATTCTCTTTAAACACGATTGATGGACATAAAAAGACTCGGCAACGACAAATTTGTATAATCGCATACCTTAACATACTATCTAAAAGACATGTAAAACATCCTTACTTTTCACAAACAGAACAATTAATCACAAAGTTTTCAAATTGTCGCGGGCTTATGACTTCCAGAAACCGGAAAGGAACAATCGCTCTATCTGCACATGCGTGTATGATGACGTTATAGCTTTGTGTTGTAAAAACGGTGTACGATGGGCTTTAGGTATTCGGATTCGGACGCACCAGCTCTACTTAATTTCTGCTAGTTTACGTAAGGACGAAAAGCAAATCTTGCCTTTCGAAATCACATTGTGTTAATTTACAAATATAACAAAGCGATTGATTTATATATTTGCAAAATAATTCATTTCAGAGTATTGCGGGCCTACACCAGTATGTAGCGATGACTCAACAACAGTTACCGATCAGTTTGCCACAGGCGACGAGCTGTTCCAAATAGATGTAACCGGAAGTGGATACACGTCACTCTCTTACGTCATAATATCCGAATATTCCAATCTGTTTTCTGTAAATCCGGCCACAGGTATATTTAATAAATAGTAAGTTTGCATCAAACCGCGCATGATAACTGAACGTAAACAGATCCTAATAGTGGACTGATCCAGTCCAACAAATTGGACGAAAAATGTACAGACTTTCAAAAATAAGACAGTTATTAGAACAGTTTATTCTTAAAAAGAGAAAATGTTTGGGTAGATTTCCCGGAAGCACAGATCACCTAATAACAGCCTTGGCAAAGTAGGCCCACAATAAAAGGAGCTGTAACGGAAAAATGTTGTAGACGGGCTGCTTCAAAAATGCAACAACAAGTACATTATAAATATTTGCAAAATACAGGCAATTGGGGCCGGTTGGTAAGGGGTAGATAAAAGGTTGGACCTTGTATAAAAAGAAACTAATCAGTACATGTATATCAGTAATAGTCCATATTAACATTTGATATATCACTTCATTGACATTTAGTAGGGATGGTACCTAAAAAAGTCAAATTTATCTTTACAGATTTTCCAGAGTGAACTGATAGTTAAGTGCATCAGTTTACTAAATATATTTATGGTTTTCCTGCTATCCTTGTAATGATAGAAATATTTGATATTTAAAAGATGACTGTCTCAAAGTATCTGAAGCAATGCTTTTAGAACTTTTCTAATTATAGTCTATATAAAAAGTCTCCACATTTAAACATCTGAGTATAATGTAGGTATAGTCTACTTTTGACATATTGAAAGAGCTTATAACTTCCTTTTGTCTTTTAATAAAGTCAAAATCCAAGACTACCTAAGAGTCTAAAACTCATGAAAAAAAGTCTGAGTCAAAGAGAATGACATGCTCTTTATCATAAGCTTGCCAAAACCATACCAAAAATTGACTTGAAAGAAGTTATTAAAGATTTTATAATGTAAAGAAACTCCTACACCATCTTACCATCAATATTTTCAACTCATGCATGCACTCAATCCAGGTGATAATTATTGATATAATTGTTAACGAGAGGTCCCAACAAAATGTTATTTTTTCAAGTTGTTTAAATAGTTAAAGTTGTAAATTAATGTTGATATCTTAAGTTACCCGCTTACTTTGTTAAAAAAAATAAAATAAAATACCTTACAGTTTGTTTAAGGTAGTTGTAATGAAAATCATAAAATAAAGTAATCTCAATATGCTTTTTCAGCATTCATTCGTTTTTCATGGAAACTATTTCCATCCATAGAATGTTGAATTGCTTAAAGTATATTGCAGAGAGTCATTACCTATCAGCTACCTTAAAATGTTGTAATTTCATTTGATGACTTTTATTTTTTGTGTAACATTATTTGCAGCAAAGTACTATTGAACAGTCAGAGAAATGGTTCAAACTGACTGAAGCATAAGAAACACTTTCAAAATGATTAGTTGAAATGATGAATATAACCAGTCTAGCTACGTTGTTACATAAACGTGATACCAATTTAACTTTTTTTTAAATTTCTTATTGTTGGATATATACATGTACATTTTAAATTTTAATATATAAATTTTGTGTAAACCAATGCATCATCATTGAGTACAACACATAACTTTGGCTAAAAGATCGAAACTTAATAATGTTTCTTAATGTCGTAAAATTTCTTTTGATGGATTTATGCATTATTTTACTTTATTTTCATGCACTGCTAAACTTTCTATCAGAGCCTCACTACAGCTTATAAAATTACTGTCGGTGTAAGCCATGAGAAAAATGTGCATGTTGTATATTGAATTATACAAAGAGATTTAAACAAATGTAGGCCATATTTTGTCTGCCTGACCAGTTGTTGGTAAAAGGACCTATATGATAATTCTTTCACTTTTGACTAATGTTTTATGTTGGCTTCAGTTTACTGGTTATTTCAGAGTTGTTCCCCTTAATTTTTTTGGGTAGAAACCATATCTACATTTAGTAACATATCCAACAGACAAAAGTTTTGATAATTAATGATATCACAGTGTAACTGTTTTTTTTTAGGCAGTGTAACATCAGCAGCAGCCTTAGAAGCAAGGAGTCCTCCTGGCTCTACCACTTACTCTATAGTTGCGAATGTTTACGACACCGCTGCTTGTGATGTCGCAGCTTGTGCGCTAAGTGTTGAAGTCACATTTACCAACTTTGTATGTATAATTGTACAAAATTATTGCAACACTAGCACTTATCTATTATGATTCATTTTGAACTATGTATAATATAAAACAATCAGACGTAAGGCGGTCCAAATATAATTTCATTGATGAAACCAGTCAAACATTGTAGAAAGCGCAATAAATAAAACAAGCAATCAATGAGTGCTTTTGATCATATATATTGTTAACGTATTTTGTTTAATATTATTGTTATCTAGAAAGTTTACACATAAATACTCAAACTCCAACACAGTCCTTATTCTCCTTATAATTATCATTATACCAGATTTGATGAGCGCCCGTTTCATATGGAATATACGTTCAAAGGCAATTTACAATTAAACATGTGGCATATCGCAGATATGTAGGAAAATAACCAAACATGACATATGCAATCACAAAACTGAAACTGAACAATTTGATTAAACGTCTTTTTATAAATGATATATTCAATGGCGTTGTACATAATAATGAAAAATAATAGTTATTACAATAATATCATCAATGAACAATAATAATATTTACAGCCTTATTGTAACAAACAGCCATGACCGCACCCCTCCCCTTGAGGTCGATTTACCCATACTGCCAATACCAGTGCTTTAAGCACCAGACGGGCTACATACAGAGGTTCAATCCCCCGTTTAATGGTACCATCATATACTTTATTAGATAGAAATACCACGCACTTAAAGTGCAACTCAAGTCTTGCAAAAAACATACACATAGAACGTCACAACCCTTAAAATGTGACCTGATGTAATAAAATATGAATTGTCAACTTAGTTAATTACATGATGAATTGTACAGTTAAGATATCTTCGTCAGCGATGAATGACTTGCCGTAGTTCTGTATCACAAAACTAACAATGGCATATTTATTATGGGTAGAACAGTCATAGTAAGTATCTATGTGTTGTAGAAAATTTTGAAAAGGTGTGTTTTGAGAGCTCTTTTGAATGAATTAAGGGATGAATCTTTTCTGAGATTGTAAGGGAGAGAGTTCCATAGTTTTGCTGCGGCAACTCTGAAACTTCTTTCCCCGTAGGTAACCAGTCAAATTTTTTGTGGCACAATGGTTGTTGCTGCACTTGCTGACCTCAGATTTCTAGTTGGCACGTATACCTCCAGTAAGTCTCTCATATACACCGGCGACTGTCAATGCAAGGCCTTGAATGTTTGAATGAGAATTTTGTATTTTACACAATTTTGTATTTGAAGCCAATGAAGATCTTTTAAGTATTGGTATTATATGTTCAAAACATTTTTTTAAATAAAATAGAAAAGGTGGAAACTCCACAGGTCGCTCAACACAACAAAAACGAATAAGACTTGCAGCTGTGTTTTGGACATTTTGCAGTTTGCTCTTTGTTGATTTTGGCACGCCGTACAAAAGAGCATTGCACTAATCTAATCGTGAGGTCACAAGCGAGTTTACAAGGGTTTTGGTGGCTTCAGTTGTCAAATATGGTCAAATATGATGGTCCATGTGCATGTTCGAATCAAGCGTAGCACCAAGGTTTCGAACAGTTTTTGATGGTCATATGCTCGATTCGCCAACTTTCAGTTCTAGATTTTCAACATATTTGGAATGTTTTTGACTCGAAGAAAGAATTACTCAAGTTTTGTCTGCATTCAATTTTATCATGTTTGAATTCATCCTTTTGATGATTTCTTTTAGGCATTGTTCAATTCGTGTGATTGTGGCTGCCTTTGATGCTTGGTCATCTGAATAAAAGTGGTGGTTTAGACCGTGATTTCTACAAATGGACCCGACTGGCTTTGTGTACATCGTGTAGAACTTTGGGCCTAAAACAGATCCTTGAGGAACACTGAATTTCATAAGGACTGGTTCAGAGAGTTTGCCATCGATGCATACTGTTTGGTAGCGGTCTGTTAGATATGATGCCATCCATTGAAGGGGTTTATCGGCGAATCCAAAGTTAAATTCGAGTCTATGAAGAAGAGTGTTATAGTCAATGGTGTCGAATGCAGTCGACAGGTCCAACATCACAAGTACTGTGACGTCACCTTTGTCTAGAGATTCGAGAATGTCGTTCTGAACCTTTACCAATGCGGTTTCAGTTAAATGAAACCTTCTGTATGCTGTCTGGTTTATTTCATGTAATTGAGTGTTTGTCAACTGTTCCTAAATTCTTCTGTTTACCACTTGTTCAAGGATTTTTGAGAGGAACGACAGATTGGAAACAGGTCTGTAATTCTTGAGTGTGTTTTGGTCAAGACTTGGCTTTTTTAACAATGGTCTTATTCGTGATGTTTTAAATGATTCTGGCATGATTGCACTTTCTAGAGAGATGTTATCATTTTTTGTCAATATTGGGAGAATTTCGTTTATACCAGATTTCAAGAGCCATGTAAGAAGAGGGTCTAATTCAAATGACTTATAAGCTGACTGTTGAACAAGCTTTTTCACCTCCTCCTCTGTTGCTGGACTGAAACTAGCCAAACGCGCGGTATCACATAGTGCTTTACGTCTGTCTTCTTGAGTTACTGATTCACTCTGATCCTGGAATGCAATATTAGTTCTGATTTTTTCTATTTTATCTATGAAGAAATCACTGAACTCCTGTGCTAGTACTTCTGAGTTCTTGCCTAACGGAAGAGCAACTTCACTTGAACCGTTCAACAAATGTTTCGTTATTTTGAACAAACCTTTTTGGTCTCGTTCAGTTGATTCTACTTTCTCTGAGTAGTAATCAATTCTTGCCTTTTTAACATTTTGATAACGATTGTGCAATGGTTCCTATACATTAAGTGGTCAACGGCGAGTCCTGACCTGTCTACCCTTACCTATTATCTTCTGAAGTCTGCCATTTACGTTCTAGTTTACGTTTCAAATGTTTGGCGTCGTGGAGCTCCTCCGAGAACCAGGGACAAGATGGTCTTAATGTGATGGTTTTTGAAACAAAGGTACATGATTGTCAATTAAAGCTGAAAGTTTACTGTTGTATAATGAGACAAGAGTTTCTGCATCTGATGTACTCTGTGACAAATTCAAAAGATCGAATGATAGAATATCAGCTTTAAAAGTGTCAACGTCAATCGAACGGAGTTGCCTGTGTATAACAGTTATCTTTACTGGAGGGGGTTTCGAAGCCAGTGCATATAACATTGCCGCGAAATGGTCCTTGGCTATTTTTCCAGAGCTATCTGATAACCCAAGATCAGTCACTACTACTGCCGATACTGTTTAATCTATGTCTCTGGTGATGACCACGTCTAGGGTATGGCCGTGGACGTGGGTGGGCCCTTTCACATGTTGATACATGCCACAAGATTGTAACACACTGTTAAATCTGATGGTGTCACGATCAGAAGGAATGTCTAAATGAAAATCAAGATCGCCAGTAATGATGATATTCATGTCAACTGCGGCGTATTTTGACAAGAAATCTGGCTACTCGGTATCCAGAAAATCATTTGTATTCAAACCATTTTTCTTCGATGGAGGAGATCTGTAAATAACGGCCATGAGCAATGTGTAGTCGTTGATACTTACATTACACTCAGTATGTTCAAATGTTGAAAATGTATTGTCACTAGTTGAAGAGACTACTTTTACATCTATCACCGATCTATAAATGAGGGTTAACCCACCTCCACGCCAGATACCAGAGCGTGGCACATGCTTGATTTTGTACCCATCAGGTAACAGTTCACCTAGACATGCTTTATAGATGGAGGTGACTGACCATGTCTAAGTCACAGCAATAAGATCTAGATCATTCGAGATAATAAACTGAAAGAAGGCTGTCGTTTTGTTTTTCAAAGACCTTGGGATAATGCAACAATTTTTTTTTTATATATTTTTCCGGCCTTTAACTATTGTTTGAGTTTCATATTTTATGTGGGATAAATTCATTGTATTTTTTTTTCAAATCCTGCACTTCTTTGTTGATTTTTTTCTTATGCTTTGGTCTATCTGTTGACAGTTGGAATTGCCTCAGGTAATGTTCTAATATTGTCCAGTTTGATCCCTTGATTGATATCCCAATTACGTGTAAAAAACAAAGACAAATATCAAACAGGGAATGCCACGTACCAAACACTGTAAGTTGATTATCACCACCTCTGGCAGATCTGTAAATCAAAATATCATAATCCTTTAGAATGTTCGATGTTTCTTTGTCTGGTCGTGAAAACCTCCTTGGTTTGTTTTCCAATTTCAATAATTGGTCTCTATTATACTTTATAAAGAACATTATGTTGTGAGATTGTTACTAAACAATATACATTATTTTACAGGTAAAAAAGTCTATTTTATTGTACACTTAATTGTTTTATTGAATAAAATCTGCTATCGAATGAATAAATCCAATTAAAATCACAGAAATGATATCTACATATATTCATGACACACTATGCAAAAAAGCTTGGTTCGAAAGTCACTGGTTTTCACAGAACAATCAAAATATCAAGAGCACAAATTTCTGCTGCCTACACTTGGCGCAACAACAGTAAAATATACACGGATATATACTTTTATTGTAATGTAAAGTCAATGTATATAGATTTATATCAACACATTTTACTAAATTGGATACTTTATATAACGGACAAACAATTCTTGTATTGTTTTTCAGGATATATCTATCGACAACATGGGAAGTGTTAATGTTGATATTCATGAGGACGAGCAAGCGTCTGTGACAATTGTCACCATAGCAACATCAGATGACAATACTGTTGACGGGGTCACTTGTGAGGTAGACAATGCCGCATCAACACCAGCAAATAACAGCATGTTCTTCGCTGTGGAAACAGACACTGGTTCGAATGGTTAGTGTAGTGTAGTTCCTTGGTGACTGCTTTTATAGGACATACGCAAAAAGAGCTAATACATCAATCAGCGGTGGTGCCTGTCACGTAGATAATGCAAAACTAAACGACTTGAATGAAGCACTGTGTTCCATACAATGTATTTTTTTTCTTTGGTCTCGATGTCTTATTTATCTGTTTTACTTGATCTACTTTATTCATGTACAAAAAAGGCAAACACTGCAATGGTAGGGAGTAGGTCGAAAACGTATTTATTTTATTCATCATCTATTTTAAACTAGTCAGAAATGAATGACTTTAATAGTTCTAAAACAAACTTTCAGTTTATGAGTTAATGAGCAAAGAGGGACCAGGATTTGATTATGACGTAGCAGACACGTATACAGTAGTCGTTGTTTGTGAAGATAATTATGGTTCCTCTGATACAGCTACTGCTACGGTGAGCATACTTGAGAACCAGGTACCAACAATGGATAACCTAAATGGTAAACGTATAATCCAGATATGATGCTTTCGATATTATCTCGATGTTTGTATTGTTAGAATAGAAACATTTACAAAAGAATGTGTGTTTCTCTGTCTGACTTTGCAAAATGGCCAATATAATTCTGAAGAAAATATAATAATCTGTTTGCAATATGATTCATATTTCAAACCGTGTATTCCTTAGAAAACCAAACAAAATATAAAAAATGTTCAAAAACATTCTAACACATTTCATATTTATGAAACGCTAGCTGGAGACGTTATCAATGTAGATCCGATGACCATAGGAGCTGGTGACGTCATATTTACTCTAAAAACATCAGACGTCGAGAATGATCGACTGAAGTATTCCTGTAGTGTAACGAACAATTTCGTCCCTCTACAGTGTTTATCAGGTATCAATGTTTTACTATATCGTAATCAACTTTCAGTATTTATAGTGCAACTTCAGGTCTTTTTTGTAGTTTCTTGTTCATTACCATATCATTTAATTATCCATATTCCCCTAAAACCTTGATTTAAAATACACATCTTGGCCATTTTCCAACAGCGGGTACTGAATTTAGTGAAATAATTTAAATGATCATAAGTTGTATGATAACATAAAAGATTAATGGTGTGCATACTATTTGTAAAATAACAAAACCTGCCACAGAGACAAGTCTAATATCACCAGGGGCGGTTCAAGAATTGTGGTTTCAGGGGAGACAACTAATTTTAGATGGTCCGGGGTATGTCCTACTAATAAGAGTTTTGGCAAGTACAATTTACATCTCAAATGGTACCATCTGATAATTATTTGGGAGTGTTTGAGCATGACGTTTTTGATTCAATGACATTTTTTAAAGTCATAAATTTTAACGAAGCAAGGTGGTAGGTTCTTTCTTTCACTGTAAATCACTGTAAAATAACTTGAGCACTTATAGATCTTGTTTGCACTGTGCTTCTGGGAAATCTACCCTTACCTGTTATCTTTTGTAATGTCCCATGTTGTAAAACTCTGCCGATATATAAAAACACAGGAAATATTGAGGCACAGGAAAATTAAAGGCCAATCACTCTTCTAAGTTGCTTTGGAAAATTATTTACCACAATTATAAATAACCGACTTAATACTTTTGCGATTTAATAAGAAACTGTCAATCTGGTTTTAGAAAGGATCACTCTAAATTGATAATTTATTTATAATACATTGTCTTCTGGAAAAAATATTAGGAGCACAAAAAAAGAAACTTTTCTGTGTTTTTATTGATTTTAAGCAAACATTTGATACTGTATGGCGCCAGGGACTTTGGTCAAAATTACTTAAATATAACATAAATGGAAAATGTTTTAACATCATTAAAAATATGTACCGAAACATAAAATCAAAGATAAAACAAATATGGGTTGTTCATTTTTTCCCTTGCTTATCCGTTGTAAGGCAAGGAGAAAATCTTTCCCCTTAATTATTTGCAGTTTTTCTAAATGATCTTGAAAATTATTTAAGTGCTGAAAATAATAATGGTATTAAATGTAATGTAAGTGTCAATGATATTGGAATGTACTTCAAATTATTTATTATATTGTATGCAGATGACACAGTGCTACTAAGCGAGACTAGAGAAGATCTGCAACAAAGTCTTAATATATTTCACGAATATTGCCAATAATGGAAATTGGAAGTAAACATAGAAAAAACAAAAGTACTAATTTTTGGATCAAGGGCCAAAGTCTATGACCATTTTTTTAAGTATGATGGTAAAACAATAGAAACAACAACTGAATATAAATATCTTGATCTAATGCTATCAAGAACAAAAAGTTTTGTCAAAACTAAGAAACAGTTTTTTATTAAACAACGTAGTTCTAGTAAAATTACTTTAATCATTTATCTCCTTATTTCCCCACATGCAATCCCGTTGTGAACAAAATGGTTATCCTGTTACGAATAAATTTAGTCAAGCAAGCACATGCGTCTATCATCAGTTACACTTTACCGACACGCTTTTCTGAATGACATAATCTGACCTTTTTTAATCTGTAACCCGTCTTAATTTGCTATAAATAGAACTTATAGATTCCTTAATTCGATAAAATTAATGTAGATTCTAATTGCGAGTGTGTGTTGCCCTCATTAATTTGCGTGACTATATGTAATGTTTTCTTTAAATTCTTGTATTTGTCTAATTATTATTATTATTATTATTATACCAGATTTATATAGCGCCCTTTTCATGATCAATTTCACGTTCAAAGGCGCTTTACATAGTTCAAATGCAGCCACAAAGGGCGCATAATTCATCCTCTACTAGTACAGACACAGAGCGATCTGCCCAGAGGGACAGAGTGAGACAAAGCCCCCACGACAGAGAGATCAGAAATCAGATACAGGCTTGTCCGGCTAACTTAGCCTAGCTCGTTTCGAATAGACAGCCTGGTTCTTTAACGTGCCCAGTGTATAGCACTGATACACGCAAGGATTGCCTGGGTTCCTGACCAGTACACCTCTAGTTGGGTGGGAAACACTGAAAAGCGTTTCTGAAAATTCCCGAGTAGCGCCCGGGGATCGAACCCCCGACCTCAGGATTGGAAGGCCAGTGTGCAAACCACTGAGCTATCCATCCGTCTAATGTTTATGTATGTATACAAACTGAGAATTTGTTGAATAAATTGAAACTTGAAACATTTGCCGACCGTACAACAAAACGTGTTAAAACACAAGTTTCGTGTCGCCATTGTTTATCTGTTTTGGAATATGCAAATGCTATTTTTGTAACATATTTACAACTTTGCACTCCCCTCTCCTACCTTGTTTAACATATCTCTGTAGATGGCGTTGTGTCACTAAGAAGGGATGTTAGAATTCCGGACGAAGAAGGGGAAATGTACAATGTAACATTGTGTATAGAAGATAGTGCTCACAATCATACAGTCTGTGAAACCCTAAATGTCAATATTTCATGTAAGTAGTGGATTTGAATTCTTACTTTACAAAGAATTTCAGGCCTTTTAATTGCAGTCTATGACACTGTTATCATATTGGTTATCAAAATGCTGTTTCTCTTCACCGGCCGTATCATTTAATGTATGTACATCTAAAAGTGAATGCTTATATTATACTAGAAATATATTTTTGGACTCTTGTATTCATTCGAGTCATATTGATTTATGTTTCCAGAATGTACAACCAAGATAATAAGTATACCCAAACGAATCAATTAAAATAGGCTAGTTTGATATTTTGCTATTAATGAAAAGTTTGTCTTTATTTTCACCAAAGCGTTTTCAGATCGTAGAAAGAAAATAAGTGTAATATATGACAAAATTAGATCATCTGTGCATAGCTTGATATTGTAGCATCAAAAACAAACCCAATACTGAACAACCTACCAAATAGCGTAAGTTTTGATGAGGATTCTGCCGTTGAAGTCACGCTGTTTACCGCGACTGTAGAAGATCCGGACGCACTTGATGTTCACACATTCTCCATGACTGTGTATCCTAAAACATCCAGTTCAGCATTCGCACTTGATGCAAATAGTAATGTATTATTTCAGGGATAATTCAATGAATACAAGAAAAGAAAGCTGTATTTCAACCACAATCACATGTATTCTAGCTTTAGAGTGTAGTCCTAATTGAATATTTCTAAACAAGACGGTAAAAATTTAAGACGATAGCATCCAAGACACTGTTGATGGAAATTTCTCCATTTTTGCTAGAAA
The DNA here is from genome assembly GCF_021730395.1 of Mercenaria mercenaria. Lineage (NCBI taxonomy): Eukaryota > Metazoa > Mollusca > Bivalvia > Venerida > Veneridae > Mercenaria > Mercenaria mercenaria. Next base: position 97,018,555 of record NC_069365.1, read on the forward strand.
ACCAAATAGTAATATCCAAGTTATTTATGTATCTTCTTTGTTATAAATTATACATCATAAAGCTAAGATAAAATCCGTTATTGTAATTGAAAATTGAACATAAATATTTCAAGATAATATCAATGGTAAAAATATGAAATCACATTAATTTCATCGAATTTCGAACACCATTATTTTCAAGATATTACTGATGGTAATATATCCAGTTGTTTCGGGTAGAACCTCAAACATCAACAGGAAAATATCGATGGTAAAAATTATGCTGTCTTTTTTGCTAGAGAATGGTGCACCATTATTATCTACCTGATATATTTCTTTTATGTAATTTTCAGCTGGAGTTCTAACTTTGCAAGAATCACTTGACTATGAGACGCTAAACCATTACGAGTTTTTATTCAGTGTTAGAGATGCCTATTTACCTGGTTTAGAAGATAAATATCTCAACCTGTCCGTGCTGGATGTTAACGAAGCTCCTACACTAATATTGGCTAAGACAACTTATGCTACCATAGAAGAAGATGTAAGTGAAACCATCTCTAGTATTTTTGTTACTCTCCGTCAGTTTTCTTAATATATTTTCTGAGTTATGACTGTCACTACTTCATTTTCTATTGAACAGAGATTTGCAAAACGTCTGTCTGCGTTTAACATTGACAGCTGCTTTATCAAAACCCAAATCAAATGTAGCACCAATAACAGATGAAACTGGTAATAAGAAATATTGCTAAACAAAAATGTAAAAAAAAGAAATGAAGCAGTGTGTAACGAGTTGTTAAATTATGTGACCTGTCGTTTTTCAGTCTGGATACACTGTGGCAACATTGAATTTCACTTGTACTGATGTTGACCTCGGACAAACTACGAGTTTAGCAATAACGTCTGGAACACACATGAGCTACTTTTCACTTGACTCATCTACAGGTGTCATGACGTTCGCTCAAAACTGGGATTTCGAAAATGGCGTTGTTCCTCCGCAGACGACGTCTTTGGAGATAACGTGTGATGATGGAAACGGACTTAGTGATGCAGGGACTATTGTTGTCAACATTGCAGCAGTGAATGAATTTTCGCCAGTATTAAGTACAACTGCAGAAGACATTACTATATACAGTAATCAAACACTTATAGATCCGTTGTTCACAGTCGCAGCCTCTGATAACGATTATGGTGACGACGGTTTGTTCGACTTTTCAATAATTGGGGAAGGAAAGGGGTCAAGATATTTTACTATTAGCAGCACAGGACAACTTTTTATATCCGACTACATTGACTGGAATTATAATTATACATTTGAATTCACAATACAAGTATCAGATGGTGAAACAAATCCACATACGTCGCATGTTAACGTCATTGTGCGGTACATAACGTTGTTCGAACCAACGATCCCAACAAAAGAAAGTGCACGATGTATTTTATGTACTAACACCGGAAAAGCGGTTGTATCCATTCTGTGTGTTGAAGGAGTTCTAATCCTATTTCTGTTCGTTCATATGTGCTGCCGTATGAAAGCTTATCAAATCTGTCAGCTTAAACCTAAACCAAGTCTGTAAGTATGACTTTTTTTTTCATTTGAGACCCCTTGCGGGTAACCCCGTTTATTTTTTTATACATGATACTTAAACATACAGTTCATATATATACACAATCTTGACAATAATATGGTTAACATAGTCTTAACAATATTTGGTTAGCATAGTCTTATTTTCAATTTAGGTTTAAATATCATGTATCTAATAATATGAAAAGTAAAGAAAAATAATAATATTTTTGTTGATATCCCACTTAATAGAAGAGTTTAGAAATAAAATAACATGAAAAATGATTATGTCAAAACGGATTAACAAAAAAAAAATGGTGGTGGGAGTGGAGTAATGATTGTATCATCTTTTACACTGTTGTAGATGTTTAAAATTTTGAACAATTGAGAGACAGAAAGGAATCTTTGCCATTTTTGTTTGAAGAGGTCTAGTTTTTCCTTTCTAAATGCTATTTCTTTTTCCAGTAAGATTCTGTTTTCTAAGATCTTAATAAAAAGCTTTCTATATTTGGGATTGTTTTACAATTTTTCATTTGCAGAAAATAAAACTTACTTTTGTAATTATAAAAGATTATAATTGAATATTTCATTTTCTTAACCCGTTCCATTAGAGTTTCATCTATATTTTGTGTTATTATTTCTTCTCTTAACTTTAATGCCTTAAAAGCAGATATGGCACGAATAATCTTGTGATAATTCAAGAAACTATGCAAAAAAATATTGTACATTTGCCGTGCCTTTTCAAAAGAAAAGAAGTGTTTGACCTAAAGTCATATAATTGTTCAACATATTTGATCCCTTCATCATACCATTCTTTAAAAAATATTGTTTCATTACTACTTCTTATATTTGAATTGTTCCATATAATATGATGGTTTATGGGAATGTTGTTTTCATAGTTCATATTCCGGATATTGAACCAAGATAAAAGAATGTCTTTTAGGAACAGAGTTTTGGCACATATCGTTTTTATATCTTTCGTTGCTAAATTGCAATCAAAATAAATTGTCCACCATATTTTTCCAAATACTGATTGTAGACGAGTTTCCATAAACCTTGATTGTTTTCTTCAATGATTGTTCTAACCCAGCAAGCTTTAAATGAATTTAAAAATGCATAAATGTCTGTCAATTTAATTCCTCTATTTTCATAAGATTTTGGAAGTAATTTTTGTTTAATTTTGTCTGGTTTTCAATCCTAAAGAGAGTTAAAATGCTTTTATTTATATCATTTAAAATTATTTCTGACGGGTTGGGCAAGACTGTTATGGGGTATATGAGTTTTGGTAAAGCGAAGGCTTTTAAAACAGTAACTTTGCCTAATAGCGTCAATTTTCTATGCTGCCACTGCTTGAGACAATTTTTGAATTGATCAATTTTTGGCATTAAACTCAATTCTAAATGTTTTAGGTGATCCCAAACATTTTGCACTTTCTGAGGTCCATAAAAATGTTTATCTACACAACATTTTAGGTTACTTTCTTTGAAAGTTCCTAGTCTGTAATAACTTAAATATACACAAAGTATAAATTAAAAAAAAAGAAACATTAAAATTGATCAAAGTCAGTTTTACAAGACCCTAATTCAAGTGCGTAATTATATATGATAGCCTGTATATTATTTTTACATAACATAGACTGAACGAATTATTTTATCACGGGATAAGAAGTATATAGGGGCTATATAAGAGTCACATACGTCTGTCTACCCGGTGGTCTGTCCGTCGTTTAGAAAACATACTAGTATCTCAAAATCCTTATCTGGATTTTTAAATAATTAAATCTAAAAAATTATAATAAATAAATTCACGCAAGTTCAAGGTCAAATTCATAGGTCAGACTAAAGAAGTTTTGTTTCATGCAAACACTATATAGTCTAAACCTTTGACATGTGTTTGATAGAAAGACCGATATTTGCAATTCTATGGTAAAGGACAAACATGGAAAGCAAATGTCAAAACTTATTTTATGTATGCATCATATCTCCAGTTATCTGTGAAAGATTTTCGTTAAACTATCTTTTATTTCTTTCATGTCCATACCATATCTTCCTAATGTCTGAATGAATTTTCACAAAACGATAATCAATTGTTACTCGCATCGAATCAAAACATGACCTAGATCATTATATCAAGGTTACACTATGCGCTATGCAGAAGGTAAGTAGGATTTCAATAAAACTAGCATCGTTTTCCTGTTAACCTTATCACAAAATGCAGTGCGGATGACATGCATGATAAAGTCACTAATTCAACTTCCTTGTATTAAAACGGTGCCATGGGGTATTGTTCACCTTTAGTGATAGCACTCGGTTTTCATAAACGTATAGTAAGAAGTCGTTAATTACTATATGATTGATGATATGCTTTCTGTGCGTCTACGTTGATTTCACCAATGTCTGTAAAATCTGAAATCTCCATGCAAGACAACGATTACGCTGCAAATAGTTTGTCTATCGAAGCAGTTTCGTGCATTGACTATATTTTGTATGAAGACCAATTATTTCAACAGAATTTAAGTCTTGTTTGGTTGTCTAAACGTCTTTCTTTGATGTATTTTCCGTTATCTTTTCAATGTGCTTTTACGTCTGTTTACAGGTGTTTTACCATGGCTTTTTGTAGCCGTCATTCGCGTCTTTCTTTGGTTGATTTTTAAAGCTGCATTCACGTCTTATTAGATAAATTTTAGTGACGTCATTAAAAAGATATTTTTTATTAAATAATGTCCACAAGAATGTACATTTTTTCATCATTTTCCCGTTAATAACTATACTGTGTTGGTGCGCCGTAAAACCCAAATAAATAAATAAATAAATAAATAATTAAATAAATAAATAAATTAATTAATAAATAAAAGACTGCACGGATCTACACTCGTCGCAACTAGGCTGAATCAATCGTGTCCAGCATGGTAAGAGTTAGAAATCACTTTTATCAAAAATATCTTAAGGCATGCCAATATTTTTCAGACGAACTGTGAGTGATATAAAGAAGGCAATTCAGGACAGGTCGGTTACCGAAGACCCGTAAGTATACAGTTAACGGAAAATATTCCTTTAATTAATTTGAGAGTAACACGTTAATTAATCTAAGCACTCACACGATATTGTTGTCCGACTTCATCTCAGTGTTGTTATATTTTCTGGTCCTTTGGGATCATTGATTTCAACTCATTTAGATTTGAAGATTGAAAACTGCTCAAGCCTGTGCTAGTGGGCGTGGGCAGTGTTGCATTTTCCATTACTGCTCATGTGGCTATTAGAACTAACAAAAATAAAAATCATATCAAATCAAATACATTTAAAATAAAAAAAAGTCTTCACATATCAATGGTTTGCGTTGAAAACCACTTCATAAGTTTAAGCACAAACATAAGATTATGTCATCAATAAAATGTTATTCATATTGTTGATGAACTTTAAAAAAGATAATTACGTTTACATGAATATCTATGAAAAGAACGTATTTAAAGTCACATTTTTATTGATGATTTATCAAACATGAATAACAAAATGAAGTTAAAATCATTTTCCAAATCCTGTTACTATTTACCGTTACTGCTGAAGCTTTTGCTTCGAGCGTGAAAATTATACTTCAGCATTAAAATTCACAATCAGTTAACACCAGTGTCAGAGCAACAGTTAACACCAGTGTCAGTGCAAATGTGTATGTCTCGGTTTACCACCAATGTATCTTAATTGCATTTGGTTATATTGGCAAAGAAACGTACATTTCTACTTTCTTATATTAAGACCTATCTGAAGATAAAACATTTAATAATGATATTCTGTTGTTGGCTTAGGTACAGGCCAGGATCAGAAATGCTGAACAGAGCTTTGCCAGATGACAGACCTCCTTCTCCCTTCATGTACAATGTACCCCCTAGAGTGAGAGCTGAACCTCCAGCTGCTGCCGAATATATCGAGCCGGGACCTGCCATCAGCCTAGCAGATATTTCCAGTCCCCCAAAACGCTCAAGCCTTATTACCACGGCACAAGTTACTAATATGAAGCCGAAAATAAAAAACGTTCCTTCACTTTTCCAAAATAAAGCGCATGCACCGAGAAGCATCAATGAACCCGGGTCTGTTGTTGAGACAAATATGTACAAGTTTACTAAACATGATCAGCTGGCACCGTCCAAGTTATCGAACACACACGAAAGAATCAGTCCTCTGTTTGACAGACCCGATAATTCCGTTCTGTACAGGTCAGTATTTTCAACCAAACGAATGACATTTATAGCTATTGATACTTTTGTTTGGTTTTTTCTGACAGCTTTATTCACTAGTATGCTTCATTATATCAGTTGTGGTATACCCGAGTTTCCGATGACCATGCTTCCTCGGAATCTTACACTTAGTACCATATGTACATGTACGTATTTCACTGTGACTGCATCACTACATGTACGTATTTCTCTGTGACTGTATCACTACATGTACGTATTTCTCTGTGACTGCATCACTACATGTACGTATTTCACTGTGACTGCATCACTACATGTACGTATTTCTCTGTGACTGCATCACTACATGTACGTATTTCTCTGTGACTGCATCACTACATGTACGTATTTCACTGTGACTGCATCACTACATGTACGTATTTCACTGTGACTGCATCACTACATGTACGTATTTCACTGTGACTGCATCACTACATGTACGTATTTCTCTGTGACTGCTATAATTAAATGCACTTATTTCACTGTGACTGCATCACTACATGTACGTATTTCACTGTGACTGCATCACTACATGTACGTATTTCACTGTGACTGCATCACTACATGTACGTATTTCACTGTGACTGCATCACTACATGTACGTATTTCACTGTGACTGCATCACTACATGTACGTATTTCTCTGTGACTGCTATAATTAAATGCACTTATTTCACTGTCACTGCTATCACTACATGTACGTATTTCACTGTGACTGCTATCACTACATGTACTTATTTCACTGTGACTGCATCATCACATGTACGTATTTCACTGTGACTGCATCACTACATGTACGTATTTCTCTGTGACTGCTATCATTACATGTACTTATTTCACTGTGACTGCATCACCAAATGTACGTATTTCACTGTGACTGCTATCACTACATGTACCTATTTCACTGTGACTGCTATCACTACATGTACGTATTTCACTGTGACTGCTATCACTACATGTACGTATTTCACTGTGCCTGCATCACTACATGTACGTATTTCACTGTGCCTGCATCACTACATGTACGTATTTCACTGTGACTGCATCACTACATGTACGTATTTCTCTGTGACTGCTATAATTAAATGCACTTATTTCACTGTCACTGCTATCACTACATGTACGTATTTCACTGTGACTGCTATCACTACATGTACTTATTTCACTGTGACTGCATCACCACATGTACGTATTTCACTGTGACTGCATCACTACATGTATGTATTTCTCTGTGACTGCTATAATTAAATGCACTTATTTCACTGTGACTGCTATCACTACATGTACGTATTTCACTGTGACTGCTATCACCACATGTACGTATTTCACTGTGACTGCTATCATTACATGTACGTATTTCTCTGTGACTGCTATAATTACATGCACTTATTTCACTGTCACTGCTATCACTACATGTACGTATTTCACTGTCACTGCTATCACCACATGTACGTATTTCACAGTGACTGCTATCACTACATGTACGTATTTCTCTGTGACTGCTATAAGTACATGCACTTATTTCACTGTGACTGCTATCACTACATGTACGTATCTCACTGTGACTGCTATCACTACATGTACGTATTTCACTGTGACGTGACTGCTATCACTACATGTACTTATTTCACTGTGACTGCTATCACTACATGTACTTATTTCACTGTGACTGCTATCACTACATGTTATTATTTCACTGTGACTGCTATCACTACATGTACGTATTTCACTGTGGCTGTTATCATTACATGTACTTATTTTCACTGTGACTGCTATCACTACATGTGACTGTCATCACTAAATGTACGTATTTCACTATAACTGCTATCGCTACATGTACGTATTTCACTGTGACTGCTATCACTACATGTACGTATTTCACTGTGACTTGCTATAATTACATGCATTTATTTCACTGTGACTGCTATCACTACATGTACTTATTTCATTGTGACTGTCATCACTACATGTACGTATTTCACTGTGACTGCTATCGCTACATGTACGTATATCACTGTGACTGCTATCACTACATGTACTTATTTCACTGTGGCTGCTATAATTACATGCACTTATTTCACTGTGACTGCTATCACTACATGTACGTATTTCACTGTGATTGCTATCGCTACATGTACGTATATCACTGTGACTGCTATCACTACATGTACTTATTTCACTGTGACTGCTATCGCTACATGTACGTATATCACTGTGACTGCTATCACTACATGTACTTATTTCACTGTGGCTGCTATAATTACATGCACTTATTTCACTGTGACTGCTATCACTACATGTACGTATTTCACTGTGATTGCTATCGCTACATGTACGTATATCACTGTGACTGCTATCACTACATGTACTTATTTCACTGTGACTGCTATAATTACATGCATTTATTTCACTGTGACTGCTATCACTACATGTACGGATTTCACTGTGATAACTATCACTACATGTACGTATTTCAGTGTAACTGCTATCACTACATGTACTTATTTCAGTGTGACTGTTATCACTATATGCACTTATTTCACTGTGACTGCTATCACTACATGTACTTATTTCACTGTGACTGCTATCACTACATGCACTTATTTCACTGTGACTGTTATCACTACATGCACTTATTTCATTGTGACTGTCATCACTAAATGTACGTATTTCACTGTGACAGCTGTCGCTACATGTACGTATTTCACTGTGACTGCTATCACTACATGTACGTATTTCACTGTGACTGCTATAATTATATGCTTTTATTTCACTGTGACTGCTATCACTACATGTACTTATTTCATTGTGACTGTCATCACTAAATGTACGTATTTCACGGTGACTGCTATCGCTACATGTACGTATTTCACTGTGACTGCTATCACTACATGTACTTATTTCACTGTGACTGCTATCACTACATGTACTACATTTACTTATTTCACTGTGGCTGGTATCACTACTTGTACGTATTTAACTGTGACTGCTATCACTGCATGTACTTATTTCACTGTGACTGCTATCACTACATGTACTACATGTACTTATTTTACTGTGGCTGGTATCACTACTTGTACGTATTTAATTGTGACTGCTATCACTACATGTACTTATTTCACTGTGACTGCTATCACTACATGTACTTATTTCACTGTGACTTCTGTCACTACATGTACTACATGTACTTATTTCACTGTGGCTGGTATCACTACTTGTACGTATTTAATTGTGACTGCTATCACTGCATGTACTTATTTCACTGTGACTGCTATATTTTACTGCTATAAGTACATGCACTTATTTCACTGTGACTGCTATCACTACATGTACGTATCTCACTGTGACTGCTATCACTAAATGTACGTATTTCATTGTGACTGCTATCACTACATGTACTTATTTCACTGTGACTGCTATCACTACATATACTTATTTCACTGTGATTGGTATCAGTAGATTTTTATAGTTGGCAACGTTTATGTCTTACTAATCATTTTATTCAAAATGTTTGTGTTTTAAAGGAACCAGTAGTCCAGTTTCCTTTTACTTATACACTAACAGTGTGTTGCAGTCAATTATGAGTATATTAGAGCCAGTGAAATGTGTTCCGATAGCTTGTTAATTCTGGTAAATCAGATGATTTTTTTCAGTATGTAAAATCTTTCGCATACGTCTTCCTACAGCTGTCATCTTTATTTTCAGTGATAATGCAAGGCATCCACCAGAAATTGGAGAACCTGTTAGTGTGTTAGACTTCTAAGACGTTCCTCGTTTCGTCTCAGATTATGTAGAGTGTGGTTTCTTGCCAGTCAATTCGTCGCTTAGTTTTGTTATACTCGATAGTTAAAAAGCTGTAATGAATGTGAAAACGCAAATCATTAAAGGTAGTAGACCCGTTATAGTAGTCGGCATTTACCGTGTTATGTCGTAGCCGCGCCTGTTATGTCGTCATTCTACGGCCAATACTAAAATGGGCAACTAAATGGGTTACCATAACAATCGTGGAATGCCGAAGTCTCATGCGGGTAAAATGCAGTTTGCACGGTAATTACCTATTATCATTACAGTGTCACTACTTTAAACTTTGTACTACGTCCACTAAGACTAACCGTGTGTTATGTGAACAACCTTTGGTGTAATTTTAATATTTTCTGTCATTTTACACCTCATGTAGATGCTATGTGCAACTTCCTCATTGCTTAAACTTGAATTTTATATAACTTTATATCTCATGCGCAGATGAACTATTGTGTTTTTCTGTCCGTATGATATGATCATTGATTTGATATCTCATGCTCATAAGCACTAATTTGTTGGGTTTTTTTCTGCATGTGTGATTTTATTGTCATATATCCAGTTTGGTAATATTATTCTTTTGAGTTGAAACTACAAAAATCAAAGTTGACTAGGCGCTTATTGATATATATTGGATTGAAAAGCGTACACCTTATGACACACAAGAACAAATAAAGATAGAACGTACACCAAATTCGCCACAGTTTCGGATCGAGATGATCTTCAGTCTTTTCCGTACAAATGAGACTCTACCTGTGACGATATGTCTATATTTTATTGGTGTTAGTATGAGTCTTTCAATAAACTCAATTGGCCATTTATATTTATTTTACCATTAAATAGCTGGATCATTCATGTGTTTGGTATTATATGATAAATATTGCATTCTCTCGTAGTAAAATATCTACTCGGCTGACGCATAATAGACATTTGCGAATTAATCCGATGCCGAATCCGAGATTGTAATCCGATATTCATATTGTTTTTTGAGGGATAATCTCAAAACATTTATGTGCTATAATTTAAATCAATCAGAAATATCGGCAAAGTGTTGGTCGATTTAGTTTAAACATATTTTATTGCTCATTCAATATTTACAAGCATATACAACAATTTTTACAAACACAAACAAATAAGCAAATGGGTCGGGCCACAAGTTCTTACAACATCAGATGACGGCCCTCCCCAACAGATATAACACGAAACAAATTGGCGGGAAAATTAAAGGCTTTGTAAATTCGATTTAGTATGACGTTTTTAACTTGAATATATTGTTTTTTTGTAGTTAGAGCTAACAAAAACTTGTGTTTTTTCCGGTAATATGCTCACAAAATTGGGCAGGTAGGCCGTTAATTTTGGTGTTTTGATAATTTGCAATTGTGTTGGACCTTTCGGAAATTATTTTTGTGTTATAAAATGAATAAAAATAAGAGGGTGCGCCTTTAGAGCATCAGTAAATTGAATTCTAACATCACTGACCATGTTCAAAGCATGTTAAATATTCTCAAGGAACATAAAACATTTACGTTAGATTAATTTGTATAGGTCGGGAAACCAGAAGCACACAATTTTTCTAGGCCTCATAATGTTTTGTCATTATGAAATTTGGTTAACACTATTCTGTTAAGTGTTAAGAAAAAGCCACATGTCTCAGACGCTATGACCTATTATCCGTGGAAACAAAAAGGGCGGACAGTAGACATATTGCTTCCTATTTCTGTCATCATTATGTTCGTTATTAAGTGAGCTCATTGTTAAGTTTTAAATAAGGGATGCATATTGTCCGGATACCTTTGTAGTTCTGTGGGGCAAATAAAAGTTGTTTCTTTTTTTAACTCTTACGGATCTTTACGTCATTATATATAAAAATAATTTTCTAAATAGGTTCAATGAAGAATTTTGCAAAACACGAAAACGTGTTATAGTTACTTTCTTATTTTTTTCACAGATAATCCTGGACATATTAAGTTCACCTATCAAGCCGCACTGGTTGTGTATCTATGATCATGAGATGTCCATCGTACATCCGTCATCTTCCCCCCCCCCCCCCCGTCCGTACGTAGTGTTATGAACATAATTTCCTTAATCAAAGAGTCAGATTTGTTCAGACGTAACAGAAGAAATTCTTGTACATGTTGTAGGTGCTTTTTCGATACATGAAATATTGGACCATCCATGCAGAGTTGAGATGGCAAACGAAATAAAAAATTATTCTCCTTATTTACTCCCTTTTCAATCCTTAGTCTACTTAAAAGCAATGTTACCTTCAACCAAGTTTCATTAAGTCCTGACCGCAAGTTACTTGTATAGACTATTCGAATCTTTCAGATTTTCTTATTATATATGGCTGTTGTGCATACATTTTTATTAGGTGGACATCAGATCATTGGCTATGTTAAACATGGCATTGAGGGGAAAAAATGGTTCCCATAATTATAATTTATAACCATAACGGATTTTTTTAGAATCGCCTTTTACAGGACTGCTAAATTGATATAAATATATTTCCATGGAAACGTTCCTTTTGTGAATCTAAAGAATGTGACTGCCAGGGCGTGGAGCTGGGTTTCCCCAAACAGCAACAGAGTAAACTTCTGAGATCTTCTTTGACCCCCAACCCTAAAATCGCCGGAGCACAAGTAATTTGACTTTTGTTCTGGGTGAAAAATATAAAATATGCATTTTTTTTCTCTCTCTACGCGCACATGCTTAATTTATCTTTTGTTCTGTGTGAAAAATATAAATGTGCATTTTAACTCGCTCGCTACGGTCGCATAAGTAATTATTGTTTGTTCTGGGTGAAATATATAAAATATGCATTTTTTCTTGCTTGCTACGCTCGCACCTAATAAATCTGACAAAGTTTCCGTGAGCTCCTGTAACGCTCTTTACCATTTCTACGTTAATAGCCCTTGGTAACCCTTCCACAAAAATGATTACGTGAAGTTTCAATCAAACGCCATTAATACTTTCCAAGTTATACTCCGGACAAAACTGTGACGGACTGACGGAAGGACGGACAAAGCGACAACTATATGCTCGCCCTTTGTGGAGCATAAAAAATATATAGTAAAAAAAGAAGAAAACAAAAAAAAAAAGAACAGCTCAACGTTAAAATGTTAGTCAACAACCATTTTTATCATTTGAACCACTAAATGTTTCGAGAAAGTCCCTACAGTATACCCGAAGTCAGATTCGGATTCGGCATTGGATTAATTCGCAAATGTCTAATATTATTCATATTTCGCAATTTGAACATTTGTTTCATATCACCCTGTCATCAAAACAATATTTAGGTAATATCAGGAATCAAGAGGGAATTATATTATTGTTAGGATGATTTGTTTTTAATTGTGTTGCTATTTGAACATGTTAAGCTTTTTTTGTTTTAGTTGTCTAATGTTTAAATTGTCGCTCTTTTTAAATGTCACAAACAGTAGAAAAAAAATGTAGACAAATATCTTTAAATCAGATATATCATGGATATATTATGTTCGTTTTATTCTATACCTATTTTATCTATCCAGTCGCGAACGTTCATTTGCAACACGTGACCGTACAATATAATACGGTATTTGGATGCACGTGCGTACAAAAATCCTGTATTTTCTGTATTTGGACGTACGCGCGTACAGAAAATCCTGTATTTTCTGTATTTGGACGGTTCAACAGTCCCATGATAAACATACGATAAAGCCCGAAACGCGTGAAAATGTTCCAAATGTAAATCGGATGAAGTAGGCGCTCTATATACAGAGTTTGATTATGCGTCTTGAAATCTGGATTTAATTTGAGATTTTATTTGGTTACAACACACAAAAACGATTCAAGGGATAACAATGCTATCTGATTTAGATATTAAAACGTTCGTTAATAATCAAAAACTTAAAAATACAGTAAAAAGGATCATCAGATGTTGGAATATTTGAAAAGTCGCTAAAAGAAGCCGTTCCGAACGAAACCTAGAAATTGGTATCAGCCCTGACTGTCTGAATAGCTAACTCAGCAGTTTTTATTTAACAGTTAAGAAACAAAATGGAGAAGATTATGAATGGCAGCGGACGGGCGGTCAGCATCCAAAACATGTCTGCTCTATAATTCAGTTTTCGTCGGATTTTCACCAAACTTGCTGACAATGTTTGCGGGCATTACATCTCGGCCACTTTCGAAAACCAGCCAAATTGTACCAGGCACTCTTTGATTATAGTCCTTGAATTACTCGAAAAACGGGGAATTTAGCCTTGTCCGCTCTTTTAAGTCGAACAGTTTTCATCCGATCTTCACCAAACTTGCTGACAATGTTTGTGGGCATTACATCTCGGCCAATTTCGATAACCAGCCAAATTGTACCAGGCACTCTTTGATTATAGTCCTTGAATTACTCGAAAAACGGGGAATTTAGCCTTGTCCGCTCTTTTAAGTCGAACAGTTTTCATCCGATCTTCACCAAACTTGCTGACAATGTTTGTGGGCATATATCTCAGCCAAGTATTATTACCACCCAAATCGCCAAATGGCTGTTGTAGGGAGGTTGCACCATATACTTTTTTTAATGACGATACGCAGAAAAAAACAGCATTCAATGAATTACGTATATTATGTATGAAGTGAAATAAATATAGAATAAAAAGATTATTTAAGGTCTAACATTGTTCTGTATAATATATATTTGCACTCATACTAAGCTGGGAAAAACTAGAAAAAGGCAGGAATACAATAATCAGTGAAATATTCTTTATTTAAACTATTATTATAGTAAGATAAAATAGATATAGAATAAAAAGATTATTTAACATTGTACTGTACAATACGAGATATATTTGGACTCGTACCCAGTTGAGAAAACCATATTGAACTCGCCTAGCGGCTCGTCCAATATGGTTTTCTCAGCTGGGTACGAGTCCAAATATATCACCGTATTGTACAGAACAAAGTTAAATAACCTAATAATATTCTTTTAATGTCCGTAATTCTGAAAATATTTACTCACGACAATACTATAATTGTATTAAATAGTATTACATATTGCACAAGTTGTTGTTATATCGTTGGTATTCGAATAAAGTGGACTTACAGACTCGCTAAAATGTCTCATTTTCTGAGATGCATGAATAGCTTAATAAACCTGCTCAACAGTTCAATGGTAGACTGTCCACTCTTAGTGCGGGAGGCCTTGGATTCGATTTCTGCTGGACATAGTAAAAGTCGTAAAAAATGTGACTGGTAGCTATATATCTTGGCACACGGAATATAAAAAGGTGTACCAATAGGTCAAATAAACTTAGGTTACTATCAGTTAGCAGTAAATGTTTACTACTTGACTTTACTACATGTATATCATATATTCGCAAAAATGTCTTATCTATCTCTCTGTAACTCGGGTACTGTTTCTGTCATCTCAAGAGTGTAAAAAATGGTCGATTTGATTTTGATCTTGCAATGAATTTATATGTACAAAACTTTATTCTAAGATTAATTAAGTGCTATTTCAAGATGAGTGTTTGGTGTATTTGGTATTGATCAGAAGTAGTTCAAAGCTTCTTACCTAACCTGCTTGGTCAAATAGATTAGAAACTTTTAACATAATATAAAAGATCATACCAAGCTCCTTATAAAGTGTTTTGAAGCCTCCACTCGGCGTTTGGAAAACCGTCTAACACAGTTAGACTAATAAAATCCTTATACTGTTTTACATCTCATGTACTTCAACTGTCCACTTTCTATTTTGCAGAATAATGTATCAAACGTCCTTTTCAATTGTATTTTGTCATTATGTCTACCATAATTGTGTACCTAAATATTTTTTTCCAGGGACTCTGAAAGTTATAAATTTGCATGCACATTAAAAATGCAACAAGTACAAAATAAAAATAGAATCCCAAAAATGACAAAATACTAAAGATTAACATTTTTCTTTATTAGGAGTACCAAGATATATATATGGAGAAATCATACGAGAAAATACTTTAGAAAATTCTAGAAAATAAACTGTGGGTACTTTAAGTACATGTGATGTAAAGCAAAATATATTCTCAAACAAGATTATCTTTGTACAAAGTATTTCCTTCTTTTGAGTAATTCAATATATATATATATATATATATATATATATATATATATATATATATATATATATATATATATATATATATATATTACTATTTTATATATATATATATTATAAATAGTAATGATCTATGAGGTGTAAATTTCCAAAATTTAATTGGTTTAAACATATTTATTCCCAACAATATATGTATACTCAGCGTCACTGAAAAGTTACCACCTAATATATAAGTCTTTACTATTTTATACAATATCGACGTCACTTGTTCATGGCCTGTGTGCGCTCTATTACTCATAGACCCTGTCTGATCATGTCTCCTAACCCATTTCATGACTGTGAGGTGAGAACAGCACATACGACGTGCAATTCGGTGTCAACCATGCCAATGGCCTGATGGCGTTGATCGTGCCTTAAACGTGGCATTCTTAGCAAGGATATTCTGGGGTTTTAACGTATTCCATTTAGTCTGTCGACTAACTTTCAAGTGCGATGAATGATTTGCGATAGAAAATTCGTACATGTCGACATTGCTGGAAAAAGTCATTTTGCACGTGCAACACGTGCCTCAAATGGAGTTAATCGAATTTGACAAATCTTTACACCAGTGACGTCTCAGCTGCGTCAAAAATGCAGTCGTGTTATGCATTTAACACAGTCCGATGCGATTTTTAAAATATAAGGGCTATTAGGGTGGTAACTTTTCAGTGACGCTGAGTATAATTATATTTATATACTAACATTACAAGTACAGTTGATGGATAGGATTAGAACGAAAGACAAGTCTTATAGAGATTTTCTCCTAAAACGGATATAGGTAAATAATTAATTCGCAAAAGTACAGCGAAGCTTTAAATATGATAAATATGGGAATGTAGTATATGGTATCAAAAATGTTTCTGGAACAACAATATGAGTGCTAATGAGAGTAGAGAAGTTAAAAGTAATTCATTGAATTTTCAAAAAACCAGAATTAGAGAACATGACATATAATAAAGGGTGGGGTATAGTGTTTCGTTGAGGTTCAGGCATATTTACAAGGCTCTCTTACTTTCAGTTATTTAACAGTGTACTCTTTATGACAATAATGACATTTCCCGCGTCCGGCAAAGAAGTGTTTCAATAAGGAAGGTTTACGTCGATATCATAGTTCTGAAGGTTATAGAAAAGCTTTTGGTGACAGTCTTTATATAAGGTGCGTTCTAATAGAAAAATGGACATTCGTCTCCGTTTAGCCGCATTGACAAAGAGGCGTCGGTGATATGTTTCTCAAGAAATAGATGGTGATTGAGTGCACTACATTTAGTCCGTATTCTTGTGTGAAGAACTTGGTGCTTCCTTATTTCGACATAATAATGTGTAAGTATGAGGCAAATATCTTTATTCAGGTAATCTTTGAAAGATGATAATGTTGTTATTATACGAACACTATTTGGTAAGATGTTCCAGTCACGTATCACTGAAGGCAGAAACGAATTAAAGTATAAAGTGGTCATGGCCGGAATACCACATACAATGTTCGGATTTCTTATGTGATAGTGATGTTCAGCTCGATATTGTATTAGAGATGAGAGATGTATTATTTGTGCACATTTTAAAGAAAAGAATGAATCTATGCTTGTATCTGCGCTCTGACAGATATTCCCATGGAGATTCTTTATTGAGTTTTTCAAGGGAAACTATTTTTTTTCATCAGTTGCTATACGAGCACATTCGGATTGGATTTTGTCGTGTTGATCTATTTCACACTTTATACAATTACTCCAAACAACATCGGCGTATTCGAGAATAGGCCGGACAGAGGAAGTGTAGATAGTTTCCACAGATCTGCGATCGACGGAAAACTTGATTTTGCGTATGTCGTTGACTCTTTGCCATGCTTTCTCTAAAATATAGTCAATATGTGAGTGCCAGCTGCAATCGCTGGAAAGGAAGACACCGATATGTTTATGTTCAGTTACTTCGGATATCTTTGCCCAAACATAGTGAGTACAGGTTGATGATATATATTTAGTTTTCTGGGCACAAGGAGTGATTCCGATTTGGAGGGATTAAATGTAACAAGCCATCTGTCGGCCCAGACAGAAATGTAAAGAATATCACTCTGAAGAAGTTCAAATGCCTGACAGTTCTGTTCAACAATAACGTAGTGCCATCGACAAATAGGTTTATAGAAGACTTAATGTCCATAACTAGAGCTAAGTCATTTATAAAAACAAGAAAGAACAGAGGCCCAAAAATCGAGCCCTGAGGGACTCCTGCTTTTATTGTAGTCAATGATGACTTAATGCCAGGAAGAACAACACGTTGACGTCGGTCACAAAGGTAGTCAGAGATCCAAGCTGGAAAGGAACCTGATATGCAAGCAAAAAAGGGTTTTGCTAAGATACCTTTGTGCCAGACTTTGTCAAAGGCTTTACATGTCAAGACTGGTCTAACTTCTAGTCCCTCGTCCAGTGATTTGCACAAGATGTCATACATATATGTAAGTTCATTAACTGTCGAATCTCCTGGAATAAAGCCAGATCGGACTGGGGTCAAAAATCAATATCTCTCAAGTGGTTGAAAACATATTAAAGATCAGGCGTTCAAAAAAACGTTCAAAGTGTATTTAGTAGAGTGATATTGCGATAGTTTGTTTGGAAGTGAAGCATTATCCTTTATAAATATTGCACAAACATTAGCTTCTTTCCAAATACATGGTACTTTACTATTTTGAAGAGCTTCGTTAAATGGGTCACAGAGAGGTACTAATAGTTCACGAGAAGTGTCTAAAAGGATCTTATCAACATCTATTTACTTGAAATATCTTCTACTTCACACAGGGTCGGAATGATTTTGTTAAGAAGTGGAGTAGAAGACGGTAAGCCAAGGTCAGGTGCTTGTCTATTGTCGTCATTAATAAGTGTTTTTCCTGGAAATAGTCGTTATGTATATTTGCCTTTTTCAAAGTCAGTTAATGAGATGTGCAATGGGGCATTTCAATCGCGGGATAGAGTTATTTTTAGGTTTAGAAATAAAAGACTTGAGAGTTTTCCACCAGACTCTGGATGACAGAGAACCATTTATAAGATTATCTGACAACTTTGAAAAGTGTTGAGATTTTGCCTCAAGAATTAATAGAACTGTATCATTCCTAAGTTTTTTTGCCAGTGGTAAATAGACTGAGGTGATTTCGCTTTTCGGTATGCCCTTTTACGTTTACGGATAAATTTTCTAATATCGCTGGTCATCCATGGGACATCAAGGGTGAACTTTACCAATGTAGGTCGGGACGTTATCTTTTGCAAAAGATACAATAGCTACGTTTATGTTCTCTGCACATACATTACATTGATTCAAAATTTAATTCATTTCAGATAATTACATTCTCTGCATATATGTTTAAAGTTTATTCTTTAAATAAGAAATACCTTTCTGTCAAATCATCAATCGTCAAGGACACGCGCTGCGGTCGGCAATTGTACTCGTGGCATATATCTATTCAAAGTCTCGTGATCAATTTATGAAGCTAAATTGGTAGATAGGCTATTAAATCGATAAAGGTTACATTGCCTTTATATGGTTTTAATCATGTTTGTATATATTTGCAATGGTTAAAACATATAAATGAAAATAATGAATATAAGCAATTACAATGATAACAATTCAACATCCATATTATAACATTATGTTATGAGCCCCGTCAAGCATAAAAGGTCCTTATCGTACTTGACACGTTTCCGAGATAAATGACGTCAAAGTCAAATGATGACGTATCAATATGGCCGCGCCCAGATGTTGACATGCATCAAGGTTAAATCGAAGGAAAAACAGAATAATGGATACATTTGAGGCAAGTGATATTTAAAATAAAAAGCATACTTTAAATATATTTCTTTTAATAGAATGCTATACATGTTTATTTATTCTACCATGCTTTCTCTGCTGGAATAATACAGATAACAAAACTTTTTTAATATCTAGTTAATCGCATCAAGCAGATTTGTTTAAAATATGCCAATGGCAATGTATACCTGTTAGCATGGACTTATATGACTATAACATGATATTATCTGCTGTAGGTAGGTTGTTTTAAATGCGCAAAGTAAGAAAAACAATTGTTTAAACATAAAACTAAAGATAGATCTGCAGGTTTTAAATTTCTGTTCCAAGTAATTTTCTTAGGCATGACGTTTGTTTTCCATCTAGATGTGTTATAAAGAAATGGTAATTAACCGCGGCATTAGTTTTGGTATGTTGACAGTAATATTCTTAGAAAAATGCGGAATTTAAAAATCGATGCTACCGATTTATTTTATTGTTAACGTGGGAATTAAATAATCTAGATATTAAAGACGTATAATGTCTAAGTCCTACGTGGCGCCAAGGTTAGGCGGGGGATTTGTAAGCCAGAGGTCTGTAGTTCGATTCCTGTTGATGGAAACATTTTTTTTCTTTTTTTTTTTTAAATATAAGATAACGTACCAACATTAAGACTTTTAATTAAAAATTTTATTTTCTTGTATTTGTGCAGGAATTGGATGACTTGCTTTCGGTGTTTGGGTTAGGCGAACCACCCACACATGCCTCACAAGATCAGTCTTCCGGTAGAACATCGCCGACTTCTGCTACTGAAACCTCACTAGAAGAGCGTGTTAACCGTTTCTTTGTAGCAGTGGCGGTTACAGAAGAGGCTTGCCAAGCAGACGACACAGAGGATCAACATGACGACCATGTCCATGTGACCAATGAATATGATCCTCAGAGTGATATAGATGACGTCTCAACTAAAATAAATACAGGTTGTCCTTGCAAAAGGAATTGTTATCTGAACTTTACTGTGGACCGATTTCAGACGCTTATTCTTAGTCTACGAGAGATGTCCAAGAATGAAAAAGAAATGCTTCTAATGGGGACATTAAAACGGGTAGGTGACAATTCCAGATGTAAAAATAAAGAAAGAACTCGACAAAGATATGACTATTATTTTGATGGCAAAAAGATCTGTCAAGAAGCATTTTCATTTATATTTGACACTAAACATAAGACCTTAAGAAACATTTTGGCACACATGAAAGAACATGGAACGGAACCGCGCGTTCATGGTCACACAGGCAGACGAGCACCAAATGCGTTTGCGCCAGACGTAATTAGAAATGCAATCCAATTTCTAATCAACTACGCAAGTGAAGTCGGCCTTCCCCAGCCGGCAGCTCCCAGAGGTCGCAGTGATGAACCTCCAATATATTTGCCGTCGTCGGACACAAAGCTTTCAATCCATCAACAGTACAAAGAGGTGTGCATAGAGAATGACAAACTATACGTTGGTTTAACAACATTCAAAGACCTGTGGTCAACATGTGTTCCGCATATAAAGATAAGTTCACCAACAGAAGATGTGTGTCGCACTTGCGAAGATTTTAGACAAGAAATTAAACTTGCTATGAGTGAAGATGATAAGTTGTCGGCGACAGGAAGATATCAATCACATATTCTACAAGCTAGAAAGGAGAGAGACGTGTACAAGAAATGTGTAGAAAGGTCAGCTGAAATGTTTAGGAAAAGACAAGAACTTGATCCATCTGCGGGAGACAATTTTTCAATGGACGATATACATTATACATTTGACTTTTCCCAGTACGTCAAATTGCCACATCACTCCAGAGAAAAGGGGCCGACATATTTTATTCAGCCCGTCAAGGTACAGATATTTGGTTTCCGGGTAGATGGTTGCTGTCAGTACAACTACCTCATCAGTGAGAACGAAACATTAGGTAAGTAGTGTATTTGGTATTTGTGCGTGCGAGCGTGCGCGTGTTTCCATTATTACTTTAGTAACCATCTGCACTTGCTTATAAAAGAATTTATTTTATATTCGAAAACTCGATATCATACCCTTAGATACACTTTTACAATGCATTGGTTTTGTCAGAACAGACGGTAATTTTGATAATATTCTAAAATGAATGATTTCAACAAAGTATAGTGTGCTAATGTGTAATAGGTCATCAACATATTGCAGGTCGTGATGGACAGCTGGCTCACGGACCAGATTCAGTTATTTCCATGTTAGACCATGCGTTCCATTCATACGGATCTGGTGAGAACGACTGTAGCATTCATGCTGACAATTGTTTCGGTAAGTAAGCTTAATGATAATTCTTCTAGTTTTATTATGTTTTGTACTGTTCGCTGCTTTCCTAAATGACTATTTAAATAAGTAGTGTATTCATCATAAAAATAATAATCTACTCGTATGCGCAAACTCAAGTTTGTACACGTTTAACGAAGTTCAGCAGAACAATTCTGGTTTATCTATGGTAGGTGCAAAAGTACTAAAAGTGAAATAATTATGTCATAAAGATATAGTAATTTGCCTTGCTTCAGAAGTCACATGTAACGATGTAAGAACGATTTCGGGCATTTAGCCCTGAATGCTTTTAAACGTATGGGAATACTATGATCGTAAATGCCAAGGAAAAAGTGTAAGTCACGGCTTATTGATTGGAAATCAATAAAATTTGTTTTGTAAACTTTTGTCTTGTTCCATGAACTTTAGTTCCAACTAGTGTGTTTAGAAACTTGTTTAATGTTTATTTATTTCGAGTTACACACGTTTGTCGGCCGATAGTGATACATACACGTAATTAATATTTTGTGCATCTTCAACAGGTCAAAACAAGAATCGTTACGTTCTGGCGTATTTTGCCTGGAGAATCATGGTTGGAAAACACAGAAATATTACATACATGATGCAGATTCCCGGACATACTCGGTATGGTTAAGATAACACGTTTCATATGCGTTACATGTTAGTCTGCTCTTTATCATTTTATTATCAGAACATCTTTTCATGCGAAAATCTGCTTGAGTCGGAAATTAAAATGACAAATTATGTCGTCTGCTGCGTACGTACGTTCCTTCAAACGACCTGTCGTAATCACAGTCACTTTCTTTCATTCATTGATATTCCAGATGTAATATGCTAGCAACTTGCATGTAATATTTACGTGTCTACTGTTTTGCAAATTTAAACACTATGGGTCGTTATAAGACAAAATCCTGTCATTACCGGATATTCAGACATTAAGAGATGAAGTTCGGATTATCCTATGTACATAAAAGACTATGTCAGTACCTGCTTGATAAATGTATATATAAAGTAATAACTTTAACGCTTTTCTACCGACTTACTTTATCGCCATTTCACAGGTGCTTGATTGATGCGGGATTTGGAAACATTAAAAAGTTATACCGGAGAACAGACTGTGGCACACCGCAACATATAGCTGAAGTAGTCGGAAAGTCGTCAGTCAGCAACTTTCCTGTAACCTATGGTGCAGACGGATGGATAAGGCGGGCGTGGAAAGTATTTCTGTCAGACAGATTTAAAAAAGTTCCGAACATATCAAAATACCACAGTTTCAGATTCACCATTGAACAACCCGGCGTCGTCTATATGAAATTAAACGCAGACGATGTAGATGAAATCCGATTCATCATCTGTAAAACGCATCACCTACCAATGGATGTCACCGATATTCCGGACGTACTGCCACCTGGCGGATTGAGCAAAGAGAGACAGGAATACTTGTTCCGGCACGTGAGACCACTTGTTAGGCAACCTTTTCAGGACATACTTTGCCCGATTCCTACTCAGACGGAATAGAGTCATTTAGTGTTTAGTTTAATGCCAGTATAGGTAATAGGCGAGTTTTTGAAACGACGTGACAATTTAGAGTATTGCACAAAACTTTAAACGTTACCATGGAAACATATAATAAATTATTAAAGCAGCTATTAAAATTCATCGGGAAAAGTGTTATAATTGAAGATTATTTCTGACAACTTATTCAGAATGAACTCAACTTGTATGTTTACGTACCCGTTTTATGAAGCATTATATGGACGTTCAAAACAAAAACAACAGTGTTATTGTTTAATATTTTCCAAAACCTGTGTAACTATCGTATGCAGTAAGTAAGCAGACTAGTTCTTTCTAGTAACGAAACTTTAGTGATTTGCGTAACATATTGAATTTGAAATGTTCCGAAGGTCATTCCTTGAAAGTCACATTTTAGCGATTTTTAGGAAACAATGTCATACCATAGTGTTACCATGGAAACGATAAATTCTTGGTAGTAACTATTTGCTATTATTCTGTAAAATCTGTGTGGAAGGGAAAGTTTCAAGTATAATTGCCTTTATAGAATCAATGAAAAGGAAACAGCTAATGAAATTCGAGTTGAAAAATATTTCATATATTAAAAAGATTAATTTTCATTGCCACTGATTGTTCTTCATACTTCACTAGACCTATATTGTTTTCTATACTTTGTTGTTTAAGTAATAGTTTGATGGGATTGACTGAACAAAAATGACATGTTAATGAATTTTAGCGGTTTCTAAATATCACGTGCAAAAGTATTAATTAGTAGCTATTTCGAGCCTTTCTTAAAATATCATTTTCGCTACTATATTTTAAAGAGAAAACAGTTGCCATGGAAACAGTAGCTATTGATTCTGATCATTCTGTGTTTTACTCAAACGTTAAGTTTACATGACAAAGACAGTACAAGTCAATAATTTAATAATATAAATATATATATATGTATTATTAAGCATTAGAGAAACCGATTAAAAGTTATGATAAAACTGATTCATCAACTTCTAAATGCGATATCCAAAACCTATGTTTTCCTGTTAAAAGGAAATTATTTTACACGAAACACATATTTATGCAAAATATATCATTTCCAATGCTTTTGGTTGTCTTTTTATTAGTGTGAGCAGTTCTTCTCGATTATAATATCATTGATCTCCTAAAAAGAATTTAATTAGTTAATTTTGTTATTCGTTGCTATGGCTATTCGTTGCTATGGCAACGAAAATTATAATAATTTTTATTCCAGTTGCATCTTATAGATTAAAAGCATCATTTGTGTATATGCTGCCGAATATTCAAATAGTTGATTCCTACTTTTCAACTGCAGATAATAAGCTGATGAACTCTGTATACTGTTCAAAATAAATAACTCTGAATGAGTACTTATTGCTGCTTTTTTGTTTAATTATATCATGTCACAAAATATAGCATATTTCCATAATTACTGGAGATAGACAACTGAAACTTCGGTTTCTGATACAAAATAAGGCATTCTTTCAGAAAATGGAAAAAAGTAAAAAACATGAAAAAATACCATAAGGACCCTTTTTGCTTGACTGGGCTCTAATATGTAAGTGACGATATTCAAACATATTTCACTCCTACATGCCACAATTTCGGACGGCCCTTCTGTACACATTCGTAGCCTTCATCATTGTTTCAACATTACTGCATAGTGCTTACCTGTAGGATATTGGCCGAGTGCATTTCTTTCTAAGTAGGAAACGCCTACCCCTGGATTACATGTGGCTTAGAGAGCGCTTCGCATTAGAGATATTCCACGAGGCTGATGGACATAGCTTCTCCTACACAGAAAGGCCGCTGTACGAATTTGATATCTAGCTAAATTACCGTCAAACTTGAGATTTTCATCTTAATTCGATGGAAATCATGGATAACGGACTTCAGACTTGCAGTAGGGGATTTCTCAAAATACTAAAAGGTTTGCAAGCTAAGAAACTTACTTACAGCGCATATACCTCTTCTTTTTTGTTACTTTTGCCTTCATCACAGTGTTTTGTGATACCATACATATCACTGCTAATACAATACTCGTAGTCTTTAAAATACTTGAAATACGTTTACTTATGAAAACGGGATTTGTTGAAATACATGTAAAGTAATGCGTACTAAGAACCTTATAAATATCGTTTGATGCAAATCCTTTTTACATATTAAGGTAACACAGTCTATAATTGTTCTACAAACTCTAGAAAATGGCATTCTGAGCTCACCCCTGTCATTCTCATGGACAAGTTGTACGTCATCACAATTAAGTCGTAACCAGTACCAAGAAAAAGAATTGAATATATTTAAATGTAGTTTAATGTAACTACTAGTATTAACATAGCCTGTGTTATAATCTATTTAACATAAACAAGTCCATTTAAACAAGAATCATCTATAGATCAATTTTATGCATCGAGGCGTGTCTGTACTTTTAGCTCAAAACAATATTGCGGTAAACACCGAGGATATCAGATAAGTCACGCCTCACTAATTGTCGTTGAATAATAGCTTTACATTCCGCTTAGGGTTACACCAAAAACTTACTCTTACCCTCTATCTTTCATAAAGGAGTAATAAACAATGTTTATGAACACGACCATATCCCCAGCAGAGCTATTGAAAAAGTGTCTTCTTACACTTTATAAATAGAACTGCCTTGTATGAACGTACTCTATCAGTGATTCTGGGTCAAGTGGTTCTCAATTTATTGATCAAGACTGGATTTCCATGTTGACGTTGACCTTTACCAGAGTGACCCAAAAATCAATAGAGATAATCTACTTTGCTTAACCAATCATCCGATGAAGTTTCAACATTCTTGGTCAAGTGGTTCGCAAGTTATTGATCGGAAATATGTTTCCATGTTCAGGCAACTGTGGCCTTTAACTTTCATGGAGTGACCCCAAAAACAAAAGGGGTCATCTACTCTATAAGTCCTGCCATCCTATTATGTTAAAAGGTTGTTGGTCAAATTGTTCTCCAGTTATTGATCGGAAATGAAGTGTGACGGACGGATGGACGGAGGCAAAAAAAAAATGTCTCCCCCAGTGGGAAGATATATAATTACCAGATTTTATCTCAATGTCCAAAATGTTATCCAA
This sequence comes from Mercenaria mercenaria, assembly GCF_021730395.1. Lineage (NCBI taxonomy): Eukaryota > Metazoa > Mollusca > Bivalvia > Venerida > Veneridae > Mercenaria > Mercenaria mercenaria. The sequence goes on from NC_069365.1 coordinate 97,044,939, forward strand.
ATTAAACTGACTTACGAAGTTTTAATGTCTAACCTGTTTGCATCAACAGGCTCAATGTCTACATGATCATTTCCTCCTAAAAAAAAACAGCGTTTGCCATTTTTAACAACTTGTATATCGTGTAGTGATGATCTGCCACCAGTTTGAAATTTGAATGCACGAAAGTTTCGGGTAATACCACTAGCCGATACAATGTATCTAAAAGGCACACGATAATAATTCAATGTTTATCTTTGGAAAAAATATTTCTATCAATCTATTTATACACTCATTCATTAAATTCAGTACTTTATTTTATGCTAACTAATGAAATACTGTATTCTATCACTTAAATATTTTTATATTTCATCACTCACACTGTGAAAATATGAAATATATATTTTCACACTGTGAGAGATTATAGATCCGCCCCCGCATACATTGTGTATGAATTTTAAATTATTTGCTTAAAGCAGGATGAAAATTGTAGTCGCACTTTGTTCTTTATAGTATATTTCTCGATTCAAATTATTTTACTTAATAAGAATATCATAACGTTATGCAGCAAAAAATAAAATAAAATGGAACTTATGACGTTATGTCTGTTTACGCGCGTCTGTTTCCCGCGCTAAGATTAAAACTTGTTGCAAAATGCACATCTCAGCGTAATTTAGCATAAAATAAAAAGAAAATGTGTTTGTTTTTCGTGAATATGGAAAAAATCTCACCTCGAAGTGAGAAAATGTTCACATTTTCACTTTTAAAATGTTCTCACTTCTCAGTGAGATATATTCCATATTCACTCAAAACAAACAAATATCCTCTATATATTTATTTATCGTCGTATAAGTCAGATACAGTTACTCGTTTTTCTTCAAAAGTGTCTTCTAACAGACGTAAGAAATCGTTTCGCTAGGTAGAACACTAACTTTATCTTCGGCTTCGCCTCGGTTCTTACGATTTTAAGAGAACACTTTTGAAGAAAAACTCTACTGTATCTATTACTTACAAGATTACAATATGCGGCGGTGTTAATCTGACTTGTGTCAGATTTCAAATGTATAATTCTATACAATTACAATTCTAACACTTGCAATTTTAAACAAAGAGTATTTATCATATTACGCTCCCCATGAAAGGGTTGTTTATCAGTTAAAATATTTTCAAAATAAGTGATCAGTATTACAGTGCATGTAACAGTGATTCCGTCCGAAGGTTATGACAATATGTTACATTAATAAGTCGCTATATTTGTTTTTGCGATTTAATATTCAAACAAATTTTGGCAATGAGGAAAACATCAATTTTGACAGTTATTGTATTATGGACTTTAATTCGACCAACAGGTAATTTACAAAAATGTTAAATACGGACATTTTATTTTCTCTCAGTTGTACCTGACTGTATGATGTTGTTTTTTCTTCAGGCGTTTGGATTTCATCGTCAATGATCACATTGTTTGTGTGTTTGATCGTGACTAGTTAAGAAAACCTACGACTTTGTTACTTCTTTCGATGGCCCATGATAATACATACAGACTGAATTTAGCCTTTCTTATTTTGCTAGGTTGTGTTATATATAACTGCATAAAAATCCTACTCATGTTTTCTTTGTCTCACGTTTAAAAATGAATCAAAAATCTTGAGATATTTGTAATTTTTTCTCATTATAGATATTTTGTGTTTTGCAGATTTAGCAGCATCAGTTAACATCGACCCAAGAACGGTTAATTTAAATGAAAATGATGATTCCGGAATATCTTTAGCGACCGTTTCAGCCACATGTTACCCATCAACTAATGACTACATAAATGTCACTGGTGTACAAACTTTTAATGGTACTACTACTCAACATAACGTAACCTGTGAAGCCTGCAGGCTCTCTGTTGATCGAGAAACTGACCTCTTCAGCTTCAACATGTCGGGTATGAGTTTGCCGAATATTACCGCCCATGCGCAGGTGGCCGGGGGACGGATATTTCCATCCGATTCGTAAACACATGACTGATATTTTTTCTTGCATATCGTATACATGTTAGCATTTTATTCTGACAGATTATTTTTCTTGCATACCGTATTTTACAAATATCTAGTAGAAAAACTTTCTTTGTAGCACTCTTTCTTATAGTAGAGCGCGGGAAATTAACGTCCGTAAGCAGAAGTGACGTCATGATGTTTTGCGTTACGCATCATAACAAAGTTCCACTTTAGTTTCATCGTTTGCAGCGTAACGTTATGTTCTTACGGAAAACTAATGTATTTTGAATCGAGAAATATACTATAAGGAACGGAGAGAAACTATCAATGTACCTGCTTTTTTCGTATTTTACATAAACAATATATTATCAGTGCATGAACCACTAGTTGTCATTAACAGCACGAGAGTCATCTGGCATGGGGGGTGCCAGATGGGTTTTGCCGGCATGTGTAAAATCACCGGAAACGCCAATCCGATGTGTAAGAATTAATAGTCACAGACTGAACATCAGGACAGAATCATAAGTTTGCCTACTGAATTTGCGTTTCAAGGCAAATCAAGAATAACATACACGCACACGCACATATACACGCACAAACGCAGGCACTCAAGCACGCACATAAACAGCTTGAATTCCATTACGCTCATGCCAGTTTAGATCACAATACCATACAGTGTTTTAAGTAATGATAATTTTCATTATTCTATATATGTTGCAAAGATTACATTCTAGAAAATGTTATATGATACACACGTGTATGAATTAAAAGTATTATTCGGCTTACGGATATCTATCTTACTGCAACTCATTTCAAGGTATATAATAAAAACAATGTTTCCTTTTTCAAGACAACACAGTATACAAGTCACCTTGTTCAGCAACAAGTTGTGGTGTCTGTCCATCTTGCATGGCTTGTTCCACTTCTAACGGATGTCTTACTGGACCAGCAACATACAATATTGTTGTTTATTGTGAGACAACTTCCTATGACAACAATGACAATGGAACGTCTACCCTGACTGTCAGTGTGGCTGAAGAAACACCAACATTGACCATTAGCCTTCCAGGTATTGACAGAAGAAAATAGTAACAATATTTTAGAATTAACCACAGTAAATGTATTTCTTATATTGTCTTATCAAGAATTGATATAAAAATTTGCAATGGATGTTTAATATATTGTATTATGAAACGTCCGATAGCCTACAACATTTTTGCGGATTTCATACCAAAATGCAAGTTAACGACAACTTTCTTATATTGGGATCGCACGTGGGTGATTTCAATAGCACGTGGTTCATAACTTGTCTCGAGGTCAAACATTATAAACTTATGCTCTCAGCTACCATGTGTGGCTACGAAATAATACCGAAACAAAACATTTTGTCCCGCCTTGTTCAATAAAATTAAATAAGTAACACATGCCAGTAACGCAGATCAATGGGTCGTGTCTTGACATTATTTATAGATAGTACCATAACTTACCAGGTTTAAAATGTAATCTTCAGTCTAATTCTTCAAACTACAGTGAATGCTTTGACAGGTACAATATACATTGTGCTGTTTGCCATTATCACAAAATTGATATGACATTATCTATTCTCATCCCTAGACGCGAACATATCTGTATAGCTTTTGAGCGAAGCTATTTGGGACCGTGTCTGTAAATGCTATGCAGACCTATTCCGGGTGCGGTAACTGTCTTACTTGCAAACAACTACTAAATAGTAGAAATTACCACCAGATTCGCAGTCTGTTATTTATGACATCTTGCATTTTCACTCTGTCGTTTTTCATGGAGATATCTGACCGATGCTTGTATAGACATTAAGGTTAAATGTGCTAATATTATTTTTTTCAAATTATGCATGTGTCCGATTACATGTTTATAATGTCGTGATTCTTATTTTGTCCTAGAGGAAAGTAGTAAGAAATAATAATAACAAAATGATTAAAAACATTCTTTACATGTTCTGTTCTGTTTAAAAATGTGTCTATTTAAGCTTGGAATACATGTAGCGGTATTTTTGCTTTTTATCTAATATTAAAAATTAAAATGTATGCCGTATTTCCTAAATTGTGTATAAGTGGAGCTTACAGCAAATAAGAAAATAACATAGCTTTTACTACCCTTTATTGGGTAGCCGACGAAGTCCCCACCTGGAATGGATGGAACAACTTATTTCCAGCCGAGCCCACGGCAGGTGTCATATTTACCTCCCCAGCATCCAGTCTAGGCCGATACTGCTGGAAACAGTACCAAATTAAGTAAATCACCCAGCACTTAATACTAGCCGGGATATCAGCCGCGACCGGGAATAGAACCCGGGCCGCTGGCGTTGTAGTCCAACCTGCTAACCACTGCGCCACTGACTCCCTATAAGAACGAAGATATGGTTTCACTTCTTATATGTCTGATGTAATCCTCAAAAGCCACCGCATTTCATTTCCTGCAATTAATAACATTCGTGATGAAAACACTTAAATTATTCAATGCTTCACGCTAAAAAAAATATTTTATATTGTTTAGACTCGGTACCTGCAAATAATTTGATGAGTGTTGGCACCGTGTTAACGCAAGCGAATCAGTCATCGACAAGTGGACCTGCCATTGTGGAGTATACGAATTCATTAGCAGTTTCAAACACATACGAGCTCGATACAGCCAATATGTTTAAACTGAACCCAAGTAAAATCTTTTTTTTTTTCACGGAATACTTTAACAGCTTCTAAACAGTGGCTGTTACAGTTTTATACATGCAAATTAGCATACACGGCTTTGTTATCGGAACTTAATTTAATATTAAAAATGATACAACATAAATGAAACTATTTAGAACGAGCACAAGAATCACTTTCAAGCGACAGGCAAAATTTTTGCTTGACATTGCATGGTTTTCGACAGAAAATACCTAGACTGTGGCGGTATTGTCCGTACTAAGTATTGACTTGGCACTCATTAATCTTCGCCAATAGTGTCCGTTAGTTTACGCAATATTTGTATCCTGAAAATATTCATGTTTAAAATAACAGTTGATACGGTAGCTTAGTGTTAACCCTTACCATGCTAAATTTCTATAATGAACTTCTCCATTTTTCAGTTTGGACAATACCATTAACTGTTAAATGTGCTGTCCAAATATATACTGACTGAAAGGCGAACAGTGCAGATCTTGATCAGACCGCACGGATGTGCAGACTAAATATGATATACACTGATCGCAATGGCAGAATACATCATGCTCAGCGTGAAGAGTTAAGGTGTCTAACTTCTACGCAAGTTTGAAATTACCCTTGACTATTTTTATTCAATGTAATGCAATGTTATCGATGTTGTAATTGCTTTATATTAAGTGTTACTTTATTTTAGGTAACATGTTTTAAGAATTTTGTTTTCTCTTGTAGTGTTCATTTTCTGGAAACGCTAGTGACAAGTAATTTTCGTTTTCATCTAAGATACTTTTACAGATTTTCATTCGACATTTTCTACAACGGCTAGCTTAATTGTATTTCTTTCATTAAATGAACCATAAAAGCCATGTCAGGTTTTAACAGACCTGCCTGTAAAGTTTGCAGATAGAATTTGAAAAAAGTATGATATAATCACACGTAGGACTTGAGCCCATAACCATAATATTGGCGGCTAAACGGGTTGTCTGCACAGCTACCTGTACATGCGACATTATGTCGATTAAGAAATATATATGCAATCATTATATCGCTTTTAAAGTTTGGACACCGAAAATTAACTGAATATTCATGAATGCCAGGTCAATACTTATGGAGAAAACGATCTTAAACACATCCGCAGAAAGACCCGTTAAAATCGTGTCAATATTGTGACTTGATGCATACCTCTGTTTTGATAAACCGCATGCCAAAACGCAACGAATATCTGAAGAATATTATTTGTGAAGTATATATGGTTGGACAGAGGTTTTTAATATGCAGAGAAAATTTCCAGCTGGCTAACGGTGGTTCTACCCGGGTTCATAGAGTCTTCCTTTACAATCAGAAGCTTGAAAATTCGCCACATGACCTAAATGGTGTCCGGTGACCTAAAGTCTAACAAAAACGAAAAGAAAACAAGAATGTTTACAAAAAAATGTTATTTTCAGCCAACGGAGAAGTTTATGTGGCCACTGACCCCTCAGTAGAGTATGATAACACTTACAGCATGGGAATATGCATACACAGTCGCCGGCAAACGTCCTGTAAAAATCTTACGATAAATTTTGGTAAGTTTGTTCAAAATGAATAAAAAATGATAGTTTACGCGACAAAGCGAACACACATAAAGGAGAAAACTTTCATATATAGTTTGCAATAACATACTTGGTTTTACTTTTCCATACTGACTTTTTAATTGAATTTCGTATCGGTTTCTTTATGTCATCTGTCAAAGAATGTATCTCGTTTTGTTTACTTTCTTCTTTTAGTCAGTATTATCAATTTTATTAATTCAGGCTACTAACAAGATTCATAATATTAATGTAGCATTGGTATGTGTAGAAGCGTATGTATTAAAAAGAATATTTTAACTTGTACGAGAACATGCACTCTTTACTGCGCTCCTAAAATCACTGCGAAACTCGTGCAGCATATTTCTTGATACAAAGCTAACATTTTATAATAATGGGATGGTACGTTCGAGTCATACAAAACTTTTTGTTTTAATTCTGTGCATTCGTAAATATATGTATAGAAATTTGACCTGTATTAATCGGCATACAAGCGGAAAAAATGTACATATTAAACTATTGTTTTGAAATAAATCAGACACTTTTGACAGGACCCCTCTCCGGCCCTGCCAACTGTAAGCAATTATCTGTTTGCGTTTAAAGAGATCTGAGAATAGGTTAATTCCAATGAAGCTGAAAGCGTATCAAGTCTGAGGTGTTGCAAATAAAAATCAGGTATCCATTCACAAACCAGAAAACTAGATTGATTTATGAAAGTCACATTTTTTCATCTTAACCGGTTGCTAGTTGTCAGGAAATGTGTAATCTGATGAAAAGATTTTATCACCAAATTCTGATAAAAGGTTAAATCGCCCATTGTTTTCTAAGTGTCAATTTAACACTTTCCTATATATTGTAACATAAAGAGCATTGATGGTAAAATTTTCAATCGTTAAAACTTTCTGAAAATTTTAGAAAATGAGAGACGGAAAGAGAGTAGGGGGAGGAGGGATCCTCTTCATGAAATCAAGTTCATCAATTCTCTAAAGGTATTACATCAATAAGTAGGAAGTTATGATAAAAGATTAAGACGATGTCAAAAGATAACTTGTCAAGACAAAAGTAGAATACTCCAAGGGGAATCATGCCTCGTAAACAGTACACAGACACTACAGTAACAAAACAACCAACAATAATGCTATAGTAATAACAAATAATCTTTTACAGACGGGTGTTTCCAGACCCCAAACTGTGACGATCAGACAAACACCAGTTTCAGTGACCAGATTGCAATCGGAGCAACATTGTTTACCATGAACTATACTAACCCTTCAGCTCATTTCGCTGCAAACAGTTCCACATGGCAGAATTTGAATTTTGTAAAAGTTTCTTCAACACTAGCAGAAGCTTCCATAGATTTAACATCAGGTATGTTACCTTGCATATTTCAGTAAAGAAACGTGTATATTCGTGTAAATAGGCTCGTATATTCGTGTAAATAAGCTCGTAAATTCGTGTAAAGGAGCTCCTATGTTCAACCGTACATAAGCTTCTATGTTCGTGTAATGAAGTTTGTATATTCCTTGCCATGGTAGGCAGCTGTCAGAAGACTGTTTATTTTATATAAAACTGCATATGGCTAACTTATTAACTACTGTTTTGCCCTTACGATTTTTGTCATTCCAGTATATAGGGAAACTACCCTCCGCGCTAACAAATGTGGTAAAAACTAATTTGCCATTACGTGCCGTAAGAGATTTTAGCGGCCACGTGTATGTATTTCTTTTTTCTTAAACTAAACTTGTATAGATTTAATAGTATTTTTTGCACTCTTTTAGAGACAGATACTGTGATTTTTAAGAGATTGAAGTAACGTGAACTGGATGATTTTATTGTGTAAATACATTCGAATATGAACTATTTTATAACAAATACAAAAAATACAGCTGTTTGTAATAGCTTCTGGACATGTCGCAATAACCCACTTGTTCTTACTTACTAACAAAACAGCTATCTTACTGTATCTTAATGACCTAATATTTTATTAATCTTCTCTGATGCCTGATCTTTTGTTTAATGCTTACTAAATAGTTTATTCACAATGATATTTATGCTCATTTATGTCATATGTTATTTAAAATGTCTTAATTTTTATCGTATTTTTTATGTATTTGTAAAACGCCATTGAATATGTTTTACGTAAAAATAGGCGTTTAATCAAATAAAACAGTTTCAGTTTTTATTGTGAATAAGACATGAAAAATAAAAGATATTAAGATAATTATTGGAGATCTAGTATCATAATTTAAAGACCAACTACGACCTTTGTGACCTACGTTTTCCTCCCACGTGATTTACGTGCAAATAATTCTGGTATAATACAGCTATTTTACAAGATGACAGGTGGACAATATAGGTCATCCCTGAATGAATATGTTTTCACAACTTCATCTGCAAATTCATTCAGTCATAATTTACACAGAATAACAACTATCTTACACTGTAGAAACAAAGTGCGGTCTAAATTCACCTTAATGCACACTACAACATTAATTTAAAAATATATTTAGACAATAAAGACGCGCCACAAAATAACTGCATTCTTTTGTATTTCCATGATGGTAATTATACATGATTTGCATGGAAAAAAGAGATATACAAGTACTTAGTTACAAGTTGATGGTGACATACATTAGACCAAGACAATGTGTGTAATGTCTTAACATTTCATTGATTTACTGTAGCAACATGTACAGAAACCAGTGTATTTCGTTAAATTTCAATTACATTTTGTTTCTATAATGTAAGATAGTTATTCATCTATATTTTTTAAACTATACTGAATAGATGTTGACTGAATATGTTTGCAGAAAAGTTATCAAAACACATTTGTTCAGGAAGGGCCTAACTTTTCCACATGAAACTTTTAGTATAGCTGTATATTATCTGTATTATAAGAATGATTTTCATGAAGTTTTTATTGGTGAAAAAAGTAGATCACTAGGTCGTGGTGGGTCTTTAAACACATTTTCTTGGCCTTATATATGTCACTGTCAATTTGTAAGTTGATACTTGTTATTTCTTATTATCTTCATGCAAAGCATGCATAATTACCTCATGGAAAAAACAAAAGAATACAGTTATTTTGTGGCACGTCTTTATCGGAAATCAACCTGTGAACAATAAAACGGTCACGAGGTGTCACGTTCATTGTCATTACCTGCCGTTTCGTTTTAATAGATCAGAACAAAAGACAATTACGCCGTTTGATTTGAGAAGCTAGAAGACACTTCTCCAAGATATTGAAAACAAATGCTTTCCATTTATTCACAAAATATTTAGATTTGAACAAAGCAATCAATAAAGAAAACGATATTCTGTTGGTATTATTTTACGAGATAATAAAATTCGATAGTATAGTATGATCAATTACTCTCTCAGCCGTGAAGGCATAATTTTCATCGGTGTCAATGTAAAGTTTATCGTGCGCTGTGTCGCGAGTCGTATTATCATATGTAATACAGCATGATGTGCGTCGGCATACAAAAAGCGACACTACGCACGGCAATGCAACACAACTCACGATAATGCGTCACGACGCGCGATATTAATGTGGCCATGTCGTCTCACATAATGTCGCCCGTGTGTCGAATATCTTCTTGCATTGTCATGCGCCGTGGTGCGCATCTTTTATGTTTGTCGCGCTTCGTATTGTATACCGTCGACGGCCGACGCGCAACACAAAGCGCGTTGTGCCGCTTGTCGTGTTGCATTGTCGCGCGTCGTGCCGTGCGTGTTGCGTCGCCTTTACACACGTGTCTATTACCAGTAATGAAAGAAAAGGCCTGAGTAATTTCAAATGGAAAATACAATGTAAATTCCTGCAATTTTGTTTTTTTTATAAAGGTGTTATATCCACAACTGGGAATGTAACAGTATGGCCGGACTATCCCTACTCGACTCATACCTTTGTTGTAAGAGTTAGCAACCCGGGATATTCGTGCAGTTATACCGCCACATGCACTATGACAATGCAGTTTTCCTTTACAAACTGGGTAAGATTTTGAATATAAAGTACTGACAGATATATATAAAAAATCTCCCCTGCCTACGGAGTTATAGATAATGTAACTTTAACTCTCTTGACTTTGTAATTAATCAGTAAGTAGGAATAATATTCATGAAGAACCTTACTCATTTCTTTATTAAAGTAAGATATTTGTCTTTCTCGAATTTTATACACGTCAGCTGCGTACAAGTGATGCTGCTAGATACATTTTGATATATATCTTTATAACGTTGAAATATGCACGTTCTGCAAAATTATGACCATGCGGTTGTAGTTTACGAACTGGGTAAGATATTGAATAACTTACTAACAACAGATATATTTATATATATATAAATCATCCCTTTTTATAATATAACTTCATAGTTAATGATTTAACTCTTTGTTATTAATCATTTAGTAGGAATAATTTTCTTGAAGAACTTTACTCAATTCTTTTCGTGAGAAAGAAGTTTATCTAGAATATTAAGTACGTTGTCGTCGTAGAGCTAGATACAGAATTTTAAAACATTAGAACATGTTCGTTCTGAAACGTTAAACAATAAACTTTTTCCCTATATCAAAGTGATTCTAAAGGCAAGGATTAGGTATGTTGGCAGTCGCATGTATCATAAATACATTTATTTGTATATCTTATATACAGTAATTGTGTATAATAAATAATTATATTTTATGTGTGTATGATAATACAATTTCATATGTATATTGTAGCCTATACGTTTCGAGAGTCTGCCGAACACAACCTATATTCACGAGGACACAGACGATCGAACACTAGTACACAGTATTATTACGTACGATCCCAACAACCCGGATCATGATAATGTCACGTGTAACGTGACAGCCAATGACGACACAACTCTTCTTGAACTTACCCATAACGGAAACTATGACTATGATTGTAAAGATTTATTTTGGATTTCTACGGCAGAAACGCACTTTCATTAAAATCATTCCTGTTTTCAGTAGTTATTACAGTTGTAAAACCGACGGGCTACATGGCTGCTCTTAAGGACGCTGTCGGCAATTGGTTCTGCCTTTGCAACAAGTGCAGACCTAAACCGGTTCATAATGGTCTGCCCTGTCCGTTATTCTGTCAGTCAATTTTCATTGAACACCTCTTCAAATAATAAATGGTACCGTTTCCCATTTGAATGATGGACCAGTTCATTTAAGAAATTTAGCAGGCTAAATGTTAATCATACTTTAAGAAAGTGTATCAACGTTCATAATCTACAGTTAAGTTTCGTTCACTCGAACACGAGGGACTTCTTAAAAGTCAACGCTATAAAAACTTGCTTCGTAGTAGTTTAAACAGTTATAACATAGATCATAAAGTACATGATTCAGTAAACAATATTGCATTAAGTGGTTCATTTAGTTTATTCAAATGAAAAAGAGATAAATGACACCAGTTAAATAAAGCCAGATCACAGACAGAGTTTTTTTTCTAGTTAGTAGTAGAGATCGTCTTAGATTCGAAACTACGGCGAAAATTACACGTATTATTTTACGTAGTATTACGTATAATACCATACGGCGCATTTAGACTTAAGACTTAAGTCAAACACAGGAATCCAAATGTACTCCTGCGTGTATGGCATTAAATGACATAGTGATATACTAGTATTATGATATCATGATTATTCGCTCCAAAGTATCAAGAAAGGAATTTGCGTTTTAATATTCAGACAAGCTAAACTTATGCTTAAAAATGCGTTTTCGATTTACTTTCGTAAAATGTTTTGAACTTTAAGAAAGTTCATTCAAATGTTATTTTATGATAAGAGGATTTTCCTGTGATGATTTGTAAGAAATATTTATCGACACCCTTAGATTACAGCATGTCAGACGGTTGCTGCCCTTTATATGTATAATCAGCACGGAAATGATATATCGGATCCTATTACACTAATTAATAAACGTTAAGGTGAATCCTGAAACGAATTCTGCTGGTTTAGACATCAGTCTCCACATCTCGTTCCATGTGAGATTTCCACATGATAAAGAGACAGAGAGGTCATACCGTATAGCGGGTTAAATCTGCGGGCAAAAAAATATCTGCGGTTTGTTCTAAAATTGGCCTAGTTTATTTCTGCGTTTTGTTTTTATTTCTGCGACCTTAGAGAAAAGCAAGAATTAATTTTTGCGGTTTGCATAAATTGGAAGTAAATTCTGCGCATGAGAAATAGATACCGCATTTACTACGTCATAATTAACGACTCAAATACATATCGTTCTCGTCACATTATCTAGGTAGAAATCTAGGACAGTGTAGTTGGCGCTGTTGATTTATGTTTAAATCTGATCTCTTTTATTAAGCAAAATATCAAAGATTTTTCCCGCTTCGAAAAGCTTCTGCCGGTAGTTTTAATGCGCGAACTTATTTCTACGTGACAGCCTCGACTCGCATAATAAGCAGAAATAAAAACCCGCAGAATTAACCCGCTATACGGTAGTTAGGTAGTGATACTTTATCTTCAAATGACCATAAAGCATTGCAAAAGCAGAGAATTTATGTTTGAGAGTGTGTCTTAGCATAAACTGCTTGTCCAATGCAAAGATTTTTTTTTCCTTTGTGAAAAACTTTTAATCAAGTGTCTTTTATACCCAAGCGAGAGTTTCGGACTTTATCTGTTTTTTTGTTGTTGTTGTTGTTGTTGTTTTTTTTCATATTTTCATATGAAATTTCTATCGAAATATCTCCCCGTCGAGGCGAGCCAAAATTAAACATACGAAGAATTGGAATTAAGCATTTCCTAGAAGCAGGATATTTTCAATTATCACATACCTCCTTAATTATATCGCTGGGCAATAGCTTGTGCTGTTGACCTTTCTGTATTTCAACACTCAATTTTGCTGGTCTGTAGACAAGATTTAAAAAAAAAAAAAAAAAAAAAAAAAAACCACAATGTTTTTCCCCTTTCTATGAAACAAAATACTTACCATCTCGCCGGTCAATAGATGTTTATTTCTACATGACCCCTTATACAAAACACCGGTGAATAGTTTGTGCTATTGATCGGTTGATATTTAAACATGTGTCTGCTGGCTTACTGATGTCATGTAACAAAACTTAAATTAAATGACTTGTCGATAATAACAAGCTCAGTTTTCGTCGTAAGAAGTCTGAAAACATTTTAAAGAGCTGCATGTAAAATACTGCATAAAACTTAAATAGACTGAAAGTATTAACTTAACTTTATATGGACACAAAGAACTTTATATTACATTTTCAGCATGGTTTATTTACAAGAAAGAATGCAATGAGCCTAATTGTGGGTGCATTGATGAGAATTTCCTCTGTGATAAGGATATCGGATGCTTGAACTACAACTTAAATAACACATATACAATCACTATACAATGCAGTGACGCTTATGGTTCAAGCGACGAGGAAACTTTCACTCTGCAAGTGACAGAAAATCAACCGCCATCTTTCACAAATACACCAAGTACATTAGTGTTTGCTTGTTGCAGTAAAATACGTGTTTGCAAGGGTTTTTAGATCTAGATTTGTAGTTTGCTGGACGTTGCACATGTAGCACCTGGAATCCTGGCGCAAGGTCCAAACGTTTTCTGTAGGCAACAATTGTTGTCTTTGCAATAGTTATTTTTGAGTTGTTTGAGAAAATTCTCATTTCAGAAATGATATATTTAAAATACTAGAAATAAGAACGAACACAAAAGTTAAAAGTACATTTTGTATCAAGGCACAAACAATCTATAGCATCGCATATGAACATTTGTCTCTGGCCCCCATACACTTCAAACACATATTTCACAACTCAGTAGATTATTGCATTTCATTTATATGGTCAGAAATTTATGCTTTCGCAGTTACAAAAATGTAGTTGTAATAACGAAACATGATGAAAGAGAAAAACTAGGTTTTAAAGGTTATTTGTGCATTAAGAAATGTTTCTTTGCTTTTCAGCTAACATCACATTAAATACCGATAATGTAGCACATTTAGATAGCGTGTTTTCTATCTATTATTCGGATGCAGAAAGTGAAACATTGGACTACAATTTTACCATTACACCGGACACACCGTCTTTGTTTAAGTTTGATACTTGGGGCAACTATTACGGTGAGTACCGTGAAGAAAACGACATGAAAGGAAGTTATTTTAGATGAGGCAAAGTTCTGAATCCACGTTATAGCGCCTAGCTGCAACAAATTCGACCTTAAACATTGCTACATGCATTATCCTCCATACTATTAAACTCGTTCCAATCTTAAGTAATACGCATGCGTGGAGCGGAACTGTTACTGGATACAAAGAAATACTTTAAATATCACCTTGTTCGTTTTAGTATGGAAAATATACAGATACATAAAAGTTACTCTGCGATGCATGTCGCTGGTATAAAGCAGCCTACGTCAGTCATAAGTTAAAGGACTTTATGGACTTGGTTAGAATTGTAATCCCAACTTTGAAAAAAAAACATATTTTGCCGTTGCTTCGTTTCCACCTGGAACAACTGACCTACCTGATATCCACAGAAACATTTGTAGCTAACCTTCCAATTTCAAAATCATTATTATAAATGATGACGTTCAAATCTTTTCAAAACATAGACTTCAAATGAAGCTCATTATTTTTAAAGTAGTGTGTTGTAAACCTATCTAATGTGTATATTTCAGATAATCCGTGTAATGTGACAGCCACTAGTTTCCAATGGAACCAAACAAATAACACATTTGCTGTATCTTTTTGTGGCCGAGAAAGAAGAAACATGGTTTGCTCTAGTTTTAACATTTATATCCGAGGTAAAGTTCTTATAAAACGTTTAGAGAGAGGGGGGGTGGGGGGGGGGGGGGGGGGGCGAGAGAGAGAGAGAGAGAGAGAGAGAGAATCACATCACATGTTGAATTCTTTTACAAATAAACTTCTCTTTATGTCAGATTACATTATTTTTCACGTAACATTACTTCACATGTTACAAAATTTCTCAGCTTTAATTACTTCCCAGGTATTGAGAATGAGACTTTTATAGCAAGCATACTACAGTAACAAAATAAGGATGGATAAATTTGTAGCATTTTAGTGTTACCTATCGAGTAAAGCTTTATAAAAAACAAAATCAAAACGGATTTAACACCTTTTTAACTTAAAACCAAAATTTGTCTTTCAAAAAAATGTTATTTCGACATACAAACTGCCTTTGAATATAATAACTTTCATTATAGTCGTTGTGCAATCATTTTCAGATTATTGTGGACCTACACCAGTATGTAGCCATAACTCAACAACAGTTACCGATCAGTTTGCCATAGGCGGCGAGCTATTCCAAATAGATGTAACCGGAAGTGGATACACGTCACTTACTTACAGCATAACATCCGAATATTCTAATCTGTTTTCTGTGGATCCGCTGACAGGTACATATAATAAATAGTAACAGCTAAACGTTTGGTTAAAAACGCGCAGGACAATTAATGTTTTTATTTTGAAATTATTTTAATGTTTTCTTGCTTCCCTTGACCTTAGCGTACTGATCTGATGCAGCATATTTGACAAAGTAAGATAAAAACCAGCTATTTAAGGTAGTTCTACACGTTTTGATCGAAATTGTTTCTACAATGTAGAATTTGATTAAACTCTGATTTTTCAAAACTTCAGAATATACCTAGAAAATTCAGCAAATAAAAAAGATAGGGTCGTGTGTTTGACTTTTTGCTAGACTGATTTGAAAAATAGGGACCTCACGCAATACTTCATAATGGGAGTCTATGGGAAAATCATAACTTTCATAACATTTTCGTGTATAGAAATTTTTCTACAATGTAGATTTTGATGAAACTTCTCACAATTGTAAATAAAGACATGGCCTATGATTTGATGAAATAAAAGGTATAGGTCCACGTGCTTATTTTTGAGAATATTTGACCATGGTTAAAGTAAACCGGACATTTAAAGCTAATTGTAAGACATTATTTTGAAATATTTAACGTGTGTTATGTTTTAATATCATATTTCGACTTAAGAAATGTAGCAACAGAGCCACTGTAATAAATTTACTCACAGGTTGCGATTAATCCATAAAATGATTTTCATTTCCGTAGGCCAAATCCAGTCTTTATTCTACGTTTTCCGGAAAAAATGACGTTATGCCATCACTTCCGGTTTATCAAATGTGCAGAACTACCTTAAACAATTACTTAATCTGAATGATTCACTTAGCAGTGTCTCTGAATAAGCCAAAGTTAAAAAGAAAGTAAACATACAAAACATTGCAAAATTTTAATCAACATTTACGTTGACATGTAACAAAATATCATCCAGATAAACATGCTGCTATGTACTATCACAGTCAAACTCCTTTTGTAGGCATTGTAACATCAGCAGCAGCCTTAGAAGCAAGGAGTCCTCCTGGCTCTACCAGTTACTCTATGGTTGCGAAAGTTTACGACACCGCTGCTTGCGCTCATGCAGCCTGTGCTCTCAGTGTTGAAGTCACATATACCAACTTTGTATGTATAATTGTACAACATTATTGCCACACTAGCACTAGTCTTATCTATTATGATTCATTTTTAACTTTACAAGTGGAAATAACCAGACGTAAGGCGGTCTAAAACATAGAATCAATTGTTAAAGTCACATATACCAATTTGTTTTAGTATGGGCGCTATAGTATCATAAGTATGTATTTATTATCATTCATTTTGAACTGTGTGTAAGCAAACCCAAACAGACGTAAGGCGGTCTAAAATAATGTTACCGATATAACTACAGCATCATTGTTGGAAGAGCAATAAATGATTAGAGCAATCACTTGCCGCTTCTGAACATACATACGTAATTACTACTGTTTGCAGATCAATTTGCCCTTTCGCCTTTTCTTAAATCGATAGACTTGTACCTTTACGTCACAAAAGAAGCTATTTTTGGATCTCGTCTATACAGGTAACTCCGCCTTTCCGATACGAGTAAAAATACTGAATGAACTTGTTTACATTGGCTGTACCACCGAGAAATGATGATTTAAATACTCATAAATACTGTTGGAACGGGTGTTTAACCGGATTGTAACAGATGTACCAAATCAAATCTGCACTGAATCTTGCCGCAGTGCAGTAGCTGGATGTGTAAAAAAGACACTCTCTTATACATTACAGGCCTTTTTCTGCCTAAATTTCAGTACCTTGCAGAATTTTCTTTTAAATAATGTATCTCGTGTTTAGTTTTCACTATAATTATAAAACGTGCCTGACTCGAGTTGTTGGATTCGCTCATCATTGATTGAAGGACATAAGTTCGAATCCCGGAACCGACCATGACTCTTTAGTTGAAAACAAGTCGGCAATTTCTTATGGAATATGTGAGTCTTAGTCTAACTAACTTGACGTGATCCTAGGAAAAAGTTACGAGTTATTTTTTCCACTCGAAAGAAATTGTCATCGCTAGAATTGGGTTTAAATGCTGATTTTGTTGCGAATATGAGATAAATTCAAATAAAACTTACACGATTCAATTCCTCGTAACACGAGTAACGTTACACATAAAGTGCAAGTGATAAAACCAGTAAGTTTACAATGACGGTGTGCTGTTATTTATCCTCAATTATTTTGGTCATTTTCGAGTGACTGTCACAAATATAAAACAAACTTAACATCGAATTATTTTGACTTATGTGAGTCTATAACTGGTTCTTTTCATGAACGAAGGCAGTGCTTATCAACTGCCTGTATGTAAATAACTGAAATAGTGTTTAAACGACTTCAAATAAATAGTAGATAATTCACGTAGATATCTACACGTAAACCCCACCAAAAAATAAAATAAAAAAATAAAAAACTAGATCTATAATGGAGATAGATTTGCGATAGTTAAGCTACAGAAGACTCTGCAAAAGTTTGAATATCAAATAAATCAGTTTTTATTGATATGACAATTAGATCTACAAGTGTTACGTAGCTTGAAGGTTCAATGATACCTTTCTATAAAACTTTGTATAGAATCTACCTTGCGTGGTTGGAAATTTCGTCGATAATAATGGTTATAACAAACAAAAAACGCTGTTTTCATTTGAACGTAGTTGAAAAATTCTATATTCTACTTTTTAAAACAAATCCATTATCCCCTTATTGCATTTTACAATGTATGCAAGTACGGCGATACTTCAAAGATAGAGTCAGAGCGCGCGCTTTGTGTGACGTCAAGATAAAGAAAAAAAGCTTCACGATAAGGTGAATGAATAATTTACTGTGGATGAGGACGGGATAACCTGTCAGGGTTACTCCAAAAATAGCTTCAGCTTCACAGTTTTTGTGACGTAAACGTGCAACTCTATCGATTTGAAAAAAGTTGAAGGGGCAATTTGATCTGCAAACAGTAGTAACATCACGGTAAACGTATTTTATTCATCCATGTTATCAGGTATCTAACATTCTGTTCAAAGACAGAGAAAAGAGGAATAATACTCAAACTCCAACGCATTATTCATTTTCATGACTGGTTCAGTGGATTGAAAATTTATCTGTATGAAAGTTGATACAATAGGGTTATTATAACAGTAACTTGATCTGTGCGCCGAGCTTGATCCCGCATTGCAAAATCAACGAGAACCGAATACAAACTCTCAGATCTAGCTACTTTTATAATGAATCTTTATACTACAACCTTCATGATTGTTGTTTTCTTAATAAATGGTCCTTTAAATGTTTGTCGATGTTAAAATACAAATGAGTGAAGTTTTCATGTGCGCTATTTGTAGGACTGTGTCAGTTCATGCATATAAAATGAAAGTAGTACAATACAAAATGAACAATACGGAACATTTTTCTGCCTGTTCATATTTATTTGTTAAATACAAGTTGTATTTTTGAAACAATATATAAGTATATATTACATATTTTTATTTTAATGTAAAGGCAATATATGTCGATATATTTCTTGAAAAGTTTGTTAAAACGTGTTCTAGATTTGATACGAGTATTTTATATACCGGACAGTTCATTTTCTGTTTTATCGTTCAGAATATATCTATCGACAACATGGGAAGTGTTAATGTTGATATTCATGAGGACGAGCAAGCGTCTGTGACACTTGTCACCATAGCAACATCAGATAACAACACTAATGACGGGGTCACGTGCGAGGTAGACAATGCCGCATCAACACCAGCAAATAACAGCATATTCTTCGCTGTGGAAACAAACACTCGTTCGAATGGTGAGCATATTTGTTCTTAAATTCATCCCACCAGATAATATAAGATAAATCCTTTTATAAAACATAAGGTAAAACATGCTAAAATAAATCACAGTTGTTAAACTAAACACGTAGAAAATGTAAATATAAACGACTTGAACTATTATTTATTTCTTTGGCCTGGCTATCTTATTTATCTGTTTTACCTGATCTATCTACGTTATTTACGAAAACATGCAAACATCGCCATGGTAAGGCGTATGTCGGAAACATAAAACAGAATGAAGGAGCCTTCTAAATGTGGAATCCACAGCACGCGGACGAGCACAAGATCAACACACATAGACAAACACACAGGGGTCGGAAGTGCCCAAAAACGATTTTTTGTAAATTCATAAGTTGGGGTCGCAGATCCGCGAACCTATTATTTTGTATAGTATGCTAAATTTTGCTTCGCGTTAAACAATACATGCTGTCCAGAGTAATGTGTTACTGTGGTGATGGTGACACGATCTGGGGGTGTTAATTGAAGTCATACACACGTGTCCGTGATTGGACTTAATTACGCATAAACAAATCAGCATGTTTTTAATTGGCATGTCTTTAGTTAATGGTACGTTTAAACTATACCCGCCGCAAAGATCTAAGGTATTAACTTAAAAAATTCAGAAAAATAATTACCATGTTTTTATTTAATGAAAGAGGTAAATGTTAAGATTATCACACCGCTAAGATGTAAGGAATTTATTACATAAATTGTTTTTACCCGAAAAATTATTGTTCAGGACATTAAATAAATAAAAAAAACATACATGCATTCTTTGTATTGCGTTACGCTTTATTAATTCTGATAAGAGTTTATTAAACTTTATTTTGCTTATAGTCATGTAAATTCAATTTTTTTAATTCAATATATTTATTGCATTAAACATGTTACACACATTTATAGCAACACAATACATTAAATACAGAAGGAGACATGGATTTCTTAAACAATATACATTTTTTGCAAAAGAGCATAGATGTTTGTGGATATTGGAAAAGGGATCTTAGTTTCGTGTCAGATTGGCATAATATATAAATTTACTCAAGTTCTGTATAATTTTCCGATTAGTTACTGTTAGTAGGTTGATAAACTTTTGTTTGGTGGGCCAAGTATAATAATAACGTTTTAAATATTTAACTCTAAGACCTCTAAGTCTAGGACAAATTAGAAGAAAATGATATTCATTTTCGATTATTAATATGTACAAATTCTTTCGTTCCTTGATACATTGTTGTAACGCCCGCGTTCTATTGCTAAGTCATGGGATGATGTCCGGAATTTCGTAAATGATATTCTGAATTTAGGCTCTTGTATAATGTCAAGATAATTTTCTACTTTAAATTCTTGCTTAAATAAACAATACGTTTCAAGACGAGGAGAGTTATTAATTGAGGAGTACCACTGTTGGTTATACAGATCTATTATTCTTTGTTTTATTGTATTGAAATTAATAAGCATATTAAACTGGTTTTGCCAAATGTAGGTTAAACCGTGGTCATCAAGGATAGTTTTAACTTTGTGGGCCCAATTACTGCCGTTGTAAGTGTCACCTGCCTCAGCATCGTTCTTCAACATTTTATATACTTTAAATAATATTGACTGATTGTCTAGAGTTTGTATTTTTATCCAGTATTTAATTAAAAGTATTTTTCTCTGAATACTCATTGGTGTTCTTCCTAATTCTCCATAAAGAGCATCTACGTTTGTGGAGCGTTTAACACACAGGATTTTTCTACAAAATTTAGTATGTACAGTCTCAACGTCTGGTCGGGCATGGTGGCCCCACACCTCGGCGCAATAATTAAGGGTTGACGACACAAGGGTATCAAATAAGTAAATAGTAAGAAAATACTGGAGACTTGAGATGGGATTCAGTACCCCTAAAATGCACCAGATCTCGCCATTTATGATCCTGTTTTTTTTTAAATGTTTCCAGGGGAAAATCCCCCATACCCGCCTTACAGGGGGGGGATGCCCCCCCCCCCCCCCCCTCGCGGCCCTAATATCAAATATATTCCGATGCCCCTGACACATACAGACAAAGGAAAACATTAAAAGGTGCAAAATAAAGACAAATGAATAGACACTAATCTTTAAAAAAAGACTACACATTTTGAAATATACCACTAAACATTACGATAGCCGTGCAATATTCCCTTGAAAATAACACATGTACAGAGAAACAAACTCAGAATGACAGGGGTGGTCATTTTGTCCTACTTTCGTGTTTATCGCTTTTCCGTAATCGGTCGGAAATTCTTCGGGATCATGTGATTTTAAAATTGTTTCACACGAATATCCGTTTAAAGACGCGCGACAAATAACTGTATTTCCATGATGGTAATTATACAGGACTTGCACGACTTGCACGAAAATTATGAGATGTAAAAAATTTAAGTTTAAAATTGACAGTGACATATATTAGGCCAAGACATTGTGTTTAATTTCTAAAATCTTATTAAATTAATGTAGCCATATGCTCATAAATCAGTGTATTTAGGTAAATTTCAATCACATTTTGTTTCTGCAGTGTAAGATAGTTATTTATTTATATTGTTAAAACTATGCTGAAAAGAGATTAATTGAAAAAGTTTGCAGATTTGTGAAAACACTTTTATTCGGAAAGGGCCTGAATTGTCCTCCCGAAAACTTGTAGTATAGCTGTATATTACCTGTATTGTAAGAATGATTTTCATGAAGTTTTTGTGAGTTACAAAAATGTTGAATTCCCTGTGCTAAGTTTGTAAAAATCACTATCGTTTGGTCATATACTTAAGGACAATGAAAACGCACGGTCGGGATTATTGCATTTTAACAAGGAAAATATTTTTCTTATAAATATTTTTTCACAGTTTCATAAAACCGAATGCATTGCGGTCATTTAGATACCAAAATTATGAAAATTAATACCGTCCTACAGCCTGTCCTGGTTCCATTCGTTCAGCAGCATCCTGGGACGTTATTCATGCAGGACAACGCAAGACCGCACGTGGCGAGAGTATCCTTGAATTTTCTCCAACAAAACGGGGTACAGCTTCTTGCTAACTGGCCATCCATGTCTGCAGACTTAAACCCAATTGAACACCTTTGGGACCATTTAAAGCAGCGGATTCGGAAGAGACAAAACATTCGTGACGTACAAGGACTTCGGGTTGCACAACAGGCCGAATGGCGTCAGATTCCACAGGCGACTATCCGCACCCTAGTAAGGTACATGAGGCGACGATGTACATCTGTAAGAGACGCTGATGGAGGACATTGTCGTTTCTAAAGATCCCGACGGTGACATTACGAATAGACATTTATGAGTGACTTTGTTTTGGATTTTTATTTTGTTTTGTTTTTTGCCTTTGTTAAGTTTGCATTACTGTGATGAAAAAGTGTGATTTTGGGATTCACCTTAGGTACTTCGATGGACTGGTGTACATTTGATTTTAAACATTTTGAATTATTTTCAGTTGTTAAATTTGCGTTTTGTAATAAAGTTATGATATGTATCTGATGGAGTCGTTAGTGTTTCGTTTTCATGTAATAAAATGCATATACTGCGGGCGTGCTTTTTCATTGTCCTTTAGTATATAATATATTTTGCATCTATTTATAAATCATAGCCTCGTTTCGGTGGATTCTTCCGATAAAATCCTAAGATGCGCGACGGATTCGTAAGCAGTCGGAAAACATACTTTCGGTTTGACATAGGCAACATTTTTTATTTATTTGTTAGTTATTCTTGAACATATTCATGACTATTTGTTTAGATCCGATGCAGTGGGTCATATTTTCAGTAAATAGGAAGTCTCAGTTACAAACTCTGGTTTTCATATAATACTCGTTTGGGTTTTAGTAGTGGACCTTTAAGACAAAAAGCACACAATCGGGCACCGCCTTGGACGAGGCAGTGGCAAAAGCACCAATGGGGAGCTTAAACCCGTTTATCGTGTGCACCTTAATCCACTCTTACTCCCTCTACTACTACCGCCGCATTCTGTGTTCTAAAGACGCTGGATTGTGTAAATCTAAATTATTATTATAATTAAATATTATTATTTAATAGCGCCCTTGTTATAATAAACACGTTCAAAGGCGCTTTACATATAGCAACTGCAGCCACACAGGGCGCGAAATCATCCTCTACTAGTACAGACACAGAGCGATCTGACCAGAGGGACAGAATGAGATAATGCCCGCAGAACAGATAGAGAGAACTTTTCAGATAAGACGTGACCGGCTAACTTAGCCTAGCTCGTTTCGAAAATACAGTCTAGTTCTTTAACATGTCTGGTGTATAGCACCGATATATGCGAAGCCGTCTTTCCCGGGAAGAACCAGTACAGGCCTCTAGTTAGGTGGGAGACACTCAAGAGCATCTCAGAAATTTCCAGTGCCTGGACCGGAATTCGAACCCCAGGCCTCTGGATTGACAGTCAAGCATGTTACCACTAGACCACCGGCCCGCCTTTGTATAAATAAAAGTATCCCCCACTAGGTGAATTCCTTACACACGTAAACGCAACAGAATGCATGGTATGCAAATAAGGCCCTTACCATGATCCAAAGTCTTACGAAGTTTGTAAACTACATCCATGCAGAAGTGTTTTTAATTACTTTTGAATTTTAAAGCCGTAAGTTCTTCTTCGAACTTGTCAGATATGAATGAATTTAATAGATCTATAAAATACTTTCAGTTTATGAGTTAGTGAGCAAAGAGGGACCAGGATTTGATTATGACGTAGCAGACACATATATAGTAGTGGTTGTTTGTGAAGATAATTATGGTTCTTCTGATACAGCTACTGCTACGGTGAGCATACTTGAGAACCAGGTACCAACAATGGATAACCTAAATGGTAAATATTTCAACCTAGCATCTTGCTTCTGATATTTTCTCGATTTTGTATTGTTAGAATAAAAAAAAGTTACAAAGGTCTGCGTGTCTCATTGTAAGTCTTTACATAAGATCCAAAATAATTTTGCAGAAAACATACTGATCTGATCTACATAAAATGTTGAAGAAATTGTTTAACTGTATATTTTTGCGAAAATCAAATAAATCACATATTTACCTATTATAATGGTTTTGTCAATACATAAATTGCAAATATCGACAAAATTAAGAAAGTTCAAAAACAAT
Source organism: Mercenaria mercenaria (assembly GCF_021730395.1). Taxonomy (NCBI): domain Eukaryota; kingdom Metazoa; phylum Mollusca; class Bivalvia; order Venerida; family Veneridae; genus Mercenaria; species Mercenaria mercenaria. Next base: position 97,069,486 of record NC_069365.1, read on the forward strand.
CTGATACATATCATATTTATGAAACGCTAGCTGGAAAAGTCATCAACGTAGATCCGATTACCGTAGGAGATGGTGACGTCATATTTACTCTACAAACATCAGACAATGAGAATGATCCACTTGTGTATTCGTGTAGTGTAACGAACAATTTCGTCCCGCTACAGTGTTTGTCAGGTATCAGTGTTTTACTATGTCGTAATCAACTTTCAATAGATCTATTTATAGCACAACTTCAGGCCGTATTCTTAATTTCTTTGCTCCGAAACGTTTTATTATTTATACTCACTTGTTAATACCTTAAAATAAAAGCAGTTACTCAACTGATTCAAATGATCAATCTTAATGATAATAAGTTATAAATAAAAGGTCAATGGTATGTATACTATTTTTGAATTGAGAGGTAAATCTAAAAATCCTCAGAAGCGGATGCAGAATTGTAGATAAAGTGGAGGGGATGGGGACTTAGTTTAAGATGGTATGGGACGTCCTACTAGATAAAGTTTTGGCAAGTAATATCTACATCTCAAATGTTTTGTGATGTAAGTTTGAGCATGACGATTCACAATGTCATCATTTAAACTTGTAAAATTTCAATAAAGCAATGTGGTAGGTTCTTGCTTTGATTGTAGTGCGATCACACTACTTGGGCTATTATAGATAATACTTTTATAATGGTTTATATTTGTGAGCGAAGCGAGCAGAAAAGATTGATTGAACCTACTATTATCTTAATTTAAATAAATGTTTGTACGCCGGATTTTTTTAGCAGGGATGGTGGCGGCCACTGTACCATATTGGATCTGCCATTAATTCTATGAATGTTTTTTATTACCTTAAATAAAAAGAATAATCAAACTTACCCTCCTTAGTGGTGTGTTCCACAATGTAAATACCTAAATTAAAATATGCATCCATATTTCAAAATACCTTGAAGTCACATCTGGCAATGAACAAGTTGTCATTACATTGTTAATTATCACATGACAATGGAAGTGATATTGATACGTTTACCTTAAAGTTATAACAGGGGCGCATGTGGCCAAGTAATTAAGGTCGCTTACATGAAATTACTTGCTCCTAACAGATATGGGTTCGAAACATCACTTGGGGTGTAGAATTATTCACGTGAGGAAGCAATCCAGCTTGGTATTCAAAGGTCTGATGTTCTGCTCAGGTGCACGCCAGTGCCTCAGCAAAATGCTTTGATGGTCAACTAAGAACTTCTGTCATCAATAAAAGATAGAAATCTCGTCATAGGGCCTAAATTATGTCGACGTGACTGTAAATACGACAAAATAGTTATAAATAGGTTCTTCACACTAAATAGATTAAAATTGTTATTTGGTACAAGTTTCATTGTTTTGATGTCTCTAGTATTCAAATACATAATTAGAACGGGGAAATATAAGCTATAACTACGGTGACAAAACAGCTCATCCGCATGTACTTAAAGGCTTTTTTAAAGAAGTATATACATGTATTAAGAAAATCAAGTTGTCAAAATTTCAAAATATGAATTAACACAAAAGATTTCAAAATATTTCTAGCGCACCTCATTTTAAAAAGTTTTAGAGTTGATAATTTTCAAATAAATAATCAAATAATCTTTAACTATGTGGCACGACAGTGACGTTATTTTGTTCGTCTCTCATAGCCTTTTCCGCTAGTTTGTATATTCTAGAAATATTAGTGTATATTTGTGACTTTACAAAAATGTTTTATAGTCGTAGAATAAGTAGCTTTTATGTTGACATTGATTTTGTTAAAAGTTTGAAATGTTATTGATTACATATTATGCTAAAGGAAAGTTTAATTTCAAGAAAATAAGTTTTACGATACAACCAAAGAATTAATTGGCGAAATTTACGTTTTGTTCAGTATAGTTGGAAACAATGACCCTACCACAGCTAGAGTGTCCTTTAGGTCAGCTTATATCAATGATTATGAATTTGTTATGTTCCATGTTGTAAAACTAGGACATTGGCCGACCTTACAACAAAACGTGTTAATACAAGTGGAATGCAAAATGTTCGTGTCGCCATTGTTTTAGGTTTTATGGAATATGCACATACTATGTACTAAAACGTAATTGCAACTCGGCTGTCCACACTACGGCCATAAACTTAGCTTTCCAGATTTTAAATAGGTTAAACATATATCTGTAGATGGCGTTGTGTCACTAAGGAGGAATGTTAGAATTCCAGACGAAGAAGGGGAAATGTACAATGTGACATTGTGTATAGAAGATAGTGCTCACAATCATACAGTCTGCGAAACCCTCAATGTCAATATTTCATGTAAGTAGTATAGTTTGAACCTTTCCGTGAATTTCAGGCCTTTTATTTGAAGTCTATGAAACAGCTACAGTAACTGTTTTTATACTGGTTATCAAAATACTTAATATTCTATTCCTCTGTACTTGTCAGGTCATTTATTGTTTGTACATGGAAAGGAACGAGAGTCCCAGGGAATGCTTATATTATAGAAGAGCTCTATTTTTTAAACTCCTATATTTATTCATGTCATGCTGAAATATGTAAGCATTAAGTATAACCAAAATCAATGAATGTAACCAAATGCAACTATAAAGGTAGGCTAAATTAATGTGTTATCTATCAAAATTCAAAATTATGTCTTTATTTGCATCAAAGCATGGAGACCGAAGAAAGAAAAAAAAAGATATAACAAAAATGATAATTTTCTTTGCATTGTATGATTTTGTAGCATCCAAAACAAATCCAGTACTGGACAACTTACCTAGTAGTGTAAGTTTTTATGAGAATACCACTATTGGAGCCACGCTGTTTAATGTGACTGTAGAAGATCCGGACGTACTGGATGTTTACACATTCTCCATGGTTGTGTATCCAAAAACCTCCAGTTCAGCATTCTCCCTTGATGCAAATAGTAATGTATTTATTCAGAGATATTTATATAAATGCAAGAAAAGAAAGCTGCATTTTTCCACAACTACACTAGTTCATAAGCATTCTCCTAGCTGAATAAATTTAACAATACTGTAAAAATGTAAGATAAAAACTAAAATTATACCGAGGTAAATTATCCATTTCTTTTTTGACAGAATAGCATATAATAACTTTTTGGTAATTTATGCACATTTTGCCAGCAAATTGTACACCATTGTTCCAAGATAATACGGAACCATACACAAAGATACTAGACCTATTGACATCGATGGTAATTCATACAATTTTAGAACATTGTGCACCATATAACAAGATAATTTCAATGATAAAACTGATGCTGTCTTTTTGCTAGAAAATTGTACACCATTATTATCTACTTGATATATTTCTTCTATGTAATTTTCAGCTGGAGTTCTAACTTTGCAAGAATCACTTGACTATGAGACGCTAAACCATTACGAGTTTTTATTCCGCGTTAGAGATGCCTATTTACCTGGTTTAGAGGATAAATATCTCAGCCTGTCCGTGCTGGATGTTAACGAAGCTCCTTCACTAACATTGACTGAGACAACTTATGCTACCATAGAAGAAGATGTAAGTGAAACCAACTGGAGTATATTTATTTCTCCAAATTTAAAAGTCAGTTGATAATGTATCTGTCTGACAATACTTTTAACGAATTCAATATTGAACAAAAATTTGGATAAAGCTAAGGACAAAACTTTTGTTTGCGTCTGCATTTTCAAAACTTCAGTCAAATTTAGCGCACATTACAGATGATTTTATGAAATACTGCAAGATGAAAATGCTAAAAATTAAAAGGAAGCAGTATCTGGATATTTATAAACCAGTGCGACTTGATGTTTTTCAGGCTGGATACACTGTGGCAACACTAATTTTCACTTGCACCGATGTTGACGTCGGACAAACTACGAGTTTAGCAATAACGTCTGGAACAGACATGAGCTACTTTTCACTTGACTCATCTACAGGTGTCATGACGTTCGCTCAAAATTGGGATTTCGAGAATGGCGTTGTTCCTCCGCAGACGACTTCTTTAGAGATAACATGTGATGATGGGAACGGACTTAGTGATGCAGGGACTATTGTTGTCAACATTGCAGCAGTGAATGAATTTTCACCCTCATTAAGTACTACTGCAGAAGACATTACTATATACAGTAATCAGACACTTATAGATCCATTGTTCACAGTCACAGCCACTGATAACGATTATGGTGACGACGGTTTGTTCGACTTTTCAATAATTGGAGAAGGAAAGGGGTCGAAATATTTTACTATTAGCAGCACAGGACAACTTTTTATATCCGACTACATTGACTGGAATTATGATTATACATTTGAATTCACAATAAAAGTATCGGATGGAGAATCTAATCCACGTGCGTCGCATGTTAACGTCATTGTACGGTACATAACGTCGTTCGAACCAACAATTCCAACAAAAGAAAGGGCGCGATGCATTTTATGTACTAACATTGGGAAAGCCGTGGTATCTTCTCTGTGTGTTGAAGCAGTTATAATCCTATTGTTGTTCATTCATATGTGCTGTCGTATGAAACCCTACCGAGTTTGCCAGCTTAAACCTAAACCAAAACTGTAAGTAAATCTTAAACAAACAGCAAGTGCATAAATACAGAACGTTGAGCTTTATTAAAGTTGGTTGCTCAAGATGAAAGTCCAAGTATGTGAATATACATCAATAACCCTTCAGTAAAATGAAAAAGACTGAACGATATTTTTACCTCAGATATGGAGTATATTGGGGCTATAATAAAGTCTCACATGTACGTCGGTCCGGTGTATTGCCCGTCCGTACGTCGTTCCGAAAATGTACTGGTATCTCAAAACCCTTGAGCAGATATTCAGTAACTACACTGCTAAGAGGTTCATTGTTTTTCATTATACGAAACGATTCTAGCATATTCCAGGTCCCTCCCCAAGTTCGAGGTCAAGGTCGCATTTGAAAGTTCAAAGCATTGTTTTGTTTAAAGTCTTCGCTATATGATTTTAACAGGTGAAAGAGTTTTAATATAATTACCATCACTTAATCACTTGTTAACGTAATAAGACAACGTGCTGAGCGTATGACCGGGTCTCTACTTCTACAGAAGAGGTTACACTTAGGTTTGTCCGCACCATATCTTTACCTATCTGTGAAGGATTTCTATTAAACTAGCAACCTCCAAAGTCATCGCCACAGCCGGAGGCCTAATAATATGATTTAATGTCCCTACCATACCTTCTTAATTGCTGAAAGAATTTTCATCAACCTATAATCAATTGCCAATCATACCAAAAGATAATAGGAACGTGTAGTTTTCCCGGAAACACAGAGAACCACAAACAGCGCCAGAGCCACGTATTTGCTTAGTAGGCACACAACAACAAGAAGCTGTAACCGAAAAATATTGTAGACGGGTTGCCTCAAAAATCCAACAAGTACATTTAGATTTTATGCGTGTAAGGGCAGGGGGAAGAAAGGGGTGGGGGGAAAGTGGAACAATAATGAATATTCAAAAGGGATTGCTACGTTTTTTAATTACAGTTAGCCTACAACGTAAACCACAGCAGCGTAGACACTCACGTACAAAATATAAACACACACATATAACTAACTTACATAGATAAACATACTGACAAGTTAGATACAACAACACTGTAGTGCACACCGCCCAAGACACACAGACGCACAAGCAAATACACGCACACACATAAGTAGGAAAAAATAATAATCGGGCACCGCGTAAGGATTCCGGCAGCCAAAATTAAGTTGGTCACGATAACTAACTCATAGTTAAAAGAAAGGGAGCAAAGGAGAGCAAAAGCAAAAAGGGGAAGGATTGGAGGGTTGATAGAAGGAATAAGGAGAATGAGAAAAGAAATACTAACACCAAACAAGACAACATACGCAACACAAAATGCCAGACGGACAGAAAACAAGTTGAAAAGTGTGCGCCGTCTTGGAACGGTCAGTAACCTTTATAAAGGAAACCTGGGGTTTAAACGCGTTAAGGCTAGCCAACTTCGCACTTACCCTATTTTCAACAAGTTAGATAACGTATTATAAATAAAATCATTCCCCGCTGAGAAAAGCGAGAACATTAGTAAAAAAAATATCAGATCATATTAAGTAAAACATAAAGTTATGTCAAATCTATGGTACTAGTAAACACTAATGTATTCAACAACTTGTATGAAGTCAAATCACCAGGAGCCTAACATTTATGGACACTACTAAGAAAAATGAAAGACTAAATTTCTCTCCCTACGTCCGTTTTATGTAGGATTTTGGAGAAAAGTTCCAAGGAGTCTTACACTTTATTACCAAAATGTAACGCAGAGAACATGACCCAGGTCTCTAGGTCATAATCAAAGGCCACCCTTGGACGTCAAATTTCAAATAACTAAATTCTGTATCTGCATAATATTTACTAAACCGGTGATTTTTTAAACTAGCATCAGTTATTCATCAAAATAAGAAACAATACATAGCACACTACTCGTGCCACATATTAAAAGTCAAGGTCCAACGTTACGAGCCAAATGGCAATTAAGGTAGTTCTGCACGTTTGGATCGAAATATTTTCTGCCAATTAGAATTCGATTAAGTTCAGAATATACCTAGAAAATTAAAAAAATAAAAAGATAGGGTCGTGTGCTTGATTTTTTGCTAGACTGATTTGAAAAATTTGGACCTCACGCTATTTTTCATGATGAAAGTCTATGGGAAAATCATAACTTTCATAACATTTTCGTAAACAGAAATTTTTCTACAATGTAGAATTTAATGAAACTTCTCATAGCTGTACATATCATATTTTTTTTAGATATTTTAACATGACTTAAGTGAACCGCACTTTTCACGCTAATTTTAAAATATTATTTTGAATATTTTAACGTGTCAGATGTTTAAACATCATATTTTAACTTTAGAAAGACCATAGCAGTGTCACTGTAATAAATTTACTCAAAGGTTGCTATTAATTCATAAAATGATTTACATATCCGCACCCCGGATCCAGGCTTCTCAGATAGTTCAGCACGACTTTTATGTCGTGTTATTGGTAGTGTTTAGTTTCTCAACATGACCATTTCGGCCCGGGTGGTTCCAATACTCCCGTTTTCATAGCATTGGGTATTGTATAATCACCCCTTGGATATGGTGTCTGCTTTTTAATTTTGTCTTTTGAAAGTTCCTGTGATACGCAGGCTCCATAACCTCAGATCCCCTTCCTAAATTCCAATTTGTTTAGTTCTGCCCATTGTTTTCTCGTTTGGGGCAAACCCTTTATTTTATATGGGGACCAAACGCCGCTCTTCATGGAATTACACGCCTCAACACGTGTATCATTGGAGGTTCCATGTTCACCGCCGTTAGGATACATCTGCGGATGTCTCTAAATTGCTTTTTTGTACTTTTAGCATGTGTAAATGTTGAGTTCTGCTCAACCCGGGGCTAGAGGGCGTGGACGGTAGCATGCATTTCCACTACCGTCCATGAACAGGCACAATCAAACCGAACCTGCAACATTTTCGCTTTTGTCGTGTTAAGCGACCTGTGAAGTTTCTACTTTTTCTATTTTATTCTACGTTTTCCGGATAAATGGCGTTACGCCATCACTTCTTGTTTATCAGACGCGCAGAACTACCTTAAGCCTTTATTTCGCTCCATATCTACTAAACTGCTTGAAGGATTTTGTTAAAACTAGCAATTTTTACTTGTTAACATCTTCAAGACTGCATACAGAGTGCATCACAAAGGTCACGAGACTAAGCTCCGTTCTGTTTATCAGAACGGTGCCTAGGGTCATTGATAGCTCTAGGTTGTCACGTATGCACCGTAAAATGTCATACATTCTTATACTTATAATGATATACTTAATGGATCTCTTGCACACTGGACTAGCTTGATTTGGGCTATGTCCACAAAACTGTATGCCAGACAGCTCTTAGTTGAAGATGACGTAACACGAGCATAATAATGCATTATTGACGTATTTGAAGTAACATTGAAAGCAGTCAATAAAATCTGTAAAGTAGATCCCTAAGAACCACCGAGAACAAGGCAAAGAGTGAAAAGTCTCGGTTTCCGAACCCTAACACTAACCCTGTACTTGGATTCAGTGTTGTTATATTTTTGGTCCTTTGGGTTCATGGAGTCCGTACAGCATGTGTTATAGAGTTCCGCTTAAGCCGACGCTGGGGGCGTTAGAGGTGTTGCACATTTCATTACCTCTCATGATCAGACTCAATCAAACCGAATCTGCTATTATTATTCTTGTTTGCATTTTTTGCTTCCAAAGGATTTTTTACAGATGTTATTGATTGAGTATGTTTTTGAGCAGTAATGGAAAATGCAACGCTGCCTTCGTGATCATTGATTTCAACTCATTTAGATTTGAAGATTCGTGTTTAAGCCGGTGTAAGGGGGCGTGGGTAGTGTTGCATTTTCTGTTACTGCTCATGAACAGACTCAACCAAACCGAGTCTGCAAGTTTAACTGTTTGCCTTGTTCTCGGTGCTTCCGAGGGATCTACTTTACAGATTTTTCAAAAAGTATTCAATCTTTAAATCTAAATAAGTTGAAATATTGAAACAAAATACATCTGTTTGGGTTGCAGAAAAAGTGGGAGTGAAATTTTGTCTTGCAGCTTTCTTACTCGTGCCTTTAAAAGTTAGGCTCTTGGTAGTATGACCATTTTGTGTCGATTCGCCGTAAAACCCAACTCTCTCACTTGGTGGTCTGACTTCAGACAAGTTGTTGAGTACATTGGGGTAATTATACCTTAGATTTACTATAATTTAATGTTTTACTTAATATGATCTGGTATTTTTTATTTATTTATTTTAGGGCTTTTCTCAGCCGGGAATGATTTTATTTACAGTGCGTTGTCTAACTTGAAGATAGGGTAAGTGCAAGGTGGGCATGCCCTAAACGCGTTTAAACCTCCAGTTCCTTTATATTGTTTACTGACCGTTCCTAGGCGGTACCCCTATCTTCAATTTGTTTTCTGTCTTTCTTGTATTTTGTGTTGCTTGTGTTGCTTGTGTTGTCTAATTTGTAATTAACGTTCCTTTCCTCTTTCTTCTCACTCCCTCTATCGCTCCCATTCCGTTCCCTTGCATTTACGCTCCTTTGTTTTGGCATTTCCTCCCCCCTCCCCACCTTTTACTATGAGTAAGTTATCGTGACTACCTTAATTTTGGCTGGCGAAGTCCTAAGGCAGTGCCCGATTGTTATTTTTTCCTGCTTGTGTGTGTGCTTGTGCGTCTCTGTGTCTTGGGTGGTGCCCTAAAGTGTTGTTATCAAACTCCAACGCAGTGATCTCCCTTGCCGCTTCGCTCATTGATCACTGCCAACACAATGTTTTTAGCTAAAATTCAGCTAAGTGGACTTCTTTTAATTATATAATTATTTTGTTAATTTTACCCCAAAGTTTTCAAAGTTTACACTTCATTTAGCACAGGCGAATGTCCCATAATGAAAAAAATAATGACTGTGATTGAAAATGGGTAATTATTTACAAGACCGCTAAGTATCCTGAAACGAAACTGAAAGTAAACAAACGAGTATGTCGACGTTAATCTTTGATGCCGTTCAAGATGATTATGCTGTCATTGGCCCCAAGCCAAAACAGATAGAGGCTTTTCAATATTTTCCTACTGGCCAAGATATGTTATTGTCAAAAGTTTGGTAGATTTCTGTACTATATCAACGTATAAGTTTATTTTAAATCCGATCATCACGTGATGAACAATGGTCACGTGAGTGTTGTGTTGGCAGTGATCAATGAGCGAAGCGGCAAGGGAGATCACTGCGTTGGAGTTTGTGTTGTTATATCTTACTTGGTTGCATTCTTTGCTTCCAAAGGATCTTTTTACAGATTTTATTATCTGTTTATCTATGTAACTTAATAATGTGTGTGTGTGTGTGTGTGTGTGTGTGTGTGTGCGTCTGTGCGTGTGTGTGCGCGCGCGTGTGTGTCTTTTGAACACGAGCGGTTTACGTTGTAGGCTAACTGCGATTAAGGAACGTAGCATTCCCTTTGAATATTCATCCTTGTTCCACTTCCCCCTTCATCCCCACCCAATTTTCAACCCCCCACCCCTCCCCACTAACACACATATTCCTCCCTTTTTCCTATATTTTGCATAGACTTAAAATTACTTGGATTTTCGAAGCAACCTGTCTACAATATTTTTCCGTTATAGCTTCTTTTTGTTGTGAGCCTACTTTGCAAATGCGTGGCTCTGAGGTTGTGTTTGTGGTGCTATGTGCTCCTAACCTAATATCTTTCGAAAGGTTTGTTTATCTTATCTAAGAGACGTCTTAATGGAGTATATCGAAGCGGTCCTTTTCACTCTATTTTGTTATTTTCGAAAGCGGGGTTCACGTCGTTCCAGAGACTTCTTTAAAAATATGACTTACGTTGTTTTTTGGATGGTGTCTTTATTACAAAGCTACAAATGTCGATTCCAACGATAATTTAACCCTTAGCCTGCTGACGACAAGTGGTTTTGCCTTTGCGACCAGTGCAGAGCAAGATCAGCTTGCACGGATGGTCTGCACTGTTCGCCATTCAGTCAGTATTGTATCGGTAAACACCTGTTTTAACAGTTAATGGTACTGTCCAAATTGCACGGTGGACAAGTTCATTATAAAAATTTAGCAGGATAGGGGTTAATGGTTAACCAAGTAGTAGGTCAGACATATTGTTTCTGTCGATCTTACCTGTAATTTAGCCGGCATGTATTGTTTCTTTTATCGGTGATCGTATTATGCCAAAATAACTATAACATAGTATATCCAATAGGAAACCCAATTAGTGAGACTGAATTTATGGGTTTCTTCATTCTTTTGTATAATTCTCAAAATTTTCAACACAGCTAAAACTTTTGTGCAAGTATTATCTTAAATTTATCAATGCAAGCTTTCGTCATTCTACAAATTTTCCTTAAGGAGGTAGGTTACCTTGTTACAAGGGTAAATTCAAATTAGTTGAAACGCAGCATTATTTTGCATTTCGTGTAATATGAAGTTTTAACTGCTACAATTTCAATTTCGTTTGTCTCTGTCCCTTCAAGTTCAATTTTAATCCAGGTTTGAAGAACATGACCCTCCAAAGATATTTCATATTGAAAGAAGAAGGAAAATACGGATATTTAACACTTTTCATTGTATTTTAGTTTTATTGATATCCGTAGAAGTCTGCATAATTGATAATTTTACTAGCATGCATATTAGCTTTCTAATATAAGCTTAAAATGTATATGTCGCGGGGCTCGTGTTTCCATGGTAACGCATTTTCTCTCATTTTTAAACAACTATGTATAAAAACAGGGGTTTTCGACGGCTTCAGTGCCATTCTGTTAATGACCAACATGGAATATTTGGGTAATATTATTAGCAAAATACCAAGCACTTTATATGGTACCCTATTTTTCTTAAAGTTTAAAGTAACCATGGCAACAGAAATGTTTAAAATAGCTTATATCTTGCTTTTTGTCGTAATTTCTTATAAAAAATATTGAATAAGATTATCTTTCTAGTTGATTTAGCTTTAAAACATATAATTTCTAACGTAAGTAATATTTTCGTGTTATTTGCATTTATTCAAACAAATTTCACAGCTTAGAATACTTACAGCAGTACCCCTCGTCTGGCATTTTTCATGGAAAAATCGTTAAGGATGCTGCTAATATTCTCATAGATATTGTTGAAATGAAAATAAAAAGCCGAAGCTGTGTTTCTTAAATAGACCAGTGTCAACGCTTTTGAATTTTACATTTAGATACATAGGTCACGGGCTTCGTTTCCATGGTAACATCAATTCAATTCAAGAAACCACAATTTTCTACTGAAATTTGAACAATTTTAGATCTTACTTTTAGTAAATAAGTAACAAATTATCAACGGAACCTGAAAAATAGGTATTACAAATCAAACTGCGAGATCTTTTATTTGAAAATGGCCGTAACAAGTAACCTTTACCCAACTATATTCCAAATAACATTGGTTACCATTATCCATTTTCTTACATTCCGCATAACATTTCGTTATAACTACATAAAAGAAGCAAAATATTGATTATTATTCAGAGCAAAAGACTCATAAAAAATATTTCAGCAAATAATGGTTATTTAGAAATAGTTAAAATAAAGAAAATGCACAGAATTACGTACTTTCAAGATAAAAGCTATTAACTTTGCGCGGTAACTGACACGTAACGTCATGACGTCAATGACGTCATTTTAAGACAACATTGTTTTGAAGCGTTTCTGCGGCAATTTATTAATTTTTTCTGCATTATTAAACCATAAAGCATCGGATCGAAGACAGGTTCATGATTTTTTTTTCAGAAGAATGAATATACAAACGCATTTAGTTTGTCGTAAACGTCGTCGTAAATCGTCACGTTAGCTTCCGGTTGGACATGCGCACATACAAATATGAAGGTAACCTACCTCCTTAAATGAAACACAAGTAGTAAAGAAACAGTTTCCAAATGGATAAATTAGTGACAGCATAATCAATGGATATATTTAACAAACATATCATACAGTTTTTTTTATCAAAATGTATTCTTCTACTTTGTCAGTTTGAGATATCTTTTACTTAAATGCAGAAGGCTGTATAAATAGATTTACATCAGTGTACCAGTCTCTAAAATTTTATGATAATGATGAATATTACTACAAAAGTTATGATACTGTTTAAAGTGTTATACTCTCTGTGTAGTACGTGGTTTTTAAAAGTTTTCTAATCATCTGAATATCTTATTAACCAATATTAGAAGCATCTACTGGGAATACAAACCTAAAAACAACATTAGTACAGAGACAGGCCTTTTGTTACGGAAATGTTTTGTAAGTGTTCTTTTTTAATCGCAGTATAATTATAATGATATGGCTTTCCTTTCAAAAAGACATTTTTATTTGATAGGTAAAACGACACAATGCACGACAGTTTCTGGTCAAAGACTATAAGACCATCTAAGCGACGTCTTTTTTTTCTGAAAAATAACATAGATATTTTCCTTTATTTCTTACATTATTCATCTTCGTTCAGAAGAAGTTGCTCTGTACTGCAGTAACCTATCAAAGAGGATTCATATACAATGTTGAATCAGTATCAAGTTGACGTTCTTTTTATTATGATTTCTTTTCTTATGACAATCTAATATTTTTGCAGACGAAATGCAAGTGATATAAAGAAAGCAATTCAGGACAGGTCGGATACCGATGATCCGTGAGTATACATTAAAATACTTTAATATTTCGATCACACTATTTGAATATGAATCAAGTGGTAAACATCTAAACGGAGTAGATACCTACATTTTCAGAAGGAAAGCACTATGTTTCTTTTTTCATTGATTTATTAAGCCACCATTGAATATTACTAATTTATATATTGCTTTTGCTATTACAATTAACACATGTTAAAATTTATATCAATTTAAGAAACATTGGAAAGAAGACGGCCATTAAAGTAGAGTAACTTCGGATAAATTCGACAGTCGTGTATATTCGACACCTTGAATTAATATCCGTGTAGAAAAACCCATAATGTCCTTGAATAATTCTTCTTAGGTAATTTATATGACGTCATATTTATATATGTATGACATCATGAGAACATTTTGATCACACAGGCGCTCTTTCCTTTTCCGATACGCTCATCGGGTAATTTCGACAGTAAAATTCATTTTGAACGAAAACCGCATGCAGTTACAGTTTTCTGTAAGAATGGTCAGCAAAGCTAAGGTATGTAAAACTATTCTTACAATTGCATTTTGACTTTATTTAACCGAAATACAAACAGAACTATATTTGATGTTGATGTTTAGAAACAAATAGTAACCCCGGTTTCCAAGCATGACCTTGGCTAGGGGGTAACGAATTTGCAAGACAAGATATAACATTGTCGTGCAAATCCATCATACTATTCAAAATTATTCGCTTATATCTTCTTTAAAGGATATTTACGGCATACAAGTGGTTTAAGCGTTTTTTTACCAATCCAAGCTTTCCTAATTTTGTCCACGCAGATTCTTAAAGTATGTTAACCTGAGCTGATGTCGCTAATTACGTCATTAAAAAGCACCTGTACATTTAATTAGCGTGCACATAATTACACCTGGGACCAATATGAATATATGACAATTAATTATCAATAAAAAATTAAAAATTCATGCAAAGTATAATATATATAAGAACATATTATCGATCGTTATTTAAAATAATCATAGCAGAATACTCCACATGTTTCGGTAACAAAAACCCTTCTATCAGATTAAAATGTCGAGACAAATTCATGCAAAGTGTTGCAGCTACTCTCCGTCAAAACTTGCCCCCGCCGTTCAGATGGTAGAAAATGGTATCATGTCAAAAAAGAAGGCAGCAGCGAATAAATAAATAAACATCATTAATGAGGCTATATATTATATTGTTTCCCGAAACAATTAGCCGGCGTTTGTATAATCTACTGAACAATAAAGATTATTTTTTGTTTTACTTTTTATAGCTCGAGTTATGAAATCTGAAAAATTAGAGCCTACTCGTCAGAGTAAAACCATGTGTTATGTCTGTTGCGAAATCAGCTGTTTTTAATGTAATTCTACATAAAATGATTAATGTTCAGCTTGTATATTTTTAAAATTCATCAGGGTGCCGAATTTGCCCCAAAGATGTCGAACTTACACGACGACAACAATCAGAATAACATCCATTATATTGACGATGTAGATGCAAACACTGGGCAGCGTTTTATACTGAAGACGCAGAAAATGTCTACTTTCATTTTCATGAAATGTTCGCACCAGTCATTCTGAATCGAAAATTGCTTCACCGTTTTCATGCTTAAGGTGTCGAATATACCCGAAGTTACTCTAATGGTTTAATTGACTGAGTGATTTGCTTAAAACTAACTTTGTAAGTTCAAATACAAACATACAAACAAAAATGATGTCATAATAAACAGTAGTTCGTAGTGTAGACGACCATTAACTTTAAATGCTATCTATATTTACATAAATCTCCATAAAAAGAAAACATTCAGTGATGATTTCTTTAACATCAATTATAACAAAATATGATTTGCCAACGTTTCGCAAAATTCTTTTGCTATTGTTTTTGCTACCGGACGTTGTATTCACACTTTAACATAACACGGTGTTGGCGCAAGAGAGTACGGGCCCGTCTTATCAAGATACTTACGAGAATATTTCTCGTATCTTTCTCGTAAGTCTCTCGCAACATTCTCGTAAGTCTGACAGGTTTCTTATGAAAATTAACGTAGCTACGATATCGTCAGTTTCTACATAAAATCCTCGTAAAGTTACGAGAGGGTCAGGGGTCTCGTAAATATTTACGATATCGTAAATAAAATGGCGGCATCCGTGTGAGCAACCACGACGAAACTTTCTGTCGAAAATACTGCAGATTGTTCAGCAGTAAAACTTGATTTTCCGTGGCACAACAGTGGATGAACTACGTCATCGATCATACAAAAGCACGCGCTTTGGGTCAGTGCGACACGAAGCGGAAGCGAGTGTAAAGGAAATATTGAGCACATAAATTCTGTTTACCTCGCTGTTTCCTGTGTTGACAGATCAATTGGAGGGACATGCTGGTAATAATTATTGTAGAAATATTCGGTTATTTAGGTATAATTTTATTAGTGTCGATATTGCAGACATTCATCACCAACGGTTATTTGGGGTCGACTTGTACCCTATTTACTTCGTATCAGTGTTTTTATCATCTATATAATAAAAGAAACTGAATGTGCATGAGACTTGATTTTAATATAAAAATAAATTAAATAGGCATCAATGATCTATATTCGATACGGACAAATGCCTACAATCGAAGGGTATGTTTGGCAGTATTGCAACTGTAACAGTCTCAGGAAAAATGAGCAGCCTCGACCAGGTTTCAAACCTTGGACCTTCGGCTTACCATGCCAAAGCTCTACCAATTGAGCTACCGAGGCCACCCGATACGAGAACCTCTACACACCTTCCCTCTTATTGCGAGACATTAGCACTCCTGGCCAATGTTTGCCGCAGACTTAACCGAATTCAGATTCATACCCCAGCCAAACTGCTTTGCCCTGCATGGGCTTCAAGGGTGAGCATCATGGACGAGCCCCCAAATGTAACAGTCTCAAGAAAAATGTGCAGCCTCGACGGGGATTCGAACCTCGGACCTGCGGCTTACCGTGCCAACGCTCTACCAATTGAGCTACCGAGGCCATGCGATACGAGAACTGCTACACAACTAATATGACCTGTCTGTATTGAACATATGTTTACTGGATAAAAAAGTCAAGGAATTCTCTTGCCTTCCAATAAATTAACTGAACGCCGCCTAGCCTGCATGATAGTCATCAGGTAACCCAATGCCTAGTCGAGAGTCCTCTAGGGGTTTTGTATCTGGCTTGAAATCTTGATTTGACATATTTGTGATATTACATATGTCATGCAATGTAAGTTACAAATGAAACATTCTTATCACACAAGTTTGGTATCACAGTTTATTATAATGTCTTTAAAACTATTTATGTTGCAGAATGCCAGAAGAAATTACAGACAACAATACTGCTCAGTGCAGTAACCAGACCTGAAAAAAAAACACTGCTCAAGGCAAACTTTTGGGACAGAGTGCTGCATACATGGGCTTATGCACAAACTGAGATTTTGCAAGTCAACTGTCAGTCATAAAGAGAGGTAATAAAGGGAATAGAATCCATAATAACTTTTAAACTGTTAAGCAGATATTTAAACCTATGACAAATATATGAGTTATTATTGAGATAACAATTATTAAAAATAGGAAATAGCAAGAAATTGATATTTTTTTATGTTCATGATAAAAAAATTGGCTGCCAAATTATAACCAGTCATTATAACCCTTCAAAGGTAGTTTGTCGCATTAAAGCAACTCTTTCTGTTTTCTTAATATTGTATTATAAATAACGTTCTAAACAGTGACTTTTTTTTTGTAACAGACAGTGGACAATGTTGAACAGAGTTGAAGTCCTGGAATCTCGGTCAATTGCAGATAGCAGCATGGCGTAAAGCAGACGTCTTGTTTCCCAGTCCAATTTTAGTCAGGTATTCTTGGTGGTATGTGACAAAAAAGCCATTGAGTTTTTTTTCTTCCTCTTGAATTCATACAGTCATATAGAACCATGAAAATGTCAGTTTAAGTTTATAAAATGTTCAAAATGAAGTAATTATAAAATTCCTTCATTCTAAAGAAATGTTCAAAATGAAGTAATTATAAAATTCCTTCATTCTAAAGAAATGTTCAAAATGAAGTAATTATAAAATTCCTTCATTCTAAAGATATATGTCTTTGTCTGAATTATAGTAGCAAATATATATATTCCTTCTTATCTTAGAGTGATAGTAATAAATGTATTGCACATTATAAATAATTTATTAATTCTTCATATTAAAGCAGATTTTATTGTTTGTTTCTGAAGAAACAGTTGACAGACCATATTACTGATATTACATTTTGTCATAACTAGCTTTAATAAACCAGGATAAGTTTGAACATTAGCTTTACTTTTTCAGGTATGAAACTGCAGTCAACACAGGCTTTTAGAGGTCTGCAAGTACAGAGTTTTCAATTGTGAAACAAAGTAAGTTATTTTTGTCTTTTCTAAGACCTGTAGCGCATATTTAAGACTTATACATGCTATACATATTCACTTTTACTTCTCAGAATTCATCATATAATATGTCATACCAGAGAGCATACAGTACTGTTTGTCCATATAGAGTACACCTTTTATTTGCTTGAAAATATTTTTACTTTTCAAAACTGATGTGGTATCAGTTGCCCTTTGTTGCTGTGCATTTGAAACCCACACTAGGGGTATAGCATTCCTTCATGTAGGAAAGTTATCCTGGACCAGCTATTTTACATAGTGTTGGTTGTTAAAACAAGTGCCTGCTCTATCTTGCCTGAAATAATACCTGGGGTCTTCTGTCACCATTAAAAGCTTGAAAGTCATACTAAAAAAATAGTTTTGTCCCTTTTAAGTTCCTTACATTTTGATGTTAACAAGAAAACAGTAACACTTATATAGCTTGATGAACTAAATTAGATTTTAATTAGAATTTCTACAATTTAAAAATTAATCAATCATGTTTAAAAATGTGCCAGGAGTTTTACATATCAGCAGGTTTCTCAAGCACTACTTTATGAAATGCTTTCAAAGGTCAGTCACACATGTCTTCTTCATCATAAGTTGATCTCACAGACAGGTCACATAGAGCTCTCTAGCTTTTATTTTGTCAGAATTGTGCCTCTTTTTTAAACTAGAGATTTTGGTAACAGTTTTGCCTGTATCTCAAAAACTACTAGGCCTTCATAAATTACTTTGCTGTCATCAGATAACCTCACAGGGCAAGTTGTGTAACTCTAACTTCAGTCTTGTCGAAATTGTGCCTCTTTTAATTTAGAAAATTTTATTAAAGATTAATGCATGTGAGCTGGTTTCTCATAAACAACTTCCCATATGATGATAATATTTTCAGCTTTAGAATAGTTAAATACACATAAAGTTTAAACATGGATGTATATGTGACAGCCCTGATTTTAAGGGTTTGGATAGTAATATTTTAAAATCAAGAGTTATCTCCCTTCGTTAGTTTTATTGTGTTTTGTGTGCATTCATGTGCATTGACCCTAGGTCAAAATTTTTCCTCTGAAATGCTTTAATTTCATTGGATTAGTCTTTCATAAGATACCTGGTCATTGTCTGTATAGTCATGTAACTGAATACTAGGAATATAAACTAGCTATTTTTATTTAGGGACCCAGACTGTCAAAAATAAATGTTTAACATTAGGTATATTGGCATTTTCTCCAACAATTTATGGGCCCAGCCCAAAATCTAGGGGCCATGGGCTACTGGGCCCCTGCTAATTTATATCCTTAAATACATGTATTGAGCTTTTTATTTTAAAACAGTTGAATTAATACTGGATTAAATACAGGTTTTTATGCCCCCGAAGGGAGGCATATTAGTTTTCAATTGTCCGTCCGTTAGTTCGTTCGTTAGTCACAACGTTAACTTTTTGCATGAAGGCACTTTACTCGCGAACCACTGCATCCAGGACCTTCAAACTTCACTAGCTGATAGTACTTATTGAGTACACCACTCCTATTGACTTTGGGGTTATCAGGTCAAAGGTCAAGGTCACAGGGGCCAACGTTACTTTTTTGCATGAAGGCACTTTACCCGCGAACCACTGCACCCAGAACCTTCAACCTTCACATGCTGATAGTACTTATTGAGTACACCACCCCTACTGACCTTGGGGTCACCAGGTCAAAGGTCAAGGTCAAAGGGGCCAACGTTAACTTTTTGCATGAAGGCACTTTACTCGCGAACCACTGCACCCAGGACCTTCAAACTTCACATGCTGATAGTACTTATTGAGTGTACTACTCCTACTGACTTTGGGGTCACCAGGTCAAAGGTCAAGGTCACAGGGACCAACGTTACCTTTTTGCATGAAGGCACTTTACTCGCGAACCACTGCACCCAGGACCTTCAAACTTCACATGCTGATAGTACTTATTGAGTGTACTACTCCTACTGACTTTGGGGTCACCAGGTCAAAGGTCAAGGTCACAGGGACCAACATTAACTTTTTGCATGAAGGCACTTTACTCGCGAACCACTGCACCCAGGACCTTCAAACTTCACATGCTGATAGTACTTATTGAGTACACCATTCCTACTAACCTTGGGGTCACCAGGTCAAAGGTCAAGGTCACAGGGGCCAACATTAATTTTTTGCATGAAGACACTTTTCTTGCGAACCACTTCACCCAGGACCTTCAAACTTTACATGCTGATAGTACTTTATGAGTACACCAACCCTACTGACTTTGGGGTCACCAGGTCAGAGGTCAAGGTCACAGGGGCCAACGTTACCTTTTTGCATGAAGGCACTTTCCTGCAAACCACTTCATTCAGGACCTTCAAACTTCACATGCTGATAGTACTTATTGAGTACACCACCCCTACTGACTTTGGGATCACCAGGTCAAAGGTCAAGGTGCTGCGGGGGCATTTGTCACCATTAGTGACAGCTCTTGTTTATTTCACTCACTACAGTTTGTAATTATCAATTCAACGGTCTCATAAAGTGCTTAGTAATGATTTTATCTTTTATGCTATTGGCTCTTGAATGAGTTCTAAATTGAAGCATGTAGGGCCAAAAACTAGATCATTAGGTCAAATAAAAGAAAAAGCTTGTTTACACTCAAGAGGCAACATTTTTGGTCCAGTCTCAATGAAAATAGATCAGAATATTTGTCTCCATGAAATCACTAGGTTAAACATGTTTACACTGTTATGGTATGTTACTCAGGTGAGCAGCCTTAGGCCATCTTGGCCATCTTGTTACTTAAATGTTAGGTAAAAGTTTTATTTTGATGAACATTCACTCTACCTCTGTTATTATTAAATGGTTTTAATTCAAACTTAAAATAGCTGTTTGGCATCATCACCCACATCACATGACACAAGGTCCACAACTGGCACCAGTATTTCATGAATGGTGCCACCATTTTAGCTCATCTGAACTTTGTTCAGGTTGAGCTGTTAGTGTAGGACTAAGGTGGATGGTTCGTTGTACATCGCCCGGCTTCCTGTGTTAATAATAATTCATTCAAACATCTTCTTGAATCTTCGCTTAAACTACCGGTCAGAATTACACAAAACTTGGTCAGTAACAGTCTGTCATGGACTTTTAATTAAATAGTTTTCTAAGATTCTTCTTGATTTTTAGTGGCCCCAAAAGCTAAAGGAAGAAAAACTTTTAAATGACTTCTTCTTATGAACCGCTTGATGGATCTTCATTAAATTTGGTTTGTAGCATTAATTAAAGGTCCTCACCCAAGTTTGTTCAAAGTGAGGGCACTTGTGTCCCCTTTTAGGGGCAGCTAGAGGTTGAGCTAAAAATAGAAATACCTTTAACCTACACTTGTCATGAACAGCTGAATGTATCTTCTTCAAACGTGGTATATCCAGAGCTAAAAATAGAAAAGAAGTAGATAACTCCTTGTCTTGAAGCTAGTTCAGATGTGATCAGTACAAACACTAGTTGTGCATTGTGCATGTTAGGGTCTTATCCTTATCCTGCTAAATTTCTATAATGAATTAGTCACAGTACCATTTACTGTAAAAAGGGGTACTTATAAAAAATAAACTGACTGAATGGTAAACAGTGCAGATCATGATCAGACTGCATGGATGTGCAGGTTAATCATGATTTACACTGGTCACAAAGACAGAATCAGTCGTGTCCAGCATGATAAGAGTTAACATTATATTCTGCTGAGTTATCGAACTTTGTTTTTAGCTCACCTGAGCACAAAGTGCTCAGGGTGAGGTATTGTGATCGCTCACCGTCCGGCGTCCGTCCGTCCGTCCGTCCGTCCACACTTTCCTTTAAACAACATCTCCTCCTAAACCAAAAGGCCAATTTTGATGAAACTTCACAGGGATGTTCCTTGGATGGCCCCCTTTCAAAATTGTTCAAAGAATTGAATTCCATGCAGAACCCTGGTTGTCATGGCAACCGAAAGGAAACACTTAAAAAATCTTCTTCTCAAAAACCAGAAGCCCTAGAGCTTAGATATTTGGTGTGAAGCATTGCCTAGTAGACCTCTACCAATTTTGTTCAAATCATGACCCTGGGGTCAAAATTGACCCCGCCCTAGGGGTCACTTGATTTTACATAAGAAAATATTCAAAAATCTTCTTCTCAAAACCCAGAAGCCTTAGAGCTTAGATATTTGACATGTAGCATTGCCTAGTGGACCTCTACTAAAGTTGTTCAAATCATGACCCCGGGATCAAAATTGACCCCGCCCCAGGGGTCACTTGACTTTACATAGGAAAATCTTCAAAAATTTTCTTAAAATAAACCAGAAGGCCTAGAGCTTAGATATTTGACATGTAGCATTGCCTAGTGGACCTCTACAAAATTTGTTCAAATCATGGCCCCCGGGGTCAAACTTGACCCCGCCCCAGGGGTCACTTGATTTTACATAGGAAAATATTTAAAAAATCTTCTTCTCAAAAACCAGAAGCCCTAGAGCTTAGATATTTGACATATAGCATTGCCTAGTGGACCTCTACTAAAGTTGTTCAAATTATGACCCGGGGGTCAAAATTGACCCCGCCATAGGGGTCACTTGACTTTACATAGGAAAATCTTCAAAAGTTTTCTAAAAAAAAAAACCAGAAGGCCTAGATCTTAGATATTTGACATGTAGCATTGCCTAGTAGACTTTTACAAAGTTATTCAAATCATGACCCCTGGGGTCAAATTGACCCTGCCTCATGGGGTTACTTGATTGTACATAGAAAAATCTTCAAAATTTTCTAAAAATAAACCAGAAGAGCTTAGATATTTGACATGTAGCATGTGGACCTCTACAAAAGTTTTCAAATCTTGTTTTTAAAGTTACTTAAAAGAAAATTTCAACTATATTTTCTCATAATTCTTTTGATTGATTTCTGTAATGATCGTTTGACCTTGAAGACTTGTCCTTAAGTGCAATGATAACAGGTGAGCGATATAGGGCCATCATGGCCCTCTTGTTTGTTAGCTCACCAGAATACAAAGTGCTCAAGGTGAGCTGTTGTGACCGGGCATTGTCCGGCGTCCGTCGTGCCTCATTATTTGCCTTGTGAACACTCTAGAGGCTACATTTGTGACCCAATCTTTATGATTCTTGGTCAGAATGTTAGTCTTGATGAGCTCTAGGTCAGGTTTGAATCTGGGTCATGTGGGTCAAAAACTAGGTCAGTAGGCCAGATCAAAGGAAAAGCTTGTGAACACTCTAGAGGCCACAGTTATACCCCAATATTTATGCAACTTGGCAAGAATGTTTGCCTTGATGATTTCTAGGTCAAGTTTGAAGCTGGGTCATGTGGATCAAAAGCTAGGTCACCCGGACAAATCAAAGGAAATACTTGTGAACACTTTAGAGGCCACAGTTGTGATCCATGAAAGGCTTGACCGATTTTAATAATTTTTGGTACACAAGTGTAACATTAAAAAATACATGTCAAGTCTGAAATTGGGGTCAGTAGGTCAAAGGTCAAGGTCGTATTGACCCTGAAAAGTTAAACGGTTTCCGGATGATAACTTGAGAACGCTTGCAACTAGGATCATTAATTTTGGTACACAGGTGTAACATCATAAAATGCAGGTTAAGTTCAACTTTGATGTCTGTAGGACAAAGATCAAGGTCACAGTGACTCGGAACAGTTAAATGGTTTTCGGATGATAACTTGAGAACACGTTTGAGCCTAGGATCATGAATTTTGATACACGGGTGTAACATCATGAAATACAGGTCAAGTTCTACTTTGAGTTCAGTAGGTCAAAGGTCAAGGTCACAGTGACCCGAAACATTTAAATGCTTTCCAGATGATAACTTGAGAACGCTTGGGCCTAGGATCATAAATTTTGGTACACAGGTGTAACATCATGAATTACAGGTCAAATTCTACTTTGAGGTCAGTAGGTCATAGGTCAAGGTTACAGTGACTCGGAACAGTTAAACGGTTTTCGGATGACAACATGAGAACGCTTGGGTCTAAGATCATAACTTTTAGTATACAGGTGTAACATGATGTTTATAGGGAGATTGGTTATGACCAGCAGATGACCCCTACTGATTTTGAGGTCAGTAGGTCACAGGTCAAGGTCACAGTGACCCGGAACATTTAAACGGTTTTCGGATAATAACTTCAGAAGGCTTGGGACTAGGATCACGAAACTTAATAGGGAGGTTGGTCATTACCAGCAGATGATTTGTATTGATTTTGAAGATCAGAGTGACCCGGAACATTTAAACTTTTTCCAGACAATAACTTGAGAACGCTTGGGCCGAGGATCATGAAACTTCATAGGGAGGTTGATCATGACAAGCAAATTACCTCTATTGATTTTGAGGTCAGTAGGTCAAAGGTCAAGCATGTTCACTGTCGACATTGGCTTAGTTCTGTGACAAGGACGTATTGTGGGTGTATAATTCGTCACTCCTGTGACAACTCTAGTTTTCATTAAAATTGATCTATAGCATCATTGTAAGGTCATCTCTCAAATTTGTTCAAATGAGGGCACATGATCTGTTTTATGCTTTTATACTGATCAGTGTGATCACAAATATTATTATTCAGGATTCTGTGTGTCATAAATATATTCACTGTCATATGGTGAAGGTCTTGGACCTTCTTAATTCGTCCGTCACATTAGCTGGTGTACTCAGTTGCTCTTACAGTTACCATACATGGTATGATTAGGCTTAAGAAGTAGATGATCACAAATGTTTTGAGGATTAGTAGGTCAAGGTCATACAGATCAGAGGAACAGCCCATCATGGGGGCATACACGTTCTTCGAACAGCTCTTATGAATATGTGTATCTTGACTGATTTCTTTTTTTTTTCAGGTATCCATCAAAGATTGGCCATGGTGTTTACAGAACTGAAAGCCAAGCTGTGATTTTTGAAAATTTATTGTAAAGTTCTAAGTGGAAATACAATTTGAAAAGCACAGACAGATTATTGTATTTTTAAGCTATCACTTAATCATAGTGTTAATTGATTGATTACAGACATAAATGTATGCCGTGAAGTTCAGTTTAAAATGACGAAATATAAACGCTGTAACAGGAGGATTGGTCAATAGCTGAAAGGTCAAGCTCTAAGGCCATTATTCACAAGCCAAATGCTTTTGTGTCTCTGAATCTCGTATAGGGAAATGTCAAAAGGTCATATTTATGCCCAACTTTGAAGAATGTGTGGTGAATTGTTTTGCTCATTGTTGGTCTGTCGGCATCGTTTTAATAGGAATGGTCTCTGTTCTGACGTTCGTCCGTAACATTTCTATCGCTAAGTATATATCCTAAACCCCTCCAAGGATTTTCATGGAACTTGGGTCAAATGATCACCTCATTAAAACAATGTGCAGAACCTATGAGTCAACCGTGTCTGCTCTGTATCTCCTTAACCCCTTGAAGGACTTTCATGAAACTTAGGTCAAATGATCATCTCATCAAGACAATATATGCAGACCTCGCGAGTCAGCCGTGTTGGCTCAATGTCAAGGGTTTGAGCTCTGTATCTCCCAAACCCCTTGAATTATTTTCATGAAACTTTGGTAAGTTTTTTGTTATCACTAGGTTAGGAAAGAAACAGCCATATTATAAGCGTCATTTCTTCATGATCTGTACGGAACAAGGCCGGAATGTTTATTTTCGTAAAATCGCGACCAAGTCTGAAATTTGGATCAAAAACTAGATCAAATCGCAAAAATACACGTTTACAACTAATGTCACATTTTCTACTTTATGTTTTTGTTTTGATGAATTCAAGTTACAAACTGTTCATCTGCGAGCAAAATATACGTCACTAGTTGAAATCATAGAAACTAGCACACTGTTTCTGTACACCTGTCCTGTCAACTTCAAGTATTTCGACAGAGTAAGATAGATATGTCTGTCATTTAGAAAAATTCTGATAAGTACATGCAATAATTAATCACAGGTGCCCATCCGGGCATTCTTTTAAGAACGAGTGGACACTTTTATAAATACCGACCTCCCGTAAGCCATACTGACAACATCCTCACGTGATGTTTCGAACCCACAGCGAGGCAAGTGATTCGAAGTCAGCGACCTTTACCACTCGGAGACACCATTCATTAATCTTACCAAGCAACTGGTGCAACGCAATGCATGGAAACATGGTACCGTACATTGTCTTGTGTATATTTCTACACATTCATAGTTATTTTAAGCATATATGAGCCGCGCCATGAGAAAACCAACATAGTAGCTTTGAGACCAGAATGGATCCAGACCAGCCTGCGCATCCGCGCAGTCTGGTCAGGATCCATGCTGCTCGCTATCAGTTTCTCTAATTCCAATAGGCTTTGAAAGCGAACAGCATGGATCCTGACTAGACTGCGCGTATGCGCAGGCTGGTCTGGATCCATGCTGGTCGCAAAGCCACTATGTCGGTTTTCTCATGACGCGGCTCATATGTATTACCCAGAGGGACTTGAAAATCTTGCAAATTGGGCCGTGATAGATCGGATCTTTTTCAGTGATGTATCCTCTGTAGTTTATAGGGCATTTAACAGGGCCAAAATCATTTCAGGTTATGTAAAAAAAAAAATCGTACTGTTTTTAGGTTTGTACATCAGCTCCATTGCCTGTCCTATGGTTTTCCCAAATGTCCGAAAATTGCCTGAAATTATGTTCAAGGTATGTTCCTGGCCTCCTATACACATCAATAGTTTCTTTATTTCTTACACAATCCTTCAAATTATAACAATTCGTCTGCGTGACACTTATCAATATCCAGAATACTATACTCAGACCAGAACAAGGAACCATACTTTTATACATTCTTTCATGGCACATATATAAATTTTATATAAAGTCTTCAATGATACATGCAGAGGTCTCAGTTCAGCAGTCAGTTTTAAATGTCTTGTTTTGTATCATTTTCACATAACAGTTCTGTCTGAAATAAACATTATTTCTTGGAAATGAAAGTTAATGTTCACAAAAAGCGCGTTTCTGGATTTAGACCGTTGAAAAACTGAGATTTAGTTAGGGAATACACGTATGTAAAGGAAGTATAAGACGGGTGATGGTAATGATGGCTCCAAGATTTTGAGTGAGAGTAGTGAGTTTTCTAGAAAGATCTGGAGGTATCATTTCCGTGAAAAATTAAGAAAGAAATTTGGTGATGATTTTAAATTTTCATAATACATGGCCGTTTTCGTCATCCAAATTCACAATACAAACATTAGCATTTTACTGTAGCTCGGAGTAAACCGAAAATATCGTAACTGATGACTTATATATTTATTTTAACATTTCAAAACGATACCCAGTAAGCTTTAGAGGTTTGAGCGTCACCTGATCCGCTCGCCTATTCTTCCGTTTACATTGAATCGGGGATCCTCGGTAATGTACGTTATATCACGAATATTAACGGAAGTTCCCGAGGGTTATGTTTGTATCGTCTGCTATTTTATTGAATCGGGGATCCACGGTAATGTACGTAATATCACAGATATCAACGTAGGTTCCAGAGGCAATTCATCCGTGTGTTTGTCCATGCAGTCTTTGTGCACACTTGTCATGTTTTTTTTTCCTTTTCAGTATGTCCAATCGTTGTGTCTGAATGAGAAATTGAATGAGAGAAAGAAATACATTGGTCTGGTTTTTTTTTAAATCCCCGCAAAATTCCTTCGGCCCTCAGAACAGACTTTCTACTCCTACGATCTACTTTCCAGAAATCTAATTTCCAGATTTTATTTCTACTCCTAATTGTAAGATGGTAAATCTAACATATACTATTAGGCCTACTTCAAATTCAAATCATTTTGAATTATCTAATTCACTTCAGTTTTGGTAAAAAATATTTAGATATATTGTTGATATTGTATTTTGTATTTCTTTACACAATGCGTGAGTTATTGTTTGTGCAATTTTGTATTAGGCCTATTTCATCTTATGTTAGGCTTTTTATATTACGGAATAAGAAAGAGAGTAACGAATCGACGCCGGGAATTGCTATGACAATAGTAAAATAAAGGCTATGACATTATTATAGTTTGTTTGATAAAAAGATGACTTAATGCCTTGTGGTTACACAATATACGAATGGCTTTGATTAAGATGAAAATGTATTTCAGATTATACACCAACGCACAATCCAGACTCGCAAAAATCATGATTTTTCGAATTGTTTGTAAATTTCTTCTATGGTAGGATCAATCATTGTAAAATATATCTACTTAAAATATTATCAGATCATTTAACAAGAGCACCGCCTTGCGGGTGCTGACGCTCATCTGATTTTTTTTGTGTAATAGAAATATTGTCCTACCCATGATTTTCTAAGTCTAAAAAGGGCCATCATTCTTGCAAAAAGCAGGATAGAGTTATGTTTCTTGATGTACAGTGTCCACTTATGATGGTGAAAAACTGTTTCAAGTTTTAAAGCAATAGCTTTGATAGTTGATGAGAAAAGTTGACTTAAACATAATACTCAACCAAGAAAATGAAGTCCAAAAGGGGCAATAATTATTGCAAAAAGCAGGATGGAGTTATGTTGCTTGCTGTACAGGGTCAGCTTATGATGGTGAACAAGTGTTGCAAGTTTCAAAGCAATAGCTTTGATAGTTTAAGAGAAAAAGTTGACCTAAACATAAAACTTAACCAAGAAATCTGATATTTTCTAAGTCCAAAAGGGGCCATAAATCTTGCAAAAAGCAGGATGGAGTTATATTTCTTGCTGTACAGGGTCAACTTATGATGGTGAACAAGTGTTGCAAGTTTCAAAGCAATAGCTTTGATAGTTTAGGATAAAAGCTGACCTAAACATAAAACTTAACCAAGAAAACTGATTTTCTAAGTCCAAAAGGGGCAATAAATCTTGCAAAAAGCAAAATGGAGTTACGTTTCTTAATGTACAGGGTCTGCTTATGATGTTGAACAAGTATTCCAAGTTTCAAAACAATAGCTTTGATAGTTTAAGAGAAAAGTTGACCTAAACATAAAACTTAACCAAGAAATCTGATATTTTCTAACTACAAAAGGGGCCATAAATCTTGCAAAAAGCAAGACGGAGTTATGTTTCTTGCTATACAGGGTCAGCTTATGATGGTGAACAAGTATTCCAAGTTTCAAAGCAATAGCTTTGATAGTTTAGGATAAAAGCTGACCTAAACATAAAACTTAACCAGGCAACGCCGACGCAGACGCCGACGCCAACGCCGACGCCGACAACTGCTCAAGTGATGACAATAACTCATCATTTTTTTTCAAAAAATCAGATGAGCTAAAAATGAAACATGCTTTATCATTTGAGCACGATAAACCAATTCTCGGACGATCAGAAAACACATCGAGGATCAATATAGGCTACACATCCGTACAATTACTTCCTACTAGTTTAAAAAAAAAAGTGACATGTTTATCCCAGGTGAGAACTACACCCTGTACTTTGTTCATTTTACACAACGTCAGACCTTCTGAATATGATGTAGGCATAAACATTGCTTTTTTACTAGTCCGAATTCAAACAGACGAAATATGAACACTTGAATATCATCTCAACTAATTAGTTTTCTGGTGCGAATATTTTTGTTTGTGTTTTGGAACACATTTATTTTAAACATTTATCTCTCCGCGGAAGAAAACTTTTATAAAATATGCTTATTAGATAAGATTCATAAATTTTATTACATGTTTATGTTTAGATTATGCCGGTTGTTTTGTTACTAAGCAAGTGCCCGTTTTATTTACACGACGTTAAAAAAATGTAGACTGCGTCACTGTGTTTAACCAGTTACGAGAAAGTTACGAGGATTGCGATATGCGGACTTACGAGGACGTTGATAAGACGGTTTGCGAGAATCATAAATATTCTCGTTAATCGGAACTTACGAGAAAAGGACCTCGCAAGTTTCTCGTAAAGTTACGATATTGATAAGACGGCCCCTACGTCAATATATTTGATTTGCCTTTTGACGGTTTTAGTGCCATCATTCAAAAAGGGAACATATGTTTTATTTAAAAAAGTCTTATTTTAAGATAAACATTTAATAATAATATTCTGTTTTTCGCTTAGGTACAGGCCAGGATCAGAAATGCTGAACAGAGCTTTGCCAGATGACAGACCTCCTTCTCCTTTCATGTACAATGTACCTCCTAGATTGAGAGGTGAACCCCCTGCTGCCGCCGAATATATTGAGCCGGGGCCTGCAATCAGCCTAGCCCATATTTCCGGTCCCCCAAAACCTTCAAGTGTTGGAATAAAAAGGAAACGTGTTACAAATATCAAACCGAAAGCAAAACATATTCCTTCACTTTTCCAAAATAAAGCATATGCACCGACAAGAATTGCTCTGCCTCGTTCTGTTGATGAGACCTTTACCAAGGAACAACTGACACAGCCCGATGTATCGAACAAACGCGCGACAATCAGCCCTCTGTTTGGTAGATCCAATGGTTCTAAACTGTACAGGTCAGTATCAACCAAATGAGGAACGTTTTTAACCAATTAATTAATTGATTATGAATATCTGTAAGAGCTTCATAAGCAAGTACACCTTATTACATCAGTTTGGGTATACCCGAGTTTCCGATTGTAACGTTTCCTTGGTTGCAGTGAATGTTATCTATATATTTTGTTAGCAGCATTATATCTTGCCAGTCATGTTTTTTGAAAATAATTTCGATTGAGAAAAGAACCGTTTAACATGTTATTAAATATTAAACACTAAACCGTTATGGCACTTTACTTGTACAGTACAATTGCTATATATTTCTGTTTGTGGTGAGTGTATTAGAGCAAAACGAGATTTATTAGCATGATGTTTTCATTCTGATATTTCACTTATAGGTGTTTTTTCAGTATGAATGAGCTTTTGATTAAGCATTCCTAAGACTGTTTCCTTTAATTTTTCAGTGAGAATCAAAGGCATCTACCGGACATTGAAGAACCTGATATTGCCTTAGACTTCTAAGATATTTCTTCTTTCTACTCTCGAACATCCACCGGACATTGAAGAACTTGATATTGCCTTAGACTTCTAAGATGTTTTTGTTTACTCTTAACTGTTTTGAGAAAAGTTTCTTGCAAGTCTTTGCTTTGCTTTCATCTTTTATACTCGTGTTAAGAATATATCAATGAATGTGAAAACGTAGAATCGTTGAAAGGAATGGACCCGTATTAGCAATCGGCAGTTTCCGTGCCATTCCGTAGTGTCGTCTGTTCATTCGGCATTCTTCGACCATACATGTAGCTTTTACGAGCAATGAATTCGGTAACAACCGTAAAATGCCGAAATCATATACGGAGAAAACGTAACCTCACGGAAATTACCGATTGTCATTACTTTGTATAAGACTGAACACTTGTCACTGGAACAGTTTTGGCTGAATTTAACATTTTTAGCATGACTATGCGAAGAATAAGTAGACCTATCCTACTCACTACGGCATCGGCGTTGGCGTCGGCGTCGGTGCCGGTGTCGGCGTCGGCTTCACACCTTGGTTAAGTTTTTCGTACCAGTCCAAATTTTGACAAAGTCTTTTGAAATGAAGCTTTGAAACTTTCAACAGTTGTTAACCATCACCATGTCCATATTTAGGCAAGAGTACATAACTCCATCTTAGATTCTGGCTGAATTATGGCCCTGTTTTTGGACTTAGAAAATGGGTACATTTTTCGTACAAGTCCATGTTTTGTCAAAACTATTCGACATGTGGTTTTGAAACTTTAAACACCTGTTTATCATTGTGGTTTCCAACTGTAGGCAAGAGGACCTAACCCTGTTAACTATTTTGATTGAATTATGGCCCTTTTTGACTTCGAATTTGGTTCAGTTTTTGTTCAAGTCCATGTTTTATCAAAATTATTTGACATGTGGCTTTAAAACTTTGATCAATTGCGTATAATCATCATTTCCATCTGTAGGCAAGAGTTTATAACTTTGTCAACCATTTTGGCTGAATTATGACCCTTTTTGGACTTGGAATTCAGTTAAAGTTTTCATACAAGTCCATTTTTAGCCTAACCTGTTCGTCATATGACTTTGAAACATTGACCACTTGTTTACCATCATAGTCTACATATGTAGGCAAGACTACATAACTAGTACAATGACTTTAGAAATTAGTTCAGTTTCGCATACCGTTCCATATTTTGTCTAAACTGTTACACTTTCTTACCATCATGGTCACACATTGCCGCCATGTAGTGCCAGACTTATCAAAATCCACAAGTACAGGTAAATTGTACGTCTTATCTATTTATTTTTCGTCTGAAAATCTCTGGTAATATTTTGACCCCATTCTTCCATCAATTTTTCGAATAGTCGAGCGCGCTGTCAACAGACAGCTCTTGGTTTAGATTATTCTGTAGAGAGAGAATTATGTTATAGTTTGATTTTGACGTTTGTGAGTTTAATTCATAGCCTCGTCTGCCGATAAGGAAATGAGCATGATTTACCGTGCCTTCTTAAGGTAAGAACCACTATCGTGATAAATAATACTTCCTAAATAATGAACCGTTCCATTATTAAAAGTAAAAAAAACCCAAAAAACATCAATGACCTCAAAATCAAACTATTTGTTTTATATTGTGTTTTATTTTCATTTTTCATTTTCTCTGTATTGTCGTGTTAATTATATAAAAACTTTTGTTTTAGTTGAGTGTGGTTTAGGTGGTCAAATGGCTGGTCTGTTTGAAAAATTACAATGTTTTGAAATACTGTAGACAAATTTCTTGAAAATCATACATTTTCGCGAGGGATACACTTTTTATTATTCGCAAGTTAGCTCATCAAATTAAGTATCATCCGGAAATTGTAGGTTTGATTATAAACCATTTCCGTGCCATGCATGTGTTATTAATGAGCTGTTTTTCAGTGTCTTAAATGTACACGCACACTACTGACATTCCGGGTGAAATATACTGGCAGCAGCCGCTAAAAGTCCAGCGATGGAAATCTACTGAAAGTGCATTCTGGGCCCATTTAGCTAATACAGACAGGTATAGACTGAATCCGTGAGCCAATATTCGAATCATATTGCTAAAAATTTATTATGTTTAGATAAAAGCTTATCGGAGTTTTGTAACTTAGAAATTCCGTCCTATATGTAAAGGTTTATCGTCAGATATATAATGGACAAATTATAGTTAACTGGACAGTGCTAGATGTTCAAAACAAACTCAGAACATATCGTTCTTTTGGCTTGGCAACCTTAGAAGATCGTAAATGCCTTTTTATGATTAAATAAAAATTAATGTCATTTTTTACTAGAATAAGTAATATTATATAAATATTGCATTCCTGAGAGGGTGATATGAAAAATGTTCACCACGAGATATATGAATATCGACCGAGGCGTCAGCCGAGGTCTATATTCATATTTCGAGGGGTGAACATTTTTTATATCACTCTCTCCGGAATGCAATATTTATTTTATTATACAGAAATGAAATTAAAGGTCAAACATTTACTGTAAAATCAACATAATGATTTAAATGATTTACCTAACGTTAAAAATGAATTACCAAATAATGGAGATTGAGTTAAGGAGTGCTTACTTGTTAGCACTCGGGTGGCAACTCTTCTGTGTAATAAGACATTTTTGATAGATTTATTCGAGACGTTTGCATATCGCTGAATCCTATGTTTATGCGCATAATCATTTCAAAATCGCTAGCAGTAACATTCGAAAAACGGCGATGACTATATTATTTCTAAACGAAACATATATGTGTGAGACTTATTTTCTTAGTTAGATCATTTCCAATCTCATGGAAATAGTTTCGATTCAGTATTTGATAAAAAGTTGTTTTCGAAATTTTTGGCACGTAGAACAAATCATTAATAAAAGAAAAATCGGCCGGGTTCACAAGTGAAAGAAATTTAATCCTAAATTATAAAAGCATATCTTCTGAAAAGTTAACGTCTCAGTCTTTTACTCAGTGCAAAAGTATCAATCACTCAACGGGAGATATGAAAAATTAATATCACATGCGCAGAAAAACAAAATAGCGCTTTTGCGCAGGTGATATGAAATTGTGTATCATATTACATGCGCGGAAACAGGAAATAACGATTTTGCGCATGAGATATAAAATTACTGGGGAATATGATATATTATTCAAGTTAAACTAATGGGAAATTTGCATTGGATATTTATGTGAGGTATAATAAATGAGTGATATCAGATGGATAAATTCTTTTTTAGAAACCTTGGTGTTGTGAAATAGATTTTAAGTGCATGTAAGGATGTCAAAATGGAATAATTTCTGCCAAAACCTGTGTTTACATACCACAAAGCGATATTAGCCTGTGTAAATAATGTGTTTATAATACACTCTGCTTAGTTTTGATACTGCACGAGAAACAGTTGCTAATTATTTCATTCTCGGTCTAATCGAGGCTGATAACTGATCTTTTAAAAAATATTTTAAATGCAGGTTTATGTCCATTTACTAATTTTGATATTTTCAAAACTTAAGTTTTAGTTAGCTTCAAACTTTGTTATTAGCAATTGTTTCTCTCGGTATTCACATATGAATACTACTCATTAACTTTATTTGTTTTTGACTGTGTTTTGATACTGTATACTGTGATATGTCTATTATAATTCTATCACTGAATGGTTGTGGGCTTTGCATGACTATATTGATAATAACTTTTCATGTTTTTTTTTGCATAGATGAGATTATATTTATATAACAGAAATGAAAATTAAAAGAAATGCTTTTTTTGGTATTACAAAGTTTACAAATATGAAATTACGACTGGAAAATCCATTTTTTATGTAAATGACGTCATTATTCAACACCTCGTTGCCTGAAGACGACGTCATTATTATAATTTTTTGACGATCCATGTTCATGATAAAATTTGTTTGGATCTTTAGGTCATTTATTTTACACTAGTAGACTATGTAATACTATGTACATGTAATACTATAAAATCAGTTAGTACCCGCCCGATTAGCTCAGTAGGTAAGAGTGTTGGTCTACGGATCCCGGGGCCGTGAGTTCGATCCTATGTTCTCCGTGACGTTTTGATAAACGACATTGTGTCTAAAATCATTAGTCCACCACCTCTGATTCATGTGGGGAAGTTGGCAGTTACTTGCGGAGAACAGGTCTGTATTGGTACAGAATTCAGGAACACTGGTAAGGTTAACTGCTTGCCGTTACATGACTGAAATACTGTAGAAAAACGGCGTTAAACCCAAAACAAACAAACAAACAAAATAAAATCAGTTTCTTCGAATGTTTATAAAAAAAGTGCATATTTTCTGACCTGGCGGAGATATTTTAGTACAGCTGTAGCATTAAAATCAATAGGTAACTTGGTGCATATCGGATTTATTCGTACGGAATGAAACCAAATCTTAATACTTTCTAGGTAGAAACAATTCTTATTTCATGTGTGACGTCGTGCCATTACATGATTTTAGTATTTCAGAAGTGTTATAAAGCTTCGACGTTGACGTCGTTTTGCGTTTTTCGAAATGACTCGGCGTTTGGTGTTGCAGGAAAAACATATAAGAGATAAAAAGAATACTAGTATTATATTTGTACATTTCCACATTGAATTGTTACACTCTTTGAATAAATTTGATAAAATGCTCGGCAGAGCCTGGTTTAATAAATTCAATATGAAAAGACACTCGTGTAATATTCTCTGGGTATCTCTTATACTGTTTGTGATGAAGCATAAAATACTGGGATTTTAAGATATAAGTTATGTTTACATTGTTGATATATATTTCCTGTTTGATGTTAACATGACAGTTTTTATGTAAACGACTTAAAACAGTGTGCATTGTTGACATGGTCTAATGTTTTAATCACATTGGCTATTTGTACGTGTTTTTTATCATACAAATATATTATAGAAACAGTTTAAATTACATAGCTTTCTTTGATGTGTTTAAATAAGTTTTTGATTATATTAAGTATATGTAGCCAAGGACCCAGTTGGAAATAAGCTGTCTAGCTTTCATGGGCTATCCTAGGTTACTACACACTGCTATAATATATACATGTTGCTTCCAATTTGGACTCTTTTGCTAAGTCAGTCTTATTCTAACTACCATTTGTTTTTATCATATAAAAGTGCATGTAGTACTACTTAACCAGTTTCAGCACGGCTTCAGGTCAGGTCACAGTTGTGAGACTCAGCTGATTAATTTCACCCACTCAGGAAATTTATAAAAACACTGAACAGGGTCAACAAACAGATATTGTTTTCCAAGGCGTTTAATAAGGTCGATCATATTAGGTTAGGTTATAAGCTAAAACGCCTTAGTGTCAACCCACAAACCACCAAATTGCCAGGCACCTCATGTACGACTACAGTTACATCAGAAGCGTTACCCAAATGTTGAACATCTTAGAATGGAATACACTCCAATACAGAAGGTCATACAACTCATTAGTAATGTTTTACAAACAAGAGCTGTCTGTTGACAGCGTGCTCGACTATTCGAAGCATTGACAGAAGTGTAGGGTCAAAATATTACCTGGGATTTTCAGATAAAAGAAAAGGAACAGATAAGACAAACAATGTACCTGCATTTGTGGAATTGGATAAGTCTTGCACTATATGGCAATGTGTGACCATGTTGGTAAGCAAGTGTTTAAAGTTTCAAAGCCATATATCAAACAGTTAACAGACAAAATATCGAATGGTATGCAAAACCTAACTAATTTGCATGTCCAGATAAGGACCATAACTGAGCTAAAGTCCCTGTCCTAGGTAAGTAGACTATAAAGGTAAACAAGTGGTCAAAGTTTCAAAGCCATATGACAAACAGGTTAGGTAAAATACAGACTGGTACGAAATCCTGACTGATTTTCAAGTCCAAAAAGGGCCATAACTCAGCCAAAATAGTTGACAGAGTTATGTACTCTTGCCTACAGATTGGAATCATGATGAAAAGCAAGTGTTTAAAGTTTCAAAGCCACATGTCAAGTAGCTATGACAAAACGTTGACTTGTATGAAACTGAACCAATTTCCAAGTCCATAAAGGGCCATAATTCAGCCAAAATAATTGACAGAGTTATGTACTCTTGCCTACAAATGGAAATCATGATGATAAACAAGTGTACAAAGTTTCAAAGCCACATGTCAAATAGCTTTGACAAAACGTTGACTTGTATGAAACTGAATCAATTTCCAAGTCCATAAAGGGCCATAATTCAGCCAAAATAGTTGACAGAGTTATGTACTCTTGCCTACAGATGGAAATCATGATGATAAACAAGTGTTCAAAGTTTCAAAGCCATATGTCAAATAGGTTTGACAAAACATGGATTTGTACGAAAACTGAACCAATTTCCAAGTCCAAAAAGGGCCATAACTCAGCCAAAATAGTTGACAAAGTTATGTACTCTTGCTTATAGATGGAAATCATGATGATAAACAAGTGTTCAAAGTGTCAAAGCCATATGTCAAACAATTTTGACAAAATATGGACTTGTTCGGAAACTGAACCAATTTCCGAATCAAAAAAGGGCCATAATTCAGCCAAAATAGTTGACAGAGTTATGTTATCTTGCCAACAAATATATATCATGATGATAAACAGTTGTTCAAACTTTCAAAGCCACATGTCAAATAGTTTTGACAAAACATGGACATGTACAAAAATTGTACAAATGTATGAAACTGAACCAATTTCCAAGTCCAAAAAGGGCCATAATTCAGCCAAAATAGTTGACAGAGTTATGTACTCTTGCCTACAGATAGAGACAATTATATTAAACAAGTGATAAAAGGTTCAAAGCCATATGCCAAACACTTTACACAAAATGTGAACTGGTACGAAAAACTTAACCAAGATTTCTAAGTTAAAAGGGGTCGTAACTCAGTTTCAGAAAGTTTCAAAGCTTTATCTCAAAAGACTTTGTCAAAAAGTGGACTGGTACGAAAAACTTAACCAAGGTGTGACGCCGACGCCGTGGTGAGTAGGATAGCTCTATTTATTCTTCGAATAGTCGAGCTAAAAATGAGCCCAGACAGTTGCAGTCTCATCTTATACCAGTTAGAAACCTAAATTATTTAATCCCAATGTTTCACACTCAGAACTTTTCTAACTCCTGCTTCCCAAGGACCATCCGACTCTGGAACTCCTTACCAGCCTAAGTCAAATCTAGCCCCAGTCTCAGTATTTTTAGAGAGAGGCTGGCGGTGGTCAATATTTGATTGTATTGCATTTCTGTCATATTTTAATTTTAGCTGTCTTTTTAGCTTTTATTCTCTTAATATTCGTAACATATCATTTCTTTAATAACTCTCTGACAGCGACGCCCAGTGATAGCCGGAAATCGACGGTTGGGTGAAAGGTGTAGATGTGGATGTATTAACAGGCCTAGCTGTGATATAAATCACACTGTGATCGTAGTCAACTACCTAGTGTGTGTGATATATAAATCACACTGTGATCGTAGTCAACTACCTAGTGTGTGTGATATAAATCACACTCTGATCGTAGTCAACTACCTAGTGTGTGTGATATAAATCACACTGTGGTCGTAGTCAACTACCTAGTGTGTGTGATATAAATCACACTGTGGTCGTAGTCAACTACCTAGTAGCTGTGATATAAATCACACTGTGATCGTAGTCAACTACCAAGTGTGTGTGATATATAAATCACACTGTGATCGTAGTCAACTACCTAGTGTGTGTGATATATAAATCACACTGTGATCGTAGTCAACTACCTAGTGTGTGTGATATATAAATCACACTGTGATCGTAGTCAACTACCTAGTGTGTGTGATATAAATTACACTGTGATCGTAGTCAACTACCTAGTGTGTGTGATATAAATCACACTATGATCGTAGTCAACTACCTAGTAGCTGTGATATAAATCACACTGTGATCGTAGTCAACTACCTAGTGTGTGTGATATAAATCACACTGTGATCGTAGTCAACTACCTAGTGTGTGTGATATAAATCACACTGTGATCGTAGTCAACTAGCTAGTAGCTATGATATAAATCACACTGTGATCGTAGTCAACTACCTAGTGTGTGTGATATATATCACACTGTGATCGTAGTCAACTACCTAGTGTGTGTGATATATATCACACTGTGATCGTAGTCAACTACCTAGTGTGTGTGATATATAAATCACACTGTGATCGTAGTCAACTAGCTAGTAGCTGTGATATAAATCACACTGTGATCGTAGTCAACTAGCTAGTGTGTGTCCTATTTATGTGACACTACACATTTTAGTTACCCAACTACTGGAAATTTTAGCTTTGAGATTTGTCTGTGTAAATTGTTTTTAAGACTTGATAAATGTCATTTGTAACTTGTATATGTATTTGTGTGTTTTAACCTGAATAAACATCTAGTTATCTAATAAATGTTGTCTATCTGTCTTTAACTCTGTTACTTTTTCTGTCATGATCTCAGCAGTGTAGAAAATGTTCAACTGGATTTTGACGATGCTATGAAGTTCTTTGTACGAAACTTTCCCAACGCCTAATCACGTGCGTTTGGTACATGTAAAGTATTATCCGGAAGTACTTCAAAAAGAATTCTAACCTGGTTGACCAAAGGAGTTAGAGCGTTTTAACACAGAAACATAAGAGATCTATAAAAGCAAAGAACGATAACAAACAAAAAACAAGATAGCATACTCGACTGGTACCCATCAAACTTTCGAGTACTGGTTTAATCGATATTTGGCGATAAACAAACATTGAATGTGCATTGAATGAAGATATGCAGTTTAATTTAGAACTTTAATGAATGTCGCTTCTGCCTATTGGAAATACAGTCAAACCTGTGTTAAAGACCACTTCTGAACAGAGGCCACCTGGCTCTAAAGACCACATGTTTTGTTTCCTAGTTTAACATTTACAGTGTGTTCTAACCTGTGAATAAAGACCACCTCCCAATAAAGACCACATTTTGGCTATCCCAACGGTGGTCATTATAGACAGGTTTGACTGTAAATAACAGATGCTGATCAAATGGGATAAGGCTGTAACTTTATAATTATAATATAATTACAGAAAATTAGAAATAATATCAAAGCATACTGTTCGAAATAAATAACCATGAAATGAAGCATTAAATGATTGATTTCTAGCTAAAATATATATCAATGGCAATGCTATGATACTGATTCTATCATGATAAGCACACGTACTGAAAAATGTAAAAGCGGACTACATTCCTAATCATTGCAATGAAATGATAATCATTGTGATAATCATCAAAATTATCCTCTCCAACATGATCGTAATAATCGTCTTGACTACTAGTCGTCTTCATTAAAATCGTCCTTTTCTGTACAAGCTACCAAATTCATTTTCTAAAGTATACTTGGTATAATCAGAACTATAATGGACAACATGACATATCGCCATCACTTTCGTAACCCTTAAATCAAATAATTAGTAAATTCCAAATCACAGTAGTACATTTTGAACATGTAATACTTTTGATGAAATTCTAATTATTATACTCTGTTTAGTTGAAATGGAACATTCGTCAATACTTCAATATCAACATGTTAATTTCATACCAGAGTGACGTCACTAATGACACTGCATTAATGGATGACGTAGAATCAAGAAGTACATTTACCTCAATAATTTTAACATTTTCTCAGCCAAACAAGCAAAATACATGTGTGATTTTTGAGTCGGCTAAACGCTGTCAAGCGTTTGACGAGTCCTTGCTTTCGCACGATTTCTCATTCTTAAATGGCCTCACAACACAGCGAAGTGATGTAGTTCCATTGGATTGTCTCTAATTTCAAAGAGTTCATTGATCGAATGAAGTTCATTTATGTCAATCCTATTTGCTATGACCAATATACGATGTAATCTGTCATATTTATGACTTGTAATTGTGCAATACTCGAATAAAGCCACGTATTTTCTTCCGCGGTAACTCATTAAGCATAAACACGCATAACGATTCTGCGGGATTTGGTAATACATTTGCGCATATGATTATGGTGACGAATTTTATGCCCTTTTGTCACAAAATAGCAAATATGATGTTCACAAATTCAAATAAAAACTGCATATTAACTTATTAGCCAAATTATCCATTTGTTACCCTGTCCGTTTCAAAAAATAATCTTTAAAATAATTGCGCAAATAACAAATTTATTGTGCTGTGCATTTTATGAATTGCGCAGACTTACAAAGCTTGCGTAACATCCAGCGAAAGACAATTCGCGGATGAATCCTAACTACATTCTGGACACTTCTCGGCGAACACGCGTGACCTGTTTATAACAATGCTTCTACGACTTTGCGTGGGTTGAATTCTGTAGTCAGTAAACGGATAAATTAACGGAAGAAGAAGCTCTTACTGGTTTGTTTAGTTACTACTGATATTAAAAATGATATTAGTTCTTAATTTTCGAGAAATAAACAAATCGGCGAAACATTAAATTGTATTTTCTTGTAGTTTTTGAAATCGAAAGTAGATCGTTTATATTAGAGTGCTTTGACGAAACAAAACAATTTTTTTTATGAAATGATTTAAATAATTTCACCGTAAACTTCAATGTCAGATACTGCCAATTGCTGCTAAACTGTCTTCATATCATCACAATTTGTAAAACATATTGTTGAAACTGGAGATTTTGGCAGTATAAAAGAAAGTGTAATAATATCCGGATATAATATTTTGGGTAAATATCGAGCTGTGTTATGAAATTTAAACATTAAAGTAACAGACATGATAGATATTATTGTAACAGAAATGATTCTAGAATTTATTTTTATAATACATACATAGAATCAATATCAGACTTATATTCTAGTGCTGAGGCATGACCTGAAAGTAAAAATATGAAGTGACAGTCATTCATACTTTGAATATTGTAATACTAAAAAGAATCTAGGTAATATTTAGAAATTGAAACATAAAATTTTCAGTTAGAAATCGCACCAAAGGCTGTATCAAGGGTCTACATTTTCAAAATTTCCTTGTGGTGATACCCCAAACCATATTTGCAGGAGGGGGTATCCTCCCACACCCTCCCCCCATATTGCCACTTTACAGTTTGATACATTTGCCCTTTTACCACCTGCCACAATGCCCATTTCAAAATCTGACTGCAGTTCAAAGCGGGAAGGAACACCCCTCCCCACATCTACCCTGCTACCGACCACGTAAAAATGGCTCAAACATTTTTTCAGCCCAGTCTGGGCCTGTCTGTCTACATGAATCAAAACGGATAATTGAAAGTACATAGACTTGGGGACTACTGACATGGTTTTGAAGGGGTTAACAGGTCTGAAATAGAATAAATGATGGTTTTTAAACTAAAAAAGAACTGCATTTATTAATATTGGTTATCTTTTCCGAAATTGGTAGCTAGTCCGAGTAACTTCTCTTAGTTTCGAATGCGCAATTTTCCTGTCAGTGTAAACATTCATGACACTATATATTGACACTCGGCAACATTTACATATCTTTAAACGCAAAAGTAAGTATACTTTAAATTCACATCCCTTATAATATGATTGAACAATACCTAGCGTGTGACACGATTATTGCCAGGCCCCTTATCTGTAAAATATCTGAACAGTTCTTTCGTCCATCCGTTACAAATTGTATGTGGCAATCCGCGCTATAAAATTTCAATATATAAATTTTCATATTCCAATTTTATCATGTGCGAATAATTGCCTGTTTTGGTAATGCCGGAGGCAAGTGTTTACTGGAAAAATGTTTATAGTCATGTGCAGTATCTTAGTGTCACCTGTCAAATTGTAGTTTGTACTTTCAACATTTTTATTTTTGCGAACCACTCTTCAATTTTAGAGAAATATATTGGGTTTAAATACTTGTATAATGTCAATCAAAGTTTTACTAGGCATCGATTGAATGTCCATTTCATCTATTGTAACAAAATCTCTGTTCAGCTGGGGAAAAAAACTAAAACCAAACTGAAACTGGTAGACTATACTACCAGTACATCAATCATTAGCCGACTCTCAGGCCCTTCAGGCCTTTGATATAAGTAAATATGAATATGCAACAAAATGATGATAAGCTTTGCATCATTAATGTAGCGCAAAATCTTAAATGCAGAACTTGTGCTGTCTCTGAATACAAACCTGATGCTGGCTTGTCTCGACGAGACAGTATTACGATATGATTTTACTATTAAATCTACCTAAAAGGCAGCACGTCTCCTAAACCTGGC
Source organism: Mercenaria mercenaria (assembly GCF_021730395.1). NCBI lineage: Eukaryota > Metazoa > Mollusca > Bivalvia > Venerida > Veneridae > Mercenaria > Mercenaria mercenaria. The sequence goes on from NC_069365.1 coordinate 97,112,269, forward strand.
TCTCAGCTTTTTACTTTCATTACAAATGCAAGCCAGCAACCAAGAAAACAAAATAGCGTTTCCTTTACGAGAAGTGTCCAATCGAAAGCAGGCTTACAAAAAGTGACCAATCGAAAGCTGGTTTGCGAAAAAGTCATGTAATCCACATAGGCCGCAACCATCTTATATTAATGAACACAACGAAGCTCAATTATTATACCACATTTATATAGCACTCTTTTCATGCACTTGTACACGTTCAAAAGTGCTTCACAGAATAAATTGCTAAAAAACAAACAAATACGTATGCAAAGATTTCATTTCGTGGTCGAACTATAATTGTGATTTCTTCAGGCAGTAGATCTACTTGTAAATTATACAAATGGACCCCTATATTGACATCCCATATTGATTTAAGGTATTAGGTCACTAATAGTAATGTTTACAAAATGGCCTTTGCTTGGTATATTCTGAAAGGCAACAGTGTTTTGCACTATTTAGCAAATTTTAAACAACTTTTACCATGCCGTTTTTTTATAAATTTTGAATAACTTATGGTATCTCCTCAAGCTCAAGTAGAGATAAATTTCAAAGTGATAGCCACTATCCAAAACGTTTGCAGAGAACTCATTTTACCATTAATTTCAATAGAAGAAACATCGAACTATTGGTGACCAATTATAAAACACAAAATAAAAATGTTAATATCATTTTTTCTATGGTGCCTCAAGTAAACAGATTTAATGAGACAGAATTCATTGAAAAAATACGGTGAAATGATGTGTTTCTGTTTTGAATTTTGCTTACTCCATTTAAAAATAACCTTAGGAAAGACGTAAAACCTACCTAAATTTCTTCCACAATATATAATCTAAGAGTGAAAGCAAAATAGAGAACTTTCACCGAGCGTAACTCAGTATTTTTAAAGCTGTGTAACTCTACCCCTTCTGTTTAAGTAGTAAATTCTCTTTGAACACCAAAAAATCGCTTATAAGATTCATCTTTTTCCATTTTTGTACAAAGCATCAATAATAAGTCTTGAAAGAAGTAAAAACTTACTAGTAAAAAATTATTATTATTATTATACCAGATTTATATAGCGCCCTTTTCATGATCAATTTCACGTTCAAAGGCGCTTTACATAGTTCAAATGCACCCACACAGGGCGCATAATTCATCCTCTACTAGTACAGACACAGAGCGATCTGACCAGAGGGACAGAGTGAGACAAAGCCCCCACGACAGAGAGATCAGAAATCAGATACAGGCTTGTCCGGCTAACTAAGCCTAGCTCGTTGCGAATAGACAGCCTGGTTCTTTAACGTGCCCAGTGTATAGCACTGATACACGCAAGGATTGCCTTGGTTCCTGACCAGTACACCTCTAGTTAGGTGGGAAACACTGAAAAGCGAGTAGCTGCCGGGGATCGAACCCCCGACCTCAGGATTGGAAGGCCAGTGTGCAAACCACTGAGCTATCCGTCCACCTATAATACAAAAAAAGGAAAATAAAGAAAAAAAAATTTGGTCCCAGTAGGGCTTGAACCTACGCCCCCCTAAGAATTGAAGTAAAAGTAGGTTTATGGTAGGAATTAAATACTCTTCGAAACGGAGGTTCTCTATTAGTGATCTAATACCTTAACTTTATGTTTACCTCCACTTGAACCTCTGTATTTTAAAATACCTAACTGTTTTATTATTGTTAGAAGAGGAATATCTGGCCGAGATTTCCCCCGGGCATACTTTCCAATATCAAGTAGTTCACGTCTATTGTATTGGTGTTTGACATGAAAAGCTACAAGTGATAATTGGTCAATCATTGTGTGTGAAGAGAAATCAGCTGAAAATTTCAACGTTATTCTGAAAAAAAGGCACACATAAATCTGTTCAGAGGTCTTCTTTCAGTTTTATGTGTGGTAATCAAACATTAGATGTAGTTGATAGATACACTTACCTTGGTTTAGTATTAAATGAATTTTTAGACTATAGTATTACTGCCAAGGCTGTGGCACAAAGCGCTGGTCGTGCTCTAGGTTTACTAATTGCTAAAAGTAAATCGGCAGGAGGTTTCCCACATGATGTTTTTAAGAAATTATATGATTCATTGGTGTGGCCTGTTATTGAGTATGGTTCTAGCATTTGGGGCTTCAGGGCTCGCTCATGTATAGACACAGTCCAGAATAGGGCAATGCGCTTTTTTCTGGGAGTAGGCAGGTACTCGCCTACTATGGGTTTATATGGTGAGCTGGCTTGGGATCCTCCGCAGGTCCGTCAATTAGTCTCTGTGTACCGGCTTTTGGTACGTCTTTCCCGCACCAATGAATCTCGTTTGAATAAACGAGTTGCGCTTTGGTCTATGGACTTGGCTGGCAGTCGTTGTAAGAACTGGTTCTTTTATGTTTGTCAGAAAATACATGATACTGGTATGTTAAATACATGTATTAATTCACCAATTATATCTTCCAATGTGCAGAAACTTAAAGATCTTGCTATGTGTAAATTTAAACAAGATTGGTTAACAAAAATAAATAATAATACTGGTCCTTCTAGAAATGGTGGTAACAAACTTCGTACTTATTGCACTTTTAAATCAGAATATGTTGTAGAAAAATACTGTTCAATGATTTTACCGCCTTCACATAGATCAGCATTTTGTACATTTAGACTAGGTGTTGCACCTCTCAGAATAGAAACTGTGCGCTATGAAGGTCTCAGATTTGATGACAGAATTTGTCCTTTCTGTAATGATGTCGAAACTGAAATACATGTACTGATGCAATGCGAGGTATATAGTGATTTAAGAAATGCCTTGTTCAGCAAAGCTTGTGATATTGATGAAAATTTTATGTCACTCACTGATAATGATAAAATTAAGTTTATATTTTCCAACCATGATGTTATAAGGGTTAGTGCCAAAACCTGTTTTAGTATACTTAATAGAAGAATGTGTTTTCTTTGTAAATAATGTCCATTGTATTTTACTTTTAGTACATATGTACATTATTTTTATCATTTATGTAGAATATTACTGCTAATCTGTTCATTTCAGATCTGATCTGAGGTGATACTTAGTTTCTTAACAATTTTTTTTCCCTAGCGCATTAGTGCATAACTTTCTTGTCAGTGTCTTAGTTCTAGAATCCTTTTATGGCAGATTTTAGTCTTGATAAGCAGTTATAGTCTACATTTTATCATGTAGATATTAATACTCAGTCATATTGTTGTAATGTATAATATGATTGAGATTATGCAGTCTCTTGTAGTTCTTTGTAACTATATATTAAGTAAGGTGCCATTGATTTGTTAAACTGTTTTAATGTTTGATTTGATGTCTATTACAAATCTTTTAAGATTGGCCATACATGTATTTTATTGAATTGATTTCATGTATTATATGTAAGCATGTGATGGAATAGACAATAAACTTTAATAAACATAAATTGAAAAAATGCCAACAAAATGCAAGTATTTCACAATATTTCACAACATTATTTATATCAATCTTCCCACAATCAATTAATACAAACTCAAGACAACTTCCACATAATTTATTACATCTGTGTAGTAATTCTCGAGAAATAATCAAATAAATGTCAGCGAAATGAAATGCAGCCTACACTTGGCGCAACATATAACGGTATTTTTGACACGCAAAGGACCAATCTATGCAAGTAGAAAATGCATCGATTGCCTGTCCCTTATTGTAGTTGTTGAAATTATGCAGAAAGATTCAGATTGCTCCTTTTCTGGAAAAAATGAATGAATATACGCCTCAGAACTATGTAGACAAGATCTGAAATAGTAATAAGGCAAACTTTCAAGGCATTATCAACACAGAATACAGTACCCTTCCTTCCTTTTCGGCTCTTCTCGTTAAATTTATCGGTTTTTGCAACTCTCTACACTGAAGGTTCCCGCAAAAACGCAAGAAAAACAGAAAAAAAACGTACTTATATTACGCTATATGATATCCATCGCCATGAATGTACAAGAGAGAGGAAGTTGGTTTTCTTTTTAATGCTAAGCAAAAAGCAAGGGAATTTCTGGTAAAATGCTCACGTTCAGGCATTGAACACATAACCTGTGTACCCACAATAAACGTTCTACCACTGACCTATCCAGGCATCACAGACCCTATAATTTTCACTGGCATATCACTGTGCTTCATAACTGCCCTGTTAGAACAAGAGCTAAGCGAGCCACTTTCTAGCTTTTTTAAAAGCTAAACTTGTAGTCTATTAATGTACACTTGCAGAACTGAATAGTATTCAAGATCATATTCCATCCCTTTAAGATTGAATTATTGGCCATAAAATTGTTTAATCCCGCAGATGGCACTACTAGCCGCACAAAGACCAGCACCAAGTTTTCATTTTATGACATTTTATTAGTGGGTTACCTTATTACAACTATCACGGCTCAACGAATATACTTACAATTGATATCACTGTTGTGTAATATTTAACTGAACTGATCATTAAACAATGTGTCCAATCTTCATTCAATTCTGTCAAAATTTGACAGAGATAAAAAAAGAAAAATAGGTGTGGAGTTAGAAAAGCTGTTGAGTAAAGTAAATAAATACACGCTTTGAGATCACCGGCCTTCAAAGAATTAAAGATTCTTACAGGTATGCTGTATACGCAGTGAGAAAGTGTGTGTTTTCATCCCATTCCACATTGAAATTACTTTACTCTTTGAATATATTTGATAAAATGCTCGGCATAGCTTGCTGAGTTATTAACGAAGGACTGAACCGGTTTTTTTACTCGTGATGGATGAACGTTGTATTATATATGGACATGATTAAAATGATATGAGAATAAGTAGAAATTATAGCTTTATGTGCTTACTGAACAATAACATTTATTTATTTCACAAGAGAACATAGACCTTAATTCCTTTGTTGTCAGTAAAACACATCAGTTTTTGTTGACACGTGAACAGTATTGCACTGCAGAATACGTGTTAGTCTTTCATATCTTATCAGAACAGGTAAATTTAACAGGGACGAATCCCAGTAGAAGAATCTTATTTTTATTTTAATCTAATGTATAATCTAAATGTTAGAAAATATGGACCAGTTATGTGTCAACATTGAAGTGGCAGTCAAGTCGCCGTTTGTTCTCCTTCAATATCTGATGCTTGTAGTATATTATTTTATTGGTCGTTGTTAATGATATAAAAGATATAACCAAGGTTTGAGAAGTGACGCTTTTCAATGCGATCAAATCATTCCCAACGATCTTACAAGTTTTATGACTTTTAGTAACCTTTGAATTCTTTGTAAAACGTTGATGATCCTTGGTACGTCTCGCTCTTAATGCGAGTTTATTGTTGTTTGCGCGCGCGAAATTCCTCGTGACATTAATCATGTTGTTATGGATGATGTTGTTTACCAATGGATAATTGCTTGACTCCGTTCGTTCAAGTCCACGTATTTCGATCGGGGCAAACTTTTCTGTTTTGACCGCATTGTTGTTTTTCTTGAATTCCTCTGCCTTCGATCTAAAAGCAACGTTGTTTTAGTGCATAATAATTGTAGATTATGTTAATTAGAGGCTGTAAAACTCTTGAGGTTGGTGTATAGAAAATATATTTTCACACACTTTGTTACTAGCATTACAAACTTTAGAGGGCTTGAAGACAGTCACAACCTTACAAATGTCGGTCGAGTTTTGGCACATATTCCCGCTTGCTACATCATGATTATACGGAACTTTCTGGACTTTTTATTCATTCTCCTTCTGCTTCCAAGAGCCGTAAATTCACAAAGCAAATGTAAGTATATTGTCGGAACTAATTTTACCTTCCTTTGAATTTAGCATTTTTGCATCGATTGTTACCCTTCATATCATTTTCAGTAAAATATAAATATTTGACATACGGCGTATTATTATTTCTAAGGTTCACAAAAAATAAAGTAGCTTTTCTAACAAATAACAGTGGAAACTGTCGATTTTGCACGTCCAATTTCTGTCTATAATAAAGTTTCAACTTTAAGTATTAATTGTTGTTCAAAATTTAAAGGCATAGTTAGATATGATAGATGCAAAATATTCATTCCTTTGGGATTTATCTATCTAAGAATCATATTTAAAGATAAAATTTGAATACTTACACAAAATAGTTGTAAAATATTACTTCATTATACATATTTTATCTCATCACTGAATTTGTACATCGGAGCATATTTTAATTTTATAATTATGAACAATATTAGCGTATCTGATCTGGAGCCATCTTTTGAGAAATTGTGATAAACTTTGAATCATTTAGCATATTTGTTAATGCAGATTATTTACCTTGCTTTTCGCAAAGAATATGTTGTTTATAAAACGTAAATGACTCAGTTCTTTTGCTAGATATCAAATGCCAGTTCAGAAAGGCAAAATAGATTTATATAAAAATTTGTTACATTGTATATTATACATGTTAAATGTATTCGTTCGTTCTTTACAGCCTGTAAGGAGGACAGTGTTGCCGGTCCCGACAATCCAAAAGACTTTAACAAAGATTTTGATAAAGATAAAGGTAGGAATACTGAAATATATTACTAGTTTCAGATAAAGTTCGAGCGTGTGCTTGTTTTGTATTAGCTCTGCTTTTATTTTTATTTACACTTTAAAGTGGGCAGTGACCGTAAAATGGAAATTATATCTTTGCGCGATTTGATTTTGCTGTAATTTTGATATGTTTTTAACTAAAGATCGAGGGTAAGTTTCGCTTAGTATAGAACACTAAATTTTCTCTTATTTCCATAAAAAATAGTTTAAATGCTTTTACATAATTTTATAACATACAAATTGAGCGCGCTGTAAATTTTAATGCTGTTTTTTTATGATAACAAGGCCTCGGTAGCCTAGTGTTAGAGCGTCCGCTTAAAGTGCGAGAGGTCGTGGGTTCACTCCTTTTCACTGTCATACCAAAGACGTGTAAAAGACAATAGGTGCTCCTTGCGTATCTCTCGGCAATAACGAATAGGACCAGGGCTGGTCAGCGCGGTATTAGCATAATGTGACCAGGTGGGCTATCATGTTATGTTCTTATGGCATAATATCCTAGTGAAACAGAACTATAAAGTTGTGCTCCATGTAAACACCGTCATTTATATGACTGAAAATTCTTTCCCCGAATACATAATATATGCAAATATAATAGTATAAATTAACACAGCACAAATTCTTGATCTTATACCAGTTACACAGGTCTTGTTTTGCTCGTAAAATAAAGTTATTATTATTTAATTACTAAAAAATCTTATTCCAAGTATTCAGTTAATGTAAGGATTTATACTGCCATTTACGCAATTTTGACTTAAACCTCGTGGACTTAAGGGATTAAGACCAGAATTTATGCGCAAAAGTTTCATGCAGAAAGATTGGTTGACAATTTTTGTAAGCGTGTTTTTTTAATTGATTTGAAAATTCTAACATTAAACTACTAAATCAAAATCTATCTACCATCGTTTTAACCCCAAGAGGCAAGATCTTATATTTTTACCCGTAGAGGAAAAATCTTCTATACCAACGCTTATTTAAATATTCGCGTTTGATAAATGAATGATGGCATCATGCGTTTGGTGTATGTCGTTGAAATGTTAAAATCAAGTACCAAATGGAAAACAAGTTTCCTTAAACAATTGAGAGTGTTTTTTATAACATTTTATTCTAAACATGATTGTTTTGCGTTTTCAAAGACAGAATCATTGAATGCAGTTATACCCGAAGTTAAATTAATTAATTATAAAAGTACAGTGTACCAGAGTAACTGTTTGTACTACATTAGTATCATGTATGATATAATATTATCATATACAGCTCATTGGTATTTACATTTAATTAATAATAAGTAAAAATGCAACATTTATTCTTTATTCTTAAGTTTTTCTTCTACGCTGTCAGTAATAGCTACTGCTACTGGTCAGTTACTTCATATGGTTAAGAAGGTTTACTCAACACAAACTACTTGGGCATGCTAAAATTACTGGCAGACTCGTAAATTGATATATATTCTCTCATTATTTCAGGATATGGCTATGTTGTGTACGGGGACCTTTATAAAGTGGATTGCTGTGGCACGGTAAAGCAATGGCAGTTTTCTATTGGTGACAATGGTAACATAGAGCTGCAAATATGGAGACCGTCAGATAAAAAGAATAAACAATTCAAACTGATTGGACTTAATAAATACACCGTTACTAGTAAGTACTTAGTAGATATTTCATGCAGTTAAATATCAACAGTAAAGTGCAAATAAATTTGAGCACCAAGACCGCAGTAAATAAATAAATATAAAATCACAATCAGCATCAATTTAACTGGTTTTATTTATGGAATGATAAGCCTAAAATCTACATGCAGTAATAAAACTTGACCTGAACATTAACACGGTGACATTTGAAATATTGAGAAAAAAATGTTTAAGCATTATAAAAGAGTGTTACCTTACGTGAACCAGACATGTTTGTTTTTATTGGTTTTGAAAAAATTAAATTAAAACTGTTCGGTTTGTGTTTCCGTACTTCAAGTCGCAATATTACAATTATTTAATAACAAGACGGTTAAGACGTGTATTTTTGTTGTTGTTGTTGTTGAAGTCAGCACGCATATATTCTTGGGGTCAAAATCTGAATGACCTTCTATCGCTTTGTTTTCTCTTTTTTTTAATTTTCGTTTGTTGATTTAATATGTTGTATCAAAAATACTGTAAACGACTCACGATTAAAGACCTCATTTAAGTGTTGTTTCACAATACGCAAAGAAAAACGCCAGTTGTAGCTAAGCAACAATTAATCTCGCGGAAGAATTCGTGTTCTAGCAAGTTTGATGAGAACGTTAGGAGGAGAAAAGAAAGTAATGATGTGTTATTGGATGCCATTAACACGTCAACCATCTCATTGACGTATCCAGCAATAAAGAATGTTGTAATAAACTGAAGTTACCAATTAACATGATGTTTATGGTTTTAATCTTGCCTCACACTGATCTGTAGACGGGATTTTGCATACAAGCCTTTCAGTATGTTTAAATGGGTTTAAATACCGGTAGGTTAATCGTACATTATGCACTGATTCCGAATGTAGGGTTAACGCACGTTTTTTTGTGTAACAACATCTGCAGAATCCCAAGGGATTGGTTGGTGCACGAGCCCGTAGGGCGAGTGCACCAACATAGCCCGAGGGATTCTGCAGATGTTGTTTCACGAAACAAACGTGTGTTATCGCTATTCTTGCATAAAACACAACTAAAGTGCTGGAAATATCGGAAAAACAAGACTATTCAGCTGACATTAGCCGATCGAAGTCGGCCGTTTCAGGTTGTTATGGACACATGTTTTATTCATGCATTTCCAGGGTATACAGAAACAGTGCATATTTTATACATGTCGAACGGACATTCTTGTGGTAATTTCTTTAATATTAAAATATATGTAAAATAAGCATGACTTCCCCTTTAGCTTTAGAGGCTCGGAATTATGAGAAAAGGGCATACACGGCATCCTGTCTTTACACAATTTGCAGGTGAGGTGCCAACAGAACACAATTCTGCTTGGTTTAAATTAATAGTCTGTCCCTTACGCTTATTAAATGTAAATATTATCGTTTAATAGAAACTGGTATCGATACCTATATTCTTCATGTCGTTAAAAATGAAATCTCTAGGCCTATAACTAGAAAATTTTGCTTTGCACCCTACCCCATCGCGATCAAAGTTTGATAAACACAAAAATTTGAATTTTTCCAACATCGATATAATCAACTTAGATTGGATTTATAAACTCAAACATGGTTGGTGAGATCTACAAATAAATTGAAAAATATATAATAAATACCGTCTGTTCATCAAATGTTCATTAACTATGGAAAAATCCTTCAAACTTTACGCTTCGTCATGTTTATGCTTTACATTACACACCATCACTACATCAGTAGACTGCATAGATGTGTAAAGTAGACACAAACATTTCTTAAAAGTTTTAGTGTAAGATTTAAAGTAAGCATGTCAACTTTCTCGACTCAAATTAATTTGGAAAACGAAATTGTATTTTTGTAAATGTTGTTTGCCTATCATTTTTAGGGATTAAATCGCGGCGTGTAAACTTACTTTGAGTCTAATACGCGTAATAATACAATAATAAGGAACGTCAATTCAGTCGCGTATCAAGAGAGGTAGCGCTTATTACAAGTTAAAGTAAAGTTAGGTTGAAAAATGATATTTTTAATAAAAATGCAGATGAAAAGATTTCATAAATCTCGGACCTTTCGACTTCGGCCAAAACTGATTCGGGATCCATAATTTGCTTACGTTGGACCTGCAACAGCATATTCAAAACGTTCACCAACAGCGCGTGCTCACGAGAATCTCCTTGTTTGTACACGTTTTTTCCCTGTTTGTGCATGCCCGAAATCGGCAAAAAACAAAAGGTTTTATGCAAGAATAACAGTTAGAATAACCTCGGTAAGCTGCAGATTTAGATCATCTGTAAGTGATAAACTGGCAAAAAAATGAATAAAACAAAATACATGAGGCTTATGTGAGTATTTATATAAACAAGATGAGAAATTTAAAAACAAGGTCACCTTGAAGCGTAGAAAGGAACCAAACAAAAACATAGAATACTAAGTTTAGCTGAGTCAACTTGTGCGAGGTAATAAAAGTGAAACATCCATCATGCACTTAAATCTCCTGCTTAAGGACAACACTGCCACAGAGAAAGTTTAAAGAACTCCATGAGAGGGCAGTCGCATTATTAAAATGTGCTGTTTGTTAATAAGATCATACTTTAACTTCAATTACACATACCAATCAAAATTCTTCATTTCTGCTGAGATTTGTTGCAGAAAGAAGTTCGTGCCCAATACTGATATCAACAATCTTACTACATTATATTGATTTTCGGTATCAGTGGGCAATGAGTAACATCGATATTATGTTATATTTCCAGAAAAGGACCGTAAATCAGGTTATGTTACCTTTGATGTGAATGCTAAAGATCGTTTGTCTGTGGAGGAGAATGACGTCATTGGTTGGTAAGTTAATGTACATGCAGGCGTGTTTATACCTGTATTGTCAACAATATAAAATGGCCTTCTTTGCAGAATTTGACAAACATCTATTCAATGGTATCGAAAAAGAAAGGATATTTTCTTTAAAATGTTCAAAATGTGGGTATAGATCAATAAGGCCTTAGTGTCAAGAAATATGTTCCACAAGCTTAACGTGTAGGTACAGGTCTGTCTGGCTGATAAACCCTAGCTCTGTGCTAGGTACAGGTCTCTCTGGCTGATATACCCTAGCTCTGTGCTAGGTACAGGTCTCTCTGGCTGATATACCCTAGCTCTGTGCTAGGTACAGCACTGTCTGGCTGATATACTCTAGCTCTGTGCTAGGTACAGGTCTGTCTGGCTGATATACTCTAGCTCTGTGCTAGGTACAGCACTGTCTGGCTGATATACCCTAGCTCTGTGCTAGGTACAGGTCTGTCTGGCTGATATACCCTAGCTCTGTGCTAGGTACAGCACTGTCTGGCTGATATACTCTAGCTCTGTACTAGGTACAGCACTGTCTGGCTGATATACTCTAGCTCTGTGCTAGGTACAGGTCTGTCTGGCTGATATACTCTAGCTCTGTGTTAGGTACAGCACTGTCTGGCTGATATACCTTAGCTCTGTCCTAGGGTCCTAGGTACAGGTCGTCTGTCTGGCTGATATACTCTAGCTCTGTGCTAGGTACAGGTCTGTCTGGCTGATATACCTTAGCTCTGTCCTAGGGTCCTACGTACATGTCTGTCTGGCTGATATACCCTAGTTCTGTGCTAGGTACAGGTCTGTCTGGCTGATATACCCTAGCTGTGTGCTAGGTACAGGTCTGTCTGGCTGATATACCCTAGTTCTGTGCTAGGTACAGGTCTGTCTGGCTGATATACCCTAGCTGTGTGCTAGGTACAGGTCTGTCTGGCTGATATACCCTAGTTCTGTGCTAGGTACAGGTCTGTCTGGCTGATATACCCTAGCTGTGTGCTAGGTACAGGTCTGTCTGGCTGATATACCCTAGCTGTGTGCTAGGTACAGGTCTGTCTGGCTGATATACCCTAGCTGTGTGCTAGGTACAGGTCTGTCTGGCTGATATACCCTAGTTCTGTGCTAGGTACAGGTCTGTCTGGCTGATATACCCTAGCTGTGTGCTAGGTACAGGTCTGTCTGGCTGATATACCCTAGTTCTGTGCTAGGTACAGGTCTGTCTGGCTGATATACCCTAGCTGTGTGCTAGGTACAGGTCTGTCTGGCTGATATACCCTAGCTGTGTGCTAGGTACAGTTCTGTCTGGCTGATATACCCTAGCTCTGTGCTAGGTACAGGTCTGTCTGGCTGATATACCCTAGCTCTGTGCTAGGTACAGGTCTGTCTGGCTGATATACCCTAGCTCTGTGCTAGGTACAGTTCTGTCTGGCTGATATACTCTAGCTCTGTGCTAGGTACAGGTCTGTCTGTCTGATATACCCTAGCTCTGTGCTAGGTACAGGTCTGTCTGGCTGATATACCCTAGCTCTGTGCTAGGTACAGGTCTGTCTGTCTGATATACCCTAGCTCTGTGCTAGGTACAGGTCTGTCTGGCTGATATACCCTAGCTCTGTGCTAGGTACAGGTCTGTCTGGCTGATATACCCTAGCTCTGTGCTAGGTACAGGTCTGTCTGGCTGATATACCCTAGCTCTGTGCGAATGAACAGTTTTGTTCTCAGAACTTGTCCCGTATATATACTGACGAGATAAAGAAACGCCTCATTGAAATTTGGCGTTATTTTTTTCCTAACGCTTTTAATTGTTGTAAAATGTAGTAAATCTACATGTACTCTGACCGACAAACACAGTGAACAAAAACTCGCGCGGTTTCATTCAGCCAATTGTTCACTTCATGTACCTGGTCATGATTTCCTCGTGCAGTCCGTGCATGTAAACCATGTGGTTTGATTGAACGATTTTTGCACAGGTACATGTGTAATACGACACACAACCATATTTTCAGCTATTCTCTGAAAAAAAAACATTAGTTTTCGTAATGCCGAGGCTTTATTCTGAAGAGAGGGTTCAGGTGTTAGCTATGCTTGAATGTGGGCGAACGCAGGAACAAGTTGCTAGACGTTTTAACGTCTCTTGTTCGACAATTGTGCGTCTTATTCGACGTGTTAGAGACATGGGAACGTCTATCAATAGACCACGTTCAGGTAGACCGCGTGTAGCGTCAATACGACAGGATAATTATATACGCCGGCGTCATTTACGTGACAGATTTGTGACGGCGGAATCTACGTCACGTATAGTTGTAGGTAACCGTGGACGTCCATTAGTCGACATACAGTGAGAAATTGACTCAGAGAACGCGGAATTACCTGTCGTAGGCCCTACCGCGGTCTAATTCTAACTTTCACCACCGTCACCAACGTCTTATTTGGGCCCGCAACCATCGCGGCCAGCGTGGCAGAACGTAGTGTTCAGTGACGAGTCGCGTTTCAACTTGTGGAACGCCGACGGACGTATCCGTGTCACGTTGCACGCGTCACCAGGGACTTTCTACAGGCTAGAAACATTAATGTTTTACCTTGGCCGGCGTGTTCACCGGACTGCAATCCGATTGAACACGCGTGGGATTATCTCGGACGGCGGTTACGCGAACGTCAACCCATGCCAGCAAACGTCCGGGAACTGGTAGCAGCGCAGCACCACGAGTGGGCCAGAATCCCACGGTGTCTGTTACGCAACTGGTGCGGCTCTATGAGGCGTCGCCTTGCTGCTGTGGTTGCTAGCAGAGGTGGCCACAAGCGCTACTGATTTTTCTAATGCAATTTCTCCGACCGGGCTATTAAAATTCAAGATTTAAGCATAATGCGACAATCAAATGATTTTTTATTGACCACAAATTCTTGTAAAGCATCAAATTTGCGAATGGAATTGTTCTTTTCTAATTTTGAATCACGGTTAACGAAAAATTGTATACCGAGTTTGAATGAGGCGTTTCTTTATCTCGTCAGTGTAGAATCAATATACGCGAAGAAAGAATTAATACACGGTGTGTATGCATAACGGATCCCTCTCAGTGGTAAATGAGAAAACGGATCCCTCTCAGTGGTAAATGAGAAAACGGATCCGTCTCTGTTCACGCACAGGACACTTTTAGTTGTAAACCATGAAACGTCAGGAGCTCAGAAAATCTTTTTTTTTTCCTGAACACAGGTTTGTGCATAAAAACATATGAACCACGGGAAGACGAAGCTATATATCATTGCCTTTTTATCGTTACATTTGTGTTATCAGTTGATACAAGTCCAAACGAAGATTGAATGTAGACGGAGGTACTTGCTCGGATGAACATCATGCGATGTTTATGAAACTTAAAATACGACTTTCCTTGAATATAGCAAGTATCTAATACCTGAGATGTGAAGCCGTTGATACTATCTGATTTGTTAATACACAATATGTGGTTTTTTTCATCATATTTCCTTAAAACCGCTCCACTTCTGATTTCGTTAATGCACGGGATCCCTTAGACTGGCATCAGTCGTTAGAGTCATAAATGTAAAGCACTTGGCCATAAAATCAATCCTCTTTGATAGCACTTTCTGAAAAAATTTACGATATCTCTAACCTCTGACTAACTGTTGAGATGAGCCTAGAGAGAAAATGGTTTTCTTAGAAAATATCAGTGTCAGTATGAAGAAAGAATAAACTTTATTACAGAGTACTTGATCTCAACAGACTTTTTAAGTCTAGGGATCCCTCTCAGTCGGCTCAATTTTGCCTCACAGGATTCCTTAACTCTCTGCACACGGCACAGTAACCCTTTCGGATACAATTTTCTATCGGCACTGGCGCCCTCTCAGTTCAACTTCAGTGTTAGAGTTATGTGATGGTGTTCGTATTTAAAAGCACCACAATAATTATAGGTCATTAGCTATGCACGTGTTTTACAGCGGAAATAGATTGCACGACTTGAGGAGCGCAGTGTTCTTCCGTTAAAGAACGAGTGCATATTTACCGATGCAAAGATGATAACCTTTTTATTACATACGCATACGATGTAATGTAACTATCATAAATTTGTTCAATAGTCTGAATTAGATTAACAATATTGAACTAAATAAAAGAACTAATGCCACGACCCACATTCAATTACGTCACACAAGAAAGTCAGGCGTCCGTGTATGGAAAAATATCGATGTTTCCGATACCATTGTAACTCACTGGAGAGGAATAATACAGACTTGTGAGAAGGTTTGTTATGGTACAGATGTGTCGCTGAATGCCACCTTTCCAGACTAACTATGCATGAATGGCCAATCTTTGAATCAAATAAAATTATACAAATTCTAGTTTAAAAGTTACTTGAGTATCACTAAGGTATAGGTAAATTTGATAGTAAAATTTAAATATGCATATTATGTGAAATTGCTGATTTATTTTCAGTTTAAAATCATATGCAATAGGGAAGTAAAAACACCATGATTTATTTCCCTTAGAAAAGATGTTGTTTTCAATAAGAATACCATCTCAAAATTCTAACATTGAAGTTGAGGGTGCCGGTGCCGATAGAAAATTTTGTCGAAGAGGTTTCCGTGCAGGGTGCAGAGAATCAAGAGGGGTCCTATGAGGCAAAATTGCACCGACTGAGAGGGATCCCGTGTATTAACGAATTCAAAAGTAGGGTGTTTTTAAGGAAACATGATGAAAATAACCACATAAAGTGTATTAACAAGTAGGATGGTATCAACGACTTCACATCTACGGTAGTAGATATTTGCTATATTCAAGAAAAGTCGTATTTAAGTTTCATAAACATCGCACGATGTTCATCCAAGCCAATACCCTCCGTCTACATTCCATTTTCGTTCGGACTTGTGTCAAATGATGAAACAAATGTAACGATAAAATAGCAATGATATTTAGCTACATCTTCCCGTGGTTCATATGTTTTTAAGGCATAAAAATCTGTTCAGGACGAAAATTTCGATTTTCCGAGCTCCCTGACGTTGGAGTTCATTGTTTACCACAAATAATGTCATATTTGCGAACAGAGATATCCGTTTTCTCATTTACCACAGAGTGGGATCCGATATGAATATACACCATGTGATGCTGGCCTCTTAGTTATGTGGAAGGAACTCCAGAACATCTCAGAAATGTCCAGTGCCTGGACAGCACTGGACCGGGATTCGACCCATGGACTTCTTGATCGTCAGTCAAACGTGTTACCGCTAGACCACGGTCCAATAAATAGACATTATATAAGGAATTTATTAGCTATCGATGAAATTGTTTCCAAAATGTAATCTAGAGTACTGTTAAGTACTAGAATACTATTGTATCAAAAATATTGATATATTTTACAAGTTAATATTATAATCTATAATTTATTTATAATGTAAAGGTACGCACCAGGGGACTCGCTTGTAGACTACACGGACGGTACCTCCAATGATGGCATATGGAAAGTCAAACATGACGACAAACTGAAGACTGGTGACACAGTGGATTTTAGCGGAGGTTTAAAACAATCTTCCAGAACGTATGGTATACAGGCCGCTTTAGCACCCAGTAAGTTTGATCTAAATCATTCTGTAGTTAACTTCTTTACCGAAGTTGTGTGTGTGTGTGTGTGTTTGTGTTTGTGTGTGTGTGGGGGGGGGGGGGGGGGGGGTGCGTGAACGTGTGCGTTTAACGTATTTTTCAACAATTGCTCAGTCATATAAACGACGGTGTCTACTTGTAGCAGTGAGCACAATGCCTAACTTTATAGTGCTGCCTCACTGGAAAACCACGCCGTGGACACGTGGCATGATACCCCACCCAGTCACATTATACTGACACCAGGCTATGACGGTAGAAAGTTGACACTAGTGTTCAGTTTTTCAGGGTATTAAAACTCTGTTTTATTTTTATCAAGGTAAGTTTTTCTAAATGTGAAATACCTAAATGTTAGCGAGGTTGTGTTTATTTATATTATATGTTCTTTTAGAAACAAACACGGCTTTTCTTTAAACGCTAAAATACTTCTTTTATCAACGAATTATCGCTACAGATACACCTCCAGAATTTGATCTTCTACTGGCTACATCGATAAGCATGAATGCTGAAATAGGTAGTACTGTATATACAGTAGAAGTGAAGGATGCAGATCCAGCAGACGTAAAAGATTTGAAAGTTGAAATGCTAACAAAGAATGATTTCTTCGCGTTTGATCCTAAAACAGGTAATTTCAATTGCCAATAATAATAGTAGGGGTGTAACTGTCACATTACAGATTTTGAAACAAACTGAAAATTATCCAGTACATATTTCAGTTGTGCGCTATAAGTAATAGCTTGACTTTTATTATTAATTGTAATATACAATGGTACGCTTCTAATGTTCTGCAAATGTTTGTTTTTTTATCGCTGTAAACAAAGTTCGGTTGTCATCAGGTATTGGCCAATGCTGCCATTTTGCCGATAGTTCTTACCTAAATTTCACTTTGAAATGTATATAATGTATAAGTTACTTCCAATTATATATCATCTGATCACGTGACGACTAATAAACATAGAAATAAATGATAATATATGTTCCTTTGAAAAACAACATTTGGTTTTATCACAGGAGTGCTGTCTGTTCGTTCTGAAATCACTGTGCCAGAAGGCGGTGATGTAGTCACATTTGACTTTAAAGTAACCGATCATTGTGGAGCTGAAGGAACCGGTTCACTAACGGTACATATAGACTATGTAGCATCAAGACCAACGTTTCCACCCCGCACAGTCACAGACGCCAAACCGACAACAGTCACGGACGCAAAAACTACGAGACAGGTAAAAACAACATTACAAGATAAAACTACAAAAGAGGTGCAAACTACAAAAACTACAAAATCGACAAAAACTACAAAAGACTCAAAAACTACAAAGTCTAAGCAAACCACTAAAACGTCTGTCACTACAAACACTGTTACGGCGACAGACAGTAATACAGTAAAAGACAAAACAACTGCCACATCTGTTCCTCCTACAGATCAGGTAAGCCTGACGAATTGTTCGTATGTTGTTATCAGTCTTACTCTTAAAAGTCATTTACATGTAACGTTATGATAGACGAACTGTCATTATACAAACCAAAGAATATATTGACAGAGTTTGTGGTTAAGCCATTTTAGTATAGTATGTTTTACGCCTGCAACACTTTTATAGTTATGATATGTGATATTTAATGGACAAAATACATATGTTGTGTATATTAACATCTACAGAAGCCTAAGAACACTAGGAGTACGGTAATGACCAAATCCTTATTACCATACCATGCTCGATCACCATCACTTCTTCAAGCTTGTGCAGATATTAATATACACTACATACGTGTATTTTTACTATTCTTGCATAACAACATTTTACAATGACTAAATATATATCATTTTTATGAATGAAGATTTGATGTTACTGTCTACCATTCTCATGTTGGTAATATGATTTAGATATCCCTAACGGGAACATACATTCTCATTACAGTATTATTACTTGTTAACTATGCCTAACTCGTCAACTGTACGTAACTGGTTAACTCTGCCTTACACCTATATTGTAGGAGCCTTCAAACAGAACATTGGTTGCACCGAACACTGGATCATCAGTCGGTATGAATAATTTCTCTTTGTTGTATGTACAAGTCAACGATATAAGATCTATATTTAATGTATTCTATACGTAATTAAAAGACTTTCGAAAGTCTAATCACCAATGACACATTGAAATCCTTGATTACTGGCGTATTGCGACGGACTTTGTTTATCTATATTAAAGGTTTAAATACGCTGATTCCTACATCGCTCAGTGTCTGCACCCATTTTGAAAAAAAAAACATAATGTTAATTATGTCTCCCACCACACAGTAGTGTGGGAGACATATTGATGTACTCCTGTCTGTCTGTCTGTGTGTCTGACACAAAGCTTGTCCGCACCCTAAGTCGAACATTTCTCATCCGATCTTCACCAAACTTGAACAAAATGTGTTTCACCATAAGACCTCGGCCAAGTTCGATAACTAGCTAAATCGACCCAGGCACTTCGGAGTTATGGCCCTTGAACATAATTACCAACAACCGCTGGCAGAGCATTGTAGACTGTTACTTCTATCCGCTACCGCCGAACAGCATTGTACAAGTGTAATCACCAATGAAACATTGAAATCCTTGATTACTGGCGTATTGCAACGGACTTTGTTTATCTAAATTAAGGGTTTAAATACGCTGATTCCTACATCATTCAGTGTCTGTACCCACTTTGAAAAACATATTGATAATTGTTTGCGTATTTAATGATTAAATCACATTATAAAACGTTTTATCTTGAAGACATGTTTGTTTTAGATGCTGGGCTGATAGCCGGTATAGCTGCTGGAATTGTCGGCCTTATCATCATCATTGTGGTCACTGTTGTTTGTGTCGCCAACAAGAAAGCGAAGATCAGGCCTACAAGAACTGATCCAGAAAAAGCAAACCATAAACCTCAAGACAGCAATACAAACAAGGACAATAAAGAGAAGCAAACTTCACCTGATAAAAGACCTCCCACTGATAGCAAAGCTATTATGAATGGAAAACCACATGTTAAAGATAAGGGTTAAGACATTGACAATTTGTGTGTTAAGTCTGTTTCAATAGTAATTTATGTAAGGCCAAATATTCACCAATAATCAAAAGCTTACGTTGCACAGAAAATAGATCTTTGCCCGTTTTACAATTAGGAAAGGATATCTAGAAGAACCATGTAAACGGTACGACGAGGTTATACATTTGCGGAATGATTTCACGTGGCGGCATATAACCGATTCGTATTCCTGAGATATGTTAAAACATGGTTCTGTTAAGTATTATTTTGATTCTAATATGTCTTTTATGTACACGAGTAATTGAAATACCGAAGCACTATTTCATGGCGCGTAATCAACGCGTATCTGTGCTTTAAGATTTTAAAATATGGGAAGTAACACGTCCCGCGGAATAACTTATGGAGAGTATAGACGTCTAATACTAGTAAATTGCTTTTTCAAGCGTAAGAACTTATATAATGTGTGCATGAATTAAGTATAACACTATTCCGTTATATCATTTCGATTCTGAAACGTCTTTTTTATAAAATGATAGATTAGATATAGCAGCACTCTTATTTGGCGCCTGTATGACGCAAAATGATATGACGACGTGACGTCAGTTTTCCGTGTTTTAACGGAAACTTGCATGGATTTTTCATATTAGAATAGTAGTTAGAACATTTGTCCCAAAGTTTCGTAATATTTGAAAAAAAAAATCCCGAATTATTTGTGTTTGCTGTGGCACTAGCGCACAGGCAATACCCTCCTACCTCGTCATTGAAGGATCCCCATCTAAAACAGTATTTTGATGTTGTTGACCCATTCTTATTCTTAACACTTTTAGCTACTAACGCGCAATACGAACGAATATAAACTAGATACCTTAAAATGTCAAGCTGCTTAAGACCTGATTTTATGATTTGCAAAATGTGTTTTATCATACATAGCACGGAGACAATAATGATGCCGTACATGGCTGATAACACTGTCGCACGTGCATTCAACAAATCAGTTTTAGAAAAAAATGTGTTTTGAAATTAATTGACGTCAATTTTAGTGCTACATGTATATTAAAGGCAAGAAATTTCAATGACTCCTTAGATGGCAAAATAGTTTTAGTACACGAACTGTTAGAAATACGACTGTGATAATAAGTCAAATAGCGACACTATCATTAAGGCCACACCAAATTAAAAAGTTGTTCGTCGCATTTGCCGCGCGTACATTTTCAGAAACACATTTTTTGTTTTGTTTTTGACTTGCGCTCGCCCCATTGAAAAAATTCAAGGCAAAATATTTTGGTGCGCTACCTTTTACGGACATAACAGTGTACAAATGCTTATAATTCCAGTCCAAGATTGTTCTTAAATGTAATTTAATCACAATTAATACATTTCGTCTATAATATATGAGGACACTTCGATTTAGTTGCATTAAAGTTATTTCCCCTTATGCAGTTACGCCATTTTCTTCCAATGTTTACCAAATTGAATTGGTACTAAAATCGGACTTATTTCATTGAAAATTGGATGAAAACTCACACTAATTTATTTGATAACATCAATGTACATTATTTTGGTAAAGGTACATACATATTGATGCATGTCACTTTTCAGTTTTCTGTTTTTCCTGTCAAAATGATCAGCATTTTTATACGAAAGTGGGTGGGGTATGGAATTTACATTATGAGTTGTGTTCAGACCAATTTAAAGCTTCAAACTTTTCGGTCCTGGAGTAGAATAATGTTAATGCACGATAATCACCATGTCAGACCTTAATCGAAACTTTATTTCAACAAATTTGATATGTTAAGAAAGTTTAAAGTTAGAACAAGAGCTAGGGAGCTGGCCATAAGACAGCATGTTCGACTTTTCTCACTGCCTGACCCTGAATTAGAGCTTTGCCAGTAAAAGGGGCATAACAGTCGATAGCTTTGAAAGTAACAGAGATATTGGATGTTATATGAAACTTTAACCAAACAAATCTAAGTTGTTAAGTGGCATAATTATTCAAATCAGAGTTATCGGGATTGTTTCTCCTGGTGTAGACTTATGCATTGTTGTATATTACATATTTTCTAACAGCATTTTGAAATGCATACATTATTTGATTACACTCTACTGCATGCCGATGTTATTACCTTTTTCCATGAGTATCTGCAGGTCAAAATGTACCCAAACCAAATTGTACCCATGTTTTCTCAAATCCCTGGTGAATTATTTCTAATGTAAAAGGGCTATACATTCTATTTTAAGGTTTTTATTAGTTAATCGAGAACCAAAACAAGACAAATATATTTCTTCGCTCTTCGCTCGCTCCTGATTTTCTCAAAAACAAAAACAACTATTTAATTATTTTTTCGCTCGTCGACACAATATTTTCAGAAAAAAATCCGATGAACAACTTTTCAGTTTGGTGTGGCCGAATGCATTATTTATTTTCATCCATAACATATCCGCATATTTATGTGCATTTAACAGAAATGCTGCATGTATGTTGCACCTGAAAGTAAAGATGACTTGAAATTACATGTTATTTGATTTCGTTTTTATCCGACATAAAATTGATAAAAAATACAGCCCTGGACAAAAGTCCAACTGGAAAAAAAAACAGTTTTAAAGAACAAAGCCACCCATACAGCATCCACATGGAAATACGTTATATTGGTATCTGCTATTGCATACACAGTAACACGAACGAACGCAATAATAACAAAAATTACCGTAATCGTTTCAAATGTTTTAGCGAAGGTGATAAATATGTTAATTTTTGTAGTGTTGTTTATTTGTGTCCATTGTGACAGAATGGTTAATCTTAAAGCCATTTAATTTGAATCACCAGTCTCTCGCCGCGATGAGTACGAGCCTCGTCCGAAGTGAACGAGTTCTCGTCGTCTGTGAGCAATCCATCAAGTACGTGGTTGTCGTTTGATTACGTATGTGGGCATTTCCCGTCTGGTATGGACAACCATGCGTTTGTTTGAGCAACATTAACGGTTGAAGGATGCCAAGGACGCAGAGATTGTCGAACACCGTTACGAATCCCCTTGGCTCTGAAAGGCCGAGCATTTTTATGCAGATGCCAACACATGTCCGTACATGTCTAACAAAGTCTCCCTTTCTACAGCATAGTGTTGTATTCTCTGGTTATTGTGATCACGGTCCATTCAGTGTACCAATATGACAGAATATTGCGGCAGTGTTGAGAAAGCGTATTGGGCTTGAGGGTTTGTGCCTATTTTATTGCCATCTGATTAACAGAGTAAGTCTGAAATTACTTGGTTGCGATATATACTTCCTACATATCTTCATTACATAATGCATGACGGAACTTCTTGCCTTCCATCCCTAAAGTTCTGTTCGTGACAAGAAGTTAGAATTGTCATCCTCCTTCCGAAGATAGATATTTATATAAAAAAAATACCCTCAAGGGCAAATACTATACAAGGATATCGAACAATAGTTTTTTATTATTCATCTATAAGTATCCCAAAAAAACAAATATTTGTTTATTCAAGTCTCATTCATATACATTGTACATATATCACATTTACATATTAATTGTACAAATACATGTATATGACCATTCTAAAATAGAATTATAAGAGACTACTATTTAATACACTTAAGATCTGCTATTCAAACAAATATACATATGTTAAAAACCACATAGATGCTGCTAATCGACATTAAAATCACTTAAAATGTAGTTGTTATTTAAAACACTGAGATACAAAAAAGACGCTAACGCGTACGGATTCAAAAATGTTTTTAAGAAATCGATATCCTCTTTAATCAGATTAAAGAGGGCCTGATTAACAACATCTATATGTATTATATAAATACACAATTATTTAACTAAGAAATATAGGGACATTATTTACACATTATAAGAGATCGCTTACGTAAAATATTAAAACAGGTTTTGGCAGTAATCCTTATCAATTGTGGGTTTGAAAATAAATAAACCAGTTTGTCAATATCGGTCATGTTTGAGAAAGCAGGACATACATGCTCTGCTTTCATGTAAAGTTCTTGTCTATATTCTCCGTATATATGACAATTAAACAAGACATGACATTCATCTTCTATAGCATTGCAAAAAGTGCACTTTCTGTCTATAACATTAAGATTTTCATATCGACCAGTTTCAATTCTTAACGGTGCCACTCCACACCGAAATTTACTGAAAGCTGACCGATGTTGGTGGGGTAATATCATTTTACAATATTGTTCAACATCAAAATTTGATTTAAACAGAGAATATGTGCGTAATTTATTACGGCCTACATTACGTATACCATTTACTCTGTTAATAGATACTTTCCACTCGTTAATGAATTCGTCCATTAACTTGGGCTTTACTATATCAAATAACATGTTTTTACCTATATTTTGGTTGATAGTACTGTATACGTGACAATCCAAACTAGTAAGCCTATTCATTACAGTATAGAACCAATTTCTACATCTAGAACTAGCTTTAGACTGAGCCCAGAGTGCAACACGTCTATTTATTCTACGGAATGAAAGAGAAGACATACGGCACCACAAGTTACATATAGTCTTCCATTGTCGGACTATTGGAGGATCCCATCCCATTTCACCAACAACTGCTGCATTTGGTGTATATTTCCCCACGCCAAGGAAGAAACGCATGGCTCTATTATGTATAGCATTAATACATGAGAAAGATTTCAGGCCCCAAATAGCTGATCCATAGTCAATAACAGGCCAAACCAGTGAGTTGTATAATTTCGTATATACATCATAATTTATTATGTAAAACCACCTATTGCTTTGCATTTCGCTATCAAAAGTCCAGGGGCTCGACTTGCACTCTGGGCTACAACTTTAGCAGTAACATTATAGTCAAGGTGTTCATGCAAAACAAGGCCAAGATAGGTATATCTGTCGACAATATCTAGGTTAAAATCACCACACTTGAAGACAATGTCAACTCTAGTAATAGAATTGGGTCTAAAATGGACAATTTTGCTTTTAATAGGATTGATTTTAATGTTGTTTCTACCACACCAATAATCTAACTGGTCCAATAAAAATTGTAAATCTTCTTGTTTGTCTGCTATTAAAACAATATCATCAGCATACAACAATATACATACCACGTCATCATCAACTTTAATACCAGCATTAAACGACTGGAGAAATAAAGCCAAATCATTGACATATAAATTAAACAAAAGGGGAGATAACACACATCCCTGTCTCAATCCACATTTAACCTCAAACCAATCGGTATTTAAACCATTAACTCTAACACATGAGGACACTGTATTATAGAGAGACTTAATTGCTAAAAATAATTTACCAGTTACTCCTATATTCTGAAGACGTTCCCAAAGTTTGGTTCTATTTATTAAATCATATGCTTTTGTAAAATCAATAAACGCACAAAAAGTCGATTGTCTACCCTTTTTCCTTGTTTCTATTATGCTAGTCAACGTAGACAATTGATCTATTGTGCTACGCCTTTTTCTGAATCCATTCTGTTCATCTACAATTTTAAAGTTATCCTCTGCCCATTTACTAAGCCTAGTATTTAATATATTGCAATAAAGTTTGTACATCGAGTTAGCCAGTGAAATACCTCTGTATGACAACGGGTTTCTCGGATCGTTAGCTGAAGATTTTGGTATAGGATTGATTATGCACAAGCCCCACAGAGACGGAACCATACCTTTACTAAAACAAATATTAAATAATGCGTGTAAAAATAAAACTGATGTGTCATTTTTGAGAACCTCAACTGGAATATTGTCTATGCCAGAAGCTTTACCCTTTTTTGCGTGACCAATTGCTTTCTTAACTTCCAATATAGATATGTTATCATTGAACAATGGATTATTAGCCCCTTCAGGATTGTTGTCAATCACATCAACATTGGTTGAGCCATTGTTACTACTACCGTTATACAAAGAACTAAAATCAGTCTTCCACCTGTTCAAAACATCACAAGCTTTAGAAGATATAGATCCGTCATCAAGAACAACTTCGAAAGGTATACTATTATTCTTACTACTACTAATACCTATTTTTCCAATTGATTTCCAAAATTGAGTTGTATTAACATTACATTCATTCAAAACATTTTGTTGTAAATGATCACATGATTATTTTTGTATAAGCCATATACTGAATATTGACGTCCTAGAAATAAAAGGTGGTGAGTGAAAAACTGTCTTTTTAAAAAAACTGGAAACAAAACTTATATATGTATATTGATTTGCAGATTTCTCACAGAAACGTATTGTGTTTACATTCCAATTTCATAGCGATAAATACTGGCAGTACCAATCTGTATGCTCTCTCTATCAGAGACATGTGATAATACACGGAATAACTTTGTATCTTCACGGTATAACTTTGTATCTTCAGGGTGTAACTTTGTATCTTCACGGTATAACTTTGTATCTTCAGGGTGTAACTTTGTATCTTTACGGTATAACTTTGTATCTTCAGGGTGTGACTTTGTATCTTCACGGTATAACTTTGTATCTTCACGGTGTAACTTCACAGTGTAACTTTGTTTCTTCTTCACGGTGTAACTTTGTATCATTGGCAAATATTTTTACTACGGTTTGAACAACCTCGGGAAGATCGTTAACTTATATCAGAAAATGTGTAGGACCTAAAACACTACCCTTAGAGTTTCCACTTTTGACTGTTAGAATGCATATTATTAACACGAATTTGCTGTTAAAGCTCTCAATCCACCATCAAGCAGTGTCCCTAATACCATAAACGTACAATGTATTCAAAAGTCTCTTGTATAGAACACTATCTAACACTTTCGCGAAATCTAAGTACATGTCGTCCAAATTGCCACCACTTTGCAAGCATTGCTGTCAGCGTAATTGATTAATACAAGCCCTATTTGACCTAAAATCTTGAAGTTTTATAAAAAGTTCAGAAGTGTCAATGTGGTTCATGATTGCACCTCGGATAAACGATACAAGGATTTTACATAAGACTACTGATAAACTACTGATCGATAATTTGCACATAAATGTTTATCCCCCACCCCCCAGCGTTTGTCATATTTACCAGCCTATAGTTTAGAGAACACCAATTGTTTTCCCATAGACTTCCATTATAACATTATGGCGTGTACGGCCTTCCATAATCGAAACCTGTATATCCAATCGCATTTTCTTCGAGAACTATCTTAGATCCACCAAAATATCAGACAAAAATTACATGAATAGTGATACTTTATCTAAGTAATTTTCGTGTGAATGAGATGACCCCCTGTTTACATCGTTGTCATGGCGGGAGAAATTCATTTGATGAAACTTTTTTCAATACACATAAAATGTAGCAAATTTTGTCAAAATATTTAATAAAATACTGTAAATGCAGTAAAAATATTCCATTTTGAAAAATAATAATCACTTCTTGGATTTGTTTACATGACAGACCAATCAGAACGCACAGAGACTACTTTATTCCCAGGTATACACTTACCTCATTCCCAGTAAGTTGTCTGTACCTTTTTGAATTGGTGTTCTCTGACCTAAAACTACTCTCTGTGCATAAATAGTGATAAAGCACTGTTTTGCTATAACTTATTTCTTAAATATTCCATTTAGTCATTTAACAGCAATGGATGTTATAAAGTACAGACAATAGGTCACTATAAAAAGGCAATTTATTTGAAAGATATTTACACACAACAAATATATCACGAGAAAAAAAAACACGAACAAACCCAAGCCTTGCAATGTGAAAGTCTCTAGGAAGACAATGGTGTATGTTAAGATAATAAATAATTTATGTTAACATTACATCTTTTAACAACAGTCTCGATTCTCACTAGAGATTGGAAAAGTCCATACAAAATATTAATTTACACACTTAGTAAAGTAATACATTATCTATTTCGCATTACCAATATGATTTTTAATAAATATACGCTAACTAACTGAATGGCTTGTTGATCAGTAGCCAAAACAATTGCCCGACGTGCGAAAGACTAATAGTGATAGTTTTGCCAATTGACTGGCAAGCCATTCAGTGACTGTTCGAATACAAGTCATCAGACATAATTATTTTTTCAAATTGTTTTTCTTCAAGTTTTGACTTAAACCCAGCATAATCGTTAATGTTGAACTATAGACCAGTCAACAGCACGGCGATTGATATAAAGAATCATGTAATGAAAACTATTCTACACAGATATCAGTCAGAACTAATAGTGCTCATACTTGCATGTATGCTAGTTATAAGATTTTTGGTCTATTGGTTCTAACAGCTATTTACCGCCGGTTTATTTGCCAAAGTAGCGATACGTTATCTGAAACAGCTTTTAAATTCTAATACTATGCGTACCATTTATCGTCGATTTTCAAGGTTTTTTAAATTCACGGAAATTCAGCCCCACCCCCTCCCACCCCACAGAAAACCCATGCATATGTTTGCTCTTAAAACGTAACAATCCATTTATTTATGCGCCTATAAAAAGCCGTTTTTACCAAAACTTCGAAAATCTATGCACTCGGAATGAAATGATTCCAAAGTATTATGATATCATTATAGTGAGCAAATACTAAAACTTTTCAGTCAGTTTTCAATACTCTATCAACAATCACACAATGCGCGAATATGATTACTAATCGGAAAACTTGGTCCAACCATTTCATATTTAAACTATTAAATGGCACGAGAAAGAACGACAAATTTGATAATGTAAGAACTGCAAAGGAACTTAAAATCCACACTTTTAAACTATTTTAAAATGGCAACTTTTCAACAACTTCTGACAACATGAAGTTCATTGAATGAAGCTGTGTTATTCTGAATACTCTAACCTGACTACGCGGAAGACTGGAGATTTTAGACAAAAGGCCTTTCGACTGTTCAAGTTCGTATTTTCAACATAATTAAACAGCTGTTCTATCAACAGAGAGATAATTGTTACTGTCAATGTATGTTGTAACCATTCAGCATTAGTATCATGCAGAGTTTTGATCGTATAAGATAATTGGGTATCAAAGATATACAACTGAGTATGTTGTTCTGTTGGTTAAAATGTTTTGACTTGAAAAATCATTAAAAGATTAAAAATGCATACTGCCTTTCAAATGGAGTCAAACACTAAGCAGATGGACTGTTATTATTCAAATCACGAGAAAAGTTATTGCGACAAAGAACAATGTGTTCAAAAACTAAAATGCTCAAAGAGAAACGTTTTTTTTTCAGCAATATAGATGGCAAATGAATGTCGCAACTGTTAATGTATAACAATTGGTGGATGGATATTTGACATATGTCAATGCTCAGGGCTCGACGTGTGGCTATATTTAGAACTGTCAAATGTAACAAGAGGAGCTGTAGCAGCGGCTGTCCCTGATGATGTATATCCGGTCAGCTGTAAAAGATGAAAACAAACATAAATAACGTATATTTTAAATTCATTACGTATATCCGGTTAGCTGGTAGAGGATGATAGCATACATTGATGACGCATATCCGGTTCGCTGTAACATGATAATATACATTGATGACGCTTTCCGGTTAGGTGTAACCGAAAAGCATATTTTGATGACGTATACCAGGTTAGTTGAAACAAGAAGATGGTAGCATTCTTTGAGACAAATATCGGTTTAGCTGAAACAAGAAGGTGACAACATATAAATTGATGACGTATACCAGACGAAAAGAAGATGATACAATACATAAATAACGTATATCCGGATAGTTTAAACAACAAGATGATAGTATAGCTAGCTGAAACAAGAAGATAGTATCTTATATTGATGACGTATATCCAACAAGTTGAAACAATAATCATAGGTTATTAGCTTCGTATGTGGATATATGCACGAGTTCTGCAGCGGTAATATTGCACGACTCTAGGAGCATCCAATTATCTGAAAAAAAAAATGATGATGATATATTTACATTGATTGCGTATGTCTAGTTATGTAAAACAAGAAAAACTGCATGACTGCGGCATTTTCCTTTGAAGTTTTGTGTTTTCTAATTTCTAGTATCGCTACTGTTAGCCGTGCTCTAAATTCCGTTGCACACAGTTATACTTTGATGTGGTGAACGCTTCTGTCAGGGAAATCTAACATAAAGTTTGTCCTTTTAATTTTTGATTGAAGTCAAAACATATTGTTTTTATAGATGACTGGTATGATATATAATACAAATTCAAAACTCTAACGAAGAAAAGTACAGCTTTAGCTGCTGCAATCCATTTTCTAAAAATTCACCAACAAACTATTATGTGACAAGTATCGATATATCCGTTTTACATGTGACAAAACGAATATTACATTGATGTCTTTGCAAATTGAATTTATTAAACTCGTTGAATAAAATTGATAAAATGCTCGACAGAGCCTCGCATTTTATTCATCTCGTTTAATAAATTCAATATGAAAAGACACTCATGATATATCCTATATTTATTTGTGTCGACAATTTTTCTAACACAAAACTTTCCGCTTATTAAATACAAGAATTAAAGTCGTGAAAATTCCGAAGTAAACATGTAAATATGTTGTTGGCAGGAATATGCAATAATAGGCTCTTTACTTATACAATAACAGAATTCATGACATACTACGGAATTTTCCCTCTCACTGTAGCCAGCTTCCTTTAATGCTTCTAATGGTTCTTTCTTTACTATTCGTACTGTCTGAGGTTTCATCTATAATAAATGGAAAAAAATATAAACAAGCTAGTCTAACAGGTGCTCGAAATTCTACATAAATAACCTAAAATAAGAGTAGCCTAACATTTCAACAGTGGAGTTTTATCTTATTGACAAGAAAAATGTTACTATCATGTTACAAAATTATGCCATTAAAGATTGTTAGGTCATAATAACAAGACCGATTGCAAGATGTTACATGACAATAATTCAGAGTACAACGATGGACGCTCTAACGCCATGATTCATACATTTGACGTCATTTGTGATGTCACTTCGATGGATTCCGTACACGAATAAGATATATATTAGATCTATATCATATATAAAAACGTCAGTATTACTCTGCCCACAGAACAAAATATGTTTCATTTATAGACTTTAAGGTAATTGGACATCTTATAACAATCTTATAGCTTTGCACTCGATCGTCCGTGGAGTAATATTCCTCTAATTAAGTTACTCAGAATCTAGACATATTTCCCGACACACCTCTGATAATCTATAGACACATGAATTCGAAAAGGTCAAATTTGTCATATGGTATTTCAAGACGAAAAGTTTACCTTTTTCATTTTACCCCTTTCACGAAGCTTTCTTATTCGTTGATGTATGACATATTCACATAAGGCAACTATCATAGACAGCAGAAGACCGCCGACAAGAATGTGAAATATTCCAGACACATTACTTAGCGTTAGCGCACTTGTTGTGGCGTCCTGAAATAAAATTGTAAGTAATTCAATTGTGCAATTAGCAAATCAAAATGAAATATTCATTGCATATTATATTGTGTACGCACGCTTGATGTAGCATTCTTCGAGAAGAAACATTAACTATAAATGTACATAAAATCGGTCACAAATAACAGACTCTGAATATGCAAGAAAGATCATGGAGTTATGGATTCCTCATTAAAACAGATATTGAGCATTTAAACTTTCGGGGCAGCTGCAGGTTAACATTCATCTATGTGTCTTTGGGATTATAAATCTAGGTAATAGCATAAGGCCCAATTTTGACCCCCCCCCCCCCCCCCCCCCCTTTGGACTTAGAAAATCCTGGTTAAAGTTTTGCGTGCAAGTATATAATATTGTAGCTATCATTTAAAAGAATAATTCTGATTTGTATTTTGGCAAATTATGCCCCCTTTTGGACTTAAAAAATCCTAGAGACTCTATGCACTGTCTCCAACACTAATGCAGATATTGAATTAAAGCTTCCTTGGGGTTATAAAACTAGGTAACAGCATCAAATCGCATAACCTTAACATGCATTTTGGCCAAATTATGCCCCTTTTGGACTTAGAAAATCCTGGTTAAAATTGCACGCAAGTTACTATCTCCAAAACTAACACAGGTACTGGATTGAAACTCTATAGCTACTTTAACATTTAGCGTAATATTCCTGCTTCTGGGAAAACAATCCGAATAGTCGAGGATGTCTTACAGACAACTCTTCTTTTCTCTTCCAATCAGCACATGACAGTTGAACATATTTCAGTATTCGAAATAATACATTTTGTATTCGACGGTTAATTAAAAGATAACAGCCGTTGGCCTCGCAATATTATCTAAAAAATAAATGCATGAACAACATTTGTTGGTTTCGCAACTTTATTGTTTTTGGACGAACATTTTATTTGGTTTCGCGATTTTATTTTATTTTTTTTTGTTCCAAAAATGATTGCACGAACATTTTTGCTTTTTAGTTTCGTGATTTTTTTTTTTATTTTGCAAAGTCAAAACAAAATCGTATGTCACCTTTGTGTAAATTTATTATTCCTTAAAATGTGAATATATACCTTTTTATTCGTCCCGCACATTCCCTTAGAGTACCACCATTTCTGTTCCAGCTTCATTAGCTGACCTGTCTCCAGTAGCTTAAGGACTGCTAGATTAAGTTGATTGCTAGAAAATAATTCATATGTTTTAGTTACAGAACAAATTGCACAGTTTCACGGTGTATGATCATTGTTTTTTGAAGGGTGGTGGTGGGGGGATCACTTTCTCTGATGAGCAAATAAGTTATTCATGAATAAAGTATTACATAAACCATGAATTTAGATATCCGATAAAACTAGAAAAAAAATTGCTTTGAAATAATTCGTATACAGCTATCGTTTTACGACTACTTAATAAAATATCGTAAGCTTCCCTCAGTAAATCTGTAGAAGCAGTTGCATTATCCTGCCTGTACCTTAATGTAACGGTCAGTCCCGGTAGAAATAAATAAAGAACTTTTTAGACAGCGACAGGCTTTCTATCCCTGTGACTATATGGAGCTACTATAATGACTTTCTGAAACACATTTTTATTAAGGAACAGTCCTCACTTACTTTAAATAAAAATTCACCGGTGTAGCTACACCGTAACCTTTGCTGTCTAAATTTTGTCCCACCTTCATTGTGTTACACGGTTTTCTTTGGTTATGATAAACGTTGTAAGCAGATTCCAGCAAGAATGCGTATTTTCCTTTGCTATTTCTCACTTTCTCGACACCTTTTGAAGTATCACTAACCATTACTGTTTCAAAGTTAGCCTCCATGTATTGCCACATCTTCAGATAAGTGCTCACTTTCGAATCCTGAAGAAATGCATTTTACGAGTTATCAGTTGGATTCTAGGCTGCCATATACCTTTTGAAACTTCAATGTAGTTGGGTCACGTATATTGTGAAATCTTTGGCTCTTAATGAGACTAAGCTCGTAAGTAATGCAGGCATACATTTGTAAATCTAATAACATCCTTGTAACTCTAATAATCTTATTTCGTACAAAGTTTTATTGACGCAGATATATCTAAGCTAGTTAAAAATGGCGCTGAAGTCTTTAGTTTCATTTTCCAACTGAATTAAAACTAAAAAAATACCCGGAGGCATACGCTGTCGAGTACTAGTTACTACAGTAGGTTTCTAACTACGTGTTCATGTGGTATGGAACTGTTGGTAGAAATACCTGAATGAATCGTGCATGTGATTTTCATGTTACCTCAAAGAAGGCTCTGCTAGATCCACTTTTTAATGTACCAAAGGCGATATCACTGCCTTTTTTGACCAGGTCATCAGCTCCACTAATTGGCGGTGTAAGACGTTCTATAGTGAGAAAAGCAGCCAAATTTGCAGTGTAGGACGATATAAGTATAAGCGTGAAGAACCACCAAGCACTCCCAACTATCCTTCCTGAATAGGATCTGAAGAAACAATAAATTGTAGGTAAATACGTTCCACGTATGATCAGCGACATTTCGTTAACATTATTTCGTATTTATTTGTAAGAAAAAAGAAATATTATCTTCTCATTCCGCGACAGAAATTTTGATTCGATTTTGCTTGGTTTTGACATTTCTATATGACATTCTAAGCCTGAATATGACATTTCAAAACATATCTCGCCAATATTCTTTGCCTTATAAAACAGGATATATTTACTGATATTCTCAGCCTTAATGTGAAGATTTTACTGATCTGGTGAATATTATCAAAATTTTCTGCTTTGTATTTAATAAACTTCACATCATAAAGCAATACTCGGCAAAATATTCAAACAAGATCATATGAGGTGGAAATGCGTCCAGGGGCTGATAAATTCTCGAGAAATATTACATGTCTGGCAATTTTTCATGTGGTAATAACTGCAAATTCATTTTTGAAAAGTGCATTTTCATCTAATTTGTAAACCGAGCAGGGTATTATGTGGATGAAAATATCATCAACAACAAAACATAAAAGACTAAATGTCTGAATAAACTATAAATACATAACATTGGCAAGACGTAAAAAATACAAAATGTATGAATTAACTATAAATACATAACATTGGCAAGACGTAAAAGACAAAATGTATGAATTAACTGTAAACACATAACATCAACAAACATAAAAGAAATAAACCATAAATACATAATATCAGTAAGACGTGAAAGACAAAATATCTAGTTATGTATTTATGCATAATATAAAGACATAACAGAAAAAAAATGTGAATAAACTATAAATACATAATATCAAAAAGATAGAATATATGAATAAGCATCAGCAAGACATTAAAACACACTGTATGAGAAAACTATAAATTCATAATATTAAATAATAATCAAAAATATATAAAAGACATAATGTATGAATATACTATAAACACCTAGCATCAGCAAGACATAAAAAATAAAATGTATACATAAAAGCATCAGCAAGACGTACAAAATGTATACATAAACTTTAAATGCATAACAAGAACATGATATTTAGGCAAAATGTATGAATAAACTATAAATACATATCATTAACAAAACGTTGAATACAAATATAAGAATGAAATTGTTGATAAATAACATTAACAAGAAATAAAAGAGAAAAACAGTAATAATGCATGAAAAATCCATTTACATAGTTTACAAATAAATCGCCTATCTTCTGTAAGCTATCTGAATGGCTCCTCACCTTAGTCTAAACCACAAGCCAGGTTACGAGTCAGCGACTTTAATCAATAGGTCTAGAGGCAACGAATAACTTGCATGTATTTCTTATTGATATGTTATAGGAAGAAAAATGATTTCAAACCCGCTTTGATCGAGTCTGTTCGGAGGATCCCAATTGCAAACACAACTCATAACGCTTAGCACCGGCTCGAGCAAAACTACTTAACAACATTGGGTACGCACAATAACATCCTTGGTAATTTTACCTCATTATTTAAACAAGATGAATACTTTTTCAAAAGATTTAATATAACTCTCAGATTTTACTTAGTTAAACCTTTTTATCATAAGTCCAGATTCCGCGGACTGTTTTAATAAAAGAAAACATTACGTGTCTTATTAAAAATCTCTTTCATCGCTGGAATCTGACCAAGCATTCATAAAAAAAAACTCGTGCATTAGACGTCTTTGAAATATAGTCCATCAACTTAAACCTTTAGCCTGCTGACGGCAAGTGATTTTGCCTCAGTTGTGGATGTGCAGGCTGATCATCATCATGATCTGCACAGTTAGCTATTCAGTCAGTAAATTTTCAGTGACAGTGAATACCTCTTCTCTTTGAATAGTAAATGGTACTGCCCAAATAGTAAATGGTACTGCCCAAATGGAATGACAGACCAGTCTTAGCATGCAAAACAAATCAAAGAAAACTTTACTAGAAACAGAAAAACTTAATGAAAACATGCAGTTCAGTGTTGTATAAAATTCGAAAAATTGCCAAGTAAACAAATGGGCTGGTTATTAATAATCCGTACAAAGCTTGTACTGACGAGTGCTCGGGGCATTATGTTTCTTTTAACATAATTACTACATTATTCATCAATAACTTGTATTTCAGCACCCTTACCAACCTGGGGAAAGTATCAGAGCCCTGCTGCATTAAAGCACCAAGAGAAAACCAAAATGTATTCAACAAATTAAAATTGTTAATAGGTGATCCTCCTTTAGGATCCAAGTCCGACCACTCGTACGGACTCCATCTTCCGACGAAAAATAGCACCAAGCTGACGGCAACGAACGCTACCATGACACACAGCCATACTTGGTTTGAAAGTGGATACATAAAAGAGAAAACGCCCGGTTTTTCCTTGTCCGGTTTCTTGATCATAATGCTGATACCCGTCTTCATAAAAGGTTTTGTGAAGTCTACAGCGCGTTGTCTCTCTTCATTTATAGTAAGTGGCGCAATGGCAATATCCGCTTTCTACAAAATTACATAAAACACTTATATAGTTTTGCATATGTTATATTGGCAATAAAAGTTCACAACTGAAATTAAAACACAAAATATGGAAATATCAAGTATACCCTACGTCATACTTCTGACAAAAAAAATCCGGGTACTCAGCTATTGAGACGTTAAAATATGGGCTCCTGAAACATTTCATTTAAAATACTTACAAATGTACAGATGTAAATTTAAATTGAAACAAATGTAATCATTTTATATGCAGTAAAATCGTCAGTGTAGTGATCAACCTGTCGGTACCTTTCTCGTTCCGTTAGGACACCCGTGAGTGCTTAAAAGTTCTCCAATCATCCCATTCCAACATCCCAAATCTTCCTCTCTTGCACCATAATTGTCGTCCCCAACCAGATCAATATAATAGTCATAATAGCGGGAAGACGTTTTCTGTAGCTCTTCCGCTAGATCAATGCAGTAACCCTGATGCATAGAAAAATAAAACGGCAAAAATACAGTAAAACATGCGACAGTGGCCATCTGTATTCAGCAGCCAAACTTGCGACAGCGGCCATCTGTATTCGGCAGCCAATCCTGTGACAGTGGCCACCTGTATTCAGCAGCAAAACTTGTGACAATAGCTACATGTATTCAGCAGTCAAACCTGCGACAGTGGCCACATGTATTCAACAGCAGACCTTGCAAAAGTGGCCACATGTATTCAGCAGCCAATCCTGCAACAGTGGCCATATGTATTCAGCAGTCAGACTTGCGACATTAGCCACATGTATTCAGCAGTCAAACTAGCGGCAGTGACCACCTGTATTCAGTAGTCAAACCTGCGACAGTGGCCACCTGTATTCAGAAGTCAAACTTGCAACAGTTGCCACCTATATTCAGCCGTCAATCATGCGACAGTGGCCACCTGTATTCAGTAGTCAAACTTACAACAGCGGCCACATGTATTCAGCAGTCAAACTGGCGAAAGTGGCAACCTGTATTCAGCAGTCAAACCTGCGACAGTGGCCACCTGTATTCAACAGTCAAACTCGCAACAGTGGCCACATGTATTCAGTAGTCAAACTTGCGACAGTGGCCACATGTATTCAGCAGTCAAACCTGCGACAGTGGCCACCTGTATTCATTAGCAAAACTTGAGACAGTGGCCATCTGTATTCAGCAATCAAATTTGCGACATTAGCCACCTGTATTCAGCAGTCGAACTTGCGACAGTGGCCACCTGTATTCAGCAGTCAAACTTGCGACAGTGGCCGCCTGTATTCAGCTGTAAAACTTGCGACAGTGGCCACATGTATTCAGCAGTTAAACTTGCGACAGTGACCACCTGATTTCAGCAGCTTTAAGCAGCAAGTAAGCCTACTTTCCAAATTTAGGTTTTTGTTCAAATTTCAAGTTGTAAGCATCCAAGCATCCACATTTTGTCATTCCATCGATTGGCTGCTCTATACAGAGTTGAGCACTATTTACATAACAAATGAATGAAGTACATGTATTGCCAAATATGAAATGAAGCGTTGATGTCACGTCAATCTGTTTTCGTTGGCACAATATGCGCATCAAGAAATAGTAATTCAATTTTTAATCCATTTTTACATAAAATACTTGTTAGAGTCGAAATAATATGTAGCAAAATTATGTTAGTTATATACCGCGCTGAAATTATTACACTGGCGTAAAACCTCCTCACCGTGCTTACATACAGTCAAACCTGTGTTGAAGACCACCTCTGAACAAAGACCACCTTGCTCTAAAGACCACATGTTTTCTTTCCTATTTTAATATTTACATTGTATTTTAACCTGTGAATAAAAACCACCTCCCAGTAAAGACCACATTTTGTCTCTCCCACGGATGGTCTTTGTAGACAGGTTTGACTGTAATTATATTGAACTATGTGCATGCGTTCGTGCATGCGTGCGTACAAGTTGTGTGTGTAAATGTTTAGTGTTTTTTTTCAACATTTTTTCAGTCATGTAAAAGATGTGTCCACTGGTAGCAATGAGTACAGTGCCAAACTTTACAATGCTGCCTAACTGCAAATTTAAGCTGTTGGCACACTGCATTATACCCCACTCTGTCATATTTAACAGACACTGATAATTGGCAAACTCCCAGCTACAAGGAAGAAAGCTGCTCGTACCATTTTTCACGCCTTTGTTTAACGCGGCCGATGAGCGGATCCGCGACCTAATAAAACATGGCCCTGTTATCTATATTATTTCTAAACGCGTGTATATTATTATAGGACTGGGGTTTGAGTAGGCTACATGCTAAATGTTGTTGTTTTTTCTTTCACCTTTAGAGATTTTCAGTTTACTAAAAGTTCTACATTAATTCACTAATGTATATGTAATTGGTTTATACTTTAGTTTCAGTACCTAAATGTGTTTAAAAAGAGCAACCCCTTACCTCCAAGTACCTTCCGTTTACTAGTGGTGCTCCAGACATGTCTGTTCCCTTTTTGAACTGAACAAAGGGCTCTTCCTACAACAATGATATATTATTTGTATCGAATATTGCCGTAATAGAGCTTATGAAAAGTATAAATAGAAAAGTTTAAATGAAATGTAGTAAAGCAGGCGTTAATTTGTATCTCTCAAATATTCTGGTGTTTCTTAAATTGATCAAATTCCACATTGTAAACAATCGTTCAACAGCATGTTTGTTGAATCACCTACCTTTATTGTAACGACACGCAGCGTCCGGTTTGTGTCACCAGTGGGCGCTTTAAATACTTCAAGTTTCGGTAGTGTTGTATTAAATCCTCCTTTGGGAGTCCAAAATCCAACCTTCAAAGACAAGTGGTGTCGGTTATGGTAATAGAGGTAATAGACCCGTAATCACATTCGACAATTTTCGTTCGATTATCATATTCTCCTAAAGCTACTTCGGCATTCACCGGCTGCTACAGAGATTCATACGAGCAACCTGCCGGAAAATGCCGAGATCACTTACGGAGAATACGTAATCATACGGAAATTGCCGAATATCATTGCGGATCCACTATCTTAGATCTAATGATCAGGTCGTTGCATCACTGATTACGACGTAAAATTCTAAAGTTAAGGTATCAAAAAGAAGAACATGAAAACTTACATTAGAAGTGTTTGTGCAGCCAAAGCTATTAAAATATATTACACTCAGTGATGTTTGAAGATATGAAATAGTACTTCAACATCAAATTTACATGTTTGTATGTATATACATATGCGAGTTAGGTTCACCTTTTACACGTATTATTAAACAATTTGGAACACGTTAAAACTGTATATGACATTTAATTGTAAATGTAGCTCAACAAACAAAACCTAGTATATATATATAGTCAAGTAAATTCATTTGGTGCAGTTTTTCCACATTTAAAGAAATATTTAAAATAAAATTATTTCAGTGAAAGATGTACGGTGAATGTCTTTAAAATAAGGAATGTCTGTAGTTACCAGCATCGTGAATTTCAAATAAGGTATAATGTGATTTCAGCTTAAAGCAATGAACTTGTAATTTGATGAAGATCGATAAAAGCAGTGATTGGGCTATGAATGCGGGTACACAGTCAGCTGTTATACAAGAGATAGAATGCTTTAATTTCACAACATGCGAGTCAGGAAACCCGTTATCTGTTTACTAGATAATACAACAATGAAATAAAATGGGGGAGGGTGTGGGGGAGAGGGTACAACTTGCATTTAAAGCAAATAGAAGACACGTTAGATACCAAAGACTGCATATTTAGATTAGGCATGGTTCAATTGCTTCTCAAGGGATCAAACGCCGAACTGTTCTGCCAACTGCAGACGGAAATCATAAAATGAATAATTAATTTATGATTTATTTAGTTTACATATAATATGGTAATACACAGTATGTTGAATGTAAGTAATAATAGATACATAAATAGATACTTCTAAGGTGTTTGGTCTTCGGGGGACAGTCTTAACATGCAAATCAATAAATATACCTATTCTACGTAATTAACATTTAGAGGAAGATACTATGCAGTTATCATTTAGGATGAAGGTACAGAGATAGGAATTTACCAAGATAATTTTTAGAGGGAAATTTTGCAATGCTAACGTTTAGAGGGAGGTATTGCGATGTTAACATTCAGAGGGAGGTTCTGTGATCTTAATATAGTGTAGACTTTAGATTGATATATGAAAATGTTTAAACATCACACGGAATTTTCGCTGATTTGTAAGTTCTAGACATTTAAGTTTATTTTGTGACTTTTAAAAGCGCTTGAAGCCATAAAATGAGTGAAACTTTATGATAGCGAAGTTTCATTTAGTTGAATTTGTGCGATATCATCATTGAAATATTCTTTCTAGCATATGCTAAGTTTAAATAATTACTTTTAATAATTTGTATAATATCGGGAAAATAGAAATGGCGAGTTAGCTGTTTAGTTCAGCATACACACGATAATAGAATCGATGTTGTTTTCTGATCAAATTTATTGAAAACTTTGGAAGTTGTACTTCATACAATATGTTGGTATACATGCATTGTCACATTTTGCTGAATTCATCATTACAGATCACGGTAATATTTGAATGGCTGTGTTATTATTATTATTATTATTATTATTATTATTATTTTATAACATGTACTACATTTGTATTTCTAGTGTTATATCAGACAAATGTGACACTAATTTTCGATAGATAAACCTAAAAATCGTATGAAACGATGAACTGTTTGATACATGGAACGCCGAGACGCCAGCATTACGCCATTTTCGACGGAAGTTGAATATATGGCTTTGTATTCATAATTGAAATAAATGATGTATCAGTGGAAGAAAATGCATAGGAAGATAATAAATGGAGTGACCGATTTGGGGCCTCATAAAATAGTTTAGATAATGTTTTCTAATGGAAATGTATAATTTGTAGTAGGTCAACATTTAAAGTTCAGTGCATGCTAACGTACTGTCTGATTAACAGTATTGCATACTTATCAGAGAAGCAGACGACAATGCGGAAATAGATTATTTACCTCTCGAAGTGGTTTCTTGTGCTCCAACTGAAAAACCCTGAAAATGTAATTCTGCCGTACACCATTACCGTCAAATTCTATATGGCCTGTCAAACCATAGATCGTTACCTGTAATTAATTATATTCTTACTTAATGAATAGGTTACAAAATGCTCTTTTAAGATTTAAAACAAAAGGTAACTTAAGAATTTCAATGAAATGCTTCTTTTAGGAAGAAGTAAATTTTCATGTGTTGTATTAAGAATTGAGATCTTAATACATGTAGAGTTCAAACAGGATATTAACAGACATTCCTTGATTATTGTTTTAAAATTTAACACATATCTATAAAGCACCCTTTTTCAAAAGTGTTTACATACAAACTCAGACACTCAGGGCGCCGTCTCGTCCTGTACAAGTACAGACACAAAGCAATCTGACCAAAGGGAGAGAGTGAGAGAAAGCTCGAGAACAAAGAGAGAAATCTTTTAGATATAGACATGTCAGGCGAATTTTGCCACGGACAGCCTGATTATTGTCGTGCCCGGAGTATAGCACTCATACACACGAAGCCTTCTTTCCTTGGAAGATGCAATACTGTTTTTTATTGTTTGGTTGATGACACAAAAGAATATTTTGAGATTTCTAAATTTACACGCCAGATCTTTGCACAGATGTATTCGAACCCCGGACCTCTGGACTGACAGTTGAGCGTGTTAACACTAGAACATCTGCTTACCAAAAGATAGTGACTGAAGGTGAACAGTGCAGATCTTGATCAGACTGCACGGATGTGTAGGCTGACTATGACCTACACTGGTCGCACAGGTAGAATCAGTCGTGTCCAGCATGATAAGGGTTAAACAATTGAACAAGAGGGAGAAAACTATTATTTCAGGAACACAGTTGGGCACAACTTTGAACGGTGAATCATGGAACATGTGTTGACTGAACCGGTTTACGGGGCACTTTATATCTCACTGTAAGCAAAAACAGGTTTAAAAGACACAGGACAGTGAAACTGAAAAATATCCTTGCCAGATGAATCTCTAACACATTGTGAAAAAAAGGTAAAATACGATAAACGTTACATTTTTCAGTGCCTTAAGAACCATTGCACCGTCAAAACTTTGCTGTAGTTTATCTCCACTGCAGTTATAACTTCTAAACGTTTGATTTGTACCGCCATACCTATAACGTAGAGAAAGGAATAATGTTTTATATCTATTTGACATGATCGCGAGCTTTCATGCATAAAGCAACAATGTATTTGATAAAAAAATAAATGCAAATATAAGTACAAAAAAATCCAAAAGACAGCGGTTAAAGCTAATAAAACACACCTATTAAAATGTTTTGCCAGAAATGAGTATGTTACGTGAAAACACAATGAACTAGTGCATTTCAATCCGAGTGT
The DNA here is from genome assembly GCF_021730395.1 of Mercenaria mercenaria. Classification (NCBI taxonomy): domain Eukaryota; kingdom Metazoa; phylum Mollusca; class Bivalvia; order Venerida; family Veneridae; genus Mercenaria; species Mercenaria mercenaria. The sequence goes on from NC_069365.1 coordinate 97,154,619, forward strand.
ACTTTATGTCACATTAGTTGTAAATTATGATAAATAATTGTAAAACTTACAGATCATATGCACGAATGTCGTCTATACAAAATAATGCCACTAATAAGGACAACTATATTCACTGCAAATTTTCACCAAACAAGAACTTAGTACTTTCTTTCCTTTCGATGTGTATAGTATAATTATCATATAACATCAACCTGAATATCGTCTTTTTATTTTCTCACCTTGAATATCTTTGTCTGCTTTTACTTCTCGACGTGTATATGTCCTCTCTATTGCTGTCTATATCCTTATTTAATTTGTCGACTGCAGCAAGAAGCACGTGCACAGTGTCTATTACCATAGCATCAGCTACCTGTTGATAGGAACAAAATGACAAATTTCCTGGAAGTATTACATGCGAAATAATTCGAAATTCCTAATCAGACTACCAATCCAACAAATTGCCATAGAACTACAGTTACTGTATTAGCTAAATAATTCCAATTATATATTGTCATAATCAACGACCGACTTTTTGTTGAAACTGTGATTTAGATGAGCAAATACAATATACTGTGGAATTTATGTAGCTATATAAGAAAACTACTGGACTTCAGCAACTAGTCAGCTCACTTTCCTAATTGATACTTTGTTCTAATTTCTACCTGAATTAGCGGCTAAGTCCATATTTTGAAACAAAAAAATCAAATCGTAGAAGGAACGAGTTGTTTTAATATATGAAAAGTATACAGCATTATAAAACACGTATATAACTCTACAAAACGATCGTCAATTTACAGATATATGCTTTGAATTCCAGAAAGGACTGCATTAAGGGGTTAATGTTTTTAAGATTTCAGCGCGTTTAAAAACTCAACATGTTCAAAGTCCTTTGCCTGATAATCTTCGTTTTAGTACATTTGCAGTAATGTCTAAGTGCTGCATAGGTTTAACATATGGTCCGAGAGCTCACGGACTTTTATTGCAACAATTGAGGCCAAAAGAAGTTTTTACTTTTTTGGAAATAATATTTCATATCCTCCATGAAAACCCATTTCTTAAGTGTCAAAGCCGTGCCTATCTATATTTTGTTCGCTTATGTTTGTGATAGGGGAGGTAAAACTCACTTGTAAAAATTTAGGGGGTAGGGTAAAGGTAACGTCTACCAGTTTCTTCACTGTTTAATTACAGTAACTATCTGATTGTCAGTAAATGTATATATGTCAACCAATGTCAGCAAAAAGAAATTCATCAAAAAGGAATGAAGGGCAAACTTGATATTTAAGGTCAAAGGTCAAATTTATGTACATATCACAAAAATTGGCCTATTTTAAATTCATTTTTATTCCAAAAAATTACTTTGTTATCATAAATCACTCAGTTTTATATATGTAATGTGTATATATCAGCCAAAGTCAGATATGCAAATCTTATTGCAAAACATCAAGGTCAACGCTGATAATTGTAGGTCAAAGTTCATTTTCATGCGAAAATGTGAAAAATGTTACCTTTACTTTTTTAATCTGTTTAATACGTATTCACATTATTAGTCATTGAAGTTAATTCGTTTTAATGTCTGTATGTCAGGCAAAGACAGCAGTGCAGATGTAACCCCAAAACTGGCAAGGGTAAAGCTTATATCAAAGGTCGAAGGTCAAATTTGTGTGAAAAATTGCATGAATAGCTTCCTTTTTGAAATATAACAGCTATTTCTAATCATTATTAGTAATTGCTCGTGATTTATTTTAATGTATATATGTCCCACAATGTCAGTAATAAAGATATCGTATGAAATCAGACAAGTTCAAATGTGATATTAAGGGTCAAAGGTCATTTTCATGTAAAAGAATGAAAAAATAGCTCTTTAACTTTTCTTCTTGTAAATAATATCTTGTTGATATTAGTCAACGATATCAGTTCATTTTAATGTATAAATGTTAGGCGATGTCTGGTATGCACATATAATTTCAAAACATTCAACGTCAACCATAATATCAAAGGTCAAAGGTCAAAAAAAGGAAGTAAAATTTTGCAATAATATCACCGATTTGTACTAATTTTATTGTTTAAAAGTAGTTGTGTTTTACCATTTCAGTAACTGATCGTTGTTCACTTTACTGTATATATGTCAGACGATGTCATGGAAGAAAAAATAAGTCAAGGTCAAACCTGGTATTGGAGGTCAGGGGTCAATTTTGTATAAAAAATAACAAAAGAAGCATACATACTCATTACTTTGTTCAAAGATAACTTGTTATGAATCCCTGTTAGCAATTTGCTTTAATGTATTAATGTCAAGCAAGGTCAGCAGTGTAGGTCTTATCCCTATAAGTCAAAGGCAAACCTATTGTCAAAGGTCAAAGGTCAAATTTGTGTAAGAATTCGCAAAAAAACAGCAATTTTGCAATGGTTTTTCTTTATTGTGTAGGTTATTTTTGTCACTACTAGTAAAACTGATCATTATTCATTTTAAAGTATATATAACATACAATATCACTGTTGAAATAATAATGAAAAATTAGTCAAGGTCAAACCTGACATTAAAGGTCAAAGATCATTTTCATGTAAAAATTCAAAATACAGCATTTTTAATTTCTTCTTCGTTAAAAATAATCTTGTCATTTTTTTTTCATTGAAAATATTATGTCTTATGTTTATTTGTAAGTCAATGTCAGCAATGCAGATCTTATTTCAAAAACAGTGATTGGTAAAGCTTATATCAAAGGTAAAAGGTCAAATTTGCGTGAAAGATTGCAAAAATAGCATTTTTGCAATACTTTTCATTGTTTAAAGGTATTTTGTCATTATTAGTATCTTATAGTTATTCCTTGAAGTTTCATATACATATGGGTCAGTGCCAACAATGAAGATATCATAAGATGAGTCTAGATCAGTTTAAAATTCATTTTCGGGTAATAAATTCAAAAGATAGCACTGTTATTTTATTTCCTTGTTCAAACATATCTTGTCGTTATAACTTGATGTTAATCCATGTTAATGTTAACCTTTACTTACTTACTTCCTTACAGCCTTCCATCTTCTTATGGCCGTTTTATATCTTATGATTAGATTGGGCAATGAAATGCACCGTATTCTGCAGGTCGCTGGCATCTCTCCACAGCTTGGTCTCAAATGGGATGTCTGTTGGCCAAACTTTCTGGCGTCCTTCTTTCAGATAGGAACAGCTCTGCAGAATGTGAAATGGTGTTTGTTCCTCTGATCCGCACTGACATTTAGCTGTCTCTGCAACACCCAGCTTCTTCATATGTTTTTTTCTCAGGCCACAGTCTCCAGTGCGCAGACGGAAGACAGTTAATTGGCTGTGTGGCTGTGCCTGTTTAGCTTGTGTAGACTGTCATGATTTGGCGGGTAGCCTCCATTTATGTTCTTCCAGTCTGACGCAAAGCTGTTCTTCCACAGAGTCTGAGCTATTCTGTATGAAGTTGGAGGTTGGGATTGTATTTGCCTGGTTGCTTCCTTCGCACGTTTGTGCGCAGCTTCATTTCCAGCTATGCCCACATGTGCAGGAATCCATCGAAATGCTACATTGTTGTTCTCAGACAGGAGATTCATGTTTTTCAGCAGCTGACTGGTTAAGTTGTCTGATGGACTTGCTGAGAGAGCCTGAAGAGCTGACTTGGAGTATGTTCCTTTTCTCCTCGCTCATACAGTTCGAATGTCGCCGATGTGAGGGCTTGCATCTGGATCTGTAGTTGGAGCATCTTTTGCCGACTGGATGAGATAGTGTGAGAGTAGAGCTGTCTGAAAATTTGATGTAAGCACCACTCCCAGCATTCTGAACTGCATTTTCCACTGATCCATCGGTAGATGCTTGGATCCAAGAGTGTGCTTGATAGCGGTAATTGATCATTTCTAGCGTAAGAGATTGTTGGTAAGCCTGATGTTGCTTTCCCTTTTCTTCTACTCCTGGCACCTCCAATCTGATCTTGGGAGCACATTGTCTGGGAACCCATTCATCGGGCTCGAGCGGCTCTGCCTCTGTGTCCAGTGCTGCTGCTTTCACTTTTCGCAGTTCTTTGACGATGTGGTTGAGACTCTGTCGTTTCAGTCTGTTCTTGGTTCTGCTCTCGAGTTTTGAGTGGAGTGGGTGGGATGGTAGTCTCGTTGCCTTCTCTGCATGCATAAAAGGTTTGTACTCTCGTCTTGTCTCTAATGGCTCAGCGTTGGCTGTCTTTTCCATTTTTTTTATTGGAGTTGTTTTCATTGCTCCGGGATTATCCTTAAACCTGAAATTTAACTCTGTCCAGTTTATCTTTACTGGTTTTGGAAGCAGTTACCAATGAGGTGGATGCGTACTCTGCTATGGACCGTACGGTGCCTGTGTAGACTTGCCGTAGGATCTTTGCATTTGCTCCCCAATTTGTTCCAGCCAGTTTTTTTCATAATAGCGAGTTTTTTGAAGGCCCTCTTCTTTGACCTTTAATGTCAGATTTGACCTTGACTATGTTTTCATTATTATTTCAAGAATGATATCATCTATTATAATAATTATATACTTTAAAATGAATAATGATCAGTTACTAGTTTTGAAATACCCTAAATGAATAAAGAAAAATCATTGCAAAATGCTGTTTTTTTTGCTACTTTTTACACAAATTTAACCCTTGACCTTTGATAATAGGTTTGGCTTTGCCTTATTGGGATAAGACCTACATTACTGACCTTGTTTGACATGTATACATTAAAATAAATTGCAGTAAATTATAACAACGAGCTATTGTTTTTGAACAAAGTATTGAGTAAGTATGCTACATTTTGATCTTTTACACAAAAATGACCCCTGACCTTTAATACCAGGTTGGACCTTGACTTATTTTTTCTTTCATGACATCGTCTGACATATATACAGTAAAATAAACAACGATCAGTTACTTAATTGCAAAACAATTACTTTTAAACAATAAAAATTATTACAAATAGGTAATATTATTGCAACATTTTACTTACTTTTTTGACCTTTGACCTTTGATATTATGGTTGACCTTAAATGTTTTTAAATTATATGTGCATACCAGACATCGCCTAATTTTTATTCATTAAAATGAACTGATATCGTTGACTAATATCAACAAGATATAATTAACAAAAAGAAAGGTTAAAAAGCTATTTTTCCATTCTTTTACATGAAAATGACCTTTGACCCTTAATATCACATTTGAACTTGTCTGATTTCCGACGATATCTTTATTACTGACATTGTGGGACATATATACATTAAAATTAATCACGAGCAATTACTAATAATGATTTGAAATAGCTGTTATATTTCAAAAAGGAAGCTATTCATGCTATTTTTCCCACAAATTTGACCTTCGACCTTTGATATAAGCTTTACCCTTGGCAGTTTTGAGGTTACATCTGCACTGCTGACTTTGCCTGACATACAGACACTAAAACGAATTAACTTCAGTGACTAATAATTTTAATACATATTAAACAGGTTAGAAAAAGTAAAGGTAACTTTTTTCACATTTTCGCATGAAAATGAACTTTGACCTTCAATTATCAGGTTTGACCTGGACGTTTTGCAATAAGACTTGCATTTCTGACTTTGGCTGATATATACACATAACATACATAAAACTGAGTGATTTATGATAATAAACTAATTTTTAAGAAGAAAAATAAATTTCAAATAGGCCAATTTTTGTGATATGTACATAAATTTGACATTTGATCTTAAATATCAAGTTTGCCCTTCATTCCTTTATGATGAATTTCTTTTTGCTGACATTAGTTGACATGTAACCATTTACTGACAATCAGATAATTACTGTAATTAAACAGTGAAGAAACTGGTAGACGTTAACTTTACCCTACCCCCTAAATTTTTACAAGTGAGTTTTATCTCCCCTATCACAAACATAAGTGAACAAAATATAGATAGGCACGGCTTTGACACTTAAGAAATGGGTTTTCATGGAGGATATGAAATATTATTTCCAAAAAAGTAAAAACTTCTTTTGGCCTCAATTGATGCAATAAAAGTCCGTGAGCTCTCGGACCAATAGTTTTCAGCAATTCTTCAGTTTTTTTTCTCGCAAATGACATTTATTTTTAGGGGAATACATGTAACATTTTAAAAGTATTTGAAGTGTCCATGGGACAGAACAGCAAAACAGTTGGACAGGCAGATATAGTTTTGTGGTTTGGTTATACACTGCTAAACTTCAAGCAGAAACAACTACTCACTCTCTTGGCTGGCTGCTCATTACAGGTCTGACTGCAGGTACAGATTGTCTGTATCGTATATAAAATAACAAGAGATCACAGAGTGATCTTGGCGCCTACCAATGTGCCATTTTTGAGTGTTCCAATTTTCAAGACTTAATGACTAGCTCAAGGTCAAATTTCATTTCCGTACACAACACTGTGCATGTGGTCCAAATTCGCAAAGCTGTAGCTTGAGAAATGTGAAAGTAGGTCACTAGATTAATTTCAAGGACAAAGTTCTTTGTACACAAAACTATGCGTGTGCATCAAGTTTGAAGGCTGTAGTTTGAGAAATTTGAAAGTAGGTCTCTAGGTCAATCTTAAGGGCAAAGTTTATTTCGGTACACAAAACTATGCAAGTGGTCTAAATTTGAAGGCTGTACCTTCAAAAATGTGAAAGTAGGTCACTAGGTCAATGTAAAGGTCAAGGTTTGTTTCGGTACACAAAACTATGCATGTGGTCCAAATTTGAAGGCTGTAGCTTGAGAAATGTGAAAGTAGGTCACTAGGTCAAAATCAAGGTCAAATTTCATTTCAGAACATGAAACTATGCATGTGGTCCAAATTTGAAGCCTGTACCTTCAAAAATGTGAAAGTAGGTCACTAGGTCAATGTCAAGGTCAAAGTTTTTTTCAGTGCACAAAACTATGCATGTGGTCCAAATTTAAAGGCTGTAGCTACAGAAATGTGAAAGTAGGTCACTAGGTCAAAATCAAGGTCAACTCGTGTCAAGGTTCATCTTGCCACTCAAAACCATACATGTTGTCCAAATCTGAATGTTGTAAGTTATTGACAAGAAGATTTTAAAAGCTTTTCCATATACCAGTCTATATGAACCATGTGACCCCCAGGGCGGGGCCATATCTGACCTTTGGGGGATAATTTGAACAAGCTTTGTAGAGAACCACTAGATGATGCTACATTACAAATGCCAAAGCCCTAGGCTTTGTGGTTTGGACCAGAAGATTTTCAAAGTTTTTCCCTATATAAGTCTATGTAAACCTTATGACCCCCAGGGCGGGCCATATTTTACCCTAGGGGGATAATTTGAACAATCTTAGTAGAAGACCACTAGATGATGTCACATACAAAATATCAAAGCCCTAGGCCCTGTGGTTTTGAACAAGAGGTTTTTCAAAGTTTTTCCCTATATAAGTCTATATAAACCATGTGACCCCCAGGGGCGGGGCCATATTAGACCCCAGGGAAATAATTTGAATCATCTTGGTAGAGGACCACTAGATGATGCTTCATACCAAATATCAAAGCCCTAGGCTCTGTGGTTTTGGACAAGAAGATTTTCAAAGTTTTTCCCTATATAAATCTATGTAAATTATAGAAATAAACAAAGGGCCATAACTCATTCAAAAATTGTTGAACCAGTCTAATTTTCAGAGGGACACA